>NC_138385.1:19841697-19855335 GCF_054177405.1 Leptonychotes weddellii
ATCTAATGTTTCTACCATTTTAGCTTACATATCTTTTCTCCTGAGCTGCTTTCAGGATTTTCTCTTTGTCTGTGAGACTCCTAAGTTTTACTATTAGATGTTGGGGTGTTGACCTATTTTTATTGATTTTGAGAAGGGTTCTCTGTGCCTCCTGGATTTTGATGCCTGTTTCCTTCCCCAAATTAGGGAAGTTCTCTGCTATAATTTACTCCAATATCCCTTCTGCCCCTCTCTCTCTTTCTTCTTCTTCTGGGATCCCAATTATTCTAATGTTGTTTTGTCTTATGGTATCGCTTATCTCTCAAATTCTGCCCTCATGATCCAGTAGTTGTTTATCTCTCTTTTTCTTAGCTTCTTTATTTTCCATCATTTGGTCTTCTATATCATTAATTCTCTCTTCTGCCTCATTTATCCTAGCAGTTAGAGCCTCCATTTCTTTTTAAGATTTTTATTTATTTATTTGTCAGAGAGAGCGAGAGCACAAGCAGGGGGAGCTGCAGAGGGACAGGGAGAAGCAGGCTCCTCACTGAGCAAGGAGCCCAATGTGGGACTCAATCCCAGGACCCTGGGATCATGACGTGAGCCAAAGTCAGGCGCTTAATGACTGAGTCACCCAGGCATCCCAAAGAATCTCCTTTTTTTATTGCACCTCATTAATAGCCTTTTTGATTTCATCTTGGTTAGATTTTAGTTCTTTTATTTCTCCAGAAAGGGTTTCTTTAATAACTTCCATGCTTTTTTCAAGCCCAGCTAGTATCTTTAAAATCATCATTCTGAACTCTAGTTCTGACATCTTACTAATGTCCTTATTGATTAGGTCCCTGGCAGTCAGTATTGCCCCTTGTTCTTTTTGTTGAGGTGATTTTTTTATGTCTTGTCATTTTGTCCAGAGGATAATAGATAAGTGAGAGAACAAAATGCTGACAGGGTAACAACCTCCTCAGAAAATATACAGTAAACAAATCAGAAAAGACCTGAAACCAGGGGAAAAGAAAGGCAAAGAAAGAAAAAGGAAAAAAAAAGAGAAAAAAGATTAAAACAAACAAAAGTAAAACAAAACAAAACAAAAAAGAATATGATCAAATATGATCAGGCTGGTGCATAGATCAGTGCCACACATTAGATTTTGGGTGTATTTTGGTCTGTTAGAAGAAAGTGCCTCCCAAAATTTTAATGAAAGAAAAACTTATATATGCACAAAAATAAGGGTTAATATGATGAAGGGATGGAATATGATTGTAAAGATGAAAATTATAAAAGATTTTATAAAAGGAATTGATAAGATAAGAAGTTGGTTGAAAAAAGGAAGAAGAGGATTAAAAAAAATAGGGAGAGAATGTGATCAGGCAGGAGCCTCGAACAAAGCCATACACTAGAGATTTAGGGTATATTTTGATCTGTTAGAGGAAACTGTATCTCAAAATTTTAAAGAGAGAACACCTTATATATATATACCAAAAATAAGGGTGACTACTATGAAGAGATAGAATACGACTCTAAAAATGAAAAATACAAAAGATTTTTTAAAAAAGGGATTGATAAGATGTTGTTTTAAAAAGGGAAAAAGAAAAATTTAAAAAAAATTTAAAAAATTAACTTTGAAAGGCTAAAGAATCATGGAGAAAAAGCCATGAATTCTATGTGCTGTATTCCCCTAGCGCTGGCATTCTGCCATTCTCATTGATGGGTAAACTTGGTCTTGGCTGGCTGTTCTTGCAATCTTCTGGGGGAGGGGCCCTTTGCTGTGGCTCCCAAATGTCTTTGCCAGAGGAGTAATTGCTCCACCCTTGCCAGGTCCAGGCTAAGTAATCTGCTCGGATTTGGTCTTGGGAGCTTTTGTTCCCTGAAAACTTTCCGTACAGCTTTGGAGGACGAGAGTGAAAATGGCAGCCTCCAAATCTCTGCCCTGGAGGAGCCGAGAACTCAGGGCCCCACTCCTCAGTGAGCCCCCAGAGAAAAGCAGTCAATCATTCCCATCTCCCCAGTCTCTGGCCGCACTCCGTGCTCACTCGGCCTGTGACCAAACATTTCTCTCTCTGGCACACGACCCCGTGTGGATTCTCCAAACCCAGCAGATCCCTGCGGTGTGCTCCCAAGCTGCTCCTCCCAGGGGAGGAAGGGGAGTCTCCCCGGATCTGCCGCTTGTTGGGTCCCTGCTGGAAGAGCAGTGGCCCAACTGTGCCGTGGATCACAGTTTGTGGTAACCCAAAGCTGAGAGCCCACTCCTCAGCTCCGTCTCTGCAGCCGGTGTCCCCACTCTGATACCTCAGAGCTCTGCTGCACTCAGGCACCCCTGGTCTTTCTGTGACCCCAAAGGTCCTGAGCTCACACTGTCCCAGAGAGGGTTCCACCCCCTGCTTAGCCACTGGAGCAATGTCCCTCAGTGGAGCCGACTTCTAAAAGTTCCGATTTTGTGCTCTGCTGCTCTATCACTTGCCAGAAACGGCCGTGGAAGGCCCCCTCCCCCGCTGTCTATCCTCCCGAATATCACCTCGGATTCACTTCTCCACATGTCCTACCTTCCAGAAAGTGGTCACTTTTCTGTTCAGAGAGTTGTTGCTATTCCTTTCTTCAATCTCCTGTTGAGTTCATAGGTGTTCAGAATGGTTTGATCCCTATCCAGCTGAATTCCTGGGACCAGACAAAATCCAGGTCTCCTACTTCTCTGCCATCTTGCTCTGCTAAGTCTGTACATTCTTTCTTTTGTTTGATCAAGTCTTCTGTTTAAGCTCTCTACTGTATTTTTCATTTCATTCATTGTATTCTTCAGCTCCCAGAATTTCTGTGTGGTTCCTTTTTAATTTCTCTTTTTTGAAATTCTTTATTTGTTATTGTTTTTATGATTCCATTCAGTTGTTTGTGCTTTCTTGTTGTTTGCTGAGCTTTATTAAAATGATTATTTTGAATTGTCAGGCAGTTCATAGATCTTCATTTTTTTGTGCTTAGTTATTGGAATATTATGATGCTCCTTAAGTGGTGTCATGTTTCCTTCATTTTTCATGTTCATTGAAGTCTCTTGTTGCTGTCTTCACATTTGATGAAGCAGTCACTTCCTATAGTCTTTACTGCCTGGCTTTGGGAGAGAAAGACTTTATCATTATAGAGCCTGGATAAAGATTCTGGGCTTCTCTCAGAAATTCTCTATGGATGCACCCAGTCCAGTTTTCGTGTCCCCTTTTGGGGAAGAAGTCTTAGGATTTTATGCCTTCTCTTAATCCTGTAAAGTCAGATCATATGCTGAGAGTTTCTTATGTATTTTCCCTAAGGCATTGCCCTGAAGTTTTCAAGATTAAGTGCCTACTACCAACCCAGCAGCATGAACTAACCATCTACATGTCTTCATTAATGATCTTCAGAGGCTCACATATGCCACTGTAAGGGTGCACTGAGTGTTGTGGTTATGTGAGAGGGAAGGGCACACATAGCAGTGTGATTGCATGTGGTATAGATTGGGTAGTCCACAGAAGATGCATCCTACAATGTTCATGAGCAGGCCTTTTGGTGGTATTGTGAGACAGTTAGTAGAAACTGGACATTTATTGGGTTCTGCACCCTGGTTACCATGAGCCCTTGCCCCTTTTCCCTGCTTCTAGCTTCTCCCAGACTATTCAGCCTAGCCAATTCCCTCAATGTTCTGGGTAAGGTGAGAAAGAATTGGTTCTCTTGAACAACATCCAACATGGCTAGGAAAGCTGTGCATTAACTACACTGTTATTTTCTTTTGTGAAAAGTTGAAAACTGAGGGAGTATCTCTTAGCACTAATCCATGCTGCCTTGGAAGAGAGATACAGTGAGTAAAGTAAAACTATTATTGTAACTCTTTTCAATGCATTTATTCCTACATTATGTTTTTGCTCCAATAGGATGCTAGGACCTCTCTGCTGGACTACTAGTGTCCCACAAAGATACTTGTGTCCATTATTGGTTGTAAGAATTGGTGTTTCTGTAGAGAGAAAGGTCTGAAAACTGTTATGTCATCATCTTGCTGATTTTACTCCTTAAGCAAGATTTCTAAACTAAACTAGAAAGTGGACTCTTATACCATCCAAATTCAATATTTTAAACTCCAATAGTGAAAGAACAGAACTGGAAGAGAAAAAAGGAGAGCAGCACAATATCAATGGCTGTCACTAAGAAGAGGAAAAAGAAATGGGTTTGAAGAAGATGCTTTGATGTGGCAAAATTTTTAAAACACAGCACAATATTAATTCACATATGCATGCAGATTAAGAAGATATTGTTTTGTGCTTGACACTACAGATTTTGAAATGGCATACAAAACATAAAAAGCAAGGGATGTAAAGGATCAATGAACTCTTTCTATACTTGTTTTCTATGTGATGCTTTTGTTAATAGAGAGGATGAGAGAGTTGGGTGGGGAGAGTATTTTCCTTCTGTTATTTCCCATTATACTGTCTTCTTTATTTAAGAAGGTATGAAATGACTTTTCTACTTCACTACACAGAGCCAAGTTTTTAAATACAATACCAAGTCATTAAATGCCAACTTTGGATAAGAGTATTTCTTTATGTCTTCCTTTTAAACCTTTGAAAAGGAGCTTTAAATTGTCAGCAGATTCAAAACTGCACCACTTCAAATTAAAGTAGAGCCAATTAAGCTAGAATGCAAAGTTAATCCAAAAATACAATTAGCACTGCATCCGGGAAGAGGTTACACTATAAGCAAGAAATGCTTACAAATGACACACTAAAATTTTATAAGGAGAAGAGAGGTAGATGGGCCATGAGGTAAACATAATAACATTGTAAAGGTGCAATATAAATACAGAGATCTGTGGCTGATGTTTTATAACAAATTTTAATTTTAAAATGCTATGTTAGAATCACTATGTTGTAGACAAGTTATACATCCATGTAGATCTGGAGCCATAGAAATGTATTTAAAAATATGTATGCAGCAGTTTGCAGACTTCAAGAGCAATCTGTTAGAAATGAAATTATTGCAAGTAGTAATATAGTAATTAAAGAAAAGAAGAAGAAGAAGAAGGAGAGGGAGAGGGGAGAGGGAGGAGAGGAAGAGACTATATTGTGCCTTAAGTTATTTAAAAATCATTCTTTTAAAGTAAAAATCCTATTTTAATCTTGGTATTTTGAAATCCAATGGACATGATGAGCTTGTGCAATTAAAAAAAAAAAAAACACTGCCTAGGAAATCAGTGTTGTAGTCCACACCTGTTAGTAAATAGGTATGCAAATTTAAACAAATTATTTTGCCTCCTTGGCTGCTTTCTTCACTGTAAAATGAAAGGAGTATATTTGATAAACTTTCAGGGTCCTTTAACTTCTAAAGTTCTAAGTGTCTAATAAGAACTTTAAAAATTTATTTTATGGGCCTTATTGTTTTAGATCTAGAATCAAAATTTTCCAACCAATTTGATTAAAGATTGATGAAGAGACATAAAAAATTTAACATATGTCCAGTCTATATCTAATTCTCCTAATGAAGATGCTCTGTTCTATGAAAATATGAAGTTAGTTCACATGTATAGTATAGTTTGATGTTTCCTTAAGAAAGTCATTTGTACACCTGAAACATATAACACTGTATGTTAATTATAATTTAATAAACAATAAATAAAATTAATTAATATTTCAAATAGTAATTTATCAGTTCCAATTATTTATTCAGTATATAAATAGTAGTCATCATATTGTAATGGTGTAAGTATACTTACCTTTTCTAGTCAATTTTCCTTGGGATAATTGAATTATGATAAATGTACACTGATATGTTTCATAATTATTTCAGTGGATCATCTTTTTTCATTCATTCAATTATTAATTCAATAAATATTAAATGTCTATGAAATATCATGCAACATTTCAGTCACTAAAGATTCCACAGTTTAAAAAAAGCCCCTTGTCTCAGAATAGAAAAGTAAACCAATGAAGCATAGTAAATATTATAGATGTGGCACTACAGAGCAGTGGTAAAAGTGTTATTAATAATTAATTCTGTGAGGGACACCTGGGTGGCTCAGTTGGTTAAACATCTGCCTTCAGCTCAGGTCATGATCTCAGGGTCCTGGGATCAAGTCCCACATCCAACTCTCTGCTCATCGGAGAGCCTGCTTCTCCCTCTGCCTTCTGCTTCCCCTGCTTGTGCTCTCTCTCTCTCTGATAAATAAATAAATAAAATCTTCAAAAAATAATAATAATTAGTTCTGTGAAAGCACTGGGTGTTATACACAACTAATGAATCATTGGACACTACATCAAAAACTAATGATGTACAGTATGGTGGCTAACTTAACATAACAACAACAACAAAAATAAGATAGTAGAAGCTACCAAAAAAAAAAAAAAGAAAGGAAAATTGATTATACATATAGAAAAAAATGAATTCTTTCCCAACTTCAAATCACACACTAGAAAACATTTCTGGCTAAATTAAATAAATCAACTACATCCAAACTACTAATTCCTGTTCATTAAACAAGACAGATCTTAAATAAGAGTGAAAAATAAGCTACCATGTGGTAGAAGATATTTTTAAAATGTAAAGTTAGTAAGGATTAGTATACAGATTATATAAAGAAGTGTCACAAATAAGAACAAGACTATCAATATATGTGAATAGGTGTTTCATAAAAGAAGACAACCACATGGCCCACAACAATATAGAAAAGGTATTCAATTTCATTAGCCATTATATAAATAAATTTTAAATAGCAAACATTATAATTCAGCCACAAGACTGAATGAAATTTTACAGACTGACAATATTAAATATTAAATTTTTACAAGAATATAAAGCAGTGGGAACTATTGTATAGTTCTGAGGTGAGTACAATTTGATACAATCACTTTAGAAAATCGACATTATCTACAAGTTGGAAGATATACATACATATGATCTAGCAAGTCCACTCCTAATTATATTATATTCCAGAGAAACTCATGCGTATGTGTGCCTGGATACATGTACAAGAATATTGATAGTAACCTTATTTGTAATAATCCAAAAATAAGAACAATCCTATGTCCATCAACAGAAAAGAGATAAATTAATTTTGGTATATTCATTTAGTGGAATACTATACAACAATGAGAATGAACAAACTGCAATGTTGCCATGGATGAATCTCACAAAGACAATTCCAAAAAAAAGTATACAATGAATTTCTATTTATACATATTGTAAAAACAGGCAAAGGCAAACCATGCTATTTTGGGATGCATACATATGTGGTGAGACTACAATGTATAGCAGAAAAGTGATTCTAATAAAACTCAGGATAGTTATGTACTCCTAGGGAGGAATGATGTTTTGATAAGGAAGAACAAGATATTGAGAGACAAGGGACTGTATCTGGAGTACTGATAAAATTCTTTGGGTTTTTGTTATTGTTGTTGTTGTTTTCACCTGGATTGTGGTTACATTAGTTATCACTTTGTAAATATTTGTTAAATTATGGTTTTATGTTTCATTCACTTTTCTGTGTCCATATATATTTATATAGACAGAAAGAATGGAAGAATGTAAAGAGTACATATGTAGAAAATTTGTTCAAATATATTTTCTCTAAAGAGGAGCAGAGATAAGTGATAATAACTAGAGTAGCGGGCAAGATCAAGGAAAGAATTTAAGACAGGAAGGCTTTATTACATGTTTATAGGCATCTGGCAATGAAACAGGAGAATGGGATCAACTTATTACAGAGTAGGAAAAGGCAAAGACAGAAAAAATACATAGACGAGAGCCTGAAATCTAGTGCATAGTGGAATGATTGTCTTTATCAAGATGGAAAGATAGTTCATCCATAATAACAGGATAAAATTGTAATAGAAACATAGAAGAAAGTAGTTTCGTAGATTTAAAGGTGGGGTTTGTTGGATGTTTCTCTTCTCATAGCCTCAATTTCCTATAAAATTAGAATTAATTTCATCATCTGAGATTCAGGAGAGTTGGAGAAAGTGATAGATATTTGAGGCAAGCTAAGTAATCTAGGAAAGTGAGAAAAAATTGACTAATAAAATGAAATAGGGGGCACCTGAGTGGCTTAGTCAGTTAACCCTCTGCCTTCAGCTCAGGTCATGATCTCAGGATCCTGGGATGGAGCACCGCAATGGGCTCCCCACTCAGCAGGGAGTCTGCTTCTCCCTTTCCCTCTGCCCCTTCCCTCACTTGTGCTCTCTCTCTTTCTCAAGTAAATGAAAAAAATCCTTAAAAACTGAAGTAGGATTATCAGGCTTATTTGAAATTAGTACTTTTGATTTTTAAGTAAAAGCAGTTACATTGTGGGATTTCTTTTCTAATCACGTCACTGTCCTTCCATGGTCTGCAGTTTAATAGACAAGAAAGACAACTAGCACATATATAAATAGTCTAATAAAATACCTCATTTGTTGAGGAATCTATGTGCAACAAGAATACCTACTGGTGAAAATTTCTAGCAGTGTTTTTTGTTTTTTGTTTTTTTCTCTCCTTAAGTGTTATTAAAAGCTAGAATACTCCTGAAAATAGTAATCCTACTTCTCAAGCTTTGGTTTTTCTTCCACTTTTATTATATTCTCTAGGTTATCTCATCCAACAGTATGTATCCAGCCACAACCTATGCACAAATACTTCTGAAGTCTCAAAACTCATCTTCTTCCTGTGGTCTCTATCTCAATTATTAAAAACATCACCTATCTAGTCATTCAAATAAAAACCTTGAACATCATCTAGGATTCCTCTTTCCTTCATCTCTGCATCCAATCACTAAATTATGCTGGTTTTAACTCTATAACATTTCCCAGGACAAAGTGTAATCAAGGAGATCAATAAAGAAGCTATATAAATAAAGTAGGAAAAAGAATAGTAGTTTGAACTAACAAGGTAACAGATTAAAGAAGCATAGAAGAGGTAAAATCTCCAAGTCTTAATAGTCAGATTCTAGAGGTTTAGAAAAATATCCGAGATTTGATAATGAAATACTGAGGCTAAAGGAGAGGGGGGTGTCAAGAAAAACTGGCAGTTTTCTTGCTTGACATTACTGAATAGTTGGGCATGAAATTCACTGGATAGAGAATATTGGGAAGGGTATTGGAGACCTTCAGATGGTGGGCATAATAAATTTGGCTTTGTATTTTATTGAGTTTGATATGGAAGGATGGGGTACTAAGTAGGCAACTGGATATGCTGTCAGACAAATATGTAAGAGGAAAACCAAGAGAGTATTGTGTCTTGGAAGCCAAAAATTAATTTTTCAAGAAGTAATGAATGTGCAAAAGTATGAAATGTTGCTAAGAGGTCAAGTAAATTGAGGACTGAAAAATATCTGCCTACTTAGTGATCTGGAAATCATGGTTTATTAAACAAGAAATGGTTTGTAGAATCCAGATTGGACAAATCAAAGAATGGGTGGGAGTTGAGGAAATGGAGGCACTTTCACCTTTTGAGAAGTTTGACTGTGAAGGGAAGATTGGTAATTATAATTTTACAGATATCCATCTTCCTTTTGGTAGATTTTCAAGCTGTGTTACTGAGGTGCAGGTATATAAAATGGAAATAAACAAAGCTCATCCACTTTAGTACTTTGTTAGATGGTGTGAATGAAAGACAGAAGGCAAGTGAGTTTGGAGTTTTTGTAAGAGTGTTATTAAAATTATGAATCATGGAATCAAAGCTGGATGTGACAGAGAATAAATAAAAATTAGATCTGATGGAATGGTATACAATGGAGGGATCAGTGAGCCATGAAGTTGAAGTTTTGGTCAGAGAGTAAAATCATTTGATCAGTGATAGTAAGGGTGACAGTTATAGGGACTGTTAAGATCCAAGGTGTGACAGTGAGAACATGTTGCTGAAAGAAAATTGAGAACTCAATGGAGATGAGGAGGTCAAGGAACTGAGAGGCTTGGAAGTCATCAGGAATGACATCGGAAGTAGAGATGAAGGAAAGACTGAACCATTTAACAAAATCATTACTAAATGCTGGAAGAGTGAGTAGGTGGGGAACTGGATAGTGTGTATCTCAAAGGAGCAGAGGTTTTTGTTGTTGTTGTTGTTCTATTTTTTTTTTCTTTTTTCAAGCTGTTTGGAGACTTTTGGTCCCAAAATATCAAAGGGACCAAGGGAAATACCCAATCTCCAGAGGCATATGGAGTGTGAGAGAAACATAAAATCATGGTTCAATAGTGTTGCAGGGGCAGGCAGCTGTGTTGTTAGGGGAAAGCTTGGTTCCAGTTCATGGAGGGAATCCTTAAAGAAGTGGTAAAAAAAATGAGGGAAATGCTGCAGATTATGCACCTAAGTTCTGGAAGGCACATTGGAATTGTTTGGAAAGTGAAGGAAATATTTGGAGTGGGTGGATTATGATGGTGCCAGAGAGGCTCAAGTGGCCAGAAGTGTTTATGCTTTAGATGTTGAATGATAAAGACAAGGCTAGAGGAAGGTGTACTGAGTCTTTGAGCTTTTTGAGTACATGGTCTGTGGTCCAAGTGGTCAGAGGGCTTGTCTCACTTGTCCAAGGTGATGGCATCCCCAGAAGATGTAGTTTCCAAGACTGCAAATTCTGACTGACAGCAAATCTCAAACCCTCAGACATACTCTCTGGTCCAGACTAACAATTTTTTTAAAGTGCTCAAAGATACCATATTGTATTGCCTCCAGGCCTTTGCACATGCTGTTCCCTCTGCCTGGAATGTTCTTTAGTCCTCTGTCTATGCCTTTAGGGCACCTTTTCCTTTCCCTCACTAAGCACTCACCAACAACAACCTCTTAGTTTGTCTGTCTCCTTGATCAGACAGTGAGAGCTTTTTTTTTTTTTAAGATTTTATTTATTTATTTGAGAGAGAGAGAGAGAACACATGAGGCGGGGGGAGGGTCAGAGGGAGAAGCAGACTCCCTGCCGAGCAGGGAGCCCGATGCGGGACTCCATCCAGGGACTCCAGGATCATGACCTGAGCCGAAGGCAGTTGCTTAACCAACTGAGCCACCCAGGCACCCAAAGAGAGCTTTTTTTTTAATGTTATAGCCCCACAACCTAGCCGAAGGCCTGACAAAAAGTAGTTGCTCAAAAAATTTGTTGAATGAATGCATGAATGAAGGAATATGTTAAGACAAGGGGTAGGCATATTCACTAATCCATAAACAGACATCCAGCACATACCAAGCATCTGCTAATGGTATAGTATTTCACTGAACTAACAAAGAGATGGGGAAGACAGACTCATACCTGAAGAGAGACACTTATTCCAGCCAGAGATTGGAAAGGGTTTAGGAAAATACCCCTCTCAAAAGTAGTGTTAAGCCAAGACATGGTGATTCCCTTCAAAAATGATGGTCCCCTGGTCTAGTAATCAAAATATTTTTTCTCTTTATGGTGAATTCAGAAACTGAACTTCTGCACCCTGAACAAATATATGATGCTGGATTCATAAATTATTAGAAATAATCTAACTTCATCCCAGGAATCAATTCCTCTGTGAATTCCCCCACACATGTGCCCCCTCTGTCCACAATAAGTGGTAGAAAACTTTCTCCTTTGTTCACCCTCAACACCTCATAAAACCTTTTATTACAGCACTTATCACATTATTGTAATTATCTGTTTTCCCCACCAGGCTCTGAGTATCACTAGGGCAGTCAAGATTGAGGCCCTATTTTTTTTTAATTGTACTTTATTTTATTATGTTAAGTTAGTCACCATACAATACATCATTAGCTTTTGATCCAATGATCCATGATTCATTGTTTTGGTATAACACCCAGTACTCCATGCAGTACATGCCCTCCTTAATACCCATCACCGGGCTAACCCATCCTCCCATCCCCCTTCCCTCTAAAACCCTCAGTTTGTTTCTTGGAGATCATAGTCTTTCATGGTTGTCTCCTCCTCTGATTCCCCCCCTTCATTTTTCCCTTCCTTCCCCTAATGTCCTCCATGCTATTCCTTATGTTCCACAAATAAGTGAAACCATGCAATAATTGACTTTCTCTGCTTGACTTATTTCACTTAGCATAATCTCTTCCAGTCCCATCCATGCTGATGTAAAAGTTGGGTGTTCATCCTTTCTGATGGCTGAGTAATATTCCATTGTATATATGGACGACATCTTTGTCCATTCATCTGTTGAAGGGCATCTCAGCTCTTTCCACAGTTTGGCTATTGCGGACATTGCTGCTATGAACATTGGGGTGCATATGGCCCTTCTTTTCACTACATCTGTGTCTTTGAGGTAAATACCCAGTAGTGCAATTGCTGGGTCATAGGGTAGCTAGCCCTATTTTTAATTTTTTGAGGCACCTCCAACTGTTTTCCAAAGTGGCTGTACCAACTTGCATTCCCACCAATGGTGTAAGAGGGTACCCCTTTCTCCACAACCTCTCCAACATTTGTTGTTTCTTGCCTTGTCCATTTTTGCCATTCTAACTGGTGTAAGGTGATATCTCAATGTGGTTTTGATTTGAGTTTCCTTGATGGCTAATGATGATGAACATTTTTTCATGTGTCTGTTAGCCATTTGTATGTTTTCTTTGGAGAAGTGTCTGTTCATGTCTTCTGCCCATTTCTTGACTTGATTATTTGTTTTTTGGGTGTTGAGTTTAAGAAGTTCTTTATAGATCTTGGAAAACAGTGCTTTGTTTGTAGTGTCATTTGCAAATATCTTTTTCCACTCTGTGGTTGCCTCTTTGTTTTGACTGTTTCCTTTGCTATGCAGAAGCTTTTTATCTTGATGAAATCCCAAAAGTTCATTTTCACTTTTGTTTCACTAGCCTTTGGATATGTCTCTTGAAAGAAGTTGCTGTGGCCGATGTCAAAGAGGTTACTGCCTATGTTCTCCTCTACGATTTTGATGGATTTCTGACTCACATTGAGGTCTTTCATCCATTTTGAGTTTATCTTTGTGCATGGTGTTAGAGAAGGGTCGAGTTTCATTCTTCTGTATATAGCTGTCCAATTTTCCCAGCATGATTTATTGAAGGGACTGTCTTTTTTCCATTGCGTGTTTTTTCCTGCTTTGTCAGAGATTATTTGACCATAGAGTTGAGGGTCCATTTCTGGGTTCCATTGGTCTATATGTCTGTTTTTGTGCCAGTACCATTCTGTCTTTGTGATCAATGCTTTGTAATATAGCTTGAAATCAGGCAACGTGATGCCCCCAGCTTTGTTTTTCTTTTTCAACATTTCCTTGGTGATTTGGGGTCTTTTCTGATTCCACACAAATATTAGGATTGTTTGATCCAGCACAGAGGGAGGAACATCAGAATAATGTCAGACCTATCCACAGAGACCTAGCAAGCCAGAAAGGCCTGGCAAGACATACTCAGGGTACTAAATGAGAAGAACATGCAGCCAAGAATACTTTGTCCAGCAAGGTTGTCATTTAGAATGGATGGAGAGATACAGAGGTTCCAAAACCGGCAGAAACTGAAAGAATATGTGACTGCTAAGCCAACCCTGCAAGAAATATTAAGGGGGGTTCTATAAAAGGAGAAAGACCCCAAGAGTGATATACAACAGACATTTACAGAGACAATCTATAGAAACAAGGTCTTCACAGGCAACATGATGACAATAAATTCATATCTTTCAATAATCACTCTCAATGTGAATGGCCTAAATGCTCCCATAAAACAGCACAGGGTTGTAGACTGGATAAAAAGACAGGACCCATCCATATGCTGTCT
>NC_138385.1:19855435-19883226 GCF_054177405.1 Leptonychotes weddellii
TTAAAGACACAAAAGGATACTATATCATTCTTAAAGGGTCTATCCAACAATAAGATCTAACAATTGTAAATATCTATGTCCCCAACATGGGAGCAGCCATCTACATAAGGCAACTGTTAACCAAAATAAAGAGTCCTATTGATAACAATACGTTAATTGTAGGAGACCTCAATACTCCACTCTCAACAATGGACAGATCATCTAAGCAGAAAATCAACAAGGAAACAAGAGCTTTGAATGATACATTAGACCAGATATAGAAACAGAAGGAAAGCTTCCAGACTCATTCTATGAGGCCAGCATTACCTTGATCCCCAAACCAGGCAAAGACCCCATCAAAAGGAGAATTTCAGTCCGATATCCCTGATGAATATGGATTCCAAAATTCTCAAGAAAATCCTAGCTAACAGGATCCAACAATACATTAGAAGGATCATCCACCACGACCAAGTGGAATTTATCCCAGGATGCAAGGGTGGTTCAGCATTCGCAAATCAATCAATGCGATAGAACACATTAATAAGAGGAGAGAGAAGAACCATATGGTCTTCTCAATTGATGCAGAATAAGTATTTGACAAAATACAGCATCCTTTCCTGATTAAAACTCTTCAGAGTATAGGGATAGAGGGAACATCCCTCAAGTTCATAAAATCCATCTATGAAAAACCCACAGTGAATATCATCCTCAATAGGGAAAAGCTGAGATCCTTTCCCTTAAGATCAGGAACACGACAAGGATGCCCACTGTCACTATTGTTCAACATAGCACTAGAAGTCCTAGCAACAGCAATCAGACAACAACAAGAAATAAAAGGTATTCAAATTGGCAAAGAAGAAGTCAAACTCTCTTTTCGCAGATGACATGATACTTTATGTGGAAAATGCAAAAGACTCCACCACCCCCAATTAGTAGAACTCATACAGCAATTCAGTAATGTGGCAGGATACAAGATGAATGCACAGAAATCAGTTGCTTTCTTATACACTAACAATGCAACTGTAGAAGGAGAAATTAGAGAAAGGATTCCATTTACAATAGCACCGAAAACCATAAGATACCTTGGAACAAACCTAACCAAAGAGGTAAAGATCTATCCTCTAAGAACTACAGAACACTCATGAAAGAAATTGAAGAAGACACAAAAAGATGGAAAAACATTCCATACTCATGGATCAGATGAATAAACATTATTAAAATGTCTATGCTACCCAGAGCAATCTATACCTTCAATGCCATCCCAATCAAAGTTCCAGTGACATTTTTCAAAGTGCTGGAACAAACAATCCTAAAATTTGAGGCCCCATGTTAATTTGTGTCTCTGAGACTTAAAAAAATAACACTATGAATTGATGAATGAATAAGACCATCATTAGTAGGAATTATTTATCTAATTAATCCATCACTATTCATTCCCACTGAAATTAAAATGTGGCCAAGGGATGAAAGCACACCACTAACAAACTTGCTGTTGGTGGAAGGTTGGGTGTGGAAGGATAATGAAAAGGCCTTTTAACTGGAAGATGAGAGACGTGGTTTCCTACCTCTTTTCTGCCACTTACCAGATGTGTGATTTTGAATGCCTTCTATCACATATGATGATTCTAACTTCTTCACCAGTAAAATGTGGAAGAATAGAGTAAATGATCTCTTCAGTCCAGCTTTTATCTAATGGGCTGGAATTATCATTTTGGCTAAGGCTGGCTTACTCTGGAATGTTAGAAGGAGAAAGCATTTAGCTTAGTATTTGAAGAGGTGTTTTTGAATTAAAATAAATATGATTAGCTTGAGGTTTTGATAACTCACTTTAGTATAATTAAAGTATCTTATCTAAATATAATATTGAATGATGATCAGTTTTGCTATGAATAAACTGGTTTGATTATACATTATAAAATTATTATTTTTTTACCCAGTTTGAAATTGATGATTAAATTGATTTGTCTTAATTCATGAGGGCACGTGACAGAGACACAGTGCCTAGGCTATTTGGTTAAGTAGATTATTTGATAGCTTCTCTGCTCTACCATGGCTTCAGAGTTTCTATCATAGAGACTATGAGGAGTGAAGCAATATGTAAAGGCAGACATAACTCACAGTGCAACCATCTTTGGAAGTCTAGTAACATTTAGATTATACATTTGCAGAGGTTCCAGCTGGTTCTGAAGTTGGCAAGCAGTTATTATTTTTTATTTATCTTTTTATTTGCATTTAATATAACAAATACCTCTCGTCCACACATATTTGTTTATTGTTTAGCAATTACAGACTCAATTCCACTGAGTACCATTTTTTGCCATAGGGTCAATAGACTTAAAAAGTAAAATATTGTTTTGCACTTATATAATACATTTCTGTATCATACTGGTAGAAAATTTATCTCACACAAAAGAAAGAGGAAATAACATTTGTGAGAAAAACCTATCAATACCACCAAAATTTCTCATAACCATTCAAATATTGAGGAACAAGGGAGGGAGTTTATGAAGGGGTTAAATGGCCAAAATAGTTTATTGGGTTTCATAATGCAGGCACAAAATTGTGTATAACAAATAGTGACCACAAGAATTTAAAGCCTTAGTATTCCTGAAATATCTAGTCTCCTTTTCCACTTACTGGAGTGTTAGGGAAATCAGCCTACCTATACATTAATATTGGCAGGGGATACTGGTTCAGAACATTTGGAAATCAAAGTTTTAATATTTATCAGGAGCCAAGTCCTTCCATCCAGAAAATCTAGTTGTGCAAACATAATCAAAAGAGATAGTACAATGCGTTGAAAATAATTAGTAGAAAAATATTATTTGAAATTGCATAAGTGAAAAAAAGAGCTACTTTTTTCAATAATTGATACATGATTAACAGCACTACATTTATGATGGAATATTGTACATCTATTGAAATTTTTTTTAAAGATTTTATTTCTTCATTTGACAGAGAGAGACACAGCGAGAGAGGGAACACAAGGAGAGAGAGTGGGAGAGGGAGAAGCAGGCTTCCCGCCAAGCAGGAGCCCAGTGCCGGGCTCGATCCCAGGACCCCGGGACCACGACCCCAGCCAAAGGCAGACGCCCAATGACTGAGCCACCCTTTGCTTATTTGTTTATTCATTTATACACATCTTTCAAATATGAACTTGGATATGTTTATGTAAATATAGGTAATAGTATAAAAATGTTATCTTCATTAAATTTAAATATGAAGACTATGTAGTAATAATACAGCTTTAAGTGGAAAATGATATAAAGGTACATATGCAACTGGACTACATGTCTAACTAGAAACATACCGAGAAGAAAATATTAATAGTGACTTTATTGTAATGGCAATATTATTAATAAATCTCCCCCTTCTCCCTTTTCCCCAAACATTTTCAATGTTTTACATTATATATAATGTATCTATCCACATGCCACAGTCCACTGAAGAACATATCTTAAAAATACATAAATTGAAACTATATCAAACGAAAAAAGATTTAAATGTCTTGTTTGTTATGCTCTTGTCAGATCAAAGGCCAGTTCTTATTAATATTGAACTTTCAAAAATTATATCTAGTCTAATTATTTGCAATGATCCATTTGCATTAAAAGTACTTACTGATAGGGAAGAACTTAGTACTGTCATTCTATTCATTGTTTTTTGCCTGTCTTGTAACATTTTTGTCCCCTTTTCCCTCTCTTGCTCTCTTGCTTTCTTTTTGTTGATTTTTTTGTTGTTGTGACATGCTTTGATTCCTTTCTCAGTTTCTTTTCTGTATCTTCTATTGATATATTCTTTGTGGATACAATGGGACTTACATAAAACATCTTTTTTTTTAAGATTTTATTTATTTATTTGACAGAGAGAGACACAGCGAGAGAGGGAACACAAGCAGGGGGAGTGGGAAAGGGAGAAGCAGGCTTCCCAAAGAGCAGGGAGCCTGATGCGGGGCTGAGCCGAAGGCAGACGCTTAACGACTGAGCCACCCAGGTGCCCCGGGACTTACATAAAACATCTTACAGCAATCCATTTGAAGTTGACAACAACTTAAATTTAATCACATAAAAAATTTTACACTTTTACTTTTCACTTTGTACACACACTGTTATTGACACCAAAAATTACATCATTTATATTGTATATATGTTGTGTATCTATTAATATATTTTATATTGTGTATACATTAACATATTTTTAAATTTTTTAAAAGATTTTATTTATTTATTTGAGAGAGAGAATGAGAGAGAGAGAGAGAGAGAGAGCACACATGAGAGGGGGGAGGGTCAGAGGGAGAAGCAGACTCCCTGCTGAGCAGGGAGCCCAATGTGGGACTTGATCCTGGGACTCCAGAATCATGACCTGAGCTGAAGGCAGTCGCTTAACCAACTGAGCCACCCAGGCGCCCTACATTAACATATTTTAATTGCCAGTTATTTTTATGCTTTTGTCTTTTAACTTCTTTATCAGAATTAAAAGTGATTTACACACTGCTATTAGATTCTAGCACTATAGTAAGTCTATATATTTAATTTTACAAGCAAGCTTTATTTTCTTTTTGTGGTTCAATTTTTTATTTAAATTCCAGTTAGTTAACATACAGTATAATATTAGTTTCAGATTTGGGATTTAGTGATTCATAACTTACATAAAACACCCAGGGCTCATCACAAGTTCCCTCCTTAATATCCATCAACCATTTAGCCCATTCCCCTGCTCCCCTCCCCTCCAGCAACCCTGTTTGTTTTCTATAGTTAAGAGTTTGTTTTATGGTTTGCTTCTCTCTCTTTTTTCCACTATGTTCATCTGTTATGTTTCTTAAATTCCAATATGAGTGAAATTATATGGTATTTTTCTTTCTCCACTGGCTTATTTCACTTAGGGTAATACTCGCTACTTCCATGTCATTGTAAATGGCAAGATATCATTATTTTTGACGGCCGAGTAATATTCCATTGAATATATATCACCTCTTCTTTTTTTAAAAAAAGATTTTATTTATTTATTTATTTATTTGAGAGAAAGAGAGTGAGTCAGTGAGCAAGCACAGGGAGGGGTAGAGGGAGAAGGAGAGAGAACCTGAAGCAGACTCCACACTGAGCACAGAGCCCAATATGGGCTCGATTCCATCACCAAGAGGTCATGAACTGAGCCAAAACCAAGAGTTGGACACTTAACTGAGTTACCCAGGTGTCCCCATGACTTTTATATCCATTCATCAGTGGGTGGACATTTGGGCTCTTTCCATAATATGGTTATTGCTGATAATGCTACTATAAACATCTGGATGCATGTATCCCTTCGAATCAGTATTTTTGTTTACTTTGAGTAAATACCTAGTAGTGCAATTGCTGGGTCATAGTGTAGTTTTATTTTTCACTTTTTGAGGAATTTCCTACTGCTTTCCAGAGTGGCTGCACCAATTTACATTCCCACCAACAATGTAAGAGGGTTCCCCTTTCTCCACATTCTTGCCAACATCTGTTTTTTCCTGTGTTTTTAATTTTAGCCATTCTGACAGGTGAGAAGTGATGTCTCATTGTAGTTTTGATTTGTATTTCCCTGATGATCAGTGATATTGAGCATCTTTTTGTGTGTCTGTCAGACATCTGGATGTCTTTGGAAAATGTCTATTCATGTCTTCTGCCCATTTCTTAACTGGATTATTTGGGTTTGGGGGGGTGTTGAGTTTTATAAGTTCTTTATGTATTTTGGATACTAAACCTTTATCAAATATGTCATTTGTAGATATCTTCTCCCATTCTGAAGATTGCTTTTTACTTTTGTTGACTGTTTCCTTCACTGTGCAGAAGCTTTTTATCTTGATGAAATTAGTTCATTTTTGCTTTTGTTTCCATTGCCTCAGGAGACATATCTAGTAACAAGTTGCCATGGCTGATGTCAAAGAGGTTGCTGCCTGTGTTCTCCTCTAGGATTTTGATGGTTTCCTGTCTCACATTTAGGTCCTTCATCCGTTTTGAATTTATTTTTGTGTACGGTGTAAAGAAAGTGGTCTAGTTTCATTCTTTTGCATGTTACTATCCAGTTTTCCCAACACCATTTCCTGAATAGACTCTTTTTCCATTGGATATTCTTTCCTGCTTTGTCTAAGATTAATTGACCAAAGAGTTGTGGGTCCATTTCTGGGCTTTCTATTCTGTTCCATTGATCTATGTGTTTTTGTGCCAATGCCATACTGTCTTGATGACTACAGCTTTGTAATATAAATTGAAGTCTGGAATTGTGATGCTTCCAGCTTTGCTTTTCTTTTTCAAGGTTGCTTAGACTATGCAGGGTCTTTTGTGGTTCCACACACATTTGAGGTTTGTTTATTCTTGCTCTGTGACAAATGCTCATGGTATTTTGATAGGGATTGCATTATATGTGTACATTGTTTTGGGTAGTATAGACATTTTAACCATATTTGTTCTTCCAATCCATGAGCATGGAATGCCTTTCCATTTCTTAGTGTTGTCTTCAGTTTCTTTCATCAGTGTTTTATAGTTTTCAGAGTACAAATTTTTTGCCTCTTTGGTTAGGTCTATTCCTAGGTATCTTATGGTGTTTGGTGCAGTTGTAAATAGGATTGATTCCTTGATTTCTCTTTCTGCTGCTTCCTTATCAGTGTATAGAAATGCAACAGATTTCTGTATGTTGATTTTGTATCCTGTAACTTTGCTGAATTTGTGTATCAGTACTAGCAATTTTTTTTTTGGTGGAATATTTCAGGTTTTGTACATAGAGTATCATGTTGTCTGCAAATAATGAGTTTTACTCTTCCTCACTGATTTGGATGCCTTTTACTTATTTTTGTTGTGTGAGTGCTGAGGCTAGGACTTCCAGTACCATGTTAAATAACAGTGGTGAGAGTGGACATCCCTGTCTTGTTCTTGACCATAGAAGAAATGCTCTCAATTTGTCTCCATTGAGAATGATATTTGTTGTGGGTTTTTTGTATATGGGCATTATGATGTTGGGGTATGTTCCCTCTAAACCTATGTTCCACAATGTGGCTTCTTCTCTCCCTTTAGTTCTGCAGTTTGTTCTGCAGTCCTCAGGTTAATTTCTTGGCTATTCAGAAGGATTTGTTATTCATCTAGCTATGTTTAAGGGAATGAGACAAGCCTTGGGTCTTCCTACGACACTGCCGTCTTAGCTCTTCCTCCAACCAAGCTTTATTCTTTCACATGATTTTATATTGCTCTGTAGTGTTCTTTCATTTCAACTTGAAAATTTCCCTTAGGATTTCTTACAAAGCAAGTCTAATAGTGATGAAGCCCCTCAAATTTTGTTTATGAGGCAGACTTTACATCTCCTTCTTTTTTGAAGAATGGTTTTGCCAGATGTTATGCTCTTTGTTGGCATTTTTTTTTCTTCTTCCAGTAATTTGAATATAACACCTGACTTCCTTCTGGCCTACATGGTTTCTTCTGAGAAATTCACTAATAGTTTTATGGTGGCTCTCTTAAATGTGATGAGTCACTTTTTTTCCTGCTGCTTTGAAATTCTCTGTCGTTGATTTTTAACAATTTGAGTGTAATGTATCTTGGTGTGGTTTTCTTCAGTTCTTCTTAGTTGGGTCTGTTAGGCATGTTAAGTCTGGATGTTCATTACCTCCTCCAGGTTTAGGAAGTTTTGTGCCATTATTTTTTTCAAGTAAGTTTTTTTTTCACCTATATCTCTTTCTTCAGGAAATAATTTTTTTTCCTCAAAAAGTTTGTTTAAGAGATATCTGTTTCTTGCAAGTAATACCATATTTTGGGTAGTCATAGAGTATTCTGGAAAACACCAAGAGCATGTTGATTCATTTTATGTGAAACAGCAATGGCTTGCTTTACACTAGACTGTAAAATTGAGTGGAAATTTGCAGAGTGATACATTTGCTAAATATATTTTATCAACTTTTACATAATGATATATTCTGAGTACAGGGAAACACACAACTATTTCTAGATTCAGTTGACTGTGACTTAGGTATATTGTACAGAACACAAGTCATGCTTCCAATGGATTTAGTATTATTCTTAGGCAACCTTGTACAACATTAACTAAAATAATAAAACAACTTTTTTACTTAGGTTTGTGATAATGTTTTGTAGGTAAAAGAGAAAAGAGATACTTAGTACTTTAGATTCAAGTTCAATATTTTGAGATTCCTATTTTGTGTCTGACCTTGATTATAATAGTTAAAAATGCTTGTATGAATGAATGAGAGGCATAGCATGTCCAAATAAGTAAATTTATTTATGAATGTATATACTTAAAAAGTATTTAACATTATCCAAGTAATTAATTGAAGATTTGTTTTAAAAAAAAGACTCTATAAAACTTAAAACAGTGTAAGACAATTAATAGTCACTAATTTAAGCGTTATATAATGTGCAAATTATAATTAATATAAGAAAGGCAATTTTAGATAAATTGATAAATAATGATACCCCAAATTGTTCTTAATTCCTTATATATAAAAGTATATCACTTAGCTTTACTCAGAAAATTGGGAATCCTCCAACTACCTCCTAACCCCTGCCAACTACCATTCTTTATGTCTCTTGAATTTGACTCTTCAGGGTACTTCATGTAAGTTGTGTCATGCAATATTGTTTTTTGTGACTGGCTTATTTCACTTAGAATAATTTCTTCAGTGTCCCTTCATGTTGTAACATGTATTAGAATTTCTTTCTTTTTGGGGACTGAATAATATTGCATTGTATGTAATACCATATTTTGTTCATTCATTCATCCACTTACGGGTACTTGGATTTTTCTACATTTTGGTTATTGTAAATAATGTTGCTATGAACATGGGTGAACAAATACATTTTTGAGGGCATACATTCAGTTCTTTTTGGTATATACCCAGAAGTGGAATTCCTGGATCATGCAGTAATTCTTCTTTTATTTTTCTGAGGAGACACCATCCTCTATAGCAGCTACACCAATATTCTTGCCAGCAATGCACAAAGAGCTCCAATTTCAACAAATCTTCACCAATACTTGTTATTTACTATTTTTTTATGTATAACAAACATCCTAATGGGTGTGAAGTGGTATCTCAATGTGGTTTTGATTTGAATTTTCCTAATAATTAGTGATATTGAATGTGTCTTTTCATGTGTTTGTTTGTCTTTTGTATATCTCCTTTGGAAAAATATCTATTCAAATCCTTGGCTCACTTTTTTAATTGGGTTGTTTT
Source organism: Leptonychotes weddellii (assembly GCF_054177405.1). Classification (NCBI taxonomy): domain Eukaryota; kingdom Metazoa; phylum Chordata; class Mammalia; order Carnivora; family Phocidae; genus Leptonychotes; species Leptonychotes weddellii. The sequence goes on from NC_138385.1 coordinate 19,864,611, forward strand.
GTTGTTATTGTTGTTGTTGAGTTCTAGCTCTTTATATATTCTGTATATTAATTCCTGATCAGATATATGATATTTTCTTTTATTCCATAGATTGTCTTTTCTCATTTTCTTATTTTTAGGGGGGGAGGGGCAGAGGGAGAGGGAGAGAGAGAATCCAAAGCAGGTTTCATGCTTAGCATGGAGCCCAACATGGGGCTCAATCTCACAATCCTGAGATCATGACATAGGCTGAAATCAAGAGTTGGACGCCTAACTGACTGAACAACCCAGGTGCCCTGTCTTTTCACATTTTCTATTGTCCTTTGATGCACAAATGTTTTTAATTTTGATAAAGTCCAATTTATCTTTTTTATCTATTTTTTATTCTTTTACTGCCTGTGCTTTTGGTGTCACATCCAAGAAATCATTGCAAAATCGGTCAGGTATTTCTTCCCCTATGTTTTCTAAGAGTTGTATTGTTTTAGCTCTTACATTTAAGTCTTTGACCTATTTTGAGTTAGCTTTTGTAGATGTTGTAAGGGAAGGATCCAACTTCATTTTCTGCATGTGGTTATCCAGTTTTTCCAATGCCATTTGTTGAATCCTTCTTTAAGTTTCTTGAACACATAAGGCTAATTCTTACTTCAGGGCCTTTGTACTTACTCTTTCACTTGAAAAGTTCTGGCTCTAGATATTCAAGAGTTTGGTTCTATCTTATCAGAAAGGTTCAGTTAAAATATCACATCCTCAGATAAGTTTCCTGTTCTCAGAAACCCTCTCTAACATCATTCTAGGAAATCACTATTATGCTACCTTATTTCACTTTCTTCATAAAATTTTTACTATCAAAATGTCATATTAATTTATTTAAGTTTTTGTAGCCTCCGTTAATCTACTCACCTCATCTCCATAGAATGTAAGCTCCATGAGATCAGGGACCCTGCTTATGTAGTTCATTCCTGTGTAACTAATGGTAAGAACAAGAGGCTGGCAACCATATGAGATCAGTAAATGTTTACTGAATTCTCAATGAATTATCATTGTCAATAATAAACTATAAAATGTCTTGCTGCTTCAGCATTTGTTGAAATGCTGTTGAAAACTGAATGAATCAATGTTGCATGCAGATTCACAATATTATCCAAAATGTGCATCCATATTTATCCTTTATAGATTAAAAAATCTGATTTATCATCAAAACAAAATTCAAGGAACAAAAATATAATACAAAGGAAAGTAGTTACTATTTCCTTTTTAGTGTGTCTCTTTTTCCTTTGTCCCATTACTTTTGACAAAAATGCCATATGCTGTAAAGTTTAATGGGATGGCAAAATGACATGAATGTAAATTGGTCTCCATTATTTAGAAAATACATCATTTGGTGATGTAGCTTCCCTGAGAGATGTTTTGGAAAGTGTTTTTGTATATTTACTGGAAATACTAATTTAAATTGGACCATATTTCCCAACAGGGTGCAGATATGATTTTCAGCCAGGACAGTTATCAGAGTATATTGTTTCAGGCTATTTATTCAAGAAGAGAGAAGAGAGGACAATTCTCCAATGGGAATAAAAAAAAGTTGCATAATGATGTCATAAAACATTAACTTAACAGTAGGAAGTAGCACTTATGAACCACTGTAAGTTCTGTTCTCTTGGGTTTAATTTCTTTTACAACCATAATAAATCCAATAGATACATAATTGCTTTATTGAGTCAGAAATTGCATTTGTTTTCAAAAACTGGCAATCTTCTAGTGGCACAGCAAAACACTCACACAGACCCATAGACTACACATACACAAAATACATGAAATCTCTGGCATATTTTTTTTATTTTATTTTATTTTTATTTTTTTAAAGATTTATTTATTTATTTGAGAGAGCGAGAAAGTACATGAGAGGGGGGAGGGTTAGAGGGAGAAGCAGGCTCCTCGCCGAGCAGGGAGCCCGATGCGGGACTCGATCCAGGGACTCCAGGATCATGACCTGAGCCGAAGGCAGTCGCTCAACCAACTGAGCCATCCAGGCGCCCATGGCATATTTTTTTTTAATTAAAATACTCTGAGAGCTTTACCTCTTAGGCAATTATTTAGAGATTATGGATTATATATATACTCCAATTGAATCTCAGAATTCAAGATGTGTGTAAATCCTGAGAAAATACTAAATATGAAAACACAACCTCTATTTGTATAGGTGTATAAGATGACAAATGGTAGAAAGTTTTTCAGTCTGAATGAGAAACTGCCTGCTTATCTGAATGCCTTCAAGGTAGAATGAAGCAAAAATGTGTTGTCTCTTTCTATCTGTCTTAGGTACAGCAGCTCCAGATGATCTCACATACTCTCCTTTTCTCAGAAATCTCAATGCTAGGATCCCTGAAGCTTTCAAGGTTTCTCTGCAAGTCTGAGTAACACAGGTTTCAAATTTCACATTATCACTGGAAGACATTCTTAGATTCTTAAACATTTTAGTACTTTAGTAAAGTCCCCCTTTCCATGATAGCTAAAGATAATATTCTACCCTTCATTATTTAAAATCTTTTATTCACAGTGCTTAATTTCTTCTTAAATAAATTGACTTCACATCCCTAACACTTCCAGTATCTCAATTGATTGACTATTTTAGTTAATTTTAATTAAATCTTATCTTTGTTAGCCCTCCTTTTTTTTTTTTTTTGGCTCTGCTATTGATGGTGATGGAAGACAGATATATAGTGTTCTCTGTATAGCAGAACTTCATGCACTTTTAACCCATTATTAAGTTTCCCCTTCAACTTCTCTACTTCAGCCAAAATAATTTTAGTTCTTTACACCTGTTCCCATGACTCTTATTTTCCAAAATTTGAAATGTTTTCAGAATTATTTTAATTATATAATTTGAGTTTTCTAAACCTACAACATCTTTTTTAAAATGTTGAATAAATATAGGCTGCTTTTACCATGGCGTATTTTTAGTAGTATAACTACAGAACTTTGCCAAATGGTCACAGATCTATAGGTAATTATTGATAAAATTTATTCAGTCTTTGAAAAGAAGTTTTATTGTCCTTCCTATTTTTTAACTGATTCAATTATGCCAATTATCCATCTCAGAAATCATTTAGCTTGCTCCAGGGATATCAGTAGACATTCACTTCATTCCACGCTGCTTTCTCTCTGGTAGGGAAGGGGCATCACACAGGAGCTCCCACTGGAGGGACTCCAGCTGCCCAGACCCCTGAGCCCTGAGTCGCCACACCCCCCCCCCCCCGCCCCCAGTGCTGCTTGGGCTGTGCTGCTGGGGACTGTGGCACTGGGCGCGGGGTGGGGGCGTGGCCAGAGCAGCAGCTGCCACCTGCGCACACCCTCCGCTGGCGGGAGGGGACGGACATGGGTCCGCCCTCGCCCTTGCCCCGAGCTCGGGGCTGGGACCGGGGCGCTGCAGGCAGGGGGCGCCGCCCTAGGCCAGAGCCTTGCGCAAGGTGCTCAAGGCGTGGAAGCAGCGGGTGAAGGTGTGCTGCACGTTGCCCTTGTGGACCAGGCGCAGGCGGCGCAGCTGCTCGTGCTCTTTGGATCGCATGTGCTGGATGTACACCTGGTAGGCCTTCAGACTCTGGCCTTATTTCTGAATCAGAAGGGACTTAAACCTGCCTTACATGCGTGTTCCATTTCACCCAGCTCATCGTACTAAAGAAATTACTAGAGAAAATTGTGAACAGTAATGTTCTGGCTCAGTATTTCACTAGTAAAATAATTTTTTTTTATCATGAACATAAACACATGGTCATAAACTTTATAAATAAACATACTTATTTGCAGATTTTGGAGAGAATGGATAAATATATCACAGGAAGTATTGCTTAAAAATGGTGATAATATAATCCTGAGAAAAATTTTCAACAAATTGTATTCATCAATAAAGATACTGTCCTTGAAAAAATAAAAAAAAAAATAAAGATACTGTCTTAGTCCTGGGAATGCTACAAATGTAGGTCTCTAGGGTTAAATGTCAAGTGTTTTATTACAGCATAGAGTTTGCAACACAACAGTTTTAGGTCTGTCCTCTAGTCAGCTAATTGGTTATATTAGTAGTATTCACTGGCTTACATGTAGGAATGGTTGTCTTCATTATAAGAAAAGAGAAAACAGAAACGTAGAAAGAGTAACTTCCATGGAAAATACGATCCCTGTAGTCTGGTCAGTCATCTCAAAATGCCTTCTTGAAGTCACAAAGGGACATTAGTAAGAAAGTGTAGATGATTTTCTTGCCCAGTAGTTCAATGGCCTACAAAAAGAAGCTGCATTAGTGTAGCTTCATTAATATGGGAAAGTAGCTTCATCAATATGGAAAAATGGCATAGTGAAGCCATGAAACCACCTTAATAGAGTACAAATCCCAACTCTGTCATTAACTGATGCTTTGGGAAATTTTCTTATTTATCTTCCTTCACACTATCTTTTGCAAGATTGGGATAAAAAAGTGCCTGATTCATAGCTTTCCTATGAGGATTAAAGTTAAAAATTATTGTAAAGCCCTAAGAGTATCACCTGGCCCATAATACAAACTATAAGGAATTATTAAATAAAACTTCTTGCAAGGCTTGCAAGTTACGCTTCTGAGCAGGAATATCTCATACATGCTAGAAGCTCCATAGTTAAAGTTCACAATAGACACATAGAACATTCAAAGATGGAAAGAACTTCAGAACTGTTTGGTAGAATAGTTTGCAAAGTATCTTTTTTTAGCAGCAGATCCTGATTTTAAGTGTACTTTTGGTAGAGTCCCAATTTATAGTAGATAAAAGCAGAGTTGCTTTGACTGAAATAAGAATGGTCCATTCTTCCTGTATTGGCAGCAGTTAAGGCCTGATTCCTCTTAAAAATAAGAGACCCATAAAATGTACAACACTAACAGTAAACCTTTATGTAAACTATGGACTTTGGTTGATAATGATGTGTCAATGTAGGTTCATGGGGGAGGCTATGCATGTGTGGGGGCAGGAGTATATGCAAAATCTTTACCTTTGCTTCAATTTTGCCATCAACCTTAAACTTCTCTATAAATGTCTGAATAAAAAAATATATACAAAAGTCTTTAAACACAAACAACAACAACAACAACAACAACAAACATTCTGTATTGACAGGTGCCATCATCCAAATACGTAGCTCCAGGAAATGTGAATAGTCAATTTCAATGATCCATTCTCTCTAGGTGGCAATAGAGCATTATGCAATGAATGAAAGTGTTTATCTTTCACAGATCTGGAGGCCAGAATGAGTTTTTTAGTCATCTGATCAGGGATCAAGCCCCAGAGGAAACATTTTCCACTTTTTGACTTTTATTCTTAAATTATACTATTTTAACCATTTTAAAATGTACAATTCAGTGGCTTTATGTACACTCACAGTGTCACACAATCATCACCACTATCTAATTTTGGAACATTTTCATCATCCCCCAAAGAAACCTTATGCTCATTAGTCACTCCTCACCCTCCATGTCCTCTCTCCAGCTCCTGGCAACCACTAATCTGTTATATTTCTCTATAGATTTGCCTATTCTGGACACTTCAATGAAATGGAATCACAAATATATTGCTCTTATTTCTGGCTTCTTTAATTTAGCTTATAATGTTTGTGAAGTTTATCCAGTTGTAGTATGTTCATTCCTTTATAGGAATATATAATATTCCATGTGTAGATATACCACCTTTTGTTTAGCAGCTGATGGACATTTGGTTTGTTTCTACTCTTTGGTTATGATGAAAAATGCTGCCATAAGCATCAGAACATAAGTTGTAGGAACATATATTTTCAGTCATCACAGGAATATACCGAGGAGTGCAAATACAGTCTCAACAGGAAATTCTATGTTTAAATTTTAATAAGTAGCTAAAGTGGTTTCAATGGCACCTCCACCATTTTACATTTTTGCCAGTAATGCGCAAAGAGTTCCAACTTCTCCACATCTTTGCCAACTTTTGTTATTTTCTGTTTTTTTATGACTAATCTATAAATGTGAAATAATATCTCACAGTGGTTTCAATTTGTATTTCCCTAAAGACTAAACATGTTGAATATATTTCCATTTGCTTGTTGGCTATTAATGTCTTTTCTTTAGAAAAAAAGTGTCATTTCACATCCTTTGCCCATGTTTTAGTTTGATAATTTTTGTTTTTTGTTGTTAAGTTATAAGTATTCTTTATATATTCTGGATACTACACATTTACCACATTCTGTGGGGTGTCTTTTCACTTTTTTGATAATATCCTTGGATGCACAAAAGTTTTCAATTTTAATGAAGCCCAATTTATCTATTTTCTCTTTCATTGTGTTTTTGGTATCATAGCTATGTATACTGTCTCAAATCCAAGAACATGATTTACTCTTATGTTTTCTTCTGTTTTATACTTTCAGCTCTTACTTGTAGTTCTTTGATCCATTTTGTGTTATTTTTGTAAATAGTATGATGTAATGGCCATAATTCATTCCTTTGCAAGTGAATATCTAGTTGTTGCAGGACCATTTGTTGAAAAGACTATTATTTCTCCCTTGAATGGTCTTGACAACCTTGTTAAAATCATCTTTACATAGATGTATGGATTTATTTGTGGACATTCAATTTTATTCCATTGATATATATGGCTATCCTTATGCCAGGACTACAGTGTTTTGATTGCTGTAGTTTTGTTTTAAGTTCTAAAATTAGGAAGTAGGAGACCACCAACTTCTTTTGTCTTTTCAAGATTGTTTTGGCTACTGAGGGTTCTGTGCAATTCCATATATATTTTTTCTTTCCTTTATTTTCTTTTTTTTAAGTTTTTATTTAAAGTCCATTTAGTTTACCTACAGTGTAATGTTAGTTTCAGATGTAGAATTCAGTGATTCAACACTTCCATACAACACGTAGTGTTCATCACAACTACTGCACTCCTTAATCCTCATCACCTATTTAACACATCTACCTACCCACTTCCCTTCCAGTAACAATCAATTTGTTCTCTGTAGGTAAGAGTCTGTTTCTTGGTTTGCCTCTGTCTTTTTCCTTTATGATCATTTGTTTTATTTCTTAAATTCCACAAATTAGTGAAACCATATGGGGTATTTGTCTTTCTCTGACTTATTTTGCTTAGCATAATACCTGAGAAGTTACCAGCTTGTCATTTACTATTAAGTTTGGTTTGCTAATATTTTGTTGAGGACTTCTGTATCTATATTCATAAGGGGTGCTGGCCTGTAGTTTTCTTTTCTTGTGATATCTTTGCCTGGCTTTAGTATGAGGGGAATATTGGCCTCACAGAATCAGTTAGAAAGTGTTCTCTCCCCCTTTTTTGGGGGGGGTAAGAGTTTGAACAACATCAATTTTAATTATTCTTTAAATGTTTAGTAGAATTCACCAGTGAAGCTAGCTGATTCTAGGTTTTCTTTGTTAGAAATTTTGATTACTAATTCAATCTCTTATTATAGTCTATTCAGATATTCTATTTCTTTTTCAGTCATTTGTGTTTCTAGGAAACTACCCATCTACATTATCTAATTTGTTGGCATACAGTTGTTTCTAGCGTTCTCTTATATTCCTTTTTTCTTCAGTCAGGTCTATAGTAATGTCCCCACTTTCATTTCTAAAGTTAGTAATGTAAATCTCCTTTTTCTACCTAAAAATTTTGTCAATTTTATGGATATTTTCAAGAAACCAACTTCTGATTTTGTTGAGTTTGTCTATTGTTTTTCTGTTCTCTATTTCATTCATCCCACTCAAATAGTTATTATTTTCTTTCATTTACTTGTTTCAGATTTAGAGTTTACAATTCTGTCTCTGTCTTCATTTCATGCTTGTACAGCTCCTGAAAATCTACTAAAAATGACAGGTTGGTAGCTTCTCAGGTAGTTTCTAACAAGCAACCAGTGCTGGGTATGTGCATGGCCTTCTAGATTCTGAAGAATATGTGGAGAGGATCCAGTTCAAAGATGCCAATATAGGAAGACTCTGAACTTACCTCCCCTACAGAGCAAACCAAATTATACCTATTGATAGAGCAATTCCTCCTGAAGAACTGAGGGTTGACTGAACAACTACTAATCAATCAAAGATAGAGAGAATGGCAAGAGAAGTGGAAGCATGGTAACAAAGGGAATCTCTGACTCCCAACACTATGAAGAAAAGTGGGGAGGGATAGTACTGAGGGACCAGAAACAGATTCCTCTGTCATTGGGCAAAGGAAACACACACACACAGTTTAAAATATCAACGAACATTGGGGCACCTGGGTGGCACAGTTAGTTAAGCTTCTGACTCTTGGTTTCAGTTCAGATAATGATCTCAGGGTCATGTGATTGAGCCCCTGTCAGGCTCTGTACTCAGAATGGAGTCTGCTTGAGATTCTCTCTCCCTCTCCCTCTGCCCCTCCTACTTGTGTTCTCTCTCTCTCTCCATCTCTCTCTTTCTCAAATAAATAAATTAATAAATCTAAAATAAATACATAAATAAATAAATAATAAAAATAAAAGATCAACTAACATATAAAAGAGACAGCATTAGAACTCTGCCAAGTGGCAGAGGAGTTGTGGAAATGTTCTCCAGGTCAGAGGGACTGGAGAACAACATGGTTTCTATCTGACCCCACCTTAAAAGCCTAGACCAGAGCAGAATCTGGACACCATAAGGGGCAGGTTCAGACCCCAAAACTGGTGGGTCCTGATGCCATAATGCGAGGGTCCAGATGCCATAACTGGTGGATCCAATCATCTCAGTGAGATTGTGAACTCAGCCAGCCCAGCATCTGCAAACCCACACCAATCCTACTCATTCTGCGACACAGAAAAAAGCTGCAGTTTAAAAGGGATGAGGAATAGAGGGAACAGTCTCTCCCCCTCCACCTTAAAATCCCAGACTGGAACAGGGTCTGGCTCACAGTGAGGTTGTAACCCTAGTGAGCCCAGTATCTGCAAGCTCATCAAGCCCCCCTGCTGTGTGGGGTAAAGAAAATAAACCCCATTTTTTTTGTTTTGTTTTCCTTTACAAAGTAATTTTTTTCTTTATTTTATTATTTATTTATTTATTTATTTTTTAAAGATTTTTATTTATTTATTTGAGAGAGAGAGCACATGAGAGGGGGGAGGGTCAGAGGGAGAAGCAGACTCCCCGCTGAGCAGGGAGCCTGATGCGGGACTCGATCCAGGGACTCCAGGATCATGACCTGAGCCAAAGGCAGTCGCTTAACCAACTGAGCCACCCAGGCGCCCTCTTTATTTTATTTTTAATTTGTCTCATTTTGTTTTTCTTTTTTAAATTTTTCTCTCATTTTCTTTCTTGCTTTCTTTTTATTTCTTTTTTTTCCTTCTTTTCCTTTTTTCTTTTATTAAGTACTTTTTTCTTATTTATTTTTTATTTCATTATTGTTTTTTTTCTTCTTTCTGTAAAAGACACAGTTTAAAAGAGTAACTAGCATATGCATCCACAGCTCCAGCCAGCCAGCAAAAGTCACCAAGTGCACACAGTCTGCATAGGAGACATGATACACAAGACCACTCCTTCAAGTTTAGAAAGGAGCTTTTCTGCCTAATCAATAGAAACACACAAAGTCAAGCAAAATGGGGAGACAGAGGAATATGCTCCCAAAAAAAGAACAAGAAAAAAAACTCAGAAAAAAAACCATGAAACAGAGATAAGCAATATGCCTTAACATTTAAAGAATTTAAAGGAATGATTATAAAAATGCTCACTGTGCTGGAGAAAAGAGTGGAAGAACTGAGACCTTCAATAAAGAGATAGAAAATATTAAAAAGAACCAGAGTTGAATAATATAGTAACTGAAATTAAACACACTCACACACACATACACACACACACACACACACACACTAGAGGTAATCAACAGTAGATTTAAAGAGGGCACATATTGAATGGAGCACTGGGTGTTATATGCAAACAATGAATCATGGAACTCTACATCAAAAACTAATGATGTAATGTATGGTGATTAACAGATTAACATAATAAAATAAAATTTAAGAAAAAGCAGATTAGAGGATGCAGAAGAACACATCAGTGATCTGGAAGAAAGGGTAATGGAAAGTACACAATTTGGACAGTGAAAAAGAAAATAATTTTTTAAAATGGTGATAGGTTAAGAGATCTCTTAAACAACATCAAGAAACATTTGCATTATAGGTGCCCCAGAAGAAGATGAGAGAGGAAAAGGTGTAGAAAACTTATTTGAAAAAAATAATAAAATTTCCCTAACCTAGGGAAGGAAATAGACATTCAAGTCCAAGAATCACAGAGTGCCAACAAGATGAACCCAGCAAAGTTCCCCACCACAGAACGTAATAATTAAAATTCCAGGGGTTATATATAAAGAAGGAATTTTAAAAATCAGCAAGAAAGAAACAAAATGATTACCTATAAGGGAAAACCTATAAGCCATCAACTGATTTTTCAGAAGAAAGTTTGCAGGCCAGAAGGCTCTGCCATGATATATTCAAAGTGCTGAAAGTGAAAACCTATAACTAAGAATATTCTCCCAGATAAGATTATCATTCAGATTTGAAGGAGAGATAAAGCTCCCCTCAACAAACAAAAGATAAAGGAGTTTATCATCCCCAAACTAGCCTTATAAGAAATGTTAAAGGGACTTCTTTAAGTGGAAAAGAAATGGCCATAATTAGAAATAAGAAAATTAGGAATAAAAAGATGTAAAATATGACAACATATATATAAAACATGGAGAAGGGAGTAAAATGGGAAGAGAAAGGGAAAGAGAAAAAGAAAGACCTTTTTTTTCTTTTTAAAAGCATATATATAAATTTAAATAGCCATCAAATTAATATAGACTGCTGTTTACTTAAGATGTTATATATGAACCTCATGGTATTCACAAACCCAAAATTTATTGATAGATACACAAAAAAAATAAAGAAAAGAAAGCCAAAGATAACTTATAGATACTCATCAATCACAAAGAAAGAGAGCAAGAGAAGGAGAAAAAAAAAGAAATACAAAGAACCAGAAAACAAATAACAAAATGGCAATAAGTACATATCTATTAATAATTACTTGAAATGTAAATAGCCTAAATGCTTTAATCAAAAGACATAGAGTGGCAAAATGGATTTTAAAAAAGTACCCATCTACATGCTTCCTACAAGAGACTCATCTCACACCTAAAGACACATTATGGACTGAAAGTGAAAGAATGGGATAACATTCACCATGCAAAGAAAAGAGAAAAAAAAAAAAGCTGGAGTAGCAATACTTATATATCACACATAATAGCCTTTAAAAGAAAGACTATAACAAGAGACAATGGAGAGAATTGCATAACAATAAATGGATCAATCCAAAAAGAGGATATAACAATTATAAATATCTATGCACCTAACACTGGAGCACCTAAATACACAAATAAAATATTAACAAACATAAAGAGAAATTGATGGTAATACAATAGTAGTAGGAGACTTTAATACTCCATGAACATCAATGAATAGGTCATCCAGACAGAAAATCAATAAGGAAAAAATGTTTAAGTGACATATTAGACCAAACGCCTTTTATTTCTTTTTGTTGTCTGATTGCTGAGGCTAGGACTTCCAGTACTATATTGAACAACAGTGGTGAGAGTGGACATCCCTGTCGTGTTCCTGACCTTAGGAGAAAAGTTCTCAGTTTTTCCTCATTGAGGATGATATTAGCTGAGGGTCTTTCATATATGGCCTTTATGAGGTTAATGTATGTTCTCTCTACTTTGTTGAAGGTTTTTATCAAGAAAGAATGCTGTACTTTGTCAAATGCGTTTTCTGCATCTATTGAGAGGATCATATGGGTCTTATCCTTTCTTTTATTAATGTGGTGTATGATGTTGATTGATCTATGAATGTTGAACCACCCCTGCAGCCCAGGAATAAATTCCACTTGGTTGTGGTGAATCATCCTTTTAATGTACTGTTGAATCTGATTAGCTACTGTTTTGTTGAGAATTTTTGCATCCATGTTCATCAGGGATATTGGTCTGTAATTATCCTTTTTAGTGTCTTTGTCTGGGAACCCTCTTGCACTGTTGGTGGGAATGCAAACTGGTGCAGCCACTCTGGAAAACAGTATGGAGATTCCTCAAAAAGTTAAAAATTGAACTACCTTATGACCCAGAAATTGCACTACTAGGTATTTATTTAAAAAAATACAAAAATAGTGATTCAAAAGGGCATATGCACCCCAATGTTTAGAGCAGCAATGTCCACAATAGCCAAAATATTTGGAAAAAGCCCAGTTGTCCATTGATGGATCAATGGTTGAATGGATAAAGAAGATGTGATATCTATAATGGAATATTACTCAGACATTAAAAAAGAATGAAATCTTGCCATTTGCAACAACATGGATGGAACTAGAGTGTATTATGCTAAGCAAAATAAGTCAGTCAGAGAAAGACAAATACCATATGATTTCACTCATATGCAGAATTTAAGAAACATAACTGATGAACATGGGGAAAATAATGAAAAATAAGATAAAAGCAGAGAGAGAGAGGCAAACCATAAGAGACTCTTAAATATAGGGAACAAATTGAGGGTTGTTGGAAGGGAGGTGGGGTATGGAGTAATTGGGTGGTGAGCATTAAGGAGGGCATTTGATGAAATGAGCATTGGGTGTTATATGCAACTGATGAATCACTAAAACTAATGATGTACTGTATGGTGACTAACATAACATAATAAAATAAAATAAAATATAAATAAATAAATAAATAAATAAGTAAATGCTACCCTGAAACTAACAATACGGTATATGTTAACTAACTTGAATTTAAATATATATATATATAAAGTGATACATTGGACCAGATGGACATAACAGATATACACAGAACATTTCATCCAAAAACAACAGAATACACATTCTTTTTAAGTGCAGATGGATTATTCTCCAAAATAGGTCACATATTAGGACATAAAACAAGGCTCAATGAATTTAAGAAGACAATTCATACCATGCATCTTTTCTGATCACAGCCATATGAAACTAGACATACATCACAAGAAAAAAACTGGAAAGAAACACAAACATGTGGAAATTAAACAACATGATACTAAACAATCAATGGGTCAGTGAAACAATCAAAAAATAAATTTTAAAAATATATGGAGACAAATAAAAATGAAAACACAACAGTCCAAATCTTTGGAACACAGGAAAAGCCATTTTAAGAGGGAAATATATAGTGATACAAGCCTACCTCGAGAAACAAAAAAACAAAACTCAAATAAACAATCTAAGCTTACACCTAAAGGGACTATAAAAAGAACAATGAAAGCCCAAGGTGAATAGAAGAAAGCAAATAATAGAAATCAAAAGGGGAAAAAAAGAGATCAGAGCAGAAATAAGTAATGTAGAGGCTAAAAAACAATAGAAAAATCAATGAAACCAAGAGCTCGTACTTTGAACAGATAAACAAAATTGACAAATCTTTAGTCAGACTCATCAAGAGAAAAAGAGAAAGGCCCCAAATAAATAAAATCAGAGAAGTAACAAATGACACCTGAAAAGGATTGTAAGAGAATACTATGAAAATTACACACCAACAAACTGGACAACCTATATAGGAAATGGATAAATTCCTGGAAACATACAATCACCCAAAACTGAGCCAGGAAGAAATAAAAAATCTGAACAGACTGATTACAAGTAATGAAATGGAATTGGTAATCAAAATATACCAAAAAATAAATGTCCAAGACCAGATGAATTCACAGATGAATTCTACCAAACAAAGAGTTAATAGCTCTGTTCCTCAAAATATTCCAAAACACAGAAGAGGAAGAAAAGCTTCCAAACACATTTTACAAGGCCAGCATTACCCTGGTATCAAAACTAAAGACATCACAAAAAGAGAAAACTACAGGACAATACCCTGATAATCATAGAAACAAAAATCCACAACACAATATTAGCAACTGCACACAACAATACATTAAAGAGATTATTAATTATGATCAGGTGGAATTTACTCCCAGGATGAGAAGATGGTTTAATATTAGCAAATCAACTGTCATATACCACATCAACAAAATGAAGTACAGAAATTATATGATCATCTCAATAGATGCAGAAGAAACATTGACAAGATTCAACCTCCATTCATGATAAAAACTCAAAAAAGTGGAGTTAGAGGTAACAAACCTCAACATAATAAAGGCCATGTATGAAAACCCCACAGCTAACATCATGCCCAATAGTGAAAAACTGAGAACTTTTGCTCTAAGGTCAGGAACAAGACAAGGATGACCAATCTTGCCACTTTTATTCAACATAGTACTGGAAGTTCTAGCCACAGCAATAATACACAAAAAGAAATTAGAGACCTATATAGTAGTAGAGAAAAAGTTCGACAGTCGCTGTTTGCTGATGACATGACACTATACATAGAAAATCCTAGACTCCACCAAAAAACTACTAGAAGTAATAAACAAATTCAGTAAAACAGCAGGATACAAAATCAATACCCAGAAATTGGCAGTGTTTTATACACTAACTATGAAGTCACAAAAAGAGAAATTTAAAAAAACAACACCATTTATAATTGCACCAAAAAGAATAAAATACCTAGGGATAAACTAAACCAAAGAGGTGAAAGACTCTGAAAACTATAAAACAGTGATGAAAGAAATTGAAGATGACATGGACAAATGGAAAGATATCCCATGCTCATGGATTGGAAGAATTAATATTGTTAAAATGTCCATAATACCCAAAGCAATCTACAGATTCAATGCAAAACATATCAAAATACCAATAGCATTTTTCACTCCTGGAACCACAGAAGGTGCCCATTAGCCAAAGCAGTCCTGAGAAATAACAAAGCTGGAGGCATCACAACCCCAGATTTCAAGATATACTACAAAGCTGTGGTAATCAAAACAGTCTGATATTGGCAAAAAAAATAAACACATAAATCAATGGAACGGAACAGATAGCCCGGAAGTAAACTCACAGTTATATGGTCAATTAATGTTCAACAAAGGAAGAAAGAATATACAATGAAGAAAAGACAGTGTTTTCAACAAATGGTGTTGGGAAAACTGGACAGGAAAAGAATGAAACTGGACTGCTTACACCATATACAAAAATAAACTCAAAATTGATTAAAGACCTAAATGCGAGACCTGAAATCATAGAAATTCTGGAAGAGAGGGCAGGCAATAATTTTTCTGACATCGGCCATAGCAGTATTTTTTTTTAGTTATGTCTCCTAAGGCAAGGGAAACAAAAGTAAAAATAAACTATTAGGACTGCATCAAAATAAAAGGCTTTTGCACAGCAAAGGAAACCATCAACAAAACAAAAAGACTACCTGCTGAATGGGAGAAGATATTTGCAAATGATATACCCAAAAAGGGGTTAATATCCAAAATATATAAAGAACTTATACAAGTCAGTGCCCCCCCCAAAAAAAACCAAAAATAAAAACAAAAAACAAAAAACAATTCAATTAAAAAAATCTCAGAAGACCCAAATGGACATTTTTCCAAAGAAGACATACAGATGACCAACAGACACATGAAAAGATGTTCAACATCACTCATCATTGGAGAAATGCAAATCAAAACCCCAATAAGATATCACCTCACACTTGTTAGAATGGCCAAAATAAAAAAGACAAGAAAGAATAAGTGCTGGCAAAGATGTGGAGAAAAATGAACACTTGTGTCAGTGGAAATGTAAATTGGTACAGCCACAGTGGAAATGAGTATGGAGGTTCCTCAAAAAATTAAAAATAAAAATACCATGTGATTCAATAATTCCACTATTGGATATTTACCCAAAGAAAACCAAAACACCAACTCAAAAAGATATATACACCCCTATATTTATTTACAATAGTCAAGACATGGAAACAACCTAAGTGTCCATCAATGGATAAATGGATAATGAAAATGTGAGATAGATATAGATATATCACAATATATATGCAATAGAATATTACACAGCCATAAAGAATGAGATCATGCCATTTGTGACAACATGGATGGATGTAGAGGGTATTATGCTAAGTGAAATAAATAATACTGATAAAGACAAATACCATTTTACTCCACTCATAAATGGAATCTTAAAAAATGAATAAACAAAAAGCAGAATCAGATCTATAAATACAGAGATCAAAATGATAGTTGTCAGAGGGGAGAGGGCAAAATTGGTGAAGGAGAGAGAGAGATACAGGCTTCCAGTTATGAAAGAGTAAGTCACAGGAATAAAAGGCACAGCATAGGGAATATAGTCAATGATATTGTAATAGTGTTGTATGGGGACAGATGGTAGCTACACTACACTTGTGGTGAGCATAACATAAGGTATAGAATTGTTGAGGGATGCCTGGGTGGCTCAGTCGATTAAGCTTCTGCCTTTGGCTCAGGTCATGATTCCAGGGTCCTGGGATAGAGTCCCCCATCATGCTCCTTGCTCAGCGGAGAGCCTTCTTCTCCCTCTGCCTACCGCTCCCCCTGCTTGTGCTCTCTCTCTCTCTCTCTAACAAATAAATAAATAAAAACTTAAAAAAAAAGGTATAGCATTGTTGAATCACTATATTGCACACCTGAAATGAAAATCTCATTGTCAACGATATTAAAAAAAAAAAAAAAAAGGAGTATACAGGAGCTTTTAAAAGCCTTTTCCTCCCCCCCACCCCTGAAGTGTGTCATTACTGGGTCTTCATTCTCAAGCTTTTCAACTTGTCTATTGTTTACCCCAATTTTTATCTTTGCCCCATGTGGCAGAGGCTAATGCACTTGCCTTAAAAATTTCCCAACAAATACTCCTCAAAGTAGCTACTTCAGCCATTGCTAGGTACTGAGCTGGGTGAAATAAAGGCAAGCCCTTGGAGCTGATCCTTCAGGAAATTACCAAACGAAGCAAAACCAGTAATTACAACTCTTGCAGTATATGGTTCATTTTCCTCCTCCATCCCTAGGATCCTATACAAGGATGTGGGCTGAGTTCTTTAAGGCTGCCACCAAGCTGTTGAATGTAGGCTCAGGTTAAGGTGGGAAAAAAGAAAAAGAAAAAAAAAAAAGGAACAATGAACCACACAACTCTTAGTGAGATTCAAGTTTGCCTGTTTGTTTGTTTTTCTTGATGAAGGGTTTTTCAGGTTGCTGTAAACTTTTGATTCATTCCAGAGTTCTTCTAAAGGTCATTATGACAGTTTATCCCAATTTACTTTCTGTTTTTGTGGAACAATGATTTATTGGCATTCCCTACTCCCCCATTTTTGCTGACATCACTGGAAATCTACTTTTAAATAAGTCATAAATTACCTTACTAGGACCTAGAGACTTATATGTAATAATAGTACCACATCAACAGGATGAAATTTGGGAATAATCACTGTTGTAACTTTTTATCTGCACTTTATCAAGACATTAAATTAAATGTTAAATTAGTTAGTATCTCAGTGTTTAACTGACTCTACATTCCTATATTAAGGTAATAGAATTATTTTCATAATGATTAGATTTTAAAAGACACCAAAACATAATTTGCATATCAAAAAATTATTACCTTGAAACATTTATTTCAAGGTGCTCAATTTAGATTTGTTAACGTACATGATTGCAAAATTTTCAATATGCAATGAAAATGTGAAAGTATTAATTTGTATAAACAACTCATGTCTACACATTCAAGTTAACATGGATACTTATAACAAGTATGCAAAAATTTTAAAAAAGTAATGCATTTACTTTGAGCACCTATATTCAACCCAGATATGAGTTTGTAGGGAAGAGAATGCCTGAAATATCTGAACAAATTGCTAGAGCTAGAAGAAAGAGAGATATTACATAAAGACCACTTAATAGGCTATTGCAACAGTCCAGACAGAATAAGTGCTTAATACATGTGCAAAGAATACTGCAGATATAGGCCCTCTAGAAATTGTCCACTTAGTAGATCACCACTTAGAGCAAACTTTCCCTGAGCTGCAGAATGTGCTTTGCAAATCTTGGGTTCATCCTTTACTAACTATATGATATTAGAAAGTTAACTTCCATGTTTTTTTCCAAAGCTAGAATATGGAGATTATTTACATTTATTTATATTTATTTATATTTATATGTAATGCACATATTTCGGCTTTGAAAAGGGCACAGAGTTTACATATGTGTGTATATATATATATATATATCCCTACACACACACACACACACATGAATATATATACAGGGTGATTGCCACAATTAAGTGAGATAATACATGTAACTGCATTAAACTTTAGTTATTAATACTCAATATTAGAGAAATGTGAGCCTTAAGAGATGAATGACCTTGATACTTAAACAAAAACTATAGTATTGGCATAATCAATATCTACCTTATTATTAAAATCCAAAGAATAATATCAGCATTATACCTCTGAATATTAATATTTTTTATAAAATGCAATAGTTATGTTCTTTTTTTTTTTTTATTCTTATGTTAATCCCCATACATTACATCATTAGTTCTAGATGAAGTGTTCCATGATTCATTGTTCGTGCACAACACCCAGTGCTCCATGCAGAACGTGCCCTCCTCAACACCCACCACCAGGCCAACCCATCCTCCCAACCCCCTCCCCTCTAGAACCCTCAGTTTGTTTTTCAGAGTCCATCTTCT
>NC_138385.1:19883726-19894029 GCF_054177405.1 Leptonychotes weddellii
TTTTTTTTTTATTCTTATGTTAATCCCCATACATTACATCATTAGTTCTAGATGAAGTGTTCCATGATTCATTGTTCGTGCACAACACCCAGTGCTCCATGCAGAACGTGCCCTCCTCAACACCCACCACCAGGCCAACCCATCCTCCCAACCCCCTCCCCTCTAGAACCCTCAGTTTGTTTTTCAGAGTCCATCTTCTCTCATGGATCGTCCACCCCTCCGATTTCCCCCGCTTCGTTCCTCCCCTTCCGCTACCTTCTTCTTCTTCTTTTTTTTTTTTTCTTAACATATCTTGCATTATTTGTCTCAGAGGTACAGATCTGAGATTCAACAGTCCTGCACAATTCACAGCGCTTAACAGAGCACGTACCCTCCCCAGTGTCTATCACCCAGTCACCCCATCCCTCCCACCCCACCCCCCAGCAATAGTTATGTTCTATCTCTAATTGTAAACCTTTGTATTGAACCTATGGATTACATCTCCCTGTGAATACAACACATACTTATTGTTTAAAATATGCTGAGGCACCTGGGGGTCTCAGTTGGTTAAGGGGCGAGCTCTTGATTTCAGCTCAGGTCATGATCTCAGGGTCCTGGGATCAAGCCTCATGTTAGGCTCTGTGCTCAGCAGGGAGTCTGCTTGGGATTCTCCCTCTCCCCTGCCCCTCCTCCCCATGCTTGCTCACTCGGTCTCTCTCTCTCTCTCAAATACATAAATAAACCTTTAAAAATATGCTTACTGAAGCATTCTCTGTATAATTTTTCTTTTGGATTGTTGTTCATAGAGGTTTCATGGTAATACTTTACATTAAATATGTTCAAATTACATATTCAAACTATAATTGCACTTTGTCTTTTGGACATACATTTCAGTTCAGCTTTTTCTTCCTCTATTGCATTACATTCAGTTACTACTATTACCTCCTGTCTTCATCATTCACTATTTGTGTGACCTTTGGTGAGTTACTTAATCTCTCTGAAACTCAGGCTCTTAGTTTTTTACAAAAGGCATATTAATAGTATCTAACTCACAAATATGTGATGGAAAATGAGTTTTGAAAATTGGTAGCATAATATCTGGCACAGAGCTATTACTCAAGAAATGTGCTTATTCCATGATTTTCTCTAGGATTAGCCCCACGTTATTAGTCAATAATATCAATCAGAAATAGCATTACTGCTGAACATTTTTTATTATTGTTATGTTAATCACCATACCTTACATCATTAGTTTTTGATGTAGTGTTCCATGATTCATTGTTTGTGTATAACACCCAATGCTCCATGCAGAATGTGCCCTCTTTAATACCCATCACCAGGCTAACCCATCCCCCCACCCCCATCCTCTCTAGAACCCTCAGTTTGTTTCTCAGAGTCCATAGTCTCTCATGGTTTGTCTCCCCCTCCGATTTCCCCCACTTCATTCTTCCCCTCCTGCTATCTTCTTCTTCTTCTTTTTAACATATAATGTATTATTTGTTTCAGAGGTACAGGTCTGTGATTCAACAGTCTTGCACAATTCACAGTGCTCACCATAGCACATACCCTCCCCAATGTCTATCACTCAGCCACCCCATCCCTCCCAACCCCCCACCACCCCAGCAACCCTCAGTTTGTTTCCTGAGATGAAGAATTCCTCATATCAGTGAGGTCATATGATACATGTCTTTCTCTGATTGACTTATTTTGCTCAGCATAATACCCTCCAGTTCCATCCACGTCATTGCAAATGGCAAGATTTCATTCCTTTTGATGGCTTCATAATATTTAATGAGAGATTGTTGCCATATTGTAGGAAGGAACTTTTGTCTGAATGAAAGGGAGAAGTCTGAGAGGTGATAGTTGAAATCCCCCTGACAGTTTATTCTTAAAAATAATTAGAGATGACTGAGGAAACTGAGAGCTGGATTCCCCCTCTTCTAGGTACTTTTGTCACAGAGAGACAATGAGAGTAGAACCTTCTGAAAGAGGACCATATGATAGGTGGAGATCAATGAGACTATGTCACTGGGTGGGTTAGATGAATTAAAAAGTAGAGTAACTTGGGGCGCCTGGGTGGCTCAGTCATTGAGCGTCTGCCTTTGGCTCAGGTCATGGTCCCAGGGTCCTGGGATCGAGCCTCGCATCGGGCTCCCTGCTCCATGGGGAGCCTGCTTCTCCCTCTCCCACTCCCCCTGCTTGTGTTCCCTCTATGGCTGTGTCTCTCTGTCAAATAAATAAATAAAATCTTTAAAAAAAATAGAGTGACTTGATAATGTAGTAGATTACATCTGGCTCTGCTATTTAATAGTTTTGAGATCTTTGACAAGGTACTTAATCTCTGTAAACCCATCTCCTGATATTTAAACAGTGAATAGGAATATTATGTAATGAATAAATAATATATTTCATGTTCAATACTTTTCATATATCAGTTATTCAACAAAAATACTAATAATGTAACTTTTATCATTTCAACTCATCTATCCATTAAAGAAATCAACACCCTATTGACACACACTTTTTTCTCATTAATAAAAATCTATGACCTAGCCTCCTTCTAATGAGTTCCTAAAGGCAGTCTTGATATTTGGACATTTAAGAAATTGCATTTATCTAAGAAATTTAAATACAGACCATCAATAATATACTTTTAAATTATGTTTTTGTTAAAATATGTTTTGTCAAAGAACACCAGTTGTCAAACTTTTAGTTTATTTTGAGTTATATACTTGAGAAATAATCTATATTTATATAAATAAGTTATGAAATTCTCACTTTTTAATTATCCTCTATTATGCCTCACATTGGTAGTCATATTTGCCTGTTTTGTTCGTTGCTGTATATCCAGAAAGTACAGCAGTGCTTGGCACATAGTAGGATCTTAATAAACACTCATCAAATGAATTCATTCAGACTGAATTCTCCCTAAAGCATACAAATAAATAATTTCATATAATAACTCTGAGAATACTGATGAATTTCTAGCAAAATAATTGAAGTTACTAAGAATACATGTATATGAAGAAATCACAAATATATCTTAGATGACTGTTGATCCATGTTTCTAAACCCAATTTCATTGTGGGAAGGGGGTTCTCCATACCTCCAACAGGCAATTCTCCAACACTAGCTGGGTGTCAAACCATTTGACTTAATTCTGACACTGTCTACCTAAATGTAGCATAAGATCCACAGGTTAAGTGTTCAGTCCTACAAGACTGCCCTCCCCACTTAAGACACCAATTATAAGCTGTGCTTCTGACCAAGTGGCTATAGATTGAAGGTTCCAATGACCGCTTTCTTGGACTTCTGGTGCCAGTCACAAGTCCAGGTTGTTACCTGTACTTCTGACTGAGTGGCTATAAATCAGAGGGTCCCCCATCCTCTGGTTTGATAAATTTGCTAAAGCAGCTCACAGAACTCAGACAAACATTTTACTTATTAGATCACTGATTTATTATAAAAGGATATAACTTGGAAACAACCAAACGGAAGAGATGCCTAGAGCATGGTATGGGGAAAGGACATGGAGCTTTTCTGCACTCTCTGGTGTGTTACTCTCTCAGTCCTTCCACTTTTCTCCAACCTGGAAGTTCTCTTAACCCCATTCTTTTGGGTTTATATGGACACCCCATTACATAATCTTGGTTGATTAAATATTTGGCCATTGGCTATCAACTCAAACTCCAGCCCCTCTCACCTCCCAGGAGGTCAGGGGATGAGACTAAAAGTTCCAACTACCTAATCATATGGCTGGTTTCCTTGGAAAACCACCCCCACTCCCCACCCCGACTTTAGGTATAATACAAAAGACACCTCATTGACAAAACAAAAGACACATTAGCAGCTCTCCTCACTTAGGTATTTCCAAGGGTTTTAGAACCTTTATTCCAGAAACTGGGATGAAGAGTAAATGTATATCTCTTGTTATGAATCACAATATCACAACCCAATATTTTGTTCATTTTAAAAACATACTGCAAACCTCTGTGCATGTCTTTATCATTTCAGATACATAAAAAAACATTAAAGAGAAAACAAGTAGATCCTTAGTTCAGAAAACTGAGTGGCTACTAAGCAACTCAGCAAAATTTCTGCACAATTATAATTCATCCCCAGAGTGATCCTACAGTGAAAGTTCCATTATTTTGAGTGAAAGCTGGTACTTACCATAATGGAAGTTTTCTTAGGCCACATTCCATAGACTCTTACTATTTACTTCCCATCCTCTCTTTTATCTTATTTATCCTTTACCATAAGTATTGGGCTCTTCAAGAAAGAATTTAAACAATATTATACCTGCATTTTATTATTATTATTTTTAACTTTTTACTTCTATATAATTAACATAGAGTGTTACATTATTTCAGGTGTACAATATAGTAATTCAACAATTCTATACCTTACTCATTGCTCTTCATGATTAGTGCACTCTTAATCCCTTTCACTTATTTAACCCATTTCCCACACCACCACTTCCCCTCTGGTTTGTTTTCTGTATTTAAGAGTCTGTTGTGGTTTTGTTGTTGTTGTTGTTTGTCTCTTTTTTTCTTTGATCATTTGTTTTCTTTCTTAAACTCCACATGAGTTAAATCATATACTATTTGTCTTTCTCTAACTGACATATTTCACTTAGCATTCTACCCTCTAGATCCATCCATGTTGTTGCAAATGTCAATACTTCATTCTTTTTTATGGCTAATATCCCATTGTGTATATATACTACATATGCTTTATCCATTCATTTATCAGTGGAAACTTGGGTTGCTTCCATATTTAAGCTATTGTAAATAATGCTGCAATAAACATATGGGAGCATATATATTTTTGAATTAGGGTGTTCATTTTCTTTGGGAAAATATCCAGTGGTGGAATTTCTGGATCATATAGTAATTCTGTTATTATTTTTTTGAGGATCTTACAAAATGTATTCCACAGTGGCTAAATAAGTTTTCATTCCCACCAACAATGCACCAAGTTCCTTTTTTTCATATCCTCACCAACACTCGTGTCTTCTGTTTTGGATTTTAATCATTCTGACAGGTATTAGGTGATATTTCATTGTGATTTTGATTTGTATTTCCTTGATGATGAGTGATGTTGAGCATCTTTTCATTTGTCTGTTGGACATCTGTATGTCTTTTGTTTGTTTTGCCAAAATATCTGTACATGACTTCTGCCCATTTTTAATTGGATTGTTTGTGAGAGTTGAGTTGTATAAGTCTTTTTAATATATATTTTGGATATTAACCTCTTATTAGGTACATCATTTGCAAATATCTTCTCGCATTCAGCAGGTTGTCTTTTTGTTTTGTTGATTATTTCCTTTGCTGTGCAGAAGCATTTTTTTACTTAAATGTAGTCCCAATAACTTATATTTGCTTTTGGTTCTTTTGCCTTAGGAGACACATATATAAAAATGTTGCTCTGGCCAATATCAGAGAAATTATTGCCTGTGATCTCTTCTAGAATTTCTATGGTTTCAGGTCTCACATTTAGTCCTTTAGTCCATTTGGAGTTTATATTTGTGTATATTATAAGACAGTGGTCTAGTTTCATTTTTTGCATTAGCTGTCCAGTTTCCCAACATCATGTGTTTTCCCCATTGTATATTCTTGCCTCCTTTGCTGTATATTAATTGACCATATAATTTTGTGGTTATTTCTGGGCTCTCTGTTCTGTTCTATTGATTTGTATCTATCTTTGTGCCAGAAACATACTATTTTGATTGTTGTATAATTTGAGATCTAGGATTGTGATGCTTCCAGTTTTGTTCTTTTTCAAGGATGCTTTAGGCATTCAAGGTCTTTTTTGGTTTCATATAAATTTTAAAATTATTTGTTGTAGTTCTGTAAAAAATGCTGTTGGTATTTTGATAGGGATTCTATTAAATCTGTAGATTGCTTTTGGTAGTATGGACATCTTAACAATATTTTTTTCTCCCAATCCATGAGCATGGAATACCATTCCATTTGTTTGTGTCATCTTCAATTTCTTTCACCAATGTTTTATAGTTTTCAGAGTACAGGTCTTTCACCTCTTTGATAGGTTTATTCCTAGGTGTAATATTATTTTTGGTGCAATTGTAAATAGGATTGCTTTCTTAATTTCTTTTTCTGCTGCTTCATTATTGGTGTATAGAAATGCAACAGATTGGGTGCAAGGGTGGCTCAGTCAGTTAAGCATCTGCCTTCGGCTCAGGTCATGATCCCAGGGTCCTGGATCGAGCCCTACATCTGGCTCCCTGCTCCTCGGGGAGCCTGCTTCTCCCTCTCCCTGTGCCTGCCACTCCCCCTGCTTGTGCTCTCTCTCTCTGACAAATACATAAATAAAATCTTTTTTAAAAAAGAAATGCAACAGATTTCTGCACATTGATTTTGTATCCTGTGATTTTACTGAATTTGTTCGTCAGTTCTAGCAGTTTTTTGGTGGAGTCTTGATCTGCAAATAGTGTGAGTTTTACTTCTTCCTTACCAATTTGGATGCCTTTTATTTCTTTTTGTTGTTATGATTGCTGTGGATAGGATGCCCAGTACTAAGTTGAAAAAAAACTGGTGAGAATAGACATCTTGTCTTATTCCTGACCTTAGAGGGAAAGCTCTCAGTTTTTCCCCATTAAGGATAATGTTAGCTTGGGTTTTTCTTATGTGGTCTTTATTATGTTGAGTTACACTCCCTCAAAACCTACTTTGTTTTGAGGGTTTTTTTTTTTAAATCATGAATAGATGTTGTACTTTGTCAAGTACTTTTTCTGCATATATTGAAATGATCATATGGTTTTTATCCTTTCTCTTATTGATGTGATGTATCACATGATTGATTTGCAAATATTAAACCAATCTTTCATCCCAGGAATAAATCCCACATAATCATGGTGAATAACTTTTTAAATGTACTATTAGATTTGGGTTGGTATAATTTTCTTCAAGATTTTTGCATCTATGTTCATCAGAGATATTGACCTGCAGTTCTCTTTTTGTTCTAATGACTATTTTTAGTTTTAGTATCAGGGTAATGCTGGCCTCATAGAATGAATTTGGATACTTTTCTTTCTCTTGTATTTTTAAAAATAATTTGAGAGGAAGGCATTAACTCTTTTTTTAATGTTTAATAGAATTCATCTGTGAATCCATCTGGTCTTAGATTTGGTTTGTTGGGAGTTTTTAAATTACTGATTTAATTTCATTGTTGCTAATCTGTCTATTCATATTTTCTATTTTTTTATGATTCAGTTTTGAGAGGTTATATGATTCTAGGAATTTATCCATTTCTTCTAGGTTATCTAATTTGTTGGCATGTAATTTTTCATAATATTCTCTTATAATCTTTTGTATTTATGTGAATTTGGCTGTTTTTTCTCCTCTTTCATTACTGATTTTATTTATTTGAGTCTCCTCTCTCTCTCTATCTCTCTCTCCCCCTTCTCTCTGTTGATGAGTCTGGCTAAAGTTTTATCAAATTTGTTGATCTTTTCAAAGAACCAGATTCTGGTTTCATTGATTTGTTCTATTGTGGGGTTTTCTTTTTTTTAGCTTATATTTATTTTTTTCTGCTCTAATATTGTTTTTCCTCCAAATTTTTATTTGAATTCTAGTTAGTTAACATGCAGTAAAATATTAATTTTAGGAAATAGAATTTAGTGATTCATCACTTACATACAACACCCAGTGCACGTCACAAGTGCCCTCCTTAATACCTATCACCTATTTAACCCATCCCCCCCACCCACCTCCACTCTAGTAACCTTCAGTTTGTTCTCTATAATTAAGAGTCTGTTTCTTGGTTTGCCTCACTTCCCCCTCCCTGCCATGTTTATTGCTCATTAAAATCATATGGTATTTGTCTTTCTCTGACTGCCTTATTTCCCTTAGCAGAATACTCTCTAGCTCCATCCACGCCCTTGCAAATGGCAAGATGTCATTCTTTTTTACGGCTGAGTAATATACCATTTTATCTTTATACCACATCTTTATCCATTCATCAGTCAATTGACATTTGGGCTCCTTCCATAATTTGGCTATTGCTGATAATTTTGTTATAAATATTAGGGTGCATGTATCCCTTCAAAAAAAAAAAACCTTCAGTATTTTTGTATCCTTTGGGTAAATACATAGTAGTGCAATTTCTTAATTGTAGGATAGTTCTACTTTTTACTTTTTGAGGAACTTCCATACTGTTTTCCAGAAAGGCTGTACCAGTTTGCATTCCAGTAACAGTGTAAGAGGGTTCCCCTTTCTCCATATCCTTGCCACACCTATTATTTCCTGTGTTGTTAATTTTAGCCATTCTGACTGATGTGAAGTAATATCTCATTGTAGTTTTGATTTGTATTTCCTTGATGATGAGTGATGTTGAACTTCTTTTCATGTATCTGTTAGCCATTTGGGTGTCTTCTTTGGAAAAATGTCTATTCATGTCTTCTGCCCATTTCTCAACTTCATTGTTTTTTTGGTGTTGAGTTTGATAAGTTCTTTATAGATTTTGGATACTAACCCTTTATTTGATATGTCATTTGCAAATATCTTCTCCCATTGCATAGGTTGCCTTTTAGTTTTGTTGTTTCCTTTGCTATGGAGAAGCTTTGTATTTTGATGAAGTCCCAGTAGTTTATTTTTGTTTTTATTTCCCTTACCTCAGGGGACATATCTAGTAAGAAGTTGCCATGGCTAATGTCAAAGAAGTTGCTGCCTGTGTTCTCCTCTAAGATTTTCATGGTTTCCTGTCTTACATTTAGTTAGTCCCTCTCATTTTCCCAGCCAATGGCTTTGGGAAAGTGTTCTCCTTGTGCATATCCCTGTATGCTCCACTTTTTATCACGTTTCTCTGCAACCAGGCCTCCCTCCCTTCCACAGCACCAAAGATCTCTTTCTCCCCCAAACCACACCTCTGTACTTCCTACCTTCCTCAGTGTGGCACCTTCTCTCCTTTTAGTTGTGTGTCGGTTCTCAGGTTGATTCCTTGGGTATTCAGAATGATTTTATAATTATCTGGTAGTGTTTGAGGGATGAGACAAGCCTAGGGTCCCCCTACTACACTGCCATCTTAACTCTCTCCCCTACATTAACATATTTGTGAGACATCTAAATAAACTCTCTAGATAGACATAAATAAGAATAAGAACAGGATTTTTTTTTTTTTACCTAGAAGAGTTCTAAGTATCTATAAAATCAAGAGCAAACCTAAAACTAAGGTTGAAACATTAAAAACAATTTGTAGACAAATTGTCTATGTTAACAATTATTGCACATTGAACATAAACTACATTTTCTTAACTTTAGTGTCTAGACAGGGGTGTTTGTTATCACCACTTTTTTTTCAACAATGCTCTGAAATCCTAATCAGTAATTTAAGGCAAGAAAAAAATTAGTTATGGAACTGGAAAGGGTAATATGATTTTACACATAGATACTCAAAACAATTTATGGATAAATCATAGAATTAATTTAAAGGTTCTGTAAGGTGGCTAGATATAAATCTCTATACAAAATCAAATTGTGTTTCTATATACCAAAAATTAACAGGAATAAAATATAATTTTAAAAAAGTATTTGAGAAATCTATACCTTCAATGCCATCCTGATCAAAATTCCAATGACATTTTTCAAAGTGCTGGAACAAACAATCTTAAAATTTGTATGGAATCAGAAAAGACCCCGAATTGCCAGGAAATGTTGAAAAAGAAAAACAAAGCTGGGGCATCACGTTGTCCAATTTCAAGCTATATTACAAAGCAGTGATCACCAAGACAGCATGGTACTGGCACAAAAACAGACATATAGACCAATGGAACAGAATAGAGAACCCAGAAATGGACCCTCAACTCTATGGTCAAATAATCTTTGACAAAGCAGGAAGAAATATGCAATGGAGAAAAGACAGTCTCTTCAATAAATGGTGCTGGGAAAATTGGACAGCCACATGCAGAAGAATGAAACTCAACCATTCTCTAAGACCATACACAAATATAAACTCAAAATGGATGAAAGACCTCAATGTGAGACAGGAATCCATCAAAATCCTAGAGGACAACATAGGCAGTTACCTCTTTGACATCAGCCACAGCAACTTCTTTCAAGATACATCTCCAAAAGCTAGTGAAACAAAAGCAAAAATGAACTTTTGGACTTCATCAAGATAAAAGGCTTCAGCACAGCCAAGGAAACAGTCAACAAAACAAAGAGGCAACCACAGAATGGGAGAAGATATTTGCAAATGACACTACTGACAAAGGGCTGGTATCCAAGATCTATAAAGAACTTCTCAAACTGAACACCCAAAAAACAAATAATCAAGTCAAAAAATGGGCAGAAGATATGAAAAG
>NC_138385.1:19894129-19948075 GCF_054177405.1 Leptonychotes weddellii
AAGACATACAAATGGCTAACAGACACATGAAAAAATGTTCATCATCATTAGCCATCAGGGAAATTCCAATCAAAACCACATTGAGATACCACCTTACACCAGTTAGAATGGCAAAAATGGACAGGGAAAGAAACAACGAATGTTGGAGAGGTTGTGGAGAAAAGGGAACCCTCTTACACTGTTGGTGGGAATGCAAGTTGGTACAGCAACTTTGGAAAACAGTTTGGAGGTCTCTCAAAAAATTAAAAATAGAGCTACCCTATGACTCAGCAATTACACTCCTGGGTACTTACCCCAAAGACACAGATGTAGTGAAAAGAAGGGCCATATGCACCCCAATGTTCATAGCAGCAATGTCCACAATAGCCAAACTGTGGAAAGAGCTGAGATGCCCTTCAACAGATGAATGGATAAAGATGTGGTCCATAGAGACAATGGAATATTACTCAGCCATCAGAAAGGATGAATACCCAACTTTTACATCAACATGGATGGGACTGGAGGGGATTATGCTCAGTGAAATAAGTCAAGCAGAGAAAGTCAATTGTCATATGGTTTCACTTATTTGTGGAACATAAGGAATAGCATGGAGAACATTAGGAGAAGGAAGGGAAAAATGAAGGGGGGAAATTGGAGGGAGAGATGAATCATGAGAGACTATGGACTCTGAGAAACAAACAGGGTTTTAGAAGGGAGGGGGTGGGGGCATGGGTTAGCCCGGCGATGGGCATTAGGGAGGGCACGTACTGCATGGAGCACTGGGTGTTATACAAAAACAATGGATCGGACACCAAGCTGAACCGTACCAGCAGCCACCATGAACAGCAACGGCAATATCCAATGCAGCCAACCTGCCCTGTGCAGCCTCCTGGGAACCCAGTGTACCCTCAGACCTTGCATCTTCCTCATGCTCCACCCTATACTGATGCTCCACCTGCCTACTCAGAGCTCTATCGTCCGAGCTTTGTGCACCCAGGGACTGCCACAGTCCCCACCACGTCAGCTGCATTTCCTGGTGCCTCACTGTATCCTCCCATAGCCCAATCTGTGGCTGTTGGACCTTTAAGTTCCACAATCCCTATGGCTTATTATCCAGTTGATCCCATCTATCCACCTGGTTCAGCAGTGCTGGTGGAAGGAGGGTATAATGCAAGTGCCAGATTTGGAGCTGGGGCTACCGCTGGCAACATTCCTTGTCCACCCCCTGGATGCCCTCCCAATGCTGCTCAGCTTGCAGTCATGCAGGGAGCCAATGTCCTCATAACTCAGCGGAAGGGAAACTTCTTCATGGGTGGCTCAGATGGTGGCTACACCATCTGGTGAAGAACCAAGGCCACCTCTGTGCCGGGAAAGACATCACATACCTTCAGCACTTCTCACAATGTAACTGCTTTAGTCATATTAACTTGAAGTTGCAGTTTAGACACATGTTGTTTGGGTGTCTTTCTGGTGCCCAAACTTTCAGTCACTTTTCAAACTTAATAAGGATCCATGTAATGGTAGCAGTACCTCTTTAAAGCATTTTGAGGTAGGGGAGGCATCCATTCATAAAATGAATGTGGGCAAAGCAGCCCTAAGGATCTTCCTTTAATTCCTCTGGAGTAATACTGTACCATACTGGTCTTTGCTCTTAGTTAATAAAACATCAGATTAGATTTGGAGGGAACTTTAATCTTCCTAAGAATTAAAGTTGCTAAATTATTCTGATTGGTCTTTAATCTCCTTTAAGTCTTTGATTTCTATTACTTGTTATAAATGAAACACATTAGTTGTCTGCCCTTCCCTCCTTTCCATCCTTTGCCCCATGTCCCACCCTCACCTCTAGTCTCTTCCAGTTCCTTCCCGCCAATCTCCATTGAATCAATGGTGCAGGATAGAAAGCCAGTCAGACTAACTTCCTTCTCTCTTTGCACTTGTCCCCACTTGCCATCTTTTAACTAATCTTTCACAAGGATCTTCTGAAACCCCCTCTGTGCTCCAAGCACAGGCCCCATTACTTCTGCTTTTGCATCTCCTCAGGCAAAAGTGGAGGGTGCCTTTTTGACGCTCCTCATAGGTTGTTTCTTCATCCATGAATCAAACCCCAATTTGCTTCGGTGACAGAAAAACAGAGCTCTATTTGAACAAAGGGTATCAATGCAAACTGTACTGTAAACAGGTTTGTTTAAAATGTGGGGGCAAGGAGGAGGATGCATTTCAAAAGCCTGATGATGTCAGAGTCAAATTAGGGGACGTTTTCCCATCCAAAAATTGGTTACTTTTCATTGTCAGAGTATCTGATGTAGGCCCTCGTGGCTCCTGAGAATTCCTCAGCTGGGTTAATGGGGTCATGTTATGAATCCCTCACTACAAAATGACTTGGGTGCAGTGAAATCTCATTAGCGTTAAGAATATTTCAGGGATCCTTAATATTTTGATTTTTGTTTTCTGAAATTGGATTTTATTTTATAATTTCAGTTCATCTAAATTTTGTGTACTGTCCATGTGATATTTGACTGTACCATTGACTGTTATGGAAGTTCAGCGTTGTATGTCTCTCTCTACACTGTGGTGCACTTAACTTGTGGATTTTTTATACTAAAAATGTAGAATAAAGACTATTTTGAAGATTTGAATAAAGTGATGAAGTTGTATTACAAAAAAAAATGGATCACGGATCACCACATCAAAAGCTAATGATGTATTGTATGGTGACTAATATAACATAATAAAATTTAAAAAAATAAAATAAAAAGGTATTTGCAATTACATTAGAATGTAAATTGTACTTAACAGAAAATTTACCTTTATGAAGAAATTACAAACATTATTAAAAGAGATTAAAGAATACTTAAATAGTGTTGATGTTTTAGACTGAATTGTGCTTCCCCAAAATTCATATGTTGAAACCCTAACTACTAGTATGAGTATATCTGAAGATAGGGATTTAAAGAGATAATTAAGGTTTAATGAGTTCATAATGTTGTGGCCCTAATTCCATTGGACTGGAGTTTTTGTGAGAAGAGCAAAAGACCCCAGAGATGTTTATCTCTTTCTCTCTATGCATGCATACAGAAGAAAAGCTATATGAGCATATAACAAGAATGTGGTTGTCTGCAAGCCAGAAAGAGAGGTCTCACCAGAAAGCAACTGACGGCACCTTGATCTAAGATTTCCAGGCTCCAGAACTGTGAGAAAATAAATTTCTCTTATTTTAGACACCCAGTCTGTGGTATTTTGTAGTGGCTGCCCTAGCAAACTAACACTGGTGAGATATATGATTTCCTAGAGTGCAGAGTCAACTATTTTAGGACATAGAAACTAGATTTTAAAGACTCCTAGATTCAGTTCAATTCCAATAAAAAATATTAGTAAGGTGTTTTTTTTTTTTAAGATTTTTTATTTATTTATTTGAGAGAGAGAGAATGAGAGAGAGAGCACATGAGAGGGGGGAGGGTCAGAGGGAGAAGCAGACTCCCTGCCGAGGGGACAGTAAGGTGTTTTTTTTGGTGTAACTTGATAATCTGATTTTGAAATTTATACTCAAGTGTAAATGTCCAAAAATAGCCAGAACACATATAGAAGAAAAACATAGTAGAAAGATTTGCCTAGCCAGATATCAAACATTTTTTTAAACTATATCAAGTTAGTATAAGGTCATGCTGAAAAGATAGACAGACTGATAAACTGAAAAGAATAGGGGACTCAGGAATAGAACCATATATAAATGTAAATTTGATGTATAATAAAATGGAAAGATTAGATTTTTCTATAATGTTAATATAACAATTGCTTGGCCATATGTTTTAAAAAATTAATTCGAGCATGTATTTTATGCCATGCATTTAAAATTTGATTTTAGGTAGATAAAAAATTTAAGTGAAAAACAAAACTATTATCTTTTAGAAAAACACACAGAAGAATAATTTTATGAACTCAGAGAAGAGAAAATAGAAAACGAAAAACTCATAAATTCTAAAAATTAAAAAAAGTAAATCATTTTAGTATGATTTTATCGTATTAAAATTAATAACTTCTTTTCATCAAAATGCACCATAGAGAAAATAGACAAACCTTAAGCTAGAGAATATATTTTAAAAAAATTAACTGGCAAACAACTTGTATTCATAGCACATAAGAACTCTTCACAGTAACCCAGAAAAAGTACTTTAGACATTGACAAACTGATACAAAAATTTATGTGAAAATAACAAGGGCCAAGAATAGCTAAAATATTCTAGAAGAGTATGGTCAAAAGACTTCTTTTACTAAGTATGCAGACGTATTATAAGAAACAGTTATTAAGGTGGTGTGAATTTGATGCAAGGATAGACAAATAGACCAATGAAATAGAATAGACATGTTAGAATTAAACTGTATATATAATAGATATAGATAGATAGATGATGGTGGTAGGTAGATGATAGATACCTGAAAGATAGATGATAGATAGATAAAGGTGTCCCTGTAGATCAATGGAGAAAGATACACCTTCAATAAATAATTATGATTCAGTTGCATATCAACATGAAAAATAAATAAAATTTGGTCTCTACCTACACCATTCATGATAATCTATCCCAGGTAGTGTGTAGACAAAGTTGTGAAAGGCAAAAAATAAGGCTTTTAGAAGATAATGCAAAAGAATATCTGCACAATCTTGGGTAGGGAAAGATATTTTTAAGAACAGGAAACAATAACCTAAAAAAAGATGTTGAATCAAACTAAGTTAAAATTATGAATCTATGTTCATAAAAGTAACCACTAAGAAAATGAGAAGACAAAACTGAAATTGGGAGAGGAATGATGTTTGTAACACTATCATCAAAAAAGGGCATATATCTAGAATATATTGAGTACCCATAAATTTGTATGAAAACAACCAACCTTATGAAAAATTGGACAAGAGATTTAAGCAAACACTTCATAAGAGAGGAAAACTGAGTGGCAAATATATGTCTAAAAAGATGTTCTGTCTAAATAGTAAGTTGGATATGCAGATTAAAACCAAAAGGAGATGTCATTTTATATCCATCAAGGTGGCAAAAATGTTAAAACTATCATTATCAAGATTGGTGAGAATATGGACTAAATGTGTACATTTATACAATGTGGTGGAAGTATAAATTGGTACAAATCTTTAGAAAACAATTTAGCATTACATAACAATATTGAATATGTATAAAGCATTAGATGTAGCCATTCTGCTCCTAGGTATATATCCTAAGTAAGGTCTTACCCTTGTCTACCAGGAGATATGTCTAAGAACATTTATAAGAGCATTGGTTTTTGTTGTTGTTGTTTGTTTGTTTGCAGAAAAAAAGAAACTGGAACTAAATCAAAGCCTGTCAACAGAAAAGGGTAAAATAAGTTATGGCATATTAATGTAGTAGACCACAGCTACACATTAATATGAAGGATCTCACCAACATAATATTAAACAAAAAAAGAAATAATGTTTAAGACGTTACAGAAAAATTCATACAATATATTTTAAGTTTCAAAAACATGAAAAATCAAAGGGTGTTTTTAAGGAAAATTTTGATAAATGTGTAAAGAAATCAATTCAGGATTCTGAGTATTTCTGAGTCAGCAAGAAAGGGAGTGGGCTGCTTGAGTGACACACAGGGCACATCAAAGTTGATGTAGGTTTTTGACATTTCTGTTTAAATGAATAGTAAGAATACTAAGCACTGGAGCTGAATCTCCATATTTTTCTCTAAGATGGTATATAAAGGCACAAGGGAGTGTGAATGGGGCAAAGAATCCAAATAGCAGCCTGGCTGAGTCTTAACTTTCTGAACAGGTTCTAAGCTACCTAAGAAAAAATCATCAGCATGGAAGGGCAACCACTGACCTAGATGCTACTCAGGAGCTGTGCATTCTGGCTGAAAGCTGTCAAAGTCTTGCCAATGTGTGGCCAACGGAGAGCATTTTGGAGGATGATGGCAGAAAACAGTGCAAACGGCCTTGTCAGCCAGATAGAAATGTGCCAAATAGTGAGAAGACAGCATGTTATTGGGTGTTTCTTCCAGGATCCCCATGAGAGCCCAAAGCCTGGGCAGACTCTTGGTCACAAGCCCTGTGAACTGTTATTGCAAAACTGTCACACAATTTAAAAGGAATATAAAGTCAGCCCATTTGACTGGTATTGGGAAAAAGAAGGGGATTGAACAATTGAATGTTTTAGCTTTACAGGTATCATACTGACTTGAGCAAAAGAAGGGGCATAGACACTTAGGTAAATATAATCAGAGTGAACAAATATCCACAAATATCCACAGTGTATATATAAGTGTATATATGTGTATATATATGTGTATATATATGTGTATATATATGTGTATATATGTGTATTACAAGTTATAAAATCTTGAAATCTTAGGCTTATTCTTTTTTACTATTGTTCTTTTAAGTAGCGTATTATAAATATTGACAGAAATAGCCACAAAAATGCACCAAAAAGTGAGTGTGATTAACAAGATATGGTGTATAAATTCTGTATACATGATAATGAACAGTGGACACTCTAAACTGATGTCCTCATTTTCACATTTCTCTACATGCTTTCATAATTTCATAATGTTTTCAAATTTCATATTAAATCCTATTTAGAAAATAGCTAAGAAAATAACAGTCAGCTGTTGAACTATAAAATGAAAATAGGACTGAAGTTATAAAACTTGGTTAAGATGTGATTTTCCTATTTAATAGCTGTAAACAAACTGAAAAAGTCTCATAACTTCTTTGATTACAAATTTCTGAAAACTGTAAAGTTGTTGTGAAGGTAAAGTGTGATAAAGTCTGTGAAACATCCTGGATAGTGCCTGACATATACTAATTAATGGATTTTTTTTTTCTGAATTTAGACAAAGTGCCTTTTTTTCTCAGAAATGTTCCTGGGTGAGATAGTTGTTTGTAGTTTATAAACTTCCCAACACTCTTCATAAACAATTATCAGAAATTATAACATAGAAACAAGAAATATTTATCATTTTCAAATTTGAGCAAGTTGTTTGATAAAATAATAAATAAATAAAATTATGCTTACAAAAATGCATGCTGATACACACCCATCTCAAACAGAAGTGAAATATTTATTTTTTTAGTCTGTTAAAATTAAATACAAAATGGAGACTGGACTTGAGAATTCCATAACCATACAAAGCCATTTAAGTCATGTAAGCAAAACTAAATCTAGCTTATTTTAAAAACATAAGCAAAAGTTAACATTTATTGTTTCTTGTAAATGCCTTTGATAATCATAAAATAAACTTAAGTCATCTTTCTAAAAATGGTATGAGGTAATCACTTTTAACCATTCTCCTGCCGTCTGGAAACCACATTTTAATAACTGCAACTTCAGCCTGTAACTTCTGGCCCTTTCATATCAATTATTGATTTTGAAAACTCCCAGTTCACAAATTGTTCTTATATGCACAATAAAGTTTTACTAAATACTATTTACTGATTCAGTGGTTTTAATTTTGCTATTTCTGGATTTTTGAGCTTGGATAGAAATATTTTTGCTCTAGGTTGATATGTCTTATCTAAATGTGGATACTTGAAGCCCAAATTAAAATCATGCAGAAAAATGACATTAGCCCAATGGCAGAAGAGGCAGGCCCTAACTTTCATTCCCCCATAGAAACAAAAAAAATAGCAGGAACTGTGAGAACCAACATTGTTACTATGTTGGAAAATAATCAATGGTTTATAGCTGCCAAATAAACACTGAATTAAAAAAAAGCAACTTGAAAATGGCAGGAAAGTTTTGTGATATTTTTACTTGCCATCACCCCACCCCCTACCCTTGTGCTTTGGCAGTTTTAAAGCAGTGGAAGTTTCAAAGCAGTACCATCCTGTGTCCCACTAGGGGACCCTTGTCCCTGGTTTCTGAGGGAGCAGAGCAGATCTTATTTGCAAATTGTTGTATATGACTATTCTAACATGTCCAGGGGCTTGCTGAAGGGTAGATATGAGGCGTTCATTTCTGCTTTCCCTAGTTTGGAACAAAGACTGGAAAAGTGGCAAACGTTTTCTAAAAAATGTTGCAATTCACAAACTAGAAATGCGTAAGGCAAAAGATAACTGGTCAAGACATACAATAGGCATACAAAAGGCTCAGAGTAGAAGCTGAGATTCTTTGAGAAATTATAAAAATGAAAACCGCTTGTGGATGTGTGAGAACTTCAAAAGCCACATATTGCCAAGAGCAATATGTATACTCAGAAAAGAGTAGAATAGACCCTTAAGCTCTTACCTCTGACTGATCCCTATACTTGGTGTAAGGCTGGCTAAGTGTTGAAGGAATCCTCCAGCCAGAGCTAATCTGAAAACACTGGGAGAGGTACTTGTTTTCATTTTCAGTTTTTGTTTGTTGTTTTCTTTCTTTTGTTTCTTTCCTTCTTTCTTTTTCTTTCTTTCTTTCTTTCTTTCTTTCTTTCTTTCTTTCTTTCTTTCTTTCTCTTTCTTTTTAGACATTAGCATTCAAGGGAATATCTGTCAATAATGCATTAGTTGAATGTGAGTTAAATGAATAGAGACTTTAGTCACCACACATGACAAGGAACAGTCTTTGCAAAAAAAAAAAAAAAAGTTTGGAAAAGTGCCTAAACAAATAGACTACTACAACCTGCAACAACAGCAACAAAAATAAATCCTGGAGAAGGGAGAAAATATGATTTTCAGAGGTAAAACAGTAAAATGTTCAAATGTCTAGTTTTTGACCAAAAAAATGGCATATAAAAAACAGGAAAATATGGCCTATTCAAAGGAACAGAATAAACTGACAAAATTCATCCCTGGGGAGGCTCAGACATCAGAGTAACTAGAAAAAACATTCTAATACAATTTGTCTTAAATATGTTCAAAATCTAAAGAAAAACATGACCAAAAAACTAAGCAAATTGGTGTATGAACAAAATGAGAATATCAATAAAGAGATAGAATTCATTAAAAGGGATCAAACAGAAATTCTGGAGATGAGAATTACAATAAGTGATATTAATTCAATAACAGGGATTCAACAGCATATTTGAGCAGGCAGAAGGAAAATCAGCAAAATTAAAGACACATCAGTTGGAATTATTGAGTTTGAGGAGCAGAAAGAGTAAAGAATGAAGAGAAGTAAACAGAATTTAAGTATAATGAATGAAATAAAGCAAAGCAAGTAAAGTGAATGAAGAAGAGTTAACAGAAACTACAATACACCAACATAAATGTTAAGTCGATGACCAATATACACATCATGGGAATTCCAGGAGAAAAAAATATAAAGATGCAGAATGAAAATTTGAAAAACAATGGCTGAAAACTTAAATTTTATGAAAGATCTGAATCTGTAAATTCAAGATGCAACATAAACTAAAAGAAGGAAAAACCCAAAGATGCACACCAACACATTATGATCAAAGTGTTAAAGATAAAGACAGAGAATCTTCAAATCAGCAAAGCAGTAAAATTCATTGTGCATAAGGAATCCTCAATAAAAATAAGAGATGTGGAAAAATTTGAACCCTTGTGCACTGCATTGGTGGTGAGAATATAACATAGTATCAGTCTTATGGAAATAGTATGGAGGTTCCTAAAAAATGAAAAATGCAGCTACCATATGATCTAGCAATCACACCTGGGTATTTAATCAAATAATTGAAAACAGGATCTCAAAGAGATATTTGCACTCCCATGGTTATTGCAGCATTATTCTCAGTAGTCAAGAGATGGAAACAACCTAAATGTTTATCAATGCATGGTTTATCTATCTATCCATTTATCTACCAAACCTATATCTGTTTATCTATCCAATTCATATTTTATGGGATTAAAAAAGAAGGAAATCCTATTATATACTATAACATGTATGAACATTGAGGACATTATGTTAAGTGAAATAAGCCAGACACAGAAAGACAAATACTTCAGGATTGCAATTAAATGAGGTATATAAATTGTTCAAACTCATAGAAGCAGAAAGTAGAATGGTGGTTTCCAGGGATTGGGGTGGGAGATATATAGGGGTTTCCTGTTCAATGGATGTAGTTTCAGTCATGAAGATGAAAAAGTTTCAGAGAGATGTGGCAAACCAATGCATCCATAGTTAGCAATACTGTAGTGGACACTTAAAAATCTGTGAGTAGGGTATATTTCATGTTAGGTGTTTTTACCACTCATGAAAAAAGATGAGTGTTGGTGAGAATGTGGAAAATTTGGAGCCCCTATATACTGCTAGTAAGAATATAAAATGGTACAGAAGCTATAGAAAACAGTTTGGCTGTTCCCCAAACAGCTATTCATAGAATTACTATAAAAATCTGTAATACTCTTAGGTATATATCCAAAAGTACTGAACAAGGTATCAGAGATACTTGTACATCAATGTTCATTGCAACATTATTCATAATAGCCAAAAGTTGGAAATAACCTGTGCCCATCAATAGATGTATGGGTAAAAATATGTGTTAAATACATTTAATGGAATATTATTTAGCCATAAAAAGAATGAAGTTCTGACATATGTCACAACATGGATAAACTTTGGAAACATTATGTTAAGTGGAATTAGCTAGACAAAAAGAACAAATATTTTATGAATCCACTTATATGGAATATCTAAAATAAACATATTCATACAGATAAAAAGTAGATTAGAAGTTCCTGAGGACTTGAGGGCAAAGCAAAATAGGGAGTTATTGCTTAATTGTTACATATTTTCTGTTTGGGGGGATAAACATTTTTTGAAATACCTAGTGGAGATGGTAGTACTACATTTTTAATGTAATTAGTGCTATTGAATTGTATACTTAAAATGGCTAAATTGGCAAATTTTGTGTTACATATATTCTTCCATAAATAAAAATATTAATAATGTGATATATGAAAGAACTGAGTTATACAGTTTTAGTGGGTATATTATATAGCATGTGAGTCATATCTCAATAAAGCTGTTAAAAAATTTTTGCAGTCGGGGCGCCTGGGTAGCTCAGTTGGTTAAGCGACTGCCTTCGGCTCAGGTCATGATCCTGGAGTCCCTGGATCGAGTTCCGCATCGGGCTGCCTGCTCGGCAGGGAGTCTGCTTCTCCCTCTCGCACTCCCCCTGCTTGTGTTCCCTCTCTCGCTGTGTCTTTCTCTGTCAAATAAATAAATAAAATCTTTAAAAAAAAATTTTTTGCAGTCATCTCTAAAATTTCTCCTTTATTATATGAGTATGTTTGTGTGTATATGTGTGTAGTGGTTGTGGTGGTAGGGGTGTAGGGATGAAATCTTTACATAAATAAAATGTGTGTCTATTTGTAGATAAGGAAATTATCATATACTTTTAAACTATTTTAAAATCATTCTCAGTAAATATTTGTGAAGTAAAATCAAAGTGAGTAAAATATTCTTCAACTTAATAGGTCTTATTTGTTAAATTTTTAAAAATTATTCATTTCTTTTTTTAGAAAGAGAGCACATGTGTACAGGGGGAGGGGCAGAGAGAGAGGAAGAGAGAGATAATTTTAAGCAGGCTCCACTCCCAGCACAGAGCCTGATGCAGGGTTTGATCTCATGACTCTCAGATTATGACCTGAGACAAAATCAAGAGTCAGACACTTAACCGACTGAGCCACCCAGGCACCCCTGAAAAAATTCTTCTTAATGAATACCAGTAGCATTAATTTCTAAACATCACACATTATTTATTGTAGTTAAACAAGTTCCTCTTTAGAAAATTCATGGATTCTCACAATTGTAAATCATCTTAATCATCATCTAATTCAACTTTTTCTGTAATGCTTATAGTATGAAAATGGCTGAATTTGTGTGTCAGTATTAACTTTTTTCTGAGACTTTTTCAGGGAAAATCTATTTAAGACTTCATAAATACAGCAATTTATTCATTTGTGATAAATGAATAAATGGAAATGTGACTATATATACCCCCAAACCAAACAATACTTTGTAAGTTCAATGAGAGAAAGAACTCTAATTGTTACAGTTCAGATATTTAAACAAAATTTTAAATAAAATTTATTACAAAGCAAATTTACTTCTTGAAATATTTCTACTGTTAGTTAATTATTACTTACCACTTTATTTGCATGGTACTATGGTTTCCTAACCTTCTACTCTGAAGGTTTTCTGTATGTTTACTGCATTCAGGTAATGAAAAAGGGAATGCATGTGTGTGTGTGTGTGTGTGTGTGTGTGTATGCTGCATGAACTTTCACAAGGCAAAGGTTATTATCTGTTACATTAGATGGGAAGATAATATATATTTATTTAAATTTAAAATGGGTTTATTTTATTGGATCAGCCATGAATGTGGCTGAGGAACTCACATTTTTATTAACTATTTTATATCTTCTATCACAGAGAAGCTTGTTAATGAAAATATGTTCAGTGGACCAATATTATCATCATCTTCTGGAACTCATTAAAAATGCAGAACCTTGGGCCCCAATCCAGATCTACTGAATCAGAATCTGCATTTTAACCAACTCCTCAGGTAGCCCATGAAAATTCAAGAAGTATTGACATAGGCATGTAGACTTTTATGAATTCAATTTTGAACAAACAACCTAACAGTAGTTTAAAGGAGCAATACATTTGTTTACTCATGATTATGTGGGTAGTTAGTTTTGTCTGGGTACAGCTGAGATATTTTTATTCTGTTGTGTCAACTCTGCTCCCTTATGTATTTGCAGTTAGAGGTTGATATCCTCACTCACATGTCTAGCAGATGGCTGCCTGTCACCAGGTGTGAGAGAGGAAACTGGGCTATGTGTTGTCCATTATTAAGCAGGCTAGCCCAGGTTCTTTCACATGGTGATAGTTATAGTGTTCCCAAGAGCAGTAAGAGAGGACATGCAACATTGCCCCAGCAGTTTTTTTTTAATTTAATTTAATTTAATTTTATTATGTTATGTTTAGTCACCATACAATACATCATTAGTTTTTGATGTAGTGATCCATGATTCATTGTTTTCAAACTTGGTTTGTGTCATGTCTGCTAATGTCCTATTAACCATATTAAGTCATATGACAAAACCCAGATCCTGAATATGAGCATTCAAGATGGACTCAACCCCTTGATGAGAGGAGTTGCAAAGTGTCATCATAACAGGGAGACGTTTGTGATAAGGATGTGAAGAATCTGATCATTTTACCATCTATTACAGGCCTCTGCATAAAATATCCAAGCCCTCTTATTGCCTAATAAAGACAAAAGTAATTCACTAATGTTTTATGCTCTACCAAATAAGTAGAGATAGTTCAGGAAACGGAGGCAAATGAACTCAAGCTACATTTAATCATTCATTCATTGATTGATTACAATCCTTATGGCCTCTCCCTTTTCATTGGTAAAGGAAAAGTAGCTGATCTTAGAAGGTGTAATAATTGCATATTGTTACTTAAAAAAGTCAATTTATAGATTAGAGATTGAATGATCTAGTAAATATATATTATTGTAAAAACACAGTCCACACCTGTGACACAGTATTTCACATTAGAAAATAATTGAAGTTACTCATAATTATGTGCACATGTGTTCTTGTGTATTTATAATTTGCAAGAATTTAAAGAACACAGAGGCAAGGTCTGAGAAAGTCACAAGTTGTGATGATATACTTCACCAGGAGAGATTTTAAAGACTCCTCAAGATCTAAAGATATAGAACTAACATTACTAACATCTAAAAGTGCAGTAAAACCTTAAGTAACCATGGCCAAATGAACTCCAATTCCTTATTATAATTGTTATTCTGACTATGTTTTATTTCTGCCTAAAAGGCAAATATTACATAATCGATACACAATTACTCATACATAATACACAAATAAGAACTAGCATAGCATCTGGCATACTTAAGTGTTTAGTAATTATTATTGACTGAACATATACCTTACATTTGAATAAAATTTTATGTATTTTTTGCATACCTTTCTTAATTAAACTTCATAATAAATGCATAACTTAGATGCAAATATTTTTTTTCAAAGTGACATTCAAAAGCTCAAGAGAGGTCTGAGGATCTCAATACATCAGTTCAGCTTTTTACTCTATCTCAATCTACAGGCCTTCTAATAAGTGCAGGCATTTAGAATATTGAGACCAAGAATCTGTAAGACTTCCAATGATCAAAAAATATCAAAATATGCTAACTGTATAATAACACAAATGCAACAACATGGACAAATATATTAATTTGTTCTTAAGAAAATGTTTTGAACTTAAGATTCTTTTCCCAGGAAAAATTGAATAGCCAGTATATTCTAATATATGAACAATTTTGGTTAATAGATGTTTTATTGTAAATCATTAAAATTCTCTATAATTCTATAAGACTGGCAGAACAGACTCCCCACAACTAATTATAGAGAATAGACCACAATGAAAGTGATAAGAAGGGCAGAAATGAGGTCAGGAACCAAACTGGAGAGAGGAACATCACAGTCATGGAGAAGGGAGAGGAGCAGATCCCACCCCAGGCATCAGGGACCCACAACTGGAATATATATCCCCATAACATTTGGCTTTGTAAACCAATGCAGCTTAACTTCATGAGTTCCTACAATCAGTGGGGCTTAACACCTCGATCTTTAAAAATCAGCAGCTCAGTTCTGGGAGAGGCAGAGGGAAATAAGAAACTGAGTCACTGCCCTTAAAGAGATAGTATAATGAACAACCTTTCTGAGAAAACTGCATAGAAGAAGCAGTTTGAAAAATGCCTGAAGTATATGGGAAGATTTATTTACCAGTCTCAAAACATTTGTTGGAGGGGCAGGGATCTTTAGGAGACTTCTCCAAGAACAAAACAGCTGGTGGGGGATGCCTGGGTGGCTCAGTCATTTAAGTGTCTGCCTTCAGCTCAAGTCATGATCTCCAGGGTCCTGGGATTGAGTCCCACATCAGGGTCCCTGCTCAGCACGGTGTCTGCTTCTCCTTCTCCCTCTGTACCTCCCCCCCTGCTCATTTTCTCTCTCTCTCTCTCTCAAATAAATAAATAAAATCTTCTTTTTTTTAAGAGATGGTGGGTGCCATTTTCCTCCCTACCCCACAGCCTAGATACAGACTCCTGTGGGAACTAGTGCAAACACTCTCCACCTATCTTACTAACACTATGCCCACCCCTGCACTCTCCTATAGACTTGTCACCTCCAACCTGGCCTTAGTAGGTGTTCTCCAAAGCAGCTCCAGGTCCAGTGCCACAACAGAGCAGTGGACACCTTGCTAACACCATGAGCCTTGCCCCACATTCGCCTGCAGACCACCCATCTAACATGTTTTCCACAGGAGTCCATTCAAAGTTGTGCCACAAGCATGGCTTGTGAAACAGCCTGAGAGTGGCCAGCACAACTCAAAAGTTACTCCTGATTTGGAGAGAGGGGAAGATAACCACACATATTAGCTCCACTGTGATCCTAGTATTGGGCTGGGGGCAGACATATGATTGGACTGTAGAACTGCCTGCCCACCAACAAAAGCCTCTCAGGAGACAACACAGGGAGAGCATGATGCAGTTCTCTGTGACTGCCACTCTGACAAATGCCTGGTCAGACCCAACTCAATCCCAAGGTAGCCCCACATTGGCACATTAACATCACAGGGACCAAATCCTGCTCACAACAGGCAAAGAGAGCCATTGCAGATGACTGAACTGAAGGCAAACCTGGTTCAGCCAACAGTAAGACACAAACAACACACATAAGAGACACCCATGAAGCACCAGGTTCTGGTGAATAGGGGACATTGCACTACAGGGCAAAATAGAAGCTCTTCTTCATTAGGCCACTACTTTCAAGAGCAGGAGATGTAGCTGAATTTCCTAACACATAGAAATAGACGCAGAGAGTTAGAATGAGGAAACAAAGGGATATGTCCCAAATGAAAGAACAGGACAAAATCACATCAAGACAGCTAAGTGAAATGGAGATAAGCAACATGCCTATTAGTGAATTTAAAGTAATGGTCATAAACATACTCACTGGACTTGAGAAAAGAGTGGAGGATCTCAGTGAGACCCTTAATAAAGAGATAGGAGTAAAAAAAGAACCAATTAGTGATGAAGAACTCAATAACTGATATTAA
Source organism: Leptonychotes weddellii (assembly GCF_054177405.1). Lineage (NCBI taxonomy): Eukaryota > Metazoa > Chordata > Mammalia > Carnivora > Phocidae > Leptonychotes > Leptonychotes weddellii. The sequence goes on from NC_138385.1 coordinate 19,910,181, forward strand.
AAATAACCTAGAGTAGACTAGAGGAAGCAGAAGAATGGATCACTAACTGGGAAGACAGAGTAATGGCAAGCAATCAAGCTGAACAGGAGAAAGAAAAAGGAATAATAAAAAAATGAGAATAGATTAAGGGAACTCAGTAATACCACCAAATTTAATAACAATCACATAATAGGGATTCCAGAAGAAGAGAGAGAAAAGGGGGCAAAAAAATCAAGAAATAATAACTCAAAACTTCCCTAATCTGGGAAAGGAAACAAAAATCCAGATCCAGGAGGCACAGGAGGTCCAGAAAATCAACCCAAGGACATCCACACCAAGACACATAGTAATTAAAATGACAAAAAGTAGTGATAAAGAAAGAATTTTAAAAGCAGCAAGAGAAAATAAAATATTTGCATACAAGGGAAACCCCAGAAGGCTATTAGCTGATTTTTCAGCAGAAATTTGGAGGCCAGAATGGAGTGGCATGACACATTCCAAGTACTGCAAGGAAAAAAGCCTGCAACCAAGAAGACTCTATCCAGCAAGGTTATCATTCAGAATAAAAAGAGAGATAAAGGGTTTCTGAAACAAAATTAAAAGAATTTATGCCCACTAAACCAACTTTATAAGAAGGGCTAAAGGGAATTCTTTGAGTGGAAAAGAAAGACCATAAGCAGGGCTAAGAAAAGTAGAAATTGAAAAAGCAGTAAAATCAAATACACCTATAAAAATCAATCAAGGGATTCGCCAAATGAAAGATGTGAAGTTTAACACCATAGAGCTAAAATATGTCAGGAAAAGAGAGTACAAATTTAGTGCTTTTAGAATGGGTTCAAACTTAAGTGACCAACTTAATACAGACTGTTATATGCATAAATTGTTATATATAAACCTAAGGGTAACCACAAATAAAAAAACTAGTAATAGATATTCAAAAAAATAAAGACAAAGGAATCTAAGTATAGTACTAAAGAAAGACATCAAATGACAAAAGAAGAGAGCAAGAGAAGAACTACAGAAACTATTGTAAAATGAGAAACAAAATAGCAATAAGTACATACCAATCAATAATTACTTTGAATGTAAATGAACTAACACTGAACAAAAGAAACAGGATGACTGAATGACTAAAAAAGCAAGTCCCATCTTTATTCTGCCTACATGAGACTCATTTCAGACCTAAAGACACATGGAAACTGAAAGTGAAGGGATGGAAAAGCATCTATCATGCAAATGGAAGTGAAAAGAAAGCAATATTCAAATCAGAAAAAATAAGCCTGTAACAAGAGACAAAGAAGGATTCTATATAATCATAGAGGGAACAAACCAACAAGAATTTGTCACAACTGTAAATATCTATGCACTCAAGATGGGAACACCCAAATACATAAAGCAGCTATTGACTAACATAAAGGCAATAATTGATAGTAATACAATAAAAATAGGGGACCTTAACACCCCACTTACATCAATGGATAGATTAACCAAACGGAAAATCAATAAAGAAACACTGGTTTTGAATGACATGCTGGACCAGATGGATTTAACAGATACATTCAGAACCTTCCTTCCTAAAACAGCAGAATACGCATTCTTTTCAAGTGCATATGAAACATTGTCCAGAAAGATAACATATTAGGCCACAAAACCAATCCCAACAAATTCAAAAATACTGAAGTCATATCAAGCATCTTTTCCAGCCACAACAGTATGAAACTAGAAATCAGCCACACATACACACACACACACACACACACACACAAAATCTAAAAAAGAACATAAATACATGGAGGTTAAATAGCATACTACTACACAATGAATTGGTCAAACAAGAAATCAAAGGTGAAATAAAAAAATACATGGAGACAAATGAAAACAAAGCACAGTGGTCCAAAATCTTTAGGATGCAGTTAAAGCTGTTCTAAAAGTTTATAGCAATACATACCTACCTCAAGAAAGTGAGAAAAATTTCAAAGTAGTAACCTAACCTTAAATCTAATTGAACTAGTAAAAGAACAATGCACATCCCAAACTTCTAGAAGGAAAATATGTATATATGAACAAAGGAGCTAAGATGGTGGCATAGTAGAAGGACCCTAAGCATGTCTTATCCCTCAAAACACTGCTAGATAACTATCAAATCATTCTGAATACTCAAGAAATTGACCTGAGGACTGACAGAAGAAACTGCATAACTAGAAAGAGAGAAGGCACCACATTATGGACGGTAGGAAGTACAGAGATGTGGTTTGGGGGACAAATGGATCCTTGGTGCTGTGGAGGGGAGGCAACCCTGATTTCTGAGAAAGATGATAAAGAGTGGAGCACACAGGGATATACACAAGGAGAGCACTTCCCCAAAGCCACTGTCTGGGAAAATGAAAGGGGCTGATTTTTGTGAGTTTTTGCAACTGGTGGGGCTCAAAGACTGCAGTTTTAAAGATTGGTGGGCTTGGCTGGGATATAGCCTTGAGGGTGGTTCCTTACTCCTGGAGATAAGGCAGGTAAACAGCTCCAGAGCAGATGGTGCAATCTGAGGATCCCCTAAGGCACATGGGTGAGAGACTCTTCAGTCTTTTTGGAGTACATCTATGAGAGGTAGCATTCACAGAGATGCCTCTCCAGGGACAAAAGAGCCAGGGGACACCATTTCCCTCCTCTGCCCTTCAGCATAAGCACAGAGACACCTGCTGAGGGCAGCTAACCTGGATACTGGCTGTTTAGCCTGCTTTGCTTCAAATCCCATGCTTCTGCACTCTGGTGTGACTGCCCTTCTTGGTCAAACCTGTATCAGTCCCAGTGAGGTGAGACCCTCTCCCAGAAGACCAGTGAAGAACCCTGCCACCACACGTCCCTAAAGTTTGGAGTTTTAAAAGTCAGCAGTCTTGGCTGGGATAGAGCCCAAAGTGCACTGAGCTGCTCCAGGCAGGTAAGCAACCTGGAGACAGACAGCGTGAAAATGGTGATCTGAAAATGCCTGGGATGCAAGAGGGGACATTATTTGCTCTTCTGGGAGTGCTTCCCTGAAAGCAGCAAGCACAGAGATCCCTCTCTGGGGACAAAGGAGCTGGCTGGTGCCCATTTCCCTCCTCTCCACAGTGCCCTCAGGATAAACCAACTTCAGTAAACAGCACAGCACCAACACTGGCTACTTAACCTGCTGACACCAAGTCCTGGCCCTCTGCACTTTGTTGGTACTGCTTTTCTCAGGCAAGTGTGTTTAAGGACCAGCACAATGGGCCCCTTCCTCCAAAGACCAGCAGAAACCCGGGCACACACCATATCTACTGACCAGAGTTCTGCAAGGCTTCAGTTCTAATGGAAGTAGCACCAACTCTCTTTAATAAGCAGATGAAAGCACACCTATTTAAAATCCACCACACTCTGAGGACGCCTGGGTGGCTCAGTTGGTTAACTGTCTGCCTTCAGCTAGGGTAATGATCCCATGGTCCTGGGATTGAGTCCCACATTGGACTCCTTGCTTGGCAGAGAGCCTGCTTCTCTCTCTCCCTCTACCTACCACTCCCCATGCTTGGGCTCTCTTTCTCTGTCTCTGTCAAATAAATAAATAAAATCTTTAAAAAATAAAAATAAATAAAACCCACCACACTCTGGCCAAGCTCCAAACACTGCCCACAGCAGGCAAGGAGAGCCTCTGCAGACCACTGGCCTAAAGGGATAGAGGAGTCAAAACACAGAAGGAGAGTGCATACAGCACACACCAGAGCCATTCCCTGAAGTACCAGTTCCTGGACACTATATGAACTCTTCCTCATAAAGCCATTATTATTAGGAGCAAGAAACATAATGGGCTTTTCTAACACAGAGAAGTAGACAGAGACTTAGAGAAAATGCCAAGATGGAGGAACTCATCCCAAAAGAAAGAACAACAACAACAAAAGTCATGACCAGATATCTAATCAAAACATATATAAGTAATATGCTTAATGGAGAATTTAAAGCAACAATCATAAGGATATTCACTGAGCTTGAGAAAAAGCATAGAAGATATTAGAGAAACCTTTAGCAGAGACAAAGGAGTTAAAAAACAATCAGTCAGAAATGAAAAGAGCCATAACTGAAATTTGAAACTGACCATATGTATTGGCCAAGGATGGAAGAAGTAGAGGAATGAAAAATAGATATAGAAGATAGAATAATGGAAAATAATAAAGCTGAACAAAAGAGAGAGAATAATTATGGAACATGAGAACAGTTAGGGAACTGAGTGACTCCATCAAATGTAATAACATTTCTATTATAGGAGTCACAGAAGAGGGGGGAGAGAAAAAGGGGTAGAAGATTTATTTGAGGGAATAATAGCTGAAAACTTCTCTAATCTGGGGAATGAAACAGACATTCAAATCCAGGAGGCACAGTGAACTCCCATCAAAATCAACAAAAGCAGGCCAACAACAAGACATATTATAGCTGAATTTGCAAAATATAGTGATAAAGAAAAAATCCTAAAAGCAACAAGACAATTTACAAGGGAAGACCCTTAAGGTTAGCTGCAGATCTCTCTGCAGAAACTTGGGAAGCTAGAAGAAATGGCATGATATATTCAATTTGCTGAATGGGAAAAAACAAAAACAAACATACAAAAAAAACCTTGCAGTCAAGAATACATTATCCAGCAAGGCTATCATTCAGAATAGAAGGAGAGAACAAACAAAAACTAAAAGAGTTCATGACCACTAAACTGGCCCTGCAAGAAATATTAAAGGTAACACTTTGATGTGAAAGAAAGACCAAAAGTGGCAAAGACTGGAAGGAAACAGAGAAAATCTCCAGAAACAACAACAAAAGAAGTAATAAAATGGCACTGAATACACATCTATCAGTATTTAACTTTAAATGTAAATGAACTAAATATTCCAATGAAAAGACATAAGGTGTCAGAATGGATAACAAAACAGGACCCATATATATGCTGCATAGAAGAGATTCATTCTAGACCTATAGATACCTGCAGATTGAAAGTGAGGGGATGGAGAACAATTTATTGTGCAAATGAATGTCCAAAGAAAGCCAGGATAGGCTAGCAGATTTTAAGCCAAACACTGAAACAAAAGATGAAGAAGTACACTATAGAATAATAAAAGGGACTATCCAACAAGAAGATCTAACAATTGTAAATATTTATGCCCTCAGCTTGGGAGCACCCACATATAGAAAACAATAACAAACATAAAGAAACTGATTTATAATAATACAAAAATAGTAGAGGACTTTAGCATCCCACTTGCATCAATAAACAGATCATCTAAGCAGAAAATCAACAGGAAACAATGGCTTTGAATGACACACTGGACCAGAAGGACTTAACAGATATATTCAGAGCACTTCATCCTAAAGCTGTAGAATGCGCATTCTTAACAAGTGCACATGGGACATTCTCCAGAACAGATCACATATTGGGTCATAAATCAGGTCTCACCTGGTACAAAAAGGTTGAAATCATATACCATGCATATTTTCAGACACAATGCTGAAATCAACCACAAGAAGACATTTGGAAGGACCACAAATACATGGAGATTAAAGAACCTCCTACTAAAGAATGAATGGGTCAAATAAAAAAAAAATTAATGGGTCAACCAGGAAATTAAAGAAGAAATAAAAAAAAATACACGGAAACAAATCAAAGTGAAAACACAGTGATCCCAAACAAAAGCAGTCCTAAGAGGGAAGTATATAGCAATACAGGCCTTCCTCAAGAAGCAAGAAAAATCTCAAATAAACAACCTAACCTTACTCCTAAAGGAGGTAGAAAAAGAACCAAAAATGAAGACTGAAACAAGCAGAAGAAAGGAATAATAAAGATTGGAGCAGAAATAAAGGATATAGAAACTAAAACAAAACAAGAAACAAAAAGAGCAGAAGAGATCAATGAAACCAGGAGGGGGTTCTCTGAGAAAAAATTAATAAAATTAATAAACCTCTAGCAAGACTTATCAAAAATAGAAGAGAAAGGAGCCAAATAACTGAAATCACAAATGAGAGAGGAAAAATAGCAACCAATACCACAGAAATGCAAACAATTATAACAGAATATTATGAAAAATATGTCAACAAATTGGACAATCTGGAAGAAATGGATAAATTTCTAGAAATATATTAACTACCAAAACTGAAACAGGAAGAAATATAAAATGTGAACAAACCCATAATTAGGAAAAAAATTGAAATAGTAATTCAAAAACCTCCCAACAAACAAAAGTCCAAGGCCAGATGACTTCTCAGGGGAATTATAACAAACATTTAAAGAAGAGTTAATATCTGTTCTTCTCAAACTGTACCAAAAAAAAAAATAGGACTGGAAGAAAAACCTCCAAATTCATTCTATGAGGCCAGCATTACTCTGATCCTAAAACTAGAAAAGACTCCACTAAAAAAAGAGAATTACAGGCCAATATCCCTGATGAACATGAATGCAGAAATTCTCAACAAAATACTAGCAAATTGGATCCAACAGTACATTAAAAAAATCATTCACCACGATCAAGTGGGATTTATTCCTGGGCTGTAAGTCTGGTTCAATATTCATAAATCAATCAAGCTCATACACCACATTAATAAGAGAAAGGTTAAGAACAATGTAATCCTTTCAATAGATGCAGAAGAAGCATTTGACAAAGTATAGCATCCATTCCTGATAAAATACTCAACAAACCAGGGATGGAGGGAACACACCTCGACATCATTAAGGCCATATATGAAAATCCCACAGCTAATATCATCCTCAAGGGGGAAAAACCAAGTTTTTCCTGTAAGGTCAGGCACAATACAGGGATATCCACTCTTATCATTGTTATTTAATATAGTATTGGAAGTCCTAGCTTCAGCAATCAGACAACAAAAAGAAATAAAAGGCATCCAAATTGGCAAGGAAGAAGGAAAACTTTCACTATTTGCAGATGACATGATACTGTATATAGAAAACCCAAAAGACTCCACCAAAAAATTGCTAGAACTGACACAAGAATTCAGTAAAGTTGCAGGGTACAAAATTAACATACAGAAATCTGTTGCAATTCTGTAGACCAGTAATGAAACAGCAGAAATAGACATCAGGAAATCAATCCCATTTACAATTGTATCAAACAGTATAAGATACCTAGGAATAAACCTCACCAAAAAGGTTAAATATCTGTACTCTGAAAACTATAAAATACTGATGAATGAAACTGATGACACAGAAAGAAATGGAAAAACATTCCATGCTCATGGATTAGGAGAACAAATATTTGTTAAAATGTTTATACTACTCAAAGCAATCTACAGATTTAATGTAATCCTTATCAAAATAACAATAACTTTTTTTTCACAGAGCTAGAATAAACAATCCTAACATTTGTATGGAACCGCAAAAGATCCTGAATAGCCAAAGCAACTTTGAAAAAGAAGAGCAAAGCTAGAGGCATCACAATTCCAGAATTCAAGTTATATTACAAAGCTGTAATGATCAAGGCAGTATGGTACTGGCTCAAATACAGACACATAGATCAATGGAACAGAATAGAAAACCCAGAAATGGGCCCACAACTATATGGTCAACTAATCTTTGAAAAAGCAGGAAAGAATATACAATGGGAAAAAGAATGTCTCTTCAGCAAATGGTGTTGGAAAAACTGGACAACAACATGCAAAAGAATGAAAGTGGACCACTTTCTCACACCATGCACAAAAATAAATTCCAAACGGATGAAAGTCCTACATGTGAGACAGGAAACCACCAAAATCCTAGAGGAGAACACAGGCAATAATCTCCTTGACATCAGCCTTAGCAACTTCTTACTAGTTATGTCTCCTTAGGCAAGGTAAACAAAAGCAAAAAGAAACTATTGGGACTTCATCATGATAAAATGTTTCTGCACAGTGAAGAAAACAATCAACAAAACTAAAAGGCAACCTATGGAATGGGAGAAGATATTTCCAAACAACATATCTGATATATGGTTAGTAACCAAAATATATAAAGAATTTATAAAACTCAACACCCAAAAAATAAATAATCTAGTTAGAAAATGGGCAGAAGACATGAATAGACATTTCTCCAAAGATATACAGATGGCTAACAGACATATGATAAGACACTCAACATCACTCATCATCAGGGAAATGTAAGTAAAAACTACAATGAGATATCACCTCACATCTGTCATAACAGCTAAAATTAACAGCAGAGGAAACAACATGCGTTGGCGAGGATGTGGAGAAAGGGGAACCCTCTTACACAGTTGGTGGGAAGGCAAATTGGTGCTGCCACCCCTGAAAACATTATGAAAGTTCCTCAAAAAGTTAAAAATAGAATACCCTATGATCCAGCAATTGTAGTACTAGGTAATTACCCAAAGTATACAAAAATACTAATTCAAAGGGATACATGCACCCTGGTGTTTATAACAGCATTATCAACAATAGCCAAATTATTGAAAGGGCCCAACTCTTGACTGATGAATGGATAAAGAAGATGTGATATGTGTATATATGTGTATATATATATATGTATGTATGTGTGTGTGTGTGTGTGTATAATGCAATCTTACTCAGGTATAGAAAAGAATGAAATCTTGCCATTTACAGTGACATGGACGGAGCTAGAGAGTATTATGCTAAATAAAATAAGTCAGAGAAAGACAAATACCATATGATTTCACTCATATGTGGAATTAAAAAACAAAACCGATGAACATAGGGGGGAAATAAAATAGAGGCAAACCAGGAAACAGACTCTACTACAGAGAACAAACTGATGGTTACTGGAGGGGAGGTGGGCGGGGGGATGGGTTAAATAGGTGATGGGTACTAGAGAGGGCACTTGTGATGAGCACTGGGTGTTGTATTTAAGTAACATATCACTAGATTCTACACCAGAAACCAATATTATACTGCATGTTAACTAACAAATTTAAATAAAAATTTGGTGAAACTTAAAAAATAAATAAAACTTATTCCTTCATAAAAAAACAAACATGCTAGTATAGTTAATTATATTAATTAGTTTTCCAAAGTTATTACTACCACTCTAAATTATCACTGATCTAGTTTATGGTGGTCTTATATTTATTATCAACATCAGCATAGGCTTATTTACTCTTTTTTGACAGGTCATAATTTAAATTTCCCATTTTTCTCTTTAAGAACTAAGCCATGCCGTGGTCCAGATGATACCATAATCAGGGCAAGTTTCAGCTTCCTTCCACTTTGTATGCAACTTGTTTTTCTCTAATTTTTACCTCATGAGAAAACACATTTTTCTTTAAGTCTCTATATGCAGGTTATTCAATATACAGAAGCTTTATTTTTTCCTCAGGAGAGAATAATCTGGAGATGGCCAACAACACCTTCTCCTCACATGCCAGGTTTAGAGAAAACAGTTCTGTTTTCAAAACAACGTTTAGGTTAAAAGCCGCAAAGAGAGCAATTTTGTTATAAGTACAAGTACAGGTGACACAAATTAATTGGAATCAAAGGATATATTTAAGTAAGCATTGTGGTAAATTCCCTTTCTTTTCTGTTGTTAGCTAAATGCATTTAGAACAAAAAAAAAAAATGATGACCTTCATTGATAAGGTTGAATTGAAGTAAAAATGCTTTCATTTCCTTCTCACCTTGAAGGTTGATTTTTATCAGAGCACTTCAGTGCATTTAAAAATGATGTCTATGGGCAGGGGTGAACTTTTAATTTCATTTTTGCATATCTCAGTTTTACTGTCAATTTAGATAGATGATAGATAGATAGATAGATGATAGATCATTTTTACCTAGCACTTACTAGTTTTAATATGAAATAAAAAAATAACTAGAAAACTACAGTTCTATTGTTTAATAAGACATAGATGTGTTAGTTTTTGTGCAGTGTATATAACTATAAAAATGTGTACCCTCTACTGGAGTGTGTTAATATATTCATTTACATATTATCCTCTCCAATTCATTTTAAAGATTTATTTTAATTTTAAATATGCTGTTGGTCTGGATGCCTGGGTGGCTCAGTCAGTTAAGTGGCTCTTTGCTACCTGGGGAGCCTGCTTCTCCCTTTGCCTACCTTTACCCCTGCTTGTGCTTGCTCTCTGTCTCTCTCTCCCTCTCTCTCTGACAAATAAATAAGTAAAATCTTTAAATATGCTGTTTGTCATAGATTTTACTGATACCTGATCCATATATATTTTTAAATTTAAATTCAATTAGCCAACACATATTACATCAATAGTTTCAGATGTAGTGTTCAACAATTCATCAGTTGTGTATGACAGTGTTCATCACATTATGTGCCCTCCTTAATACCCATCACCCAGTTACCCCATCCCCTCACCTACCTCCCCTTCAGCAACCCTCACTTTGTTTCCCATAGTTAAGAGTCTCTCATGGTTTGTCTCCCTCTCTGATTTCTTCCCATTCAGGTTTCCCTCCTTTCCCTTATGGTCCTCTGCATTGCTTTTTTTTTTATGTTCCACATATGAGTGAGACCATATGATAATTGTCTTTCTCTAATTTACTTATTTCACTTAGCTAATACCCTCCAGTTCCATCCAAGTCGATGTAAAGGGTAAGTATTCATCTTTTCTGATGGCTGAGTAATATCCCATTGTATATATATACCACATCTTCATTATCCATTCATCTGTCAAAGGACATCTTGATTCCTTTACACAATTTGTCTATTGTGGACATTGTTGCTATGAACATTGGGGTGCAGGTGCCCTTTTGGATCACTACATTTGTATCTTTGGGGTAAATACCCAGTAGTGCAATTGCTGGGTCATAGGTTAGCTCTATTTTTAATGTCCTGAGGAACCTCCATACTGTTTTCCAGAGTGGCTGTACAAGCTTGCATTCCCACCAACAGTATAAGAGGGTTCCCCTTTCTCTGCATCCTCACCAACATCTGTTGTTTCCTGACTTGTTGTTAGCAATTCTGACTGGTGTGAGGTGGTATCTCATTGTGGTTTTGATTTGTATTTCCCTGGTGACAAGTGATGTTGAGCATTTTTTCATGTTGTTGTCTGTTGGCCATTTGTATGTCTTCTTTGGAGAAATGTCTGTTCATGTCTTCTGCCCATTTCTTGATTTGATTATTTGTTCTTTGGGTGTTGAGTTTGGTAAGTTCTTTATATATTTTGGATACTAGCTCTTTATCTGATAAGTCAGTTGCAAATATCTTCTCCCATTCTGTAGGTTCCCTTTTACTTTTATTGACTGTTTCCTTTGCTGTGCAAAAGCTTTTTATCTTGATGAAGTCCCAATGGTTCATTTTTGCTTGTGTTTCCTTTGCTTTTGGAGACGTGTTTAGCAAGAAGTTGCTGCTGCCAAGGTCGAAGAGGTTGCTGCCTGTGTTTTCTTCTAAGATTTTGGTGGATTCCTGTCTCACATTTAGCTCTTTCATCCATTTTGAGTTTATCTTTGGTTTGGTGCAAGAAAATGGTCCAGTTTCATTCTTCTACCTGTGTCTGTCCAATTTTCCCAGCACCTTTTATTGAAGACACTGTTTTGTTTTGTTTTTTTCCATTGGATATTCTTTCCTGCTTTGTTGAAGATTAGTTGACCATAGAGTTTGAAGGTCCATTTTTGGGTTCTCTATTCTGTTCCATTGATCTATGTGTCTGTTTTTGTGCCAGTGTCATGCTGTCTTGATGATCACAGCTTTGTAATATAGTTTGAAGTTAGACATTGTGATGCCACCAGCACTGGCTTTCTTTTTCAACATTCTTCTGGCTATTTGGGGTCTTTTTTGGTTCCGTGCAAATTTTTAGATTATTTGTTCCAGTTCTGTAAAAAATGTCAATGGTGTTTTGATAAGGATTGCATTGAATGTGTAGATTGCTCTGGGTAGCATAGACTTTTTAACAATATTTATTCTTCCAGTCCATGAGCATGAAATGTTTTTGTATCTCTTTGTGACATCCTCAATTTATTTCATAAGTGTTCTGTAGTTTTTGGAGTACAGTTCCTTTACCTCTTTGGTTAGGTTTATTTCTAGGTATCTTATGTTTTTTGGTGCACTTGTAAATGGAATCAGTTCCTTAATTTCTCTTTCTTCTGTCTCATTGTTCGTGTATAGAAATGTAACTAATTTCTCTTTTTTTAAGATTTTATTTATTTATTTGACAGAGAGAGAGAGGGACAGTGAGAGAGGGAACACAAGCAGGGGGAGTGGGAGAGGGAGAAGCAGGCTTCCCGCTGAGCAGGGTTCCTGACACAGGGCTCGATCCCAGGTGCCTGGGATCATGACCTGAGCTGAAAGCAGATGCTTAGCAACTGAGCCACCCAGGTGCCCCAGATATGTAACTGATTTCTGTGCATTGATTTTGTATCCTGCCACATTGCTAAATTGTTGTATGAGTTCTAGCAATTTGGGGGTTGATCCAACAAAATTTAGTTATTATTTTTTCCAGCATAATTTAGATCTTTTAGTCTGTGACCAGTGGTAATAATAAGTCATTTCTTGTGTGCTTGCTATAACTGGACATTGTACTAGATACTATATTTGCATACACCATTTAATCTGTACAAAAATCCTGTAAGGTAGATTGTATTCAATAATCTTATTTTCCATGAGAAAAACTGAAACTCAAAGAAATTAGGTAGCTTGTCCATGATCATATAGCCATCTAGTAAGTGGTAGAGAAGGACTGAAATTCAAGTTAATCTATTGCCAAAATCTGTATAGAAATAATTGGAGGCAGACAACAGCTATTTTGATACTTGTTGACTGATTCATCAAATATTTATTGAGCACCTAACTCCAGAGTAACACTGTGTGTGCAAAAGTAATGTAAGTAAAACCATGATTACACAGGGATGCATAGCTCAGGCTTCATAAGCACTAAGATAGGTAAAGAAATTTCTTTTTGCTGTTCTTAATGTTTCTGAGTTAAGGTCTGTGCTGGGTGTTTATATACACCATCTCACTGGAGCCTCACAAAACCCTTTAAGGCAGCTACTTTTATCCTCCTCTTACAACTGAGGAAGCAATGACTCAGAGGAGTTAAGAAACTTGATTTCAGCCACATGGCCCATAAGTGCATATATAAGACCTAACTCATCCCTAGCTAATTATTCTAAACCATGCACTTTCCGTGTATATGTCATTTTATTGGTATTTTTTGATACTAGAACCACAGAATCATATATCTTGAAAGCATCTTAATGATAATCAAGTTTAATTCCTTCCTAGCAGAGTCAGTACTCAAAGCTCCTAATGCTCAGGTTAGTGGTAGGTCCCTGACACTGAACTTTTTCTCAGCACCAGACCCTTATGGGTTTGATCTATTACTATTTAAGATTGTTGAGTGGAATGTTTTCTAGCAACTTGGCTTGTTTATAATCTACAGTTTGCCTTGATGTTTCCCCCAACTGAATATATAAACATACTATTTTGCATGTCAGGGATTCTATTCCATTGTGAAAATTCATGGAAACCCAAGTTAGCATGGAGTGAGATTTAATCACTTGGATGTAATCAGAGTAGTATTTTCAGAATTTACTTATAATTACTGTCACTAGTTTTTGTGTTCTCTCTCTCTCTTTTTTAAAGATTTTATTTATTTATATATCAGAGAGAGAGAGAGCACAAGCAGGGGGAACAGCAGGCAGAGGGAGAAGCAGGCTCCCCGCTGAGCAGGGAGCCCGATGCAGGACTCGATCCCAGGATCCTGGGATCGTGACCTGAGCTGAAGGCAGACGTTTAACCGACTGAGCCACCCAGGTGTCCCTGTGTTCTCTCTTCATTTGACAAGAAGTAATAGAAAACTTTTCCTGAAGGTCATATTGTTTCTTACTTGGTTGTAGCTTTCAAAATAACATTTTATAAAATAAGTCTAGATTTAAAAAAATACAAACAACTGGGGCACCTGGGTGGTACAGTCAGTTGAGGGTCTGACTCTTGGTTTTGGCTCAGGTCATGATCTCACTGGGCTCTGCTCTGAGCACAGAGTCTGCTTGAGATTCTCTCTCCCTCTCCCTACCTCTCTTGCTTGTGCTCTCTCTCTCTCAAATAAATAAATAAATCTTAAAAAAATAGAAACAATTACTCCAAATAGCAACACAGACAAAATGCAATGTAAACACAAAGAAGGTATGCAGAAATGAGGCATTGGCTGACTTTGGATCTGAGGATCATAAACACACAACCCAGATTCTGCAGAAAGAAGAACAAATGTAGGAGAGTAGGGGCCAGATCTGATTTTCTTTTTCATACAGCCAGCTGGCAGCTAAGTGTAGCTCTAAATGGTGTGAAGTATGTCTGCATCCATAGAAAAGGAAACTAGCTCCTTGGGAACACATTGAAGCATAAAAGTTCACAATTCTACAGCAATTGAAATACTGACAACAATATTAAAATAAAACCAAGATTAATTTAATAATTAAAAATATAAAAGACTGTAGGAGGAGACCCTGTGTGAAAAACCAGGCAATTCAGCAAGAAGAGAACTGTGTACCATTGGCAGAAATGGTAAATGACACCTGCCCAACCCTCAACAGGTGACTAGTAATTGTACAGAACAATGTTACATTTGCAAAAATATTGTAAACAACTTCTTGCCAAACCAATCCCTACGTTTTTATGATGTCACAAAGTCACTGCCTATGAAGGTGCAAACTTCTTGGCTTGTGCTCAAACTCTTTTCTTGTATTACCTACAGATTCAAAGCAATCTCTATTTTTCAGGGAACCTGAACAAATAATCCCAAAATTTGTATGATAATACAAAAGACCTTGAATAGCCAAAGCAATCTTAAGAAAGAAGAACAAAGCTGGAAGTACCACAATTCAAGATTACAAGATATACTACAAAACTATAGTAATCAAAACACTATGGTACTGGCACAAAAATAGACACATAGATCAATGGAATGAGATAGAGGGCCCAGAAACAAACCCACACCAATATGGTCAATTAATCTACGACAAAGGAGACAAAAATATGCACTGGGGAATATGCACTGGAAATAAATAGTGCAGCTAGATGCAAACTACACAGTTACAGGCAAAAGAATGAAACTGGAGCACTTTCTTACACCATACACAAAAATTTAACTTGGAATAAATTAACATTTAACTGTGAAACCTGAAATCATAAAAGTACTAAAAGAAAACATAGGTAGTAATCTCTTGGATATCAGCCTTAACAACATACTTATGAATATGTCTCCTCATGCAAGGGAAACAAAAGCAAATGTTAAACTATTGGGACTACCTCAAAACAAAACGTTTTTGCACAGCAGAGGAAATCATCAGCAAAACAAAAAGGCAACATAGTGAATGGGAGAAAATATCTGCAAATAATATATCCAATAAGGGGTTAATATCCAAAATATATAAAGAACTTACACAACTCAACCCCCACACACACACACACACACACACACACACACACAAATCCAATTTAAAAATGGACAGAAGACCAGCATAAACATTCTTCCAAAGAAATACAGATGGCCAAGGCCCCTGGGTGGCTCAGTTGGTTAAGCGACTGCCTTCGGCTCAGGTCATGATCCTGGAGTCCTGGGATCGAGTCCCGCATTGGGCTCCCTGCTCGGCAGGGAGTCTGCTTCTCCCTCTGACCTTCCTCCCTCTCATGCTCTCTGTCTCTCATTCTCTCTCTCTCAAATAAATAAAAAAAAAAAAAGAAAAAGAAATACAGATGGCCAGTAGACACAGGAAAAGATGCTCAACATCACTAATCATTAAGGAAATGTTAATCAAAACCACAATGAGATATCACATCATATCAACCGGAATGGCTAGAATCAAAAAGACAAGAAAGAACAAGTGCTGGTGAGGAGGTGGAGAAAAGAGAAACCTCACACACTGTTGGTGAGAATGTGAATTGGTGCAACAACTGTGGAAAACAGCATGGAAGCTCCTCAAAAAATTAAAATAGAAATATTATATGATCGAGTAATTCCACTACTGGGTATTTACCAAAAGAAAACAAAAACATGGTTTGTAAAGATATACGCACCCATATGTTTATTGCAGTATTATTTACAATAGCCAAGAAATAGAAGCAACCCAAGTGTTTATTGATGGATGAGTGGATAAAGAAGTTGTGGTGTATAAATATACAATGGAATATTACTCAACCATAAGAAAGAATGAGATATTGCCATTTGCGACAACACTGTTGGACATAGAAGGTATTATGCTAAGTGAAATGATTCAGACAGAAAAACACAAATTCTATGTGATTTCACATATATGTGGAGTCTAAAAAAAAACGACTGAACAAACAAAAAGCAGACTCTTAAATACAGAGAACCACCTGGTGATTGCTAGAAGGGAGTGAGAAGGGGGGATGGGCAAAACAGATAAAAGGGATTAAGAGGTACAATCTTCCAGTTATAAAATAAATAGGTCACGTAGATGAAAAGTACAACATAGGGAATATAATTATATATGTTATATATGGTTATAATGTTATATGGTGACAAATGATGACTACACTTACCATGGTGAGCATTGAGTATAGAATTATTAAATCAACATGTATACATCTGAAATTCATATAACATTATATGTTATACTTCAATAAAAAGGGAAAATGAATTTAATCATTTAAACCCCAAACTTGAGGAAAACAGGAGTGATTCTAACATTTTATTATATTTTACTTTACTATCTATGAATTCCCAATGAATTGTTTCAGTAAGCAATAAGAAAGTAATCTGCATCTGTCTTAAATTTTGGTGACTCCGACCATTGCAAATTTTTTATATCACCTCCTTTTTCCCAAAAAACCCCACACGTACTAGATTACAAGACACCTCATTAAAAACTTAACTTTTCTTATTAATGAGGAGAAAGGGTGTTTCAATAAAACTCAAAAGTTGAATTATACATCAGTAAAAAATACAGTACAGCTAAAAAAATGAGAAGTAGAATTATGAAGTAATGCTTGATTCCTATGGTGCAGCCTGAATCCATTGATGGAAGTAGTTTTCCATAATTAGATATGAGATGGAGAGAATGGAGAGTACTTGGGATTTTAGTCGATATCTCAAAGAAAAATAAAAAATATATATATATATATTATTCTTGTGTGTTACATTTATATTCTCATGAAAAGGTAATCAACTTTGGGAATTACAAATACAGTGGTGGTGAGGTAAGATTCACTTCAAAGAAATTATTTCTGAAAAAAAAAAAGAAATTATTTCTGGCTCTGTCAACAGATAACAAGAAAATAAGATTTCACTTTCATTCTAAAGCTTTGTCAAAAGCTCTATATTCCCCCACAAGCAAATCATATCTTGACAGAGATAGGTTTGACAGATAAAGCAATGCAACAGCAAAATGATCTCAGTGATGAAACTTCTTTGGCCTTTCAGAATTTTTCTAAATTTCAGTTTTGCAAGGCTACTGTGCCATTCAAAAAATAGAAATATATTTTAGATATGTATTTCCTGGAGTCAACTGATCAAATTGCAGTTTTCACTGGTTCTTGAGAGCTTGCATTTAAGGTAATAGTCACAAAAGAGTTTGTAACCCTATTTTTTTACAATATGCTATGTCACCACTTAGTAGACTAAGAATGAAACTAAGCTGGAAAATGCTTTCCTCAAGTAGATTTAAATTTGGTCATTAGGACAGGCTGCACAAAGTCACAAAATCTTTGAACAGACTGTGATGGGACAAAATGTTTATTTCTACACATTTCTGATGGCTGAGCAGCTCTATTTGGAAACTCCATCTGGATCTCCCATGTTATAAACAGATATGTAGAAATTAAAATTTCTGAAATTAGTGTGTTTTAATTTACTACTTCTTTCTTCATTTCCACTTCAGGAACCTACATTGGATGTTACAGACCAGCAAACCAGGTGCTGTGTTGTATCATGACAAATTACTTCAGCCATATTGTGTTCATTATGGACACAGTTTAAGGCAATATGACTGTGTAATCAGATATGATATATCATACAATCAAGTATCACCTTGAGATATCTAGAGACAAATTAAAAAAAATGAAAAGTTGAGAGAGGAAAAAACACAAATGACTCAATTTGGGAATAATGTTTTAGGAAAAATTAAGTTATAGAAAAAATCAAAAAGCAAAAACATTTTTCTTTTCCCAGGTACAAAAAATTTATAAGGTGAATGTATGTGTATGTATGTGTTTGCACATGTGTGTTTGAATGTGTTGGCAGTGGTGATCTGGAGTGAGCCTTAGTAATTTGATTTTAGCATTTCAAACTACCTTTAAAAAAGAAAAAGACACATTAGAAGAATTTACATAAAAATAAAAGTAGCATCACTATAAAAATATCTTTCCCCAGTGTATGATACAAGACACTCAAATTTGGTTTAAAACAATGTTTTATGTAGGCAGGGATAAAATATAATTATGTAGAGTATTTACTGCTGATATTTCCAGTATTACTATTATATCCTATGATTATACCAAGCAATATGTAACTGATTAAAAAGAAATTGAGACTAATGCCTGGAAATAGGCAATCACTCTTAGCTTACTCATTAATTAGGGTTCCATTTGCTATCCTATCATTAACCAAATATCATTAGTTAGCTTAATTAACTCTCTGTACTTAGTTGAAACCTGTCACCCTGGGAATATGTTGAATAATAATGGTCTATGCTCATGAAGTCCCAACAAAACATTGTCATCTTTGAGGCTATTATTTTGTGCATACATGTCTGCTTTCAAAAAAGAAGACTATAAACCTGCAAAATATAAAAGCATGAAGACCACTCAAGGGCTTATGTGATTATGTCAGTGAGATGCTGAAGGCCTGAAACAAGACCATGATACCAAAGTAGTGGATCTGGGAGAGGTTTTTCATTGATTTTGTTTTCTATTTATTTTATTTTATTTATTTTATTATTTTTATTAGCTTCAGAAGTAGAATTTAGTGATTCATCAGTTGCATATAACACCCAGTGCTCATTACATCAAGTACCCTCCTTAATGCCCATCACGCAAGTTTCCCTTCCCCCCACCTACCTCCCCTCCAGCAACCCTCAGTTTGTTTCCTAGAGTTAAGAGTCTCTTATGGTTTGCCTGCCTCTCAATTTTCATCTTATTTTTCCTTCCCTTCCCCTATGTTCATCTGTTTTGTTTTTTAAATTCCACATATGAGTGAAATCATATGGTATTTGTCTTTCTCTGACTGACTTATTTAGTTTAGCTTAAAACTCTCTAGTTCTATCCACATCATTGCAAATAGCAAGATTCCATTCTTTTTGATGGCTGAGTAATATTCCATTATATATATATATATATATATATATATATATATATATATGGCACTTCTTCCTTATCCATTCATCTGTTGATAGACATCTGGGCTGTGTCCATATTTTGGCTATTTTGGACATAGCTGCTATAAAAATTGGGGTGCATGTGCCCCTTCAAATCATTGTTTGTATCTGTCAGATAAATACCTAGTAGTGCAATTGTTGGGTCATAAGGTAGCTCTATTTTTAATTTTTTGAGGGAACTCCATACTGTTTTCCAGAGAGGCTGCACCAGTTTGCATTCCCACCAACAGTGTAAGAGGGTTCCCCTTTCTTCCCATCCTCACCAACAACTGTTTTTTCCTGAGTTGCTCTTTTTAGCCATTCTAACTGGTGTGAAGTGGTTTTATAATTATAAATATGATTCTTCTTAATGGATTGGGTAATACACATTATATTTTTATGTACCAGGTATACTGTGGGAAACATCTACAAATGTACTTTGTTAAAGGAATGCCTACTGCTTAAAAACAAACAAATAAAGCAAAAGATAAACAAACAAAAAAAGCAAAAAGGGAATAAAAACAACAAAATGAGTTACTTACAACCACTCCAAAAATGAATGAACAGAATAGCCTTTAGAAAAATTTTACAATCTGCCGTTTAGCTTTAAATTTAATTTCATTTTTTATCAAAATTATACATTCACAGGGTTTAAAAAATTGTTCAACATGGTTATAATGGAAAAGATGTTGAGCAGTCTCCTTCCCTGTCCACCTCATAAGTGATTTCTTTTCCCAATATATATAGGTTTTCAACTCCTATATATTATTTCCACAGTCCTAAAGAACATGCTTATGCTACTAATATACATTTTTTTCCTATTTTTTATATTACTATTGACTTCCTACTGTGGAAGATGAGGACTTAGTTTTATCTTCTCCACTTGCAAAATACATTCTCATCCTCCTTGGCTTCCATTATACTTATAGTATTTTTAATTAAAGAAGTATTATTATGCTAATATTTTTTTCCTGAAATTAAAAAAAAACCTTTAATTTTTAATTTCCTTGATTATCTCTGAACTTACAGATAGTCCATAATTACACTCTCTTATAACAATGAAAATATCTTTCCAAAACAGACATAGCAAATAATCTTTTTATTTTCTCCTCCTCCTCCTCCTTCTCTTTTCTTTTTCTCCTTCTTCAAAATATGGAAGGCATCCCTTCTTGAGCCTTCTGTCCTCTGCTACAATCTGGATTACAACATAGCTTTTACTAAGTTCTCTTTGCCACCATCCTGGAAATCCATTTCAAAATTCGCTTTTATTCCCCTGTCCTTGCATTTCTATATCTTGGTTTACATCCTCATTTTCTTGATTATATTATTTTTTCATGGAAAAAGTGCATAAGAAGTTGTTTCTTAACTTGTTTTATGTCTTAAAATGTCTTTATTCCAATGTCATCCCCAACTGTTAGTACAGTTGGATATAGGATTCTATATTGCAAATCAGTTTCCCTTTGAATCTTAAAAGTTATACTTCTTTTTCTAGTTTTCAGTACTGCTATTAAGAAGTCTGATACCATTATGATTTGTTATCTTTTGAATGTGACCAGAATGTGGTTCTATTTCTGGAAGCTTTAAGGATTATATCTTTATACTTGTTACTCAAATGTAATAATAATTCCCTTGGTGTGGCTAAGTTTTCATTCATTTTAATGGGCATTCAGAATGAGCCACTTTAGTCTAGAAACTTATATTTCTAAGATCTACCAAATATTCTTAAGTTATTTCTTTGATTATTTTTCCTTCTCTTTTCTTTGTTATCATTTTATCTTTCTTTCCTTCCTTCCTCCTTCCTTCCTTCCTACCTTCCCTCTTTCCTTTTCTAAATTGTAAAGAATTACTCCAAATTTATTCTTCTCTCTTTCTCTCTCCAATATAATATAGAAGTTAGATGTTCTTTAGTCTGAGAAACAAAAATGAGATAATATCCATATATCTCCTCCTATTTTTCCAAAAATGATTGATAGTTTTTATTTTTTAATTATGTTAGATCTTTTTTTTTTTACAATGATTTGCTAATTCTTGGCTGTTCTTTCATAGTTAAGATGAGGTTCTTTTTTTTTTTAAGATTTTATTTATTTATTTGACAGAGAGAGTCACAGCAAGAGAGGGAACACAAGCAGGGGGAGTGGCAGAGGGAGAAGCAGGCTTCCCGCGGAGCAGGGAGCCCGATGCGGGGCTCGATCCCAGGACCCTGGGATCATGACCTGAGCCGAAGGCAGACACTTAACGACTGAGCCACCCAGGCGCCCCGAGATGAGGTTCTAAAAACTTGATTGGAAGGAAAATGTACATGGTTGAGACTTATCAATTATAGCAACTCACTGTACGGTGATTCTACTGTGATGGTTTTATTGACAGAACTCCAAAAGCCAGTTCCTCAGGCTCTTCTTTTCCTTGATATATGAGTTTGTATTATTTTTTACATTTTGGTGTAGGCAACTATGACCTAGCCTTCTGGTTTCTGAATAATATTGAAAATTATATGGAATCTAAAAAAAAAGAAAAGAAAAGAAATAGACTATATTCTTTAACAACCAATTAAATACTATTTTAAAACTTATTTACATATGTGTCTATGTATATGAAGTCATTTGTACAATTGAGACAAAGAAGTAGAAGAGACCTTAGAAAGAATACAACCCTCTAATTTTACAGAGAATTAAACCAAGGTTCAGAAAGATGCAATGACTTTCCCATGTCACACCTAGTTCATCTGGCACTTAGTTCAGTGTTTAGTCATACATGATTAATTAAAATGTTAATTAATTAATTAAATGTACCCTATAATACCATGGCATTGCATATACAAAATAGATAACTAGACTCATAAAGGTTAACATACCAAATTTTATTCAATGTATTCATATTTCCTGTTTTGAATATAAATAATGTATTACAATAAAATATTAGTTTTCCAGTATGTGCACATTAATATGAGCTGGGGGAAGGAAATTAACTTGAGAAGTAAAGATTTTAGCAGTTTTTCTTTAAAGGGAAGAGACTTATGATTAATCAATTGAACATTTATTAAGCAACCTCTAGGAACATGATACTGTTTAGGGTACTAGAAAGTTATCTAAAAAGTGGAAGGTATGGCCTCTGACCTAAAGAAGCTCAACCTATTAATTGTAAGCAATCTTTTAGCACTGTAATGCATTTATATAAAGATTGTTTTATATGTGACTTCCTTTTCTCATGTAAATAACTTAAGTTTTGAGAATTCTTATTCATTATCCTATGTTTTTACATAGATCACAGAGCCAAAACAGCCACTGTGATTAATAAATAAATCTCTCCCATATGCCCCAGGCATTTTTCAAACAGCTGCTTCTGTGCTGTATCTCTTTGAGCTATTTGTTGTCCTGTCTTTGTAAGGGTGGAGACTCAGTTTCTTATCACCCTCCAGACTCTTCCAGAGCCCAGCCCACTGATATTTAAATTTCCAGACTTTAAGTCCCCTGGTTGTAAGAACTCATGCAATTAAGCCCCTCTGGTTTTCAAAACCAAACACTATGGGGATTTGTCTTCCCAGTGTGGGCTCCCTGGTGTGATTGTCTATTTCTCTCCCCTATCCATGCCCACAGCTCCCCCCAGCAGATGGCTCAAGAGTCCATTTAGCTTCCCACCACATCTCTCCCCTTTCTACACTCTTCAAAGTCCCTTTCTCCACATTTAGTTGTGGAGTTTATTCTGCCAGTCTTTGAGGCATTTTCTGAGTTATTTACACTGAGGTGAGTGTTATCTAATTGTATCCATAGGAGAGTTGAGCTTAGGGTCCTCCTACTCCACAATCTTCCCCTGAAGTCTCTAATATACACAAATTTTTAATTGAATTTGCCCATTGACTTTTATGACTTTTTTTATGTGAAATTTTGAGGCTAAACTGCTATAAGGCATACATGAACTAGAATAGTTACAACCAGTCTTTGGCCCAATTCTGCTTATAACTGAACACTGATCTACTTGTTAACCCTAGTGCATATGCAATAAGCATGAATGGTCTTTTAGTGTGCTTTCTAGTCACAAGGCCCAGTGTGGCAAATTGTCCACTGTTGTGTGCAACTATTCTGGTGCACAATCAAGAGAAATGAAGCTATTTTTCTGTTCTTATCTCTTGTAACCATGTCATTTGCAACTGAAAGTAACTTAAATTAGATAAATAAGCAAGTCTGAAACCAATGGCTGAGGTTTTTTGTTTTTTTTGTTTGTTTGTTTTTGTTTTTGTTTTTTTCATAAATGAACCTGAGAAGTTTATGGACAAGATGCAGAGTGTTAAGAAAATAATAAGAGGGAGAATTATTTACTAATCACAGAGCATGTTCCAGAGGGACAGATTTCCTCAGGAGGCTCCTCCAGGAACAAAAAGGAGCTGACAGGTGCCATTTCCCTCCCTCGCAGCCCAGATAAACACACAGCCACCTGCAGGAACCAGCAAAGTGCTGGCATTCAAAACCTAACTTGCTTACTATGTGTCCTGCTCCCTCAAGCTGAGCCTTCGTCAGCCCTGGCACTGTGGGTCAAACCCCCCAGAAAACCATCACAAGCCATACCAATACCAATCTCCCCACTGTGCACTTTGCCAAGCTTTGGTCTTTGCAGCAGTGGCAGCTGGTCACCGCCACCAGAGAATACACAACCTTGTTAAAACTGTATGCCCCACCCATGCATGCTTTGCAGATTTCAGCCTGGCTAGCCCTAGTCTCAGTGTGGCTGTGCATCCCCTCTAGCAAAGGACCAGTGCCACTTTGTTAAATATGCACACCCCATCCACTACTTTCAAGAGCAAGAGACATAGTTGACTTTCTGAACACAGAGAAGCAGACACAGAGAGATAAATAAAGTGAGGAGACAGAGGAAAAAGTCCTAAATGAAAGAACAGGATAAAACCACAGCAGGACCGTTAAGTGAAATGCATATAAGTAATATGTCTGATAGAGAATTTAAATTAATGATCATAAAGATACTGGACTTCAGGAAAGAGTGGGGGACATTGGTGAGATCATTAATAAAGAGATGGAAAACACATAAAAAAAGAACCAATTAAAGATGAAGAATACAATAAATGAAAATTTTTTAAGATTTTATTTATTTATTTGACAGAGAGAGACACAGCAAGAGGGAACACAGGGAGAGTGGGAGAGGGATAAGCAGGCTTCCTGCAGAGCAAGGAGCCTGATGCGGGGCTTGATCCCAGGACCTTGGGATCATGACCTGAGCCAAAGGCTGATGCTTAAGGACTGAGCCACCCAGGCACCCCAATAAATGAAATTAAAAGTACACCAGATGTAATAAATAGAAGACTACAGGAGGCAGAAGACCAAATTCATGATCTAGAGGACAGAGTAATGGAGGGGAGAGAAAAAATATGCAAAATGAGAATAGACTTGGGGAACTCAGTGACTTCATCAAGCATAATAACATTTGCATTATAGGGGTCCCAGAAGAAAAGAGAGAAACAGGGGCACAAAATGTATTTGAAGAAATAATATCTGAAAACTTCCATAATCTGGAGAAGGAAACAGATATCCAGATCCAGTAGGCACAGAGATCCCCCAACAAAATCATCCCAAGGAGTTCTGCACCAAGACACATAGTAATTAAAATAGCAAAAAGCAGTGAGAATTTTAACAGCAACAAGAGAAAAGGAGACAACTACATACAAGGGGAACCCCATAAGGCTATCAGTGGATTTTTCAGCAGAAACTTTACAGACCAGAAGACAGTGGCATGATATATTCAAAGTGCTGAAAGGAAAAAAGAAAAATTACAACCAAGAATACTCTATCCAGAAAGGTTATTTTTCAGAATAGAAGGAGAGATAGAGTTTCACAGAAAAACAAAAGCTAAAGGAGTTCATGAACATTAAATCAGCCCTAAAAGAAATGTTAAAGAGGACTCTTTAAGTGGAAATGAAAAGCCATAAGTAAGAGTAAGAAAAGTAAGAAACACAAAAGCATTAAAAACAAACCACTAAACAAACAAAACAACTGTATCTGTAAAAACTAGTCAAGGGACTTGCAAAATAAAAGGATGTAAAGTATGACACCATATACCTAAAATGTTGGGAGGAGAGTAAAGAATGGGTTCAATTTAACAACCATAACTTTAATATAGCCTGCCATATGCAGAAGATGTTATATACAAACCTAATGGTAACAAATCAAAAACCAGTGATTGATATGCAAAAAATGAAGGGGAGGGGCGCCTGGGTGGCTCGGTCGTTAAGTGTCTGCCTTTGGCTTGGGTCATGATCCCAGGGTCCTGGGATCGAGTCCCACATCGGGCTCCTTGCTCAGCAGGGAGCCTGCTTCTCCCTCTGCCGCTCCCTGCCACTCTGCCTACTTGTGATTCCTCTCTCTCTCTCTCTCTGTATCAAATAAATAAATAAAATCTTAAAAAAAAAAATGAAGGGGAAGGAAGCCAAGTATATCACTAAAGAAAGCCAACCTATGGTGAGAGAAGAGAGCCAGAGAAGAAAGGAACAGAGAAAATCTACAAAACAACCATGAAACAAGTAACAAAATGGAAATAAATACATACCTATCAATAATTACTTTGAATGTAAATGGACTAAATGCTCTAATCAAAAGACATAGGGTGATGGAATGGACTTAAAAAGAAGACCCATCTTGGGGCATCTGGGTAGCTCAGTCTGTTAAGTGTCTGCATTCGGCTGGGGTCATGATCTCAGGGTCCTGAGATCGAGCCCCACATCAGGCTCCCTGCTCAGCAGGAAGTCTGATTCTCCCTCTTCCTCTGTGCTCTCTTTCTCCCCCTTGCTCTCTCTCAAGTAAATAAATAAAATCTTAAAAAAATAGAAGATCCATCTGTATGCTGCCTATGAGAGACTCATTTCAGACCTAAAGATACATGCAGATTGAAAGTGAGTGGATGGAGAAACATTTATCATGAAAATGGATGTGAAAAGAAATCCAGGGTGGTAATACTTATATCAGACAGGGGCGCCTGGGTGGCTCAGTTGGTTAAGCGACTGCCTTCGGCTCAGGTCATGATCCTGGAGTCCCGGGATCGAGTCCTGCATCGGGCTCCCTGCTCAGCAGGGAGTCTGCTTCTCCCTCGGACCCTCCCCCCTCTCATGTGCTCTCTTTCTCATTCTCTCTCTCTCAAATAAATAAATAAAATCTTTAAAAAAAAATAAAGATGAATACTCCAATATAACTATTACATGGATTGTTTTGTGGATTTAGGATTGAACTATTTTCACAAAGAAAGAAAAAATCCATCAGCGAATCTCCCTGTCAGATACTTTAGCCTGTGTAATGGTGGGGTCAAACGAGGACACTGGGCGAGGAGTTTAGATACTTATTACTGTCTTAACTCTATCATTAACTAATTATGTGACCTTTGGTTTTGTCCATAACTTTCAGTCTATTCCATCTAGAGAATGAAACTACTAATTCTGGACCTTGTATTTCCCAATTTATTCAAGATCCCTTTGATAGACCTAAAAGTAAAAGTAGCACAATGCACATACTATATTATCCCCATCTGCCAAGAAAGAATATCTCCTATGCCTTTCTTATTTTCCAACAACTGATTTCTCTCTAATTTCCCTCTTATCACACAAGAGTAGTTGTTGAATAGAATATGATTGGCTGACAAAGAAGGTTTTATGATAATTTCCATCTGTGTATTTTTTTGCTTACCCCAGGGTGAACAGATGAACTCTTTATAGAAGAAATATATGTATCTCATACACCATGTCTACTGAGAGGTGTTGAGGATAATCAATAAAATCAGAAACAAAATAAACTTTGTTTTAACAATCCCTAAATGAATCTGTAGTTCTTTTTTTTTTAATTCTTTTTTTTTTAAAGATTTTATTTATTTATTTGACAGAGAGAGACACAGCGAGAGAGGGAACACAAGCAGGGGGAGGGGGAGAAGGAGAAGCAGGCTTCCCGCGGAGCAAGGAGCCCGATGCGGGGCTCGATCCCAGGACCATGAGATCATGACCTGAGCCGAAGGCAGACGCTTAACGACTGAGCCACCCAGGCACCCTGAATCTGTAGTTCTTTTTAGATAAAAATAAAGTTTTTAATATTGGAAAAAAGACAATTGGATCTAAAAGCAGAATAAAAATGGACTCTCTCCCCTAATTCCTCTCCTTCTTCCAGTTTATTTTCAGTTCCACTTTTATGCAAATATCTTCATGAAGCAGGGTAGCAGAATTTCATACTAGCTTATTCCAAATACAAAATAGGTTGATAAAGAGTTGTTAAATAAAAGAAATTAAGGTAGCTTCTGAATAGGATTGATGATGGAAGTCAAATTAATATTTGGCCTTTTGAGATGGGGTCCTTTTTTATTTATTCTAAATATTTCAAATGCATTTTGTACCAGGAATTTTTCATCTGATCCTAAGACTTTGAGATAAGACAACTTTCTCTAAGGTAAACATACATTTTAAAACCCCAGAGAGGCCAGGCCATTGAATAATAATGGTCTTCTCAGGAATATCAATGCAAGACAAGCATGGTAAGCTTAGTAAAATTATCAGTATTTCTTTCCATCAACTCAATTAATTTTGAAAATACAGTTCTTAAGCATAAATTACCAGTTAACAATTATACTAACATTATTACAAATCAATATTAAATCTGCCAATTATTGCTACTTCATTGATTTGAGTGAGTGGTATATTTTACTGAGGATAAAGATAGAGTTTCTCAAACGACCTGATAATTCAACCTAATTCAATAGTTATTAATTGAAAATCTGCTGAGTGTGTGCCAATACACAAAGATGCTAGAGAACTACACAAGTATACAAGAAATACACAAGAAGTAAAACCTTGTACCTATCTCTAAGTTAACATGATTTAGGAGACAAAATGCACCTTTAGATAAGAATGTTCAAATAAAACTATAAAATAATAAGTAAATACATGCTTCCAGAAACAATGGTAGATTATTTCAAAGGTGAGAGATCATTGTACCTTAAAGAGATGGTGAAGCTTCAGAGATGTTGATAGATTGTTGGGGTTTTTCTTAGGGACAAGATCCTAGACAGGGGGAGAATGGCATGAGAAAAAGTATAGAAGTTATAATGTGTAGAAAAAATAAGGATGTTGACTAGAAGTATGAATTCTTATATGGTAGACAGACCAATACGTAGATAGAACAAGTGAGCTAGAATATAGCTGCTGGTCTGAATGTTTGTATCCCTTCAAAATTCATGTTTAACTCCTCCTAATGCCTGATGTGATGGTATTAGTATACTGGACCTTTGTAAGGTGTTTAAACCATAAAAGTGGAACCCTCACAAATTGGAGATTAGTGCTTTATAAAAGAGGTTCCAAGAGATCCCTGTGAGGACACAGAGAGAAGGCACTGGCTATGAAACAGGAAGAGGACCCTCACCAGAGAATGAGACCATACTGGCAACTTGATCTTAGACTTCCAGCCTCCAGAACTTTGAAAAATAAATTTCTGTTGCTTATAAGCTACCCAGTCTGTGGTGTTTTGTTATACCAGCCCAAACAGACTAAGGTAACAAGTTAACTTTGAAAGCCAGGCTGAGGTTTCAACTTAATTCTATAGGGAATTGTAAGATGTTTGCACAGGGAAATTACATCATGAAAGTGATGTCTGGGGAAGCCATATAAAATCAAATCCTGCTATATACATACACCTTTAACTAATGCAACAGGTTGAAACCCCACTCCCTTCATCATGTTATTCTATTTTCCATTTTATAATTCTTGCATATTTTGATTGGTGCTGACTAGGGACCTAAGTAAAAATAATAACTGTGGTGGTTAAGAGACTGCCTCTTCAAGCAAAATGATTGGCTTTTCATTCTGGCTCCAACAATTATTAGCAGAGTGATTTTAGCCAAATTCTTAATCTCACTGTGCCTCAATTTCTGTGTTTTTATAGTGGAGATAATATAATATTTCATAGGATGGTTGTGTAGATTAGAATTCCAAACTATTAAGAAAAATTCTTAGGGTTTTATGATGCTTGGCATATAGTAAGCACTTTATAAAGGTTAACTATTATGTTTATTATTGAAGTCCCTTTGCCAAGAGTGCATGTGGCTGTTGGTTTACAAAGTAGTTTAAACCATGTAGTTAAAAATTCACTTTTTCAGATGAAAGCAATATATTGAGAGAAATCCTAAGTATTACACCAAAGATGATGATACGTATTATAAATGTCAACCTGAAAATATACAGCAGATGTTTCACTAAACTAAAATAAACCCAGGGAATATAGTCAATAAAGCCAAATGAAATATGAAAAAAATAATGTAGTAATAGACCAGAAGTAAAGAGGTGATGCAGAGAACTAAGGCTTCTGTCTGCCAAACTTTGAGAATCTTCTGCTTAGATGTCCCTATAGTGTCTGCTCTCTGAGTATACTGTTAAAGCTCTAATTGGCTTGCTTATTTATTATTTATTTATTTATTTTGTTCTGGATCTTTTTTATTTTCTAAAATTCATCAAGACACTTCTTTTGCTAAAACCTTTGCTGAAAATATTACTTTTTAAAATTTAAATTCAATTAGCCAAGGTATAGTACATCACTAGTTTTTGATATAGTGTTCAGTGATTCATTAGTTCAGTATAACACCCAGTGCTCATCATATCACATGCCCTCTTTAATGCCCATCACCCAGTTACCCCATCCTCCCACCCACCTTCTTTTTCACAACCTTCAGTTTGTTTCCTGGAGCCCAGAGTCTCATGGTTTGTCTCCCTCTCTGATTTCTTCCCATTCAGTTTCCACCCCACCCCTATTGTCCTCTGAACTATTCCTTAGGTTCCACATATGAGTGAAACTATATGATAATTGTTTTTCTTTGATTAACTTATTTCATTTACCATAATCCCTCCAGTTCCATCCATGTTGATGTAAATGGTAGATATTCATCCTTTCTGATGGCTGAGTAATATTCCATTGTATATATGGACCACATCTTCTTTATCTATTCATCTGTGGAAGGAGATCTCAGTTCCTTCCAGTTTGGTTATTGTGTACATTGCTGCTATGAACATTGGGGTGCAGGTGCCCTTTTGGATCATTACATTTGTATCTTTGGGGTAAATACCCAGTAATGCAATTGCTGGGTTGTAGGGTAGCTCTATTTTTAACGTCTTGAAGAACCTCCATACTGTTTTCCAGAGTTGCTGTACCAGCTTGCATTCCCACCAACAGTGTAAGAGGGTTCCCTATTCTCTACATCCTCACCAACATTTCTTGTTCCCTGTCTTGTTAATTTTGGCCATTCTGACTGGTGTGAGGTGGTATCTCATTGTGGTTTTGATTTGTATTTTCCTGATGGCAAGTGATGTGGAGCATTTTTTCATGTGTCTGTTGGCCATTTGTACATCTTCTTTGGAGAAGAGTCTGTTCATGTCTTCTGTCCATTTCTTGACCGGATTATTTGGGGTTTTTTGGGTGCTCTGATTGGCTTTACTGGGAAAATCTAATTCCTTATGTAATTCCACAGCAGTGAATTATGTTGCCTGTCTGAGCATCTGAGACAAGATGACACATAACAGAATAGACTTGTGCACATGTTAATTATTGGTGAGGAAGAAACTATCACTTGGCATGGGCATAGGGCAAGTAACAGTAACACTCTATATTTTATTAGGGACAAGATAAAGAAGAGGATGAAGTGATCCTGGGTTTCCAGAATGCTTCATTCTGTTTCAGCTACAGGGACCTGATTTGGGGAACATGGATTATAAGGGGTTTGTGTGTGTGCTTGGGCATGTATGTGTACCTGTATGTGTTTTTCATTTTGACAGCTAGAAACTATTCTTAGTGCTGAACTACATACCCACACAACCAGCTGGAACTTAAACTATGCCTCTAGTAATCAAAGATTTTTGTTGTTACTTCCATGGAAACACTTGAAATAGTTTTTCATTTATGTGTATTTAGATTGAAGTCAACTTCATCATTTTAATCATGTGTTCATTGGTCTTTTAAGAGGTGAATGTGTGTGTACAGAAGTCTTAGAAAGAGAGAAAAATAGGTCATTGTTATTCAGTAACTAGCAACGAAAGTAAATATATTGCTCTGACTTTATCTGTAATGTCTACTGTTCTACACACAGTAGTGAATATATTAGTCTGACTTCATCTGTAATGTCTACTTCTATTTTACACACAGTAATGATATATAAGCCCTTAGCTTTGAGCCCCATTACAGAGAGCTCATTATCATGTGCATTTTTATATATTTGTGTCAAATCATAACCCCTATATTTGAATGCAGTGTACACTCTCAATAAATCAGAAGGGGAATAACAAGAATTCTCAACTAGCTGAAATTGTTCCCTTTTGTATCATCGAGTTTTTGTCAAAAAGGAGATAGATAGATAGATGATAGATAGATAGATAGATAGATAGATAGATAGATAGATAGATATAGATATAGATATAGATATAGATATAGATAGATAGATATATCTTATGTAAAAGGATGTTTACCTTTATGCAATTGTGGAAGCTAATTAAACAGTCTGTGTACACATGATGCCTCCACGTCAGGTGCTGGAACCTGAGGTCAGCAAGGGAGAGAATACAGAAGTGTAAAAACAAACTGGAAACTGCAAGAATTGACTGAATCTCACAAGCATGCACTGACACCTGCATCACTTTGAGGCTTTCAATTTTGATATTTTTTTTCTTTTTTCAAGTTTTTATATACAATGGAATATTACTCAGCCATCAGAAAAGATGAATACCTACCATTTGTATCGATATGGAAGGAACTGGAGGGGATTATGCTAAGTGAAGTAAGTCAAGCAAAGAAAGACAATTATCATATGGTTTCACTCATACGTGGAACATAAGGAATAGTGTGGAGGACCACAGGGGAAGGGAGGGGAAACTGAATGGGAAGAAATCAGAGAGGAAAACAAACCATGAGAGACTCTGGACTCCAGGAAACAAACTGAGGGTTACAGAGGGGAGGGGGGTGGGGGGATGGGGTAACTGGGTGATGGGTATTAAAGAGGGCACCTGTGGTGATGAGCACTGGGTGTTATATGCAACTAATGAATCGTTGAACACTACATCAAAAACTAGTGATGTATTTAACTGAACATAATAAAAAAATTTAAAAATTTCCAGTTAGTTAACATACAGTGTAATATTAGTTTCAGGTATAAAATTTAGTAATTCATCACTTACATACAACACCCAATGCTCTTCACAAGCACCCTCCTAAATACCCATCACCTATTTAACCATGAAGAAGCTGATATTCCTCATCACAGAGCTAAACACACATCTGGTCTAGGAGTCAGAGAATCTGACCGATGGAGGAGATCCCATGGAAACTGAAGGGGCTTCTGTCCCATGCCAACAAGAGTCAACAGATAAGAAACAACAAACATGGAGTGCAACAGCACTGAATGTCCTAAATTGATCTCCTGAGCCTTCAAATCCTGCGTGAAATATTTTTGTGTGTGTTCCAAATACCCCTTGAACTGCAGACAAAAGAGTTCTGAAAAACATAGTTCTAGCCTAGCTAAATTGACACAATACAAATCCACCATACCTGTAGTTCACAGGAAAAAAACAAGGTAAATAATGTGAAAACAAGTTGATATAGTTACAGTTAGTTTTGTCTTTGGATCCGTATATATTTAGACCAGTATACATTCGGCACTATTTCTTAGAACTTCCTTATCTCCAGTTCTGGAGAGTTTTAAGATCAGAGGGTGTTCGTGTCACAAATGATGTGAAATGTCAGTCATCTACTATAAACACTCTTGATGCTTCAGTGTTCACCACAATGCAATGCTACATCATCACCCACCCCCCAGCATAGCACATTCACTACAAGGAAGCTCACTATCTCTTTTTTGAACTAATACAATAGTTTGAAAATTCTTCTTGACTTTGAGTATATGTCACTTCTCATCTTTTACTAGTCAACCCTGTTTAGCCCTCTGAAGTCTCAAAAATCAACATTTTTCTTTCTTTTTTTATTTATTTAATTTTATTTTTTAAAAGATTTATTTATTTATGTTAGAGAGAGGGAGGGGGAGGGGGAGAGGGAAAGAGAATCTTAAGCAAACTGTGCACAGGGCTAGATCTCACAAACCTGAGATCACCACCCTGAGATCATGACCTGAGCTGAAATCAAGAGTCAGATGCTTAACCCACTGCACCACCCAGGGGCCCCACTTTTTGAGTAATTTAAAGCAGTTTTTAAGAGTCTCTTATGGTTTGCCTCCCTCTCTCTTTTTTTCCCCCTTCTCCTGTGTTCATTTGTTTTGTGATGAGTACTGGGTGTAAGTGATGAATCCCTAAATTCTAGTTTTGAAACCAAAATTACATTATATCTTAGCTAACTAGAATTTAAATAAAACCTTGAAAAAAATTAAAAGTATATAAAGAGCATTTAGCCATAAATCAAAAAAATAAACAAATGAAAATATATTTGCTCTCAAAAAATTGAATATAACAATTTTTAGGACTCTCCAAAACTCCTCTATTCTAAGCATCCACAATTCTTTGAAATATTTTTTTTATGTTTGTGAAACATGTCTTTTATTTTATTGCTTTCCCCAAATTTAATTCTATCACACAAATATTTTGAAAAGCTTTTGTTGATTTTTCAACATGCCTTTGCAGTTCTTTTTTTTTTAAATTTTATTATGTTATGTTAATCACCATACATTACATCATTAGTTTTTGATGTAGTGTTCCATGATTCATTGTTTGCGTGTAACACCCAGTGCTCCATTCAATACATGACCTCTTTAATACCCATCACCAGGCTAACCCATCCCCCGCCCCCCTCCCCTCTAGAACCCTCAGTTTGTTTCTCAGAGTCCATAGTCTCTCATGGTTCATCTCCCCCTCCGATTTCCCCACCTTCATTTTACCCTTCCTACTATCTTCTTTTTTTAACATATAAAGTATTATTTGTTTCAGATATTTTTATAACACTTTGTGCAGAACAGGTGCTCATTATAGGGTCAGGCTCTCTCAGATTTTCTCTGCTTTCATAATTCTCTCTTTATCACTGTGTCCTTTGAGGTTCTAGTCCCTAAGACATCCCTGATAGAAGTAGAAATATATCAGTTGTTTGGCTTTCTATTTCCCAATTTAATGGGGCTCATACTGAAGCATTTTTATAGTCTTGGGATCACTTTAGAGAGGAAGACAATGTGATACAATAAAAAGAATGCAGGTTTTGGCGTCAGAAATCTTAGTTGGAATTCTGGTTTTGCAACTTAATGGTTGTGTGATCTTAAATAAATCTCTAACCTATGAGTTTCAGTTATTTCAAATTGGGAATAATCTTACCTACTTAACAGGCATATTGTGAAAAATAAATGAGATCAGGTACAGATGCACATGGCACAGGCACTTGAATATGGTCAACATCTGGAGCAATTATGCATTAGCAGTAACACATAAACCAATAGAAAGCATAAAGACCTGTCCCCCAAAATTAATAATAATTTTAGATAAGTAAAGCATATCTTTCTCTAGCCAAACTTTGTTCTATATTTTTCATATTGAGGAATATATTTCTAAAATAAGTACTGGTTTATTAAAAAATATTTACTGAAACTTACTACATCAAGTCATTGTTCTGGGAACTGTAAATAGAGCAGAGACAGAAAGAAATGATATCCCACCTTTGCAAAGCTTATGTTCTAG
Organism: Leptonychotes weddellii; assembly: GCF_054177405.1. Taxonomy (NCBI): domain Eukaryota; kingdom Metazoa; phylum Chordata; class Mammalia; order Carnivora; family Phocidae; genus Leptonychotes; species Leptonychotes weddellii. Next base: position 19,945,105 of record NC_138385.1, read on the forward strand.
TGAATAGATTGCTGGAGGAGGGACTATACAAAATGATTAAGTAGACAAATATATAAGAAAGTATACAATGTGACAAGCTTTTTAAAGAAATCAAAACAGGGTGATGTGAGATAGTAACTAGACAACAGAAATAAGAAATCTATCTTAGAAAGAATGCTCAAAAAAGGAAATGAAAAATACTCAAAGAAGGTCACTCAAAAAAGATGATAATTGAGTGAGACCTGAAGAATGGAAGGGAACAGTCTAGGAGAAAGTAGCATGAGCTAGAGAGGTCAATAGGGACCAGACAATGCATGGCCTTTAAGGTTGTGTAAAGCAATAAAAATAATCAATTGATCTTTGACAAAGGGGCAAGAGAAATGCAAGGGAGCAAAGATAGTCTTTTTGACAAATGGTGCTGGAACAACTAGATGTCCACATGCAAAAAAATGAATCCAGATAAAGACCTGACACCCATCAGGGAGGTGCCTGTGTGGCACAGTCTGTTAAGTCTGATTCTTAGTTTCAGCTCAGGTCATGATCTTAGGGTCTTAAGATGGAGCCCAGCATCAGGCTCCATGGTCAGCATGGAGTCTGCTTGGGATTCTTCCTCTCCCCCTGTCCTCCCCCCAACCTAAAATAAATAGATAAAACACAAATATAAAACTCCTAGAAGATAATGAGAAAACCTAGATGACCTTGAGTTTGATGATGACTTTGTAGATACAACACCAGAGGAATCATCCATGAAAGAAGTAACTGATAAGCTGGACTTCATTAAAATTAAAAACTTCTGCTCTGCAAAAGATATCAAGAGTATAAGAAGACAAGTCACAAACTAGAAGCAAATATTTGCAAAAGACACATCTGATAAAGAAATGTTATCCAAAATATATAAAGAACTCTTAAAACTTAACAGTAAGAAAATAAACAAACTTATTAAAAATGGGCCAAAGACCTTAACAGATACTTCACCAAAAAAGTTATACCAATGGTAAATAAAGATAAAAAAAGATGCTCGGGGGCGCCTGGGTGGCTCAGTTGGTTAAGCGACTGCCTTCGGCTCAGGTCATGATCCTGGAGTCCCGGGATCGAGTCCCGCATCGGGCTCCCTGCTCGGCAGGGAGCCTGCTTCTCCCTCTGACCCTCCCCCCTCTCATGTGCTCTCTGTCTCTCTCATTCTCTCTGTCTCAAATAAATAAAATAAAATAAAAAAATCTTAAAAAAAAAAAGATGCTCGACATCACGTATCATCAAGAAAATGAAAATTAAAACAATGAGATACCACTACATACCTATTTGTATGGCCAAAATCTGGAAAACTGACAACCTCAAATCCTGGTGATGATGTAGAGCAACAAGAACCCTCATTCATTGCTCATGGGAATGCAAAATGGTTTGGCTACTTTGGAAGAGAGTTTAGCAGTTTCTTACAAAATTATACATACTTTTACCATACAGTCCAGCAGTCATTCTCCTTGGTATTTATCTAAAGGACTTGAAACATGTCCACATAAGAGCCAGCACATGAATGTAGATAGCAGCTTTATTCATTATTTTCAAAACTTGGAAGCAAAAAAGATATCCTTTAGTAGGTGAATGGATAAACAAACTTTGATACACACAGATAATAGAATATTACTTAGTGCTTAAAAGAAATGAGCTATCAAACCATGAAAAGACATGGAAGAAATGTAAATGCATATTGCTAAGTGAAAAAAGCTAAGATGAAAAGTCTACATACTATATGATTTCAACGGTATGACATTTTGGAAAATTCAAAACTATGGAGACAGTAAAAAGTTCAGTGAATGCCAGGGGTTGAGAGTGGCAGAAAGAATGAATCAGCAGCACACAGAGAATATTTTGGGCGGTGAAAATATTCTGTATGATACTATAATTATAGATATGTGTCATTATATATTTGTCCAAACCCATAGAACGTACAATACCAAGAGTGAACCATAATGTAAACTATGGACTTTGGGTGATTATGATGTGTGAACATAGGTTTATCAATTGTAACAAATACACCATTCTGGTGAGTGATGTTGATAATGGGGGAGTCTGTTCCTGTGCTGGGGCTGAGGGTAAGTGAGGAATCTCCTTACCTTTCGCTCAATTCTGCCATGCATCTAAAACTAATCTAAAAAGCTAATCATCCTTTATGTTGTATGTGGCTTATGTTCTGAAAATGTTGAATGAGCTGACAATTAAAATTTAGACTGAGATTCAGTTTTACTGAATAAAGAGGTGTCATCAACAAATTGTATCATTTTAGGAACTATTCTTAACTTTGTAACTCACTTTATTCATCTAAATAAAGGAAATAATACTTCTGTGTCGGTTAAGTTTACTTTGGGAAAATAAACCATGAAAAAGAATATTGCAATATTGTAAATGCTTTATGAAATAAGGCAAAATGGGAAAAATCACTCTGCAAATGGACAAGATTAACAAGAAATACCCCTATTTGTTTGTTTGTTGTCAATGGACTGATTTTGAGCAGTTGTGCCATTGTTTTCCTTTTGAATATTTCTCTTCACATTTTTATTCTTATAAAGCTAACTTTTCTACTTTGTGAATAAAGAATTTCTTTATGTGTCATAGATTGGGAGTAGTTTTTCCTTGTCTGATGTCCTAATGGCTCGGCTTTGATGGAAGCTTCTTGAGGCACTCTGTTCACTTTTGTAACATCAAGGATTCTTTCTAATGTCATTTCTTGTGATGAATGGCAAGAACTTTATTTCATTTGGTGTGACAATGAATATAATAATAAAAATAACTATTTTTGGGCGCCTGGGTGGCTCAGTCGTTAAGCGTCTGCCTTCGGCTCAGGTCATGATCCCAGGGTCCTGGGATCGAGTCCCACATCGGGCTCCCTGCTCGGCAAGAAGCCTGCTTCTCCCTCTCCCATTCCCCCTGCTTGTGTTACTGCTCTCACTATCTCTCTCTCTGTCAAATAAATAAATAAAATCTTTAAAAAAAAAAA
>NC_138385.1:19948575-19979678 GCF_054177405.1 Leptonychotes weddellii
AAAAAAAAAAATAACTATTTTTAGTATCATTTTTTTTCTTTTTTTTAGTATCTTTTTTTTCTATCACTGTAGCAATTACCATTCACTAGGTAATTGTGGTGTTCTCAGCCCCATATACACATTAATTAAATTAGGCCTCAATAATCACTTGAAAAGTCAGCATTTAAAAAGGCTTATCTTTATTTTTCCAGGTAAGGAAAGCAAGGCTCAGTAAAACTGTAACTCAGCTACAAAGCAAACGTGCTGAGATTCAAACACAGATCTGTCTGATAATGAAGTCTCTTCTCTTTTCAAACAATCATCTTAGGGCTTTTGAGGTATAAGCTGGCAGTCTAAACATTAATCCATACATCATAAAAATAAAATAGGTCTCGGGGCACCTGGGTGGCTCAGTTGTTAAGCTTCTGCCTTCGGCTCAGGCCATGATCCCAGGGTTCTGGGATGGAGCCCTGCATTGGGCTCCCTGCTCTTCAGGAAGGCTGCTTCTCCCTCTCCCACTCCCCCTGTTTGTGTTCCCTCTCTCACTGTGTCTCTCTCTGTCAAATAAATAAAATCTTAAAAAAAAATAAAAATAAAATAGGTCTCATTAATTAATGATCATTTAGGAACACAAGGAGTGCATTCAGGAAATCCAACAGTTATGCATTTACATTTACTTCCAGCCTCTGTGCTAAAAGTTCTCAAAATACTCAAGTCCTGAAAACAGTACCAGGGTGTTCTATTGCTAATTAAATAGCAGTGACACTCTCCTAATCCACAGAAAAATTAAGTTAATTAATAGAATTCCCTTCATTTGAACATTTTCCCCATACACCTTTCTTGAACTATCAGCATTTGCAATTCAGGTACATAATTAGCTTATTTTGATCTTTCTATATGTATTCTCATCCTTTGTCTTTACTCTGTGATGTATACTTTTTAAAATTTTTATTGAAATTCCAATTAACTACCATACACTGTAATATTAGTTTCAGGTGTACAATATAGTGATTCAACACTTTCATACAACACCCAGTGCTCATCACAAATACTCTCCTTAATAACCATCACCTGTTTAACCCACCACCCACCACCCTCCCTTCTGGTACCATCGGTTTGGTCTCTATAGTTAAGAGTCTATTTTTGGTGTCTCTCTCTCTCTCTCTGTCCCTTCCCATTGCTCTTTTTTTCTTAAATTCCACATATGAGTGAAATCATACAGTATGTATCTTTCTCTGACTGACTTATTTCACTTATCGTAATACTCTCTGACTCCATCCATGTTGTTGCAAATGTCAAGATTTCATTCTTTTTGATGGCTAATATTTAATTATATATAGAATATTAATGGATGGAATGGAATACAGTGCAAGGAGAAGAGGAATGCAAAATTAAGTTTGGAGAAGGAGAATGGGTGTTATGGGCTTTAACCCCAAAACTGTGGGAAGTTACTCCTGGATTTTAAGCAAAGGAGTGATAGAATCAAATCTACCTTAAAAAAAAAAAAAAGAACAGAATATAATATTCATGTGATATATATATCACATCTTCTTTATCCATTTATCAATTGATGCACACTTGGGCTGTTTCCATAATTTGGCTATTGTAGTTAATGCTGCTATAAAAAGTAAACATCAGGGTGCATGTATCCCTTTGAATTAGTATTTTTATATTCTTTGGGTAAATACCTGGTAGTGGAATTGCTAGACCATAAGGTAGTTCTATTTTTAACTTCTTGAGAAACCTCCATACTGTTTTCAAGAGTGTCTGTACCACTTTTCATTCCCATCAACAGGGCAAGAGTGTTCACCTTTCTCCACATCTTCACCAACACCTCTTGTTTCTTGCATCGTTGATTTTAGTCATTCTACAAAGACTTAGTAACAAGCCAAAAGTTGTTTCTCAAAAGAAAAGCTGTTATTCACAGAGGATAACAAGACTTTACTCCAAAATCCTAAAAATCTGTACAGTGATTCACTGACAGTGGCCTGCCAAATCTCCAAAGAGCACCTTTATCTGCCGCTGACATTTCAAGCACCATTGGATCATATGGCCCAAGTGGCAGAGAAGTTTTCAAGACAGCCTGGACCTATTGGAAAGCCTTCTCTTGTTCTGGACCCCACTAAAAACTAGGAGATTTCATGTCACTTGGTAAATGAGCCAGAATATCACACCCCAATCAAGAATATACTGCCTCCAATATCCAAAGAGGCCCCCTAGGAATTATGCTTATTTTTCATTGTACAATGATCAGATGTCACAATCCTTCTTTCACCTTAGAAGCTGTACCTCAACATGCCCCATACCACTGAACTTCTAGAAGTTTCACTGAAGTTAAAGGCCTTTAAACTTTTTTTAATTTATGATTTTTTATTCATATAATTTTCAAGAGCAGTTTTAAGTTTGCAGCAAAATTTAGGGAAAGGTACAGAGATCTCCCATACAATGCCGCCCCCACACATGCATAGCCTCTCCCATTATCAATTTCACCACCAGAGTGGTACAATTGTTACAATCAATGAACCTATGCCCTTGAATTTTTGACAGATTTATTTTCCACTTCTGACATAAAAGAAGTCTTACAAATAAGTCTAGAATATTTGTACCTCTTGCTCACTAGGTCTAATTTGCATTATGTCATCACTATAATGGACCAGTGTAATGTCTTGTGAAAGGGAAAGGTGATCAAGAGTCCCTATCATTCCTACGACAACATTAGGCTGAAGAGTTGATATACTCCTGAGGCAGGACAGTGAAATTGTATTGATGGCTTTGTAACCTGAAGGTCAACTGCTTCTGGTGGTCTTTATCACCAGGTATGGAGAACAAAGCATTTGCCAGATCAATAGCTGCATAGCAGGTGCCAAAGGATATGTTAATTTGCTCAATCAATAAAACCACATCTGGTACAGTAGCTGTAGTTAGAATCACCACCTGGGTAAGTTTATGATGATCTATTCTTATACTCCAAGTTTCATCCATTTTCTGCACTGGCCAAATAGGTGAATTAAATGGGGTGTGATGAGAGTCACCATCCCAGAATTCTTCAAGTACTTGATGGTGCCACTGATGTCTTCAATCCCTCCAAGAATGTGGTAGTGCTTTTTTTTTTTCCTATTTTCCTAAGCAGACAGTCTTCTAGTGACTTCCATCTGGCCTTTCCTGCCATTACAATCCATACTCCACAGATCAGGAACTAATGTGGAGATTCTGCCAGTTGCTGAGCATTCCTATTCCATTTATGCATTCTAGAACTGGGGAAATTACCACCAAGTCAGTTTGGGGACACACTGGACCCAAAGTATGATGGACTTGAGCTGATGCTCCATTGGTTACTTGACCTGTATAAACCCTTAATTTGAGTGGTGGACCACAGTGATGTTTTGAATCTCCAGGAATTACTATCAGTTCAGAGCTAGTGTCCATTAATCCCCTATAAGTCTGATTATTTCCCTTTCCTCAATGCATAGTCACCCTGAGAAAAAGCTGTAGGTCCTTTTGGGGAAAGTTGAGATAAAGATTAACAATATACATTTTTGGTAGTGTATTGGAGTCTTTCTTCAAGGGGACCCAGGCTCCCCTTCATTAAAGGGGTTCTATGGGGGCGCCTGGGTGGCTCAGTCGTTGGGCGTCTGCCTTCAGCTCAGGTCATGATCCCAGGGTCCTGGGATCGAGCCCCACATCAGGCTCCCCACCCTGCGGGAAGCCTGCCTCTCCCTCTCCCACTCCCCCTGCTTGTGTTCCCTCTCCGCTGTGTCTCTCTCTGTCAAATAAATAAAATATTTTTAAAAAAAAGGGGGGGTTCTATGTCTCTACACTGGCTCAAGTCTCAGGATTGATTGAGGGACCATGAATTTCTGTTTTAGTAATTAATGTTAGACTCCTGTTCACTTGACCTATAATTCTTTTGCTTATACAGATCAAGAAATAATTTGGTAGACTGCCTATATATTTCTCTTCTATGAACATCATGATCCTATGCAAATTTTAGGATTGTTTGTTCCAGCACTGTGAAAAATGTCATTGGAATTTTGATTGGGATGGCATTGAAGGTGTAGATTGCTCTGGGCAGTATAGACATTTTTAACAATGTTTCTTCTTTCGATCCATGAGCATGGAATGTTTTTCCATCTTTTTGTGTCTTCTTCAATTTCTTTCATGAGTGTTCTGTAGTTCCTAGAGGATAGATCCTTTACCTCTTTGGTTAGATTTATTCTGAGGTATCTTATGGTTTTTGGTGCTATTGTAAATGGAATCGTTTCTCTAATTTCTCTTTCTACAGTTGCATTGTTAGTGTATAAGAAAGCAACTGATTTCTGTGCATTGATTTTGTATCCTGCCACATTACTGAATTGCTGGATGAGTTCTAGTAATTTGGGGGTGGAGTCTTTTGGGTTTTCCACATAAAGTATCATGTCATCTGCGAAAAGAAGAGTTTGACTTCTTTGCCAATTTGAATACCTTTCATTTCTTTTTGTTGTCTGATTGCTGTGGCCAGGACTTCTAGTACTATGCTGAAAAATAGTGGCAAGAGTGGGCATCCTTGTCGTGTTCCTGATATTAAGGGAAAGACTCTCAGTTTTTCCCCATTAGGGATGATATTCACTGTGGGTTTTTCATAGATAGATTTTATGAACTTGAGGAATGTTCCCTCTATCCCTATACTCTGAAGAGTTTTAATCAGGAAAGGATGCTCTATTTTGTCAAATGGTTTTTCTGCATCAATTGAGAGGAACATATGGTTCTTCTCTCTTCTCTTATTAATGTGTTCTATCACATCGATTGATTTGCGAATGTTGAAACATCCTTGCATCCCGGGGATAAATCCCACTTGGTCATGGTGGATGATCCTTTAATGTATTGTTGGATCCTACTAGCTAGGATTTTGTTGAGGATTTTGGAATCCATATTCATCAGGGATATCAGTCTGAAATTCTCCTTTTTGATGGGGTCTTTGCCTGGTTTGGGGATTAAGGTAATGTTGGCCTCATAGAATGAGTCTGGAAGCTTTCCTTCTGTTTCTATTTTTTGAAACAGCTTCAGGAGAATAGGTATTATTTCTTCTTTGAACATCATGATCAACTAGCCAACACCATAGGTTTCTGGGAGTCAGACTATTCTTACGACTGCTTTGACTTCACTGTCAATTATAGTAACCATACCAACCTTGCCCTTGGCAATTGCATAATGTGACTCGGTTCCTGCCACCCTAGGATCCAATTATCCCCATTGCATTTAAACATCCTACTTTAGTGGTAGTAGTTCCCACTGTAATATCTCACTTACAGACAAGAATGACCACAGAGTTCTCCAACAATGCTGAGGCCTACCTCACAAATTAATTTTGCACAGTTTTAGAGAAAGGTGTGTCCTCTGGACCCTCCTGATGTTAGTATGAAGATTTTGTATAATAAATCCTCCTTAACAGTCCAATCTCCCTAAGTTTTTTGATACCTCCCTTTTCAGTATATCAAGGAAGTTTTGACATTTCGATTTCATTTAGTGTAGGCACTTTTTGGTCCATATTTTATCACCCAACCAATCAAATTGTCAGAGAACTCTATCTCCTTGAGCTGCAACATTGAATACATTCTTAGGGAATCCATATTAATAATTTCAGCCTGAGCTAGATTTATGTTCCTTCCACCATTATCCCAAATCCTTAATATCTATTCCCACACATGTTCTCCATTTTTCTTTCTATGTAAATTGAAAAAAATCATGTCATTATTTTGGAGTACAGTGCACCTCCTCATCGGTCTCACCTTGTACCTCAGCCTTCAGGGTCTTCTGGGACTTGTGTCTAGTTATAGGTTCGCAAGTAAAGAGGGAAATTTGGGATAGATTCTGAGAAGAATCTGCAAGGTGGTTACAGGTAACTTACCTCAGGGATGGCCATTAAAAGTCCTTGGGCAAATCAGGGTTAAATTCCTCTGACAAGGGTGGAAGAGCTGGTCCTCCTGACAAAGAAGACCCAGAATTTGGGGGTTCATTATCCTCAACTTCATCAGGATCTGTCCATATGTCTCAATTCCAAATTTTAGGATCCACATAATTCCAAATTAATGTCTTATTTTAACAGATGAAACCTTACAAAGTTGGAGATTCAAATCATCCATGCACAGGATGATTCTCTGAATTTTGTATTCAGCACCTCAGACCTTTCACTGCAGGAAATAAGGGTTTCTTTCAAGGAAGACATAGGAAATTTCAGGTAATTTATGTAGAAGTTGAGCTGAGAATTAGAAGCTCTGAATTCATCCTCTCCCACTACTCCCTCCAATGCAGTCTGTAGCAACAAGCCATTATCATTATATTCATTAGTTTGACAAAAATATTTTAAGGTATCAAATATGTAGTCATCCAGAACTTTACAATTTGTAAGTATTTGATTAAGATTATCCAATAGTGTCATTTTGCATATCTCTATTGCCACATCACACCATGGACCATCAGTGTCCAGTGTCTTCTTTATCACTGAAAATAGAGTCATTAGTGCCTTGAAATATAATCAGATTAGAAAACCAATACAGGGAACCAATATAAGAAATATATATACACAGAGGTACATAAATAGAAAGAAACAGAGACAGAGAAATTTTAGAAATTGTTTCATGTGATTAAATCAGGTGTAACTCTTGTCCACCTTAATCATAAAAACAATCTCAATCAAATAGACATCAAGAATTCTTATCACATGGGTATATGTTATCTTCCAGTGAGTTTCCTCTTACTAGAAGACAGATACATTTCTCTCACATTTTATATTCCCTGGAGTGCCTAGAAGATTTTGAATTTATAATAATTGAACTGAATCATTTACAAACAGTGTGGCTACGAAATACTTGATTTACACAAACTGCTGGCACAAGATTGCATCCCTTCAGCATCCCACATGTCATGTATCACAATTATATATGCATTTTATGGAATCCTCCCCTCAAAATGGATCATAATGGGAGTGGAAGGGAAGAAATAAAGGAAAATTTCAAGAATGGCAGGAATCATTCCATTTGGTCTTATTACAGATTCATGTTTAGGAGATACTGAATAGTAATAGCTGCCTGAACCAGATGAAACAGTTTTGTTCTTTTGGTGTGTACTAATTCCCTAAGCTCATCAGACCCAGAATTCCACTTCTCCTATGCCAAAGCAGAAGGCTCAACAATGAAGCTGAGCAAGCAACATGGAGTTTCCTGTCACAAAAGGCAATTTCCAGCTTTCACAAAGCAAATATTTTGCAGAGGTACAGGTGTGTCTGTATTTCCCCATGAGCTCAGCCAGTTATTTGCATTTTTACCTGAATCTAAAGTAATCTGCTTACTCTGTACTGGCAACACAGTTCTCTAGAATAGGACAACTCTGTAAGTTCAGAAGTTTCAACATTTATCAAATGTTAGATGTCATTCCAAATCACATTGTAATTAAAATTGTTTGGGAACTTGTTATCCCTGCAAATGTATAATACGACAGCTTTGTGTTTAGCAGCTTCCCTGGAATATTATCAACTCCATGTTGTGGACTATTTGGGCACATCCACCATTTGAGTTTCTATTGACATAATTGCAAATATATCATGCACTGAGATCTCAGCTTCAATTCTGGCCTCCAGGGAGAACTTTTGAAAATAACCCCACTTCCTTCCAATGCATATCTCTTGCTCAGCTATCTAAGCTCACTTACCCCTCCAGAAAAGTTTGGAATAAAGCCTAGGAATAAAAATGGTTTCCAGAGAGTTTAATAGCTCCATGGGTAATCCACACTGGTTAGTTCAAGGATAATGAGATGTCTGGGAAGCTCTTATAGTCAGTGTTATGTCCTGGTGTTACTCTTAGTAAACAGTAGCTTCCCCTAGTACAGCACTTGTTTTTTATATACATTCACAAAGATGTTTATTTCAAAATACTTAACAAATTTACAAGTTTCCCTATATGTACTAAGTAATTGTTTCCTCAAGGCCAGAGAAAATGTCACTGCTAGGTAAGTGTATTCAGTTACACTCACATAATCTTGTGGCGATGTCTTAATGCTCTAAATGGAAAACAATAATTCAGTACTTAAAAATATTCTGAATCATGTTGCTACCTGTTACTTTTGAAAACACCTTCACAACAAGGCACATAGCAATATTAAAAAAAATAATACCATGGAGTGACAAGTCATAACTATTTTACCATGGTGTATAGTCATTTGGATAATATATATAAATCAATATTCTATCTGTTCATGTGTTGCAAATAACACTTGCATTTCATATCTGCAATGATAAAGTGCTAGCTATCCCCCTTGTGTTCTTATTAGTCCTATGCTACATGACTAAATAACAATACACTTAGGGATTTGAAGATAATAAATATACCCTTATTGTTGAAACTTGTATTAAAAAATAGCTTACTTCTTATAGATATGGGAGTCCACTAATTCTTACTGATAATTCAGGGTACATAATGTTTTGCTTTAAATATCTAGAATTAGGGCAAATTATAAGCTGCAACATCTGGCACTGAGGCTAAGGCTAGTATTAGGACATTTAGAACCTTTATTCCAAATTAATCATTTTAGTAGAAGAATAAAAATTTCCAAGTCAATGAGACTTTTCTCCAGATTTATTCTGTGCAATGGATAGAAAGGCAGCAGGATATGGTTGGGGGGTATGTAAATGATACAAGATACATACTTAAGAAATATATAATCTAATTGTATAAGTCTAGCACGTATAAATAAAGTATGTTGTAAATATTTTCCTGAAATGACTTGCAGATGTAAGGTGTTTAATTAAAAAAAAAAATACAATGTCCAGTGAAGAATAGAGAACTAAACCGAGAGTCAAGAGTCCTGGATTCTGGTTCCAGTTGTCTGACGAACAGAGACCTCAGTTTCTTCTTATGTAAATAATTATGATACTAGTTATTATATATTACAAGAGATGATCAAATGGGATAATGTATTTGAAAGAGTTTTGAGAAGCATAAAGTGCTATATAAATGCAAGGAATTTTCACATGGAATACTCAGAAAAGTTAGGTTGACTAGTATCAGATATTTGACTAAAATATTAACAAACTGAAAACTACTACAGTTGCAAATATTGAACTGTCAAAAGAGAAGCAAATCTTCCTAAAAAATTTTAATGTCTATATAGTGCTCACAGATGTCTATCTATCCATCTATCTTCTATCTAAACCCTAAATAGTCCTGAACTAGCAAATAATAAATGCTATCTAAATTTATTCATTTACTTTTTTATTATGTTATGTTAGTCACCATACAGTACATTAGTTTTTGATGTAGTGTTCCATGATTCATTGTTTGCTATCTAAATTTTGATGTCATAGCATATAATATGCAAGGTCTAGTTAGGCTTTACTTTCAATCAATTTGGTCAGTCTTTCTAAATAATCACTTGTTGGATTTGTGTGTGCATACCATAGTGACATAAAGCAGCTTGATTCAAGTACATCTGTGATCTGTGACACATGATACAGTACCAAATGATGTGTTTGTTAAAATCTGACAGCAGAACACAATGTAAGCAGTTCACATCACTTAATCTGAAATGAGTTCTTTATATGAAAATGTAGAGACAATGTTCATTTGCTAGCAATGATTCAAAAATATTTTAGACAGAGTTTATACAATTTTAGTAATTGAAAACTGATAAATATTGGTACAAATTTGACCAAACAGATAATGGAGATAATTAAGTATAACTTTTTGTTTGTGCTATTGGATTGAACTAGTTATGTTTATTTGATCAGTTATTTCCTCATTTGCTTATTCCTCTGTTTTTAATCATAATTAAAAATATATCTTTAATGGGTTATACTTAAACCTTGAAATATATAGCTTCATTTTGAAAGATATACATGATAGGTAGCAAGAAGTAATTTCAGACCTGGAAATGTGTTTTTTATATAAATTTCATGTATATTTTATATGAACTAGAAATACTGAATTTTCAGTATTTGAAATAGGAATTCAGTACCCAGAGGGATATTAGATTTTTTTTTAATTACTGTTTATGTTTCTACTTGGACTTTTATTTCCTACCATAGAAAAAAACAAATTTCTGATTGACTTAAAGTATTAACAGGTGAATCAGTGTCTCCACATTAAAATGGGTCAAAGGAGTTGTAATATTTACTGTAAAAAATGACACTGATAAAGTACTATCTGGGAAAAACTGTAAAGTATAACAGTTATACTGATTTATGTGGTCTATACTTATTTTTTTTTAAAGATTTTATTTATTTATTTGAGAGAGAGAGAGAGAGCACATGAGAGGGGGGAGGGTCAGAGGGAGAAGCAGACTCCCCGCCAAGCAGGGAGCCCGATGTGGGACTCGATCCCGGGACTCCAGGATCATGACCTGAGCCAAAGGCAGTCGCTTAACCAACTGAGCCACCCAGGCGCCCTATACTTATTTTCTAAAGGAGAAAAATCATTTTAATTTAATTGACAGTCTCTCATACTTGAAATAAAAAGTGTCATTTTTTTTTAAGTTTTATTTATTTATCAGAGAGAGAGAGAGAGCACACAAGCAGGGGGAGTGGCAGGCAGAGGGAGAAACAGGCTCCCCACTGAGCAAGGACCCCGATGAGGGACTCAATCCCAGGACCCTGGGATCATGACCTGAGCTGAAGGCAGATGCTTAACCGACTGAGCCACCCAGGTGCCCCAGGAGTTCTATTTTTAATCTTGGGGAGAATTTCCATACTGTTTTCCATAGTGGCTATACCCGTTTACATTCCCACCAACAGTGCACAAGAGTACCCTTTCTTCACACTCTCATCAGCACTTAGTATTTTTTTTGATAATTCTAATAGGTATGGACTAATATCACATTGTAGTTTTAATTTTTTATTGAAGTGGAATTGATATATAATGTATTAGGTTCCAGTGTGCAACATATTGACTCAACAATTCTATACATAGTCAATCCTCACCATAATAAGTACAGTCACCATACAACATTATTACATCATTATTGACTATGTTTTCCATGCTGTACTTTTTATCTCCATGACTTACATGTATTTTATAACTGAAAGCTTGTACCTCTTAATCTCCTTTATCTATTTCACCCATTTCCAGACCAACTTCCCTTCTGGCAACCACCACTTTGTTCTCTATATCTAAGTCTGTTTTTGTTTGTTCATTTGATATATTGTTTTGATATTCTACATATAAGTGAAATCATATTGTATTTGTCTTTCTCTGTATGACTTATTTCACTTAACATATACCCCGTGGGTCTATCCATGTCGCAAATGACAAGACTTTATTATTTTTTATGGTGGAGTAATAATATTACTCCATATTCCACATATATACACACACATATATATAAACATATACATAAATACATATATATAAATATATATACATACATAAATGAAGAAGAGGTGATATATATGTATATATACCAAATATTTACCATACATACACACATATAAACAAATACATATATATGAATATACATACACATACATATATATGAATATGCATATGAACATATATACATGTACATATATATCACCTCTTCTTCATATACATATTACATATGAAGAATTTTCCACTATATATACCATATTCTATATTCCATACATATGCATATATAAACATATACATGTATATACACATACATATTCATATATGCATATATGAATATATACATATCTATATATTTACATGTATATGCATAATATGAGTATATATGCATATATAAATATGTATATATATCACACCTTCTTTTTTAAAATTTTTTTCTATTTTATTATGTTATGTTAGTCACCATACACCATTAGTTTTTGATGTAGTGATCCACAATTCATTGTTTTTGTATAACACCCAGTGCTCCATGCAGTACATGCCCTCCTTAATACCCATAACCAGGCTAACCCATCCCACCACCCCCTCCCCTCTAAAACCCTCAGATTGTTTCTCAGAGTCCATAATCTCTCATGGTTCATCTCTCCCTCCAATTTCCCCCCTTCATTTTCCGTTCCTTCTCCTAATGTCCTCCATGCTACTCCTTATGTTCCACAAATAAGTGAAACCATATGATTATTGACTTTCTCTGCTTGACTTATTTCACTTAGCATAATCTCCTCCAGTCCCATCCATGTTGATGTAAAAGTTGGGTATTCATCCTTTCTGATGGCTGAATAATATTCCATTGT
Source organism: Leptonychotes weddellii (assembly GCF_054177405.1). NCBI lineage: Eukaryota > Metazoa > Chordata > Mammalia > Carnivora > Phocidae > Leptonychotes > Leptonychotes weddellii. The sequence continues at coordinate 19,960,736 of NC_138385.1, forward strand.
ATATATGGACCACATCTTCTTTATCCATTCATCTGTCAAAGGACATCTTCTTTCCTTTCCATAGTTTGGCTATTGTGGATATTGCTGTTATGAACACTGGGGTGCATATGGCCCTTCTCTTCCCTATATCTGTGTCTTTGGGGTAAATACCCAGGAGTGCAATTGCTGGGTCATAGGGTAGCTCTATTTTTAATTTTTTGAGGAACCTCCACACTGTTTTCCAAAGTGGCTGTAGCAACTTGCATTCCCACCAATGGTATAAGAGGGTTCCCCTTTGTCCACAACCTCTCCAACATTTGTTGTTTCTTGCCTTGTCAACTTTTGCCATTCTAACTGGTGTAAGGTGATATCTCAATGTGGTTTTGATTTGAATTTCCCTGATGGCTAATGATGATGAACATTTTTTCATGTGTCTGTTAGCCATTTGTATGTCTTCTTCAGAGAAGTGTCTGTTCATGTCTTCTGCCCATTTTTTGACTTGATTATTTTTTTTGGGGGTGTTGAGTTTGAGAAATTGTTTATAAATCTTGGATACCAGCTCTTTATCTGTAGTATCATTTGCAAATATCTTCTCCCATTCTGTGAGTTGTCTCTTTGTTTTGTCGACTGTTTCCTTTACTGTGCAGAACCTTCTAATCTAGATGAAGTCCCGAAAGTTCATTTTTGCTTTTGTTTCACTAGCCTTTGGAGATGTATCTTGAAAGAAGTTGCTGTGGCCAATGTCAAAGAGGTTACTGCCTATGTTCTCCTCTAGGATTTTCATAGATTCCTGTCTCCCATTGAGGTCTTTCATCCATTTTGAGTTTATCTTTGTGTATGGTGTTAGAGAATGGTCAAGTTTCATTCTTCTGTATATAGCTGGTCAATTTTCCTAACACCATATATTGAAAAGACTTTTTTCCACTGCATAATTTTTCCTGCTTTGTCGAAGATTATTTGACCATAGAGTTGAGGGTCCATATCTGGGCTCTCTATTCTGTTCCATTGCTCTATATGTCTGTTTTTGTGCCAGTACCATGCTGTCTTGGTGATCACACCTTTGCAATATAGCTTGAAATCAGGCACCGTGATGAACCCAGCTTTGTTTTTCTTTTTCAACATTTCCTTGGCGATTCGGGGTCTTTTCTGAGTCCATACAAATTTTAGGATTGTTTGTTCCAGCACTTTGAAAAATATCATTGGAATTTTGATTGGCATTGAAGGTATAGATTGCTCTGGGTAGCATAGACATTTTAACAATGTTTATTCTTCCAATCCATGAGCATGGAATGTTTTTCCACCTTTTTGTGTCTTCTTCGATTTCTTTCATAAGTGTTCTGTAGTTCTAGAGTATAGATCCTTTACCTCTTTGGTTGGGTTTATTCTGAGGTATCTTATGGTTTTCGATGCTATTGCAAATGGAATTGTTTCTCTAATTTCTCTTTCTACAGTTGCATTGTTAGTGTATAAGAAAGCAACGGATTTTTGTGCATTGATTTTGTATCCTACCACATTACTGAATTGCTGTATCAGTTCTAGTAATTTGGGTTGGAGTCTTTTGGGTTTTGGACATAAACTATCATGTCATCTACTAAAAGAGAGAATTGGACTTCTTCTTTGCCAATTTGAATACCTTTCATTTCTTTTTGTTGTCTGATTGCTGTTGCTAGGACTTCTAGTACTATGTTGAACAACAGTGGTGAGAGTGGGCATCCTTGTTGTGTTCCTGATATTAAGGGAAAGATTTTCCCCATTGAGGTTGATATTCACTGTGGGTTTTTTATAGATGGATTTTATGAACTTGAGGAATGTTCCCACTATCCCTATACTCTGAAGAGTTTTAATCAGGAAAGGATGCTCTATTCTGTCAAATGGTTTTTCTGGATCAATTAAGAGGAACATGGTTTTTCTCTCTTCTCTTATTAATGTGTTCTGTCACATTGATTGATTTGCAAATGTTGAACCACCCTTGCATCCCAGGGATAAATCCCACTTGGTCGTGGTGGATGATCCTTTTGATGTATGATTGCATCCTATTAGCTAGGATTTTGTTGAGGATTTTAGAATCCATATTCATCAGGGATATCGGACTGAAATTCTCCATTTTGATGGGGTCTTTGCCTGGTTTTGGGATCAAGGTAATGTTGGCCTCATAGAATGACTCTGGAAACTTTCCTTCTCTTTCTATTTTTTTAAAACAGCTTCAGGAAAATAGGTATTATTTCTTCTTTGAATGTTTGGTAGAATTCCCCAGGGAATCCATCAGGCCCTGGACTCTTGTTTTTTGGGAGATTTTGGATCATTGCTTCAATCTCGTTACTGGTTCCTGGCCTATTCAGGTTCTCAATTTCTTCCTGTTTCAGTCCTGGGAGTTTATAGGTTTCCAGGAAGGCCTCCATTTCGTCCAGATTGCTCACTTTTTTGGCATATAGTTGTTGATAATAATTTCTAATAATTTTTCCTATTTCCTTGGTGTTAGTCATGATCTCTTCCCTTTCATTCATAATTTTATTAATTTGTGTCCCTTCTCTTTTCTTTTGGATAGATCTGGCCAGTGGTTTATCGATCTTTTAATTCTTTCAAAGAACCAGCTTCTAGTTTCTTTGATCTGATCTACTGTGTTTCTGGGTTCCAATTCATTGTTCTCTGCTCTAATCTTAATTATTTCTCTTCTAATGCATGGCTTAGGCATTGTTTGTTGCTTTTTCTCTAGTTCTTTAAGGTGTAGAGTTAGTTGGTGAATTCGAGATTTTTCTATTTTTTTGAGTGAGGCTTGGATGGCTATGTATTTCCCCCTTAGGACTACCTTTGCCGTATCCCATAGGTTTTGGACCGATGTGTTTTCATTCTCATTGATTTCCATGAATTGTTTAAGTTCTTTGATTTCCTAGTTGACCCAAACATTCTTGAGCAGAGTGGTCTTTAGCTTCCAAGTGTTTGAATTTCTACCAAATTTTTTCTTGTGATTGAGTTCCAGTTTTAAAGCATTATGGTCTGAGAATTTGCAGGGAATAATCTCAATCTTTTGGTATCAGTTGAGACCTGATTTGTGACCCAGTATGTGGTCTATTCTGGAGAAAGTTTCATGTGCACTCAAGAAGAATGAATATTCTGTTGTTTTAGGGTGGAATGTTCTGTATATATCTATGACGTCCATCTGGTCCAGTGTGTCATTCAAAGCTCTTGTTTCTTTGTTGATTTTCTGCTTAGATGATCTGTCCATTGCTGAGAGTGGAGTATTGAGGTCTCCTACAATTAACATATTGTTATCAATATGACTTTATATTTTGGTTAACAGTTGATTATGTAGATGGCTGCTCCCATGTTGGAGGCATAGATATTTACAGTTGTTAGATCTTCTTGTTGGATAGACCCTTTAAGAATGATATAGTATCCTTCTGTGTCTCTAACTAGAGTCTTTAGTTTAAAATCTAATTTGTCTGGTATAAGAGTTGCTACCGCAGCTTTCTTTTGAGGTCCATTGGCATGGAAGATGGATCTCCATCCCTTCACTTTCAGTCTGGATGTATCTTTAGGTTCAAAATGAGTCTCTTGTAGACAGCATATGGATAGGTCCTGTCTTTTTATCCAATATTCAACCCTATGGTGTTTTATGGGAGCATTTAGCCGTTCACATTGAGAGTGATTATTGAAAGATATTAAATTATTGTCATCATGTTGCCTGTGAAGTTGTTGTTTTTATAGATTGTCCCTGTTGTAGATCACTCTTGGGGTCTTTCTTCTTTTATAGAACCTCCCTTAATATATCTTGTAGGCCTGGTTTAGTGGTCACATATTCTTTCATTTTCTGCTGGTCTTGGAAGCTCTGCATCTCTCCATCCATTCTAAATGAAAGTCTTGCTGAATAAAGCATTCTTGGCTGCATGTTCTTCTCATTTAGTACCCTGAATATGTCTTGCCAGGCCTTTCTGGCTTGCTAGGTCTCTGTGGATAGGCCTGATGTTATTCTGATGTTCCTCCCTTGTACATAAGGAGTCTCTTCCCCCTAACTGCCCTTAAGATGGTTTCCTTGGTTCTAAGATTTGCGAGTTTTACTATTACGTGCCAGGGTGTTGGTCTGTTTTCCTTGATCATGGGAGGGGTCCTCTCTGCCTCTAGGACACGAATGTTTGTTTCATTCCCCAGATTAGGGAAGTTCTCAGCTATGATTTGCTCAAATATATCTTCTAGTCCTCTCTCTCTCTCCACCCCCTCAGGGATTCCAATAATTCTTACATTGGACCGTTTTATGGTGTCCCTTATTTCTCTGATTCTATTTTCTTGGATTCTGAGTTGTTTTTCCCTGGCCTCCTCTTTTCCCTTTTTATCTATTAAATGGTCTTCCATGTCACTAATTCATTCTTCTGCCTTGCTTACCCTAGCTGTTAGAGTATCTAGATTAGATTGGATCTCACTGATAGCATTTTTAAGTTGTGCCAATTCACCTTTTATTTCTGCCCTTAGAGACTCTATGTTGCCATTAATTGATTTCTCCATTCTAGCTATTGCCTTCACAATTGCTACCCTGAATTCCATCCCCGACATCTTGGTTATATCTGAACCCATTTGTAAATCTGCAGCATAAGTCATAATCTCTGAGTCTTTCCTATTTTGGGGGTTCTTCCTCCTAGTCATTCTGTTGAGGGGTGGTTGAGGGAATGTATAGAGTCCAAATTATTGACCACAACTCAAGCAAGATGCTCCTGTTTTCTAAGGACATTAGGGTTGCTGGCCTCTTGTTTTCCCAGCCTGTCTTCTGGGGGAGGGGCCTGCCACACTGTTACCCAGGCAACCCTGTTTGGGCAGAGTTGCCCTTCCCCCTGTGGAGGATGATGGGCTCAGTAGGAACTAATTTTTTTGGGCTTTTGTTCTCTGGCAGCTTTTCCTGGTGGCTTTCCGCATCTTTTCTGAGAGGCAGAGCAGAAGAGACCATTTCCCACCCTCTGCCTCAGAACAGAGAGATTACAGTCTTTTCTTTAGTGAGCTCTCCAGGCAACACTATCTCCATTTCTGTCCATGCTGCTATAAACTGCAGCATCCTGGGTTGTGCACCCCTCCGCAGCGTTTCCAGTCCTCACCTCCAGGTCAGGACATGTCTCTGCCGTTTTTGCTTCTAAAACTGCCAGCCGCCCCCGGTTTGCGCCCCTCCCCTCAGGGTTTCTGTCCATGGGCTACCCTAAAGTCCTTTCCCCACAGCTACCAGTTTGCAAGTCTGTGCCCCGTCCCCAGCGCAAGAGGCTATATCTCACCAGTGGTGTATGATCCCATCAGCCAGACTCCCTCCCCCTGCCATTTATCCTCTGATATCTGCCTGCAGAATCATGGCTCCCCACTTCAGACCTTGAAACCAACTGCCTGTGATATTCTGTTTGTAGAGATCCAGATCTATCTTCTTACATCAGCCTGATTTTGTGGGTGTTCAGAGTGATCTGGTAGATATCCAGCTCAACTCCAGGGACTGGTTGGATAGTTCCCTTACTCCTCTGCCATCTTTTCCCCCCTCTATCACATCTTCTTTATCCACTTATCCACTTATCTACTGATGAACATTTGGGTTGCTTGCATATGTTGGCAATTATAAATAATGCTACAATCAACATAATGGTGCATTTATTTTTTGAATTAGTGTTTTTGTATTCTTTGGATAAATGCCCAGCAGTGGAATTACTAGATCATATGGTAATTCTATTTTTTTAATTTTTTGAGGAACTTCCATATGGTTTTCCACAGTGGCTGTACCAATTTAAATTCCCACCAACAGTGTATGAGGGTTCCCTATTCTCCGCATGCTTACCAACATTTATTATTTCATATCTGATTGATTCTAGCCATTCTGACTGGTGTGAGATGATATTTTATTGCAGTTTTGATTTACATTTTCCTGATGATTAGTGACGCTGAGCATCTTTTCATGTGTCTGTTGGCCATCTGTAATATCTTCTTTGGAAAAATGTTTATTCAGGTCCTCTACCCATTTTTAATTTGGTTATTTGCATTTTTTGGTGTTGAGTTTTATATTTATCTTTTTATATTTTGGTCATTAACCCTTTATTGGATATAGTATTTGCAAATATCTTCTCCCATTTAGTAGGTTGTCTTTTCATTTTGTTAATGGTTTCTTTCACTGTGCAAAAGCTTTTTATTTTGGTGTAGTCCCACTAGTTTATTTTTGCTTTTGTTTCTCTTGCCTTAAGAGACATATCTTTAATATGTTGCTAGGACTGATGTCCCACAAATTATTGCCTATATTTTCTTTTAGGAATTTTATGGTTTCAGGTCTCAATTTAGATCTTTAGTCCATTTTAAGTTTATTTTTGTGTATGACATAAGAAATTGGTCAGTTTCATTCTTTTGAATGTAGATGTCCCATTTTCCCTGCATCATTTATTAAAGAGACTGTCCTTTGCCCTTTTCATATTCTTGCCTCGTTTGTCATAGATTAATTGACCATATAGGTGTGGGGTATTTCTGGGTTCTCCATCCCTTTCCATTGATCTGTGTGTCTATTTGTGGTCAGTACCATATTGTCTTGAGTGCTAGAGCTTTGTAGTGTATCTTGAAGTCTGAGTTTTTCATATAAAACCTGTATTATGTTGAGGTATGTTCCCTCTAACTTCACTCTGTTGAGCATTTTTATCATGAACAGATATTGTATTTTGCCCATACTACCCAAAGCAATCTACAAATCCAATGCAATTCCTATCAAAATACCAATAGTATTTTTCATAGAACTGGAACAAATAATCCTAATATTTGTAGTTTTAATTTGCATTTCCATGGTGATTAATGATTTGAAAATCTTTTCATACAATTTGTGTGTCTTCTTTGCAAAAATGTCTATTCAGGTCATTTGCCCACTTTTTTTTTAATTGAACCCCTTATCAGACATACAGGATGAAAATTTTTTCACCCATTTCATTGGTTGACTTTTCATTTTGTTGTTTATTTCTTTTGCTGTGTAGAAGCTTTTTAGTCTCAAGTAGGCTCTTTCCCTATGTTTTCTTATAGGAAATTTACAGGTTTAGGTCTTACAGGTCTCAAATCCATTTTGGTTTAATTTTTGTGAGAGGTGGAACATAGGAAACCAATTTCATTATTTTGGATGTGAATATCCAGTTTTCACAGTATCATTTATTGAAGAGATTATCCTTTCCCCATTGAATATTTTTGGCTCATGTGTTAAATATTAACAATATATGCTTATGTTTACTTCTAGGCTCTTGATTCTGTTCCATTGATCTCTGTCTATTTGATGCCTATGCCATACTCTTTTGATCATTATAGCTTTGCAATGTAGTTTGAAATCAGAAAGTATAATGCTTCCAGCTTTGTTCTTCTTTCTCAGAATTGCCTTGTCCATTGATGTTCTTTTCTTGCTCCATATGAATCTTAGAATTGTTTTTTTTTTCTATGTTGGTGGAAAATGACATTGGAATTTTGATAGGGGTTGCATTGGATCTATAGATAACTTTGGTAGCATATACATTTTTTATAATATTAACTCTTCTGATGAACATGAGATCTTACAATTTATTTTGTGTCTTCTTAGAGTTCTTTTATAAATGTCTATTAGTTGGGGTTCCTGGGTGGCTCAGTCATTAAGTGTCTGCCTTTGGCTCAGGTCATGATCCCAGGGTCCTGGGATCGAGCCCCGCATTGGGCTCCCTGCTCAGTGGGAAGCCTGCTTCTCCCTCTCCCACTCCCCCTGCTTGTGTTCCCTCTCTTGCTGTCTCTCTTTCTGTCAAAAAATAAATAAAAAATATTTTAAAAATAGGGCACCTGGGTGGTTAAGCGACTGCCTTCGGCTCAGGTCATGATCCTGGAGTCCCGGGATCGAGTCCCGCATCAGGCTCCCTGCTCGGCAGGGAGTCTGCTTCTCCCTCTGACCCTCCTCCCTCTCATGCTCTCTGTCTCTCATTCTCTCTGTCTCAAATAAATAAATAAAATCTTAAAAAAATATATTTTAAAAATAAATAAATAAATAAATAAATAAATAAATAAATGTCTTATAGTTTTCAGTGTATGAATCTTTCAACCCCTTGGTTAAATTTGTTTCTAAGGTTTTTATTGCTGTTGCTGTTATAAGCAGGATTGTTCTATTTCTTTTTCAGATAATTCAGTGGTAGTGTATAGAAATGCCACTGATTTTGTATGTTGATATTGTATCCTGAAATTTTACTGAATTCATTTATTAGTCCTGAGAGTTTTTGGTGGAGACTTTAGGATTTTTTATATATAAGATCATGTCATCTGCAAACTGACATTTTTACTTCTTCCTTTCCTATTTGGATGCCTTTATTTATTTTTCTTGCTTAATTGTTCTAGTTAGGAATTCCAATACTATTGAATAGGGATAGTGAGAGGGAGCACTCTAATCTTGTCCCTGATCATAAAGGAAAAGTTTTCAATCTTTCATTCTTGAATATGACATTAGCTGTAGGCTTGTCATATATGGCCTTTATTGTGTTGAGATGTGTTCCTTCTATACCCAGTTGGTTCAGCATTTTTATCATGAAATGATATTGTATTTTGTCAAATTCTTTGTCTGCATCTAGTGTGATGATCATAGGATTGATACCTTCCTTTGGCTACTGTGGGGTATCACATTTATTGATTAGTGTACGTTTAGCCATTCTTGCATCTCAGGAATAAATCCAAATGATCCTGGTATACAATCCTTTCAATGTACTGTTGAACTCAGTTTGTTAGTGTGTTATTAAGGCTTGAATTCAGTTTGCTAGGGTGTTATTAAGGTTTTTGCATCTATATTCTTCAGGGATGTTAATGTGTACTTTTTTTTTTTTTCTTGTAGTGTCCTTATCTGGCTGTGGTAAGATTAGTGCTGGCATCATAAAATGATTTGGGGAGTGTTCTTTCCTCTTTATGTTTTTTGGAAGAGTTTGAGAAGGCTTAGTGTTAATTTAAATTTTTGGTAGAATTCATCCATAAAGCCATTTGGTTCTGTGGTTTTCCTTGTTGGGAAGTTTTTGATTATTAATTCAATTTTTTTACTTATTATTGGTCTGTTAAGATTTTCTATTTCTTAATAAAAACTCCAAAAAATATGTTCTATTTCTTCATGATTCAGTCTTTGTAGGTGGAATGTTTCTAGGGATTTGCCCATTTCTTCCAGGTTTCCAATGTGTTGGTATATAATTATTTATAGTAATTTCATAATTTTTTATATTTCTGTGGTATCAGTTAATAATGTCTCTCTCTCTCTCTCTCTCATGTATATATATATGTATATATATATGTATAGTTTGCATTTTCTCCCTCTTTTGGCAAGTCTAGCTAACAGTTTCTCAATTTTATTTTATTTATCTTTAAAAAAACAACAACCCTTAGGTTTCTTGATATGTTCTATTGTTTTTCTAGTCTTTATTTATTTATGCTCTGACCTTTGTTATTTCCTTTCTTCTACTAACTTTGGGCTTAATGTGTTCTTCCTTGTCTAGTGACTTGTGGTGTAAAGTTAGGCTGTTTATTTGATGTTTCTTTTTTCCTTAAAGCAAGTGTTTATCACTATAATCTTCCCTCTTAGAACTGTTATTGTTGCATCACATACATTCTGTTATGTTCTGTTTCCATTTTCATTTGTTTTAAGATTTTTAAAATTTCCCCTTTGATGCCTTCTTTGACTTATTGGTTGATCATGAGTGTGTTTAATTTCCACATATTTGAGAGGAGGAAGACAAGATGGCAGAAGAGTAGGGGACCTTGTTTCATCTGGTCCCTTGAATTTAGCTAGATAATTATCAAATCCTTCTGAACACCCATGAATTCAACCTGAGATATAAGAAAAGAATATCAGGAACTCTACAAGTAGAAAAATAACCACTTTTTGCAAAGTAAGAGGTATGGAGAAGTGAAACTGAAGGGAGATATTGGAGGTGGCAGTGGGAGGGAGTCTCTGTAAGCCGGCTATAGGAAAGTGATATAGCCCTGGAGGGCAAAATTAGAACCCTTAGAAATCTTCTCCAGTGAGAGACAACCCTGCCTAAAATGTGCTCAGGTGGTGAAAAGGGGCAGAATTCTAGGTGGGACAGTGCAGTCTCAGGATTCCCATAGTCACAAAAATAATGGGGGTGCCTGAGCCAGTAGAGTTCCAAAGCATCAGAGTGGGGAAACTGGTTACAGTCAGTGAGCCTGGGAGGGGGCTCTCTGCTTGGCTCACCATAAATCATGAGCTGTGGTTCCATCGGGTGACTGCTCTCAGTAACAGGGTACTACAAAGTGCAGTAACATGGAACCATCTGCCTTCCCCCAGAAGGATTGGTGTGGGTGTGCACCACAGGAGTTTGCAGAGTTTGGCACACAACAAAAGTGAATACTGTTTATCCCTGAGGGTTTACTGAAGAGAGGTGATCTCGATCTTTCAGCTCTGGGGCTGGAAATCAGGGCCCAGCCATTTTTATTTTGATCCTCTAAAGAGGTGCAGAAAGTCTTCAGGGAAAAACCACACAGAAGACCAGCTTACACTGAACATGACCCCCTGGCAAGGGGTGGTACAAATCTGCCCAGGCAAAGACACCTGAGAAGCAGTGCAGCAGGTCCCTCCCACAGAAGAACAACTGGAAGAACAAGTGCACAGCAAGTTTACTGACCCCACAGACTGTAAAACTCCAGGGCTAGGAGAAAATAGTATATAGAATTTGAGGGTTTTTTCTCATGATTCATTTCTTTCAGTTTAAAATTTTCCATTTCTTTTTTCTTTCTTCCCTTTTCAACTAGTTTTTTATTTTATCAAGTCTTTGTTTTTAAGGATTTTTTTTAACTTTCATTTTTTTACATTTACATTTTATAGATAGATGCTTCATTTTTGGCTTCCTTTCAATCTACTCAATTTTATTTTTGTATATATATAATGTGTATGAGTGTGTGTATAAAGTTTTGCTTTCTTTACAATTTTGGGATTCAGTGTCTCCTAACAGAACAAAATACACTCAAGACCAAGTGGATCACCCTGTTTTGTTCACCTTGTGAGATTATATTCCCTCTTCTCCCCCCCTTTTTATTCTTTTTCTTTTTCTCTTCTTTTCTTTTTTGGTTTCTGACCTCTTTGGATTTCTTTTTTTTTTTTTTTAAAGATTTTATTTATTTATTTGAGACAGAGAGAATGAGAGACAGAGAGCATGAGAGGGAGGAGGGTCAGAGGGAGAAGCAGACTCCCTGCTGAGCAGGAAGCCCGATGCGGGACTCGATCGTGGGACTCCAGGATCATGACCTGAGCCGAAGGCAGGCGCCCAACCAACTGAGCCACCCAGGCTCCCTCTTTGGATTTCTTTAGTGTGTATTTTGCTTGGGTTGTGGTTGATATTTTTTTTATTTCATTCACTTATTCATCCATTCTTCTCTGGGCAAAATGACTAGAAGGGGAAATTAACAACAAAATAAAGAATCAGAAGTAATACTCTCTGTCACAGATCTAATCAATATGAATATAAGTAAAATGTCAGAGATGGAATTCAAGATAACAATTATAAAGTTACTGGTTGGGCTTGGAAAAAAGCATAAAAGACACTAGAGAATCTTTTAGTACAGAAATGAGATCTAATCAGGCTGAAATTAAAAATGCTCTAACTGAGATGCAGTCTAATTTGCATGTTCTTACATTGGGTAACAGACAGAAGAGAGAGTAAGTGACATAGAAGACAAGTTAATGGAAAGGAAGGAAACCGAGGAAAAGAAAAGTAAACAACTAATAGACCAGGAGGGGAGGCTTTGAAGAAATCAGTGATGCCATAAAACAAAACATCAGAATTATTGGAGTGCCAGAGGGAGAGGAGAGAGAGGGCCAGAAGGTATATTTGAGCATATCAGAGCTGAGAACTTCCTTAATCTGGGGAATGAAACAGGCATTCACGTCCAAGAGATAGAGAGGACACCTCACAAAATCAATAAAAATAGATCAACATCCACCATATAATAGTGAAGCTTGCAAATTTCAAAGATAGAAAATCCTGAAAGCAGCTTGAGCCAAGAGGTTCCTAATCTACGGAGGTAGGAACAATAGGCTGACATCAGACCTATCCACAGAGGTCTGTCAGCCAGAACGGGTTGTCATGATATATTCAGGATACTAAATGAGAAAGAAACATGCAGCCAAGAATACTTTATCCAGCTAGGCTGTCATTCAGAATGGAAGGAGTGATAAAGAGCTTCCAGGACAAAGAAACTGAAATAATACATGACCACCAAGCTAGACCTGCAAGAAATATTCAGGGGATCCTGTAAAGAAAGAGAGAGCCCAAGAGTAACATAGACCAAAAATAAACAGAGAAAATCCACAGAAACAGGGACTTTACAGGTAATACAATGACACGAAATTCATATCTTTCAATAGTTACTCTGAATGTAAATGGGCTAAATGCTCTAATCAAAAGACACAGGGTATCAGATTGGATAAAAAAGCAAGATGCATCCCTATGCTGTCTACAAGAGATTCACTTTCGACCAAAAGATACCTCCAGACTGAAAGTAAAGGGGTGGAGAAAATTTATCATATTAATACACCTCAAAAGAAAGCTGGGGTAGCAGTCCTCATATCAGACAAATTAGATTTTAAACCAAAGACTGTAGTAAGAGATGAAGAGTGACACTAAATCATACTTAAAATGTCTACCCAACAAGAAACATGACAATTATAAATATTTATGCCCCCAACAGGGGAGCAGCTAATTATATCAACCAATTAATAACCAAATTATAGAAAGACATTGATAATATTATAATAACAGTAGGGGACGTCAACATCCTCTACTCACAGCAATGGACAGATCATCTAAGCAGAAGATCAACAAGGAAACAAGGACTTTGAATGACACTCTGAACCAGATGGACTTCACAGATGTATACAGAGCATTCCATCCTAAAGCAACAGAATACCCATTCTTCTCAAGTGCATATGAGACTTTCTTCAGAATAGATCACATACTGGGTCACAAGTCAGGTCTCAACCAATACCAAATGATTGGGATCATTCCCTGTATATTTTCAGACCACAATGCTTTGAAACTAGGACTCAATCACAAGAGAAATTTGGAAAGAACTTAAACACTTGGAGGTTAAAAAGCATCCTACCAGGAACAAGAGTAGGAGACCTAAATTTTGTCTGGTCCCAGGAATTCAGCTAAATAGGGATCAAACCATTCTGAACACCTACAAACTCAACAGGAGATCAAAGAAAAGAATGGCAGCAACTCTCTAAACAGAAAAGCGACCACTTTCTGGAAGGTAGGACATGCAGAGAAGTGAATCTCAGGTGATATTTGGGAAGATAGATGGCGGGGGATGGGGCCTCCTTCAGCCGCTACTGGCAAGTGATACAGCAGCAGAGCACAAAATCAGAAATTTTAGAGGTCGGATCTGCTGAGGGACGTCGCTCCAGTGGCTAAGCAGGAGGTGGAACTCTCACTGGGACAGTGTGGTCTCAGGACCCTCAGGGTCACAGAAAGACCAGGGGTGTGGAAGTGCGGCAAAGCTCCCAGGTATCAGAACAGGGAAGCTAGCTGCAGAGACGGAGCAGAGAAAAGGGCTCTCAGCTTGGGGTTGCCATAAACCACGATCCATGGCACAGTCGGGCCACTGCTCTTCCAGCAGGGACTCAACAAGCGGCAGATCTGGGGAGACTCCCCTTCCTCCCCTGGGAGGAGCAACATGGGAGTGCACTGCAGGGATCTGCTGGGTTTGGAGACTACACATGGGGTTGTTAGCCAGAGATAGAAACGCTTGGTCACAAGCCGGGTGAGCATGGAGTGTGGCCGGAGACCAGCGAGATGGGAGTGATTGACTGCTTTTCTCGGGAGCTCACTGAGGAGTGGGATCCTGAGTTCTCAGCTCCTCCAGGGCAGAGATTGGGAGGCTGCAATTTTCACTTTCATCCTCCAAAGCTGTTCAGAAAGCTTGCAGGGAAAAAAGGCAATGGAGAGCAAACCCGAGCAAACCTGGCAAAGATGGGGCAACTCCACCTCTGGCAAAGACATTTGGGAACCACGGCAACAGGCTCCTCCCCCAGAAAATCAACAAGAACAGCCACCCAAGACCAAGTTTACCAATCAATGAGGACGGCAGAACTCCAGCACTAGGGGAATACTGCACATAGAATTCATGGCTTTTTTTCCACATGATTCTTTAGTCTTTCAAAGTTAATTTATTTTGTAACTTTCTTTTTCTTTTACTTTTTATAATTTTTTTTCCCTTTTTCAACCAACATCTTATCAATCCCTTTTTTAAAAAAATCTTTTTATTTTTCTTTTTAAAGTCATATTCTATCCCTTCAGAGTAGTTAACCTTATTTTTGGTATATATATATATATATATAAGTTGTTCTCCCTTTAAAATTTTGGGATACAGTTTCTTCTTTTTTTTTTTTTTTTAAAGATTTTATTTATTTATTTGAGAGAGAGAGAATGAGAGAGAGAGAACACCTGAGAGGGGATAGGGTCAGAGGACGAAGCAGATTCCCTGCCGAGCAGGAAGCCTGATGCGGGACTCGATCCAGGGACTCCAGGATCATGACCTGAGCCGAAGGCAGTCGCTTAAACAACTGAGCCACCCAGGCGCCCGGGATACAGTTTCTTCTAACAGACCAAAATATACCTTAAATCTCTAGTGTATGGCTTTGTTCTAGTCTCCTGCCTGATCATATTCTCTCCTTTTTTTTTTTTTAAATCCTCTTCTTTCTTTTTTCAACCAACTTGTTATCTTATCAATTTGTTTTATAAAATCTTTTATAATTTTCATCTTTATAGTCATACTCCATCCCTGCATCGTATTAACCCTTATTTTTGAACATATAAAGATTTTTCTTCTTTAAAATTTTGGAAGGCATTTTCTTCTAAGAGACAAAAATACACCCAAAATCTAGTGTGTGGCACTGATCTATACACCAGCCTGATCATATTTGATCATATTGTGTTTTTTTGTTTTGTTTTGTTTTGTTTTGTTTGTTTGTTTTGTTTGTTTTTATCTTTTTCTTTTTCTTTTTTCTTTCTTTCCCTTTCTTTGCCCCAGGTTTCAGGTCTCTTCTGATTTGTTTAGTGTATATTTTTCTGGGGATGTTATTACCCTGTTAGAATTTTGTTCTCTGATTCTTCTATTCTCCTCTGGACAAAATGACAAAACGGAAAAAATCACTTCAAAAAAAAGAACAAGAGGCAGTACTGACTGCCAGGGACCTAATCAATACAGACATTAGTAAGATGTCAGAACTAGAGTTCAGAATGATGATTTTAAAGATACTAGCTGGGCTTGAAAAAAAGCATGGAACATATTAGAGAAACCCTTTCTGGAGAAATAAAAGAACTAAAATCTAACCAAGTTGAAATCAAAAAGGCTATTAATGAGGTGCAATCAAAAATGGAGGCTCTAAATGCTAGGATAAATGAGGCAGGAGAGAGAATCAGTGATATAGAAGACCAAATGTTGGAAAATAAAGAAGCTGAGAAAAAGAGAGATAAACAACTACTAGATCACGAGGGCAGAATTTGAGAGATAAGTGATACCATAAGATGAAATAATATTAGAATAATTGGGATCCCAGAAGAAGAAGAAAGAGAGAGAAGGGCAGAAGGTAACTTAGAGCAAATTGTAGCAGAGAACTTCCCTAATTTGGGGAAGGAAACAGGCATCAAAATCCAGGAGGCACAGAGAAACCCCCCTCAAAATCAATAAAAATAGGTCAACACCCCAACATCTAATAGTAAAACTTATGAGTCTCAGAGACAAAGAGCAAATCCTGAAAGCAGGCCCAGAGAGGAGATCCATAACCTAAAATGGTAGAAACATTAGACTGGCAACAGACCTATCCACAGAGACCTGTCAGGGCAGAAAGGACTGGCAGGATATATTCAGAGCACTAAATGAGAAAAATATGCAGCCAAGAATACTATATCCACCTAGGCTGCCATTGAAAATAGAAGGAGAGATAAAAAGCTACCAGGACAAACAAAAACTAAAGGAATTTGCAAACACAAAACCAACCCTACAAGAAATATTGAAAGAGGTCCTCTAAGCAAAGAGAAAGCCTAAAAGCAACATAGACCAAAAAGGAACAGAGACAACATATAGTAACAGTCACCTTACAGGCAATACAATGGCACTAAATTCATATCTTTCAATAGTTACCCTGAATGTAAATGGGCTAAATGCCCCAATCAAAAGACACAGGCAATCAGATTGGGTAAAAAAACTAGACCCATTGATGTGCTGTCTGCAAGAGACTCATTTTAGATCCCAAAACACCACCAGATTGAAAGTGAGGGGGTGGAAAACCATTTACCATGCTAATGGACACCAAAGAAAGCTGGGGTGGCAATCCTTATATCAGAAAAATTAGATTTTAAACCAAAGACTATAATAAGAGATGAGGAAGGACACTATATTCGACTTAAAGGGTCTATCCACCAAGATCTAACAATTGTAAATATCTATGCCCCTAACATGGGAGCAGCCAATTAACAACAAAAGCAAAGAAACACATTGACAACAATACAATAATAGTGGGGGACTTCAACAACTCCCTCATTGAAATGGATACATCATCTAAGCAAAAGATCAACAAGGAAATAAAGACTTTAAGCGACACACTGGACCAAACGGACTTCACAGATACATTCAGAACATTCCATCACAAAGCAACAGAATACACATTCTTCTCTAGTGACCCTGGAACATTTTCCAGAATAGAGCACATCCTAGGTCACAAATCAGGTCTCAACATGTACCAAAAGGTTGGGATAATTCCCTGCATATTTTCAGACCACAGTGCTTTGAAACTAGAACTCAATCACAAGAGGAAAGTTAGAAAGAACTCAAATACATGGAGGCTAAAGAGCATCCTACTAAAGAATGAATGGGTAAACCAGGAATTTAAAGAAGAATGAAAAAAATTCATGGAAACATTGCAGCTATGAACATTGGGGTGCATATAGCCCTTCTGTGGAAAGAGCCGAGATGCCCTTCAACAGATGAATGGATAAAGAAGATGTGGTGCATATATACAATGGAATATTACTCAGCCATCAGAAAAGATGAATACCCAACTTTTACATCCACATGGATGGGACTGGAGGAGATTATGCTAAGTGAAATAAGTCAAGCAGAGAAAGTCAAATATCATATGGTTTCACTTATTTGTGGAACATAAGGAATAGCATGGAGGACATTAGGAGAAGGAAGGGAAAAATGGGGGGGGGATTGGACGGAGAGATGAACCATGAGAGACTATGGACCTGAGAAAAAAACAGGGTTTTAGAGCGGAGGGGGACCGGGGATTGGTTAGCCCAGTGATGGGTATTAAGGAGGGCACGTACTGCATGGAGCACTGGGTGTTATACGAAAACAATGGATTGTGGATCACTACATCAAAAACTAATGATATATTGTATGGTGACTAACATAATATAATAAAATAAATAAATAAATAAATAAAAATTCATGGAAACAAATGGAAATGAAAACACAACTATTTAAAATCTTTGGGATGCAGGAAAGGTGGTCCTAAGAGGAAAGTATATAGCAAAACAAGCTTTTCTCAAGAAACAAGAAAGGCCTCAAAT
Organism: Leptonychotes weddellii; assembly: GCF_054177405.1. Lineage (NCBI taxonomy): Eukaryota > Metazoa > Chordata > Mammalia > Carnivora > Phocidae > Leptonychotes > Leptonychotes weddellii. The sequence goes on from NC_138385.1 coordinate 19,978,276, forward strand.
ACAAAACCTAAACCTACACCTAAAGGAGCTGGAGAAAGAAAAGCAAATAAAATCTAAATCCAGCAGAAGAAGAGAAATAATAAAGATCAGAGCAGAAATCAATGAAATAGAAACCAAAAGAACAGTAGAAGAGAACAAAACTAGGAGCTGGTTCTTTGAAAGAATTAACAAGATTGATAAACCCCTGGCCAGACTTATCAAAAAGAAAAGAGAAATGACCCAAATCAACAAAATCATGAATGAAAGAGGACAGATCTCAACGAACTCCAAAGAAAAAGAATTATAAGAACATATTAAGAACAACTATATGCCGGGGTGCCTGGGTGGCTCAGTCGTTAAGCGCCTGCCTTCAGCTCAGGTCATGGTCCCAGGGTCCTGGGATCAAGCCCCGCATCGGGCTCCCAGCTCCACGGGAAGCCTGCTTCTCCCTCTCCCACTACCCCTGCTTGTGTTCCCTTTCTCGCTGTGTCTCTCTCTGTCAAATAAATAAAATCTTTAAAAAAAAAAAAAAAAGAACAACTATATGCCAGCAAATTTGATAATCTGGAAGAAATGGATGCATTCCTAGAGATGTATAAACTACTGAAACTGAACCAAGAGGAAATAGAAAACCAGAACAGACCTATAACCAGTAAGGAAATTGAAGCACTAATCAAAAATCTCCCAACAAACAAAAGCCCAGGGCCAGGTGGCTTCCCAGGGGAATCCTACCAAACATTTAAGGAAGAATTAGTATTTATTCTTCTGAAAATGTTCCAAAAAATAGAAATGGAAGGAAAACTTCTAAACTCCTTTTATGAGGCCACCATTACATTGATCCCAAAACCAGACAAAGACCCCTCAAAAAGGAGAATTACCCACCAATATCCTTGATGAACATGGAACTAAAAAATCTCACCAAAATACTAGCCAATAGGATCCAACAGTACATTAAAAGGATTATTCACCATGATCAAGTGGGATTTATCCCTGGGCTGCAAGTTGGTTCAACATCCGCAAATCAATCAATATGATACAGTACATTAATAAAAGAGAGAACAAGAACCATATGATCCTCTCAATAGATGCAGAAAAAACATTTGACAAAGTACAGCATCCTTTCTTGATCAAAACTCTTCAGAGTATAGGGATAGAGGGTACATACCTCAATATCATAAAAGCCATCTATGAAAAACCTACAGTGAATATCATTCTCAATGGGGAAAAAAGGAGAGCTTTCCCCCTAAGGTCAGGAACACGGTAGGGATGTCCACTATCACCACAGCTATTCAACATAGTATTAGAAGTCCTAGCCACAGCAATCAGACAACAAAAAGAAATCAAAGGCATCCAAATCAGCAAAGAAGAAGTCAAACTCTCACTCTTTGCAGATGATATGATACTTTATGTGGAAAACCAAAAAG
>NC_138385.1:19980178-20024824 GCF_054177405.1 Leptonychotes weddellii
TGGACAACCACATGTGGAAGAATGAAACTGGACCATTTCCTTACACCACACACAAAAATAGACTCAAAATGGTTGAAAGACCTAAATGTGAGACAGGAGTCCATCAACATCCAAAAGGAGAACACAGGCAGCAACCTCTTCGACCTCAGCCGCAGCAACTTCTTCCTAGAAACATTGCCAAAGTCAAGGGAAGCAAGGGCAAAAATGAACTATTGGGACTTCATCAAGATAAAAAGCTTTTGCACAGCAAAGGAAACAGTCAACAAAACCAAAAGACAACCGACAGAATGGGAGAAGATATTTGCAAATTTCATATCAGTTAAAGGACTAGTATCCAAAATCTATAAAGAACTTATTAAAGTCAACACCCAAAGAACAAATGATCCAATCAAGAAATGGGCAGAAGACATGAACAGACATTTTTCCAAAGAAGACATCCAAATGGCCAACAGACACATGAAAAAGTGCTCAACATACTCGGCATCAGGGAAATCCAAATCAAAACCTCAGTGAGGTACCACCTCATACCCGTCAGAATGGCTAAAGTTAACAAGTCAGGAAATGACAGATGTTGGCAGGGATGAGTAGAAAGTGGAATCCTCCTACACTGTTGGTGGGAATGGAAGTTGGTGCAACCACTCTGTAAAACAGTATGGCGGTTCCTCAAAGTTTAAAAATGGAGCTACCATACGACCCGGCAATTGAACTACTGGGTATTTACCCCAAAGACAGAAATGTAGGGATCTAAAGGTACACCCCAAAGTTTATAGCAGCAATGTCCACAATATGCAGCCACCAAAAGGAATGACAGCTTGCCATTTGCAACGACCGGATGGAACTGGAGGGTATTATGCTGAGCGAAATAAGTCAATCAGAGAAAGACATGTATCATATGACCTCACTGATATGAGGAATTCTTCATCTCAGGAAATATACTAAGGGTTGCTGGAGTGGTGGGGGAGGGAGGGATGGGGTGGCTGGGTGATAGAGATTGGGGAGGGTATGTGCTATGGTGAGCACTGTGAATTGTGTAAGACTGTTGAATCACAGACCTGTACCTCTGAAACATATAATGCATTATATGTTAAGAAAAAAAAAAAAGAAGAAGATAGCAGGAAGCGAAGAATGAAGGGGACGGTATCGGAGGGGGAGACAAACCATGAGAGACTATGGACTCTGAGAAACAAACTGAGGGTTCTAGATGGTGTGGGTGTGTGGGGATGTGTTAGCCTGGTAATGGGAATTAAAGAGGGCATGCCCTGCATGGAGCCCTGGGTGTTATACACAAACAATGAATCATGGAACACTACATCAAAAACTAATTATGTAATGTATGGTGATTAACATAACATAAAAAAAAAAAAGCATCCTACCAAAGAATGAATGGGTGAACTAGGAAATTAAAGACGAATTAGAAAAATTCATGGAAACAAATGAAAATGAAAGCACAATTGTTCAAAACCTTTGGGACACAGCAAAGGTTGTCCTAAGAGGGAAGTACATTGCAATACATGCCTTTCTCAAAAAATTAGAAAAATTTAAAATACACAAGCTAACCTTACACATAAAGGAGCTGGAAAAAGAAGAGCAAATAAAGCCTAAACCAAGCAGGAGAAGAGAAATAATAAAGATTGGGGCAGAAATCAATGAATTAGAAATAAGAAGAACAATAGAATGGATCAATGAAACTAGAAGTTGGTTCTTTGAAAGAATTAATATGATCAATTAACCTCTGGCCAGACTTATCCAAAAGAAAAGGGGAAGGACCCAAATTAATAAAATCATGAATGAAAGGGGAGAGATCACAACCAACACCAAAGAAATACAATTATAAGAACATAATATGAGCAACTATATGCCCGCAAATTAGACAATCTCAAAGAAATGGATGCATTCCTTGAAATGTATAAACTACCAAAACTGAAACAGGAAGAAATAGAAAACTTGAACAGACCCATAACCACCAAGGAAATTGAAGCAGTCATCAAAAACCTCCAAAAAACAAGAGTGAAGGGCAAGAAGGCTTCTCAGGGGAACACTTAAAGAAGAAATAGTACCTATTCTACTGAAGCTGTTTCAAAAAAATAGAAATGGAAGGAAAACTTTGAAAATCATTTTATTAGGCCAGCATTACCTTGATCCCCAAACCAAAGACCCCATCAAAAAGGAGAATTACAGACCAATATCCCTGATGAACATGGATGTCAAAATACTCACCAAGATACTAGCCAATTGGATCCAAACAGCACATTAAAAGGTTTATTCACTGTGACCAAGTGGGATTTATTCCTGGGCTGCAAGTGTATTTCAACATTTGCAAGTCAATCAATGTGATACATACACATAAATAAAAGAAAGGACAAGAACAACAATCCCCTCAATTGATGCAGAAAATGCATTTGACAAAATACAGCGTCCATTCTTAATTAAAACTCTCCACAGTGTAGAGATAGAGGGAACATACCTCAATATCATAAAAGCTATATATGAAAAGGCCAAGGGAATATCATTCTCAATGGGGAAAAAATGAGAACATTTCCCCTAAGGTCAGGAACACAAAAGGGATGCTGTCTCTCACCACTGGTGTACAACATAGTACTAGAAGTCCTAGCCTCAGCAATGAAACAACAAAAAGAAATAAAATACACTCAAATTGGCAAACAAGAAGACAAACTCTCACTCTTTGCAGATGACATGATAGTCTATGTGGAAAACCCAGAGGACTCCCCCCAAAATTGCTAGAACTCATACAGCAATTCAGCAACATGGCAGGATACAAAATCAATGCACAGAAATTGGTTGCATTTCTACACAGTAACAATGAGACTGAAGAAAGAGAAATTAAGGAATTGATCCCATTTACAAGTGCACCAAAAACATAAGATACCTAGGAATAAACCTAACCAAAGAGGTAAAGGATCTGTACTCCAAAAACTACAGAACACTTATGAAATAAATTGAGGATGACACAAAGAAATGGAAAAACTTTCCATGCTCATGGATGGGAAAAATAAATATTGTTAAAATGTCAATGCTACCAAGAGCAATTTACACATTCAATGCAATCCCTATCAAAATACTATTGAGATTTTTCACAGAGCTGGAACAAATAATCCTAAAATTTGTATGGAACCAGAAAAGACCCCAAATAGCCAGAGGAATGTTGAAAAAGAAACCAAAGCTGGGGGCATCACAATGCTTGACTTCAAGCTATATTACAAAGTTGTGATCATCAAGACAGTATGGTACTGGCACAAAAACAGAAAAGAAAACCAAAGCTGGGGGCATCACAATGGTTGACTTCAAGTTATATTACAAAGTTGTGATCATCAAGACAGTATGGTACTGGCACAAGAACAGACACATAGATCAATGGCACAGAATAGAAAACCCAGAAATGGACCTTCAACTCTATGGTCAACTAATCTTCAACCAAGCAGGAAAGAATATCCAATGGAAAAAGAACTGTCTCTTCAATAAATGGTGTTGGGAAAATTGGACAGCCACATGCAGAAAAACGAAACTGGACCTTTTTCTTACACCATACACAAAGATAAACTCAAAATGGTTGAAAGACCTCAATGTGAGACAGGAATCCATCAAAAGCCTAGAGGACAAGAGAGGCTGCAACCTCTTCAACCTCAGCTATAGCAACTTCTTACTAGATACGTCTCCAAAGGCAAAGGAAACAAAAGCCAAAATGAACTATAGTGACTTCATCAAGATAAAAAGCTTCTGCACAACACAGTCATCAAAAGTAAAAGGCAACCTACAGAATGGGAGAAGATATTTGCAAATGACATATCAGATAAAGGGCTAGTATCCAAGATATATAAAGAACTTATCAAACTCAAAACCCAAGAAACAAATAATCCAGTCAAGAAATGGGCAGAAGACATGAACAGACACTTCTCCAAAGAAGACATAAAAATGGCCAACAGACACATGAAAAAATGCTGCACATCACTTGCCATCAGGGAAATCCAAATCAAAACCACAATGAGATACCACCTTCTACCAGTCAGAATGGCTAACATTAACAAGTCAGGAAACAACGAATGTTGGCGAAGATGTGGAGAAAGGGGTACACTCTTATACTGTTGGTGGGAATGCAACTGGTACAGCCACTCTGGAAAACAGCATGGAGGTTCCTCAAGAAGTTAAAAATAGAACTACCCTATGAACCAGCAATTGCACTACTGGGTATTTACCCCAAAGTTACAGATGTAGTGAAATGATTGGGCACATGCACCCCAATGTTCATAGCAGCAATGTCCACAATAGCCAAACTGTGGAAGGAGACAAGATGTCCTTCAACAGATGAATGGATAAAGAAATGTGGTCCATATATACATTGGAATATTACTCAGCCATCAGAAAGGATGAATACCTACCATTTACATCGACATGGATGGAACTGGAGGGGATTATGCTAAGTGAAATAAGTCAATCAGAGAAAGACAGTTACCATATGATTTCACTCATATGTGGAATATAAGAAACAGTGCAGAGGATCATAAGGGAAGGGAGGGAAGACTGAGTGGGAGGAAATCAGAGAGGTTGACAAACCATGAGAGACTCTTGACCCTGGGAAACAAACTGAGGGTTGCTGAAGGGGAGGTAGGTGGGGGTATGGGGTAACTGGGTGATGGGCATTAAGGGTGGCATGTGATGTGATGAGCACTGGTGTTATACACAACTGATGTATTGTTGAACACTGTATCTGAAACTAATGTGCTATTTGTTGGCTAATTGAATTTAAATAGAAAAAAATAATTTCCACATATTTGTAAATTGTACCATTTTCCTGTGTTTGATACCTAGTTTAATACTGTTGTGGTCAGAAAAAATACTTGGTAGGATTTAAGTCTTAAATATGCCTTGACTTGTTTTTTTGACCTAACATGTTCTATTATAGAGAATATTCTTTGCACACTTGAGAAGAATGTATGCTCTGTTGCTGTTATATACAATGCTCTGTATATGTCCATTAGGTCCATTTGGTTTAAAATATAGTTCAAGTCCACTGTTTCCTTGTTGGTTTTCTTTCTGCACAATCTATCATGTATTGTTGAAAGTTATGTATTAAAGCTCCCTACTATTACTGTATTGTTATCTATTTCTTCCTTCAGATCTGTACATACCTGTTTGATATATTTTAGTGTTATGATGTTGGATGCATATATACTTATAATTGTATATCCTTCCCTTCATCATTTTATGACCTTCTTTGTCCCTTGTTACAGCTTTTGACTTAAAGTCTATTTTATTTGATATAAGTGTAGCTACCCCTGCTCTCTTTTGTTTCATTTGTGTGGAATATCTCGTTATATCCCTTCAATCTGATCCTATGTGTGTTCATAATTCTAATGTGAGTCTCTTATAAGCAGCATATACCTGTGTTTTTGTTTTTGTTTTTTTTTTAATCCACTCAGCTACTCTATGCCTTTTGATTGGAGAGTTAAATCATTTACAGTTAAAAGACTTATTGATAGGTAAGGACTTACTAATGCCATCTATTGTCCTCTGGCTGTTTTGTAATTCCTCTGCTCCTTTCTGTTTTGCTGTCTTGCTGACCTAATGACTTTTTTATAGTGGTATGCTTTAACTTCCATCTCTTTGTTTTTTGTGTATGTACTGCAGGTTTTTGCTTTGTGTTTATGATGGCACCTACATGATATATCTTATAGCTACAACAGTCTATTTTAAGCAGATAACAACTTCAAGTGCATACAAAATCTCTACCCTTTTACTTCTCCCCTATATTTTATATTTTTGATATCCTAAATTACATCTTTTTTATAATGTATTCATTAGCTAATTTAGCTATACTTATTTTAATACTTTTGTCTTTTAACATTTACACTAGAGTTAAATGATTATTAAAGTACCATATTACAATATTGGAGTATTCTGAATTTGACTCTATATTTATATTTACTGATATGTTTTATATTTTCCTGTGTTTCCATGTTACCAATTTGTGTCCTTTCATTTTAGCCTTAAGAACTTATTTTAGTATTTCTTTTAAGGCAGGTCTAGTGGTGGTGTATTCTCTCATCTTTTATTTGTCTGGGAACACCTATATTTCCCCTTTATTTACAAAAGATAATTTTTCCAGATTGAAGTATTTTTGGTTTTGGGGGTTTTTTTGTTTGTTTTGTTAATTTTTTTTTCTTTCAGCACTTTGAATATATCATCCCGCTGTGTGTATTCTGGCCTACAGTTTTTCTCCTGATAGCTTTCTGGGAGATTCCCTTGTATGTGAAGATTGTTTTTTTTCTCTCTTTCTGCTTTAAAAAATCTCTTTCCAGGGGAACCTGGGTAGCTCAGTTGGTTAAGCATCCAACTCTTGGTTTCAGCTCAGGTCACGATCTCAGGGTCATGGGATTGCATCCCCAGTTGGGCTCTGTGCTCAGTATGGAGTTTGCTTGAGATTTTTTCCCTCTCCTTCCCCCTCTGCTTCTTCCTCCACTCATGCAGACATTCACTCTTTCTCTCTCTCTCTCAAATAAATAAATAAAATATTTTTAAAAATTCTCTTTCTGTCTTTAATTTTAGACAGTTTTATTATAACATGACTTGGAGATCTTTTTGAGTTGAAATATTTTGTGGACTTGTGAGCTTCATAAACTTGGATGTTCAACTTTCTCCCCATATTTGGGAAGTTCTCCACCATTATTTCTTTAAGATTTCTGGCTCTTTCTCCATCTCTTCTTCTGGAACTCCAAAAATGCATAGATTATTTTTAATGATATTCTATAATTTATGTAGGCTGTCTTCACTATTTTTTTATATTTTCTTCTTGCTCCTATTACTGGATAATTTCATACTATCTGTCTTTGAGGTTATTTGTTCTTTCTCCTCTTGGTTGAGTTTGTTGTTGAAGCACTCTATTGAATTCTTCAATGCAGGTATTGTATTTTTCAGCTCTAAATCATGTTTTTTTAATGGTTTCTATTTCTTTGTTGAACTTCTCATTTTGTTCATGCATTCTTTTCCTAATTGTATTTAGCTGTCTATCTGTGTTTTCTTTTAGCTCACTGAATTTTAAGAGGATTATTCTGAATTCTTTATCAGTTCATAAATCTCTATGTCTTAGGGTTCATTGTTTAAGTTTTATTTAGTTTCCTAAGGTAGTATCACATTTACCTGATTCTTTGTAACCACTGTATACTTGCACTGATATATGCATATTCATATTTGAAGAAGAAGTCTCCAATTCCAGCCTTTCTCAGCCAGTTGAGGGGGTTGATGACTTACTTCCCTGCCACATGGGCCATATGATGCACTCTGCAGCTGCCCTACATCTCTGGACAGGCTTACTGGTTTGGTGGGTATGTAGTTTATGCTCAATAGTTGGGAGAGGCCAGTGTCTTGCTTCCCTGTTTTAGAATGAGCTCCATAGCTGAGATGGTTCATGAGCAGGAAGACCCAAATAGGGTAGAACTGCTGACTGAGCTCCCTAAGGCAGATGGGACCACTAACTCAGCTCTGCTGATGAGCAGAGATGATAATTGAGCTCTCTGGTTGTATGCTGCCACCAGAAGGAACTTTGTCTGCCCTGATCCACATTCTTGTTGCTGTGGGCCCACTGCCCCTCTCCATCTCTAGGTGACTACCCTAATGATCTCTGTGACATAATATATAAGTGGGTCTCTCAGGAAGCATCTCTGAAATTTGAGGAAGCTGGATGTCCACCTGTAATCTCCTTTTCCCACTGGAGAAACTGTAGGCCTAATGTGAACCCCTCAGTACAGCATTGTACTGTTATAAGGGAGGTGAGTTGCTCAAAGTAAGACCATTCTTATTACCCTTCTAGTGCGTTTTTTTCCTCAATTTTTGTGGTTGGGGGAGGGGTATATCAGCTTACTCCTGTGTTCTGGGATCTTTATAGTTGTTCTGTCTATGAATAGTTGCTAGTTACTGTTTCTGTGAAGGATACTAAAGTTGGGAATAACCTGTTTTGTCATCTTGCTCATGTCCTTCTTCCCAGAAAGATTAAACCCTTTAATATAGCACAAAGTGACCATTAATTCCTCTGGTTCTCAGATATGAGCCTGAGCCAGGATGACCTGATGGGCATTTTAAAATAGAAATTGCTAGGCAACACCACCAGAAGATGTCACTTAGGTGGGCCTTGGCTATTCACTCCATGTGATCCTGTAGTGAGAGAGGGAGCATGGAGTGGGTCTCAATAATTTTCATGTCTAACAAGTTTCCATGTGATGTGACTGCTGTTGGTTTGGAAATCACACTTAGATCCACTTGTCTAAATCTGTCAGCAACTCCTTGGCTAGCAGAGAAATGTTGATTATTTCAGTTTAAATCCTAGTCACCTGGTTGTTAAACCTCTCACTGAGTTTCACTTTCAGTCCTTCATGATTCCTCCAATGAAGTTTTCCCCCAATTTTTCCTAAGATAAAAACACAGATTTGTGCTTGGCACAGTACAAATCACCAAGTCTCTCTCTCTAATTCAGTAAGTCTAGTGATGGTCTCAGGAATTTGTGTTTTTAAGAAGGGCTTTAAGTGTTTCTTTTCTTCAGGCAAGTTTTAGAAATACTAAGCAAATTTTAGTTTATTTAAAGACTAAAGTAAAACAAAACAAAACAACAACAACAACAACAACAACAAACAAAGAGTAAAGAAATTCCCTTGCCCTAAATAATGAATAGCTAAGCAGTGGTAAAAACAGTTTATTGATTTCTTCCTCTTCCTCTTCCTCTACAGGAGTGATCCTTAACCTCTTGTCACATCATTCACCTCTTTGGCTGTTTGGCGAAGCTGATAGACCCTTTTACAGAATAATGTTTTAAAATGTATAAATAAAATACAAAGGATTACAAAGAAAACCAACTATGCTGAAATTCAGTTATCAAAATATTCTAAAAACAAACATGTATTATGAAAATATATGCACTTCACTCTTATCCCATAAAACAAAACATCTAGCAGTGGGTCTAATAACTAACACAACTTCAAAGTAATTATGAACATAATGATTTTGGTGATATTGACAAAAAAAGTAATGCTATATAATATTTAGAATTTATATTGGTGACCAAGTTAAGGTTATGATAATAACACTTTGGATTATTGCCAACATTAACAATTTAGGGAAATGATGAATCTCGATGAGAGATTAGTGAAAATCAAATGTATTTTTTTAATCCAAATTCAAAGACTCCTTAATGCTAACTTTAAGAAATTTTGCTTTAGATTTTCTTCTTGTAATCTTTCAAACAGATCACCATAGAAAGGTAGAGCTATGGGAATTTGGTAAGATTTAGAGGAAAGATTGGGCAAATTCATCCATAACCATTCAGAGAGGGATGTTTGGGCTTGTACCCAACATTGTGTCAATGACTGATTTTTTTTTTTGATTGTGGTATTCTCACTGGGTGTTTCTGGGGGCCAGTCAGCTATAGAAGGAACAGTCTTGATTAGAATCAGAAACCACTAACATCACTGTTTTATTGAATCATTTGGCTCTGCCTGAATTTCCTTTTACAAATTTATTCCCACATTTCATCTGGACCTATATATCATTTTCATAGCCTGAACTGCAAAGCTGTTTATGTGATAAAGTAACATATATTGGGGGATTTCCTCTCAGCTTTTACATTGTCTTTGCTTTAGAGGGCAAATAAGTTCTAGCTAGATGGTCAATTTTTGAAATACACAGGTAAGTATCACTAAGCACAACTCAGGTGATCTTCTGGTTCATCCCAGTCTACAAGAAGGTAATTCCCAGGGCAGCTGAGGTAAACCTAGAAATCTCTCTCTCTCTTCATCCATAGGGAAATGCATTTTATTTCAGTCAGAAATAAATTATAAGAAACATCAAATAAGAAAATTTCCTAACTTATCCTACATTATAATCATATTTTGACAGTATTTGTAAGAGTAAGCAAAGAACCATGATTATGAGCAACTGTCCCTACATCTCTACCTTTTATTCATAACATTACTTCTACACAAGGCGCTTGTTTGAATGAGAAGATTCAAAAGATACTTTCTTTAGATATTTAGAATATTAATCTTTATCCAAAATATCATTTGAAAATATCTTCTCCCACAAACCATGAGAGACTATGGACTCTGAGAAACAAACTGAGGGTTCTAGAGGGGAGGGGGGGTGGGGGGATGGGTTAGCCTGGTGATGGGTATTAAAGAGGGCATGTACTGAATGGGACACTGGGTGTTATACACAAACAATGAATCATGGAACACTACATCAAAAACTAATGATGTAATGTATGGTGATTAACATAATAATAAAAAAAAGAAAATATCTTCTCCCATTTAGTAGGTTGACTTTTCATTTTTTGTCTTCTTTTATTTTATTTTTTATTTTTTTATCTGTTTTTTTATTATATTCAGTTAGCCAACATATAGTACATTATTAGTTTTTGATGTAGTGTTCAACGATTCATTAGTTGCGTATAACACCCAGTGCTCATCACAACATGTGCCCTCCTAATACTCATCACCTGGGTACCCCACTCCCCCAACCCCTCCCTTTTGTAACCCTCACCTTGTTTCCCTGACTTTTAATTTTGTTGAAGGTTTCCTTAGCTCTACAAAAGCTTTTTATTTTGGTGTAGTCCCATTAGCTTATTTTTTCTTCTGCTTCCTTTGCATACATATCTAGAGATATATCTAGAAAAATATTGCTAAGGTCAATGTCAAAAGGATTACTGTCTATGTTTTCTTCTAAGAGAGCTGTATGGTTTCAGGTCTCACATTAAGGTCTTTAATTCATTTTGAGTTTATTTCTGGGTATGCTGTAGGAATCAACACACCAAAAACACAAATAACCTGATTAAAAATGGACAGAAGATCTGGATAGACATTTTTCCAGGAATATATACTAATGACCACCAGACACATAAAAAGATGCTCAACATCACTAATCATCAGGGAGATGCAAATCTAATCACAATGAGATATCACCTTGCACCTGTCCAAATGCCTAGAATCAAAAAGACAAGAAATAACAAATGTTGGCAAGGATGTGGAGAATAGGGAACCCTCATGCACTATTGGTGGGAATTCAAGTTGGTGCAGCCACTGTGGAAACAGTAAGGATGTTCCTCAGGAAATTAAAAATAGAATTACCATATGATCTAGTAATTCCACTACTGGTCATTTACCCAAAGAAAATGAAAATTCAAAAAGATATATGCAACCCTATGTTTATTGCAGCGTTATTTACAATAGCCAAGATATGGAAGCAATCAAGTATCCATCTGTAGATGAATAAAGATTATATATATATATATAGACACACATATGAATATTACTCAGGCGTGAAAAGTAGTGAGATCTTGCCATTTGCAACAAAGATGGACCTAGAAGGCATTATGCTAAGTGAAATAAGTCAGACAGAGAAAGACAAATACCATATTATTTCATTTATATGTGGAATCTAAAACAAAAATAAAAATAAACGAACATACAAAGAAGAATGTGTTGTGATGATCACTGAGTGTTATACACAATTAATGAATCATTAAACACTACATCAAAAACTAATGATGTACTATATGTTGGCTAACTGAACATAATAAAAAAAAAAGAAAAATAGACTCTTAAATACTGAGAATAAACAGGTGGTTGCTGGCAGGGAGGTTGGTGGTGGGATGAGCAAAATAGATAAAGGGGATTAAGAGGTACAAACTTCCAGTTATAAAACAAATAAGTCATGTAGATAAAAAGTATAGCATTAGGAATATAGTCAATAATGTTGTAATAATGTTATGTGGTGACAGACGATGACTACAATTATGGTGAACATTGAGTAATGTATAGAATTGTTGAATCAATATACTGCATACCTGAAACTAATATAATGTTTTATGTTAATTATATGTCAATAAAAATAAAAAAAAACAAACAAAAAAACCCAAAAGACACTTTCTTGAGGCTTTTCACCAAAAATAAGTCTTTGCACATTATATTGCAGCAATTAGACAAAGACATCACCCTTTCAGAGACAGGCAAATTTAGTTTTTAAATACTCCCCCTATTAATATACATAGATTGCTATCACACGACATCTTGGACAGGGAATATGTTCAACTTAGACCAAGGAGTGCATTTTTTAAAACTATTGAAATAGAATATGCACTCTTTTCTTCTAAGATCTTGGCTGGGAAGTAATCTGACTGGAAACTGTCAACAAATGCTGCCCTGTAACATTCTATACAACTCAGTTGCCATGGCAACTGGATCCTTATTGACAAGAAAGAAAGAGAAACATATGGTTGGGTAACAGTCTTACTTCACAAAGCCTAAACCTATTTACAGGGTCATCATTCTTTCTGACAGAACCAAGGTGCTCAAAACCAAAGGTAGCTTTAATCAAATATTCCAATGGACTGCTGAAAATGTTACTTCTTACATATATATAAAAGCAACAAAGATATTGGACTATAACATTGTCTGAATGTTTTATTTACTGTCAAAAATCAACATAAACCAAAGAAAATCCATTTACAATCAAAATGCTTTGCACATTACCTACTTATTCTTATTCTCCCTATTAAAAAGTATTCAGGTGACATTTATGAAGTATCTACTATGTGTATTATAAGATACTAGGCTCCTTGGTCCAAATAATGTCCTTGGTATTCAATTGCTTGTGAGTTGTTAGAGGAGATAAATGAATAAACAAATAACTGCGGGATGGTGAAGAATATAAAAATATAAGTGACATAATAAAGTATAAATAACATAGGAGCACAGAGAGCTATTAATTAGATGATTTTTTTGAAATTTTTACTGAACCTTGTCCATTCTTCCAGTAGCACTTACTACAGTGCCTTAAACATGTTTGACTAATAAATGTATGTTGCTTATTAACCATTTCATTGATCTCTTTATATATCTGTTTACTCAGACTATAATCAAATTATACTCTAGGTATGTGTAGCTAGAGCCCAGCATTGTGTCTAATACATCACAGGCCTTCAGTAAAAAATTATTAAATGTGTGAATAATTTTCAAGGTTGGGTCTTATCTGGGTCTTTAAGAATCAATATTTCTATTTGTATAAGTAGGATATAGATGGATTGTTAATTTTTTCCTATTTCAAACACTGAATTTTCCAACAATTATAGAATGGGTAAATTTGTAAGTTGCTATTCAATTTCATTGTCAAAGTTTTCAGCATATTTGAATATCCGAAGAGTAGTAAAAATTATCCCTTTAATAAAAGATCTGAAGGCTTTATCATTAGCAAAGTATACACAATATATTTGTGGTGTAGCTAATAATAAAATACATCTTTGGTTTCATATAAGGAGAAACATAAGAGTAGCAAGGATTTTACTAATTGATATCAAAATCAGGAATGAAACTCAAATATTTCCATTCCTGGTTCTATTAATAATATCAAACAACATTTGTCATTTAAAATCCAAATTTTGTTTGCAAAACTTTCCTCCCCTTTGGGCCTTAGTGTCCTCTTCTGCAAAATGGGAGTTTTGAACTAATGATCACTAATCTTTTGTACAACTCTGATGGACTACAATTTAAATTCAAGTCAAACATAAAAATTGTGCAGGAGTAAGACATGTAAAATGTACCATTTGTTTATGTGCCATCATTAAATGTTACTATTTAATACACCATTTTCTTTAAAGCATAATTACTGGATTAGAGCTGAGCTGGGATAGGTTTTAATATTGTGATATCTATGAATAAAGGTTTTGCTAAATAAAAGTATAAACAAGTTTTTTTGGGGGACTAAAACTATTTAGACTAGCATTGTCCAACAAAATACCCTTCTTTTTTTTTTTAAGATTTTATTTATTTATTTGACACAGAAAGACACAGCGAGAGAGGGAACACAAGCAGGGGGAGTGGGAGAGGGAGAAGCAGGCTTCCTACCGAGCAGGGATCAGGATGTGGGGCTCAATCTCAGGACTCTGGGATCATGACCTGAGCCGAGGCAGATGCTTAATGACTGAACCACACAGGCACCCCCAAAATACCCTTCTGTAAACACATACACATACACACATGCGCACCCTTACATTCACACATCTATATGTTTCTTTGATTGGTAAACTCATCCATTTTTCAAGTTCCAACTCAATTGTTACCTTGTCTCACTATAGAAGCCCTGTCCAATAGAAGTTTGTGTGACA
Organism: Leptonychotes weddellii; assembly: GCF_054177405.1. Taxonomy (NCBI): domain Eukaryota; kingdom Metazoa; phylum Chordata; class Mammalia; order Carnivora; family Phocidae; genus Leptonychotes; species Leptonychotes weddellii. Next base: position 19,994,337 of record NC_138385.1, read on the forward strand.
AAGGAAATGTTCTATATCTGTACTGTAAAATACGGTAGCCTGTAAAATATAGTAGTACTGTAAAATGCAATGTGGTTATTGAGCACTGAAAATGTGGCTAGTGCAACTGAGGAATTGAATTTTATTTTTAAGTTTTATTAATTTTAATATAAGTACCACATGTGGCAAATGTTGGACAGCTCAATTTTAGACTATTCAAGAGAAGAAATGTTTCAAGAAACTTAATAAATGTTACAATGAGGGGTGCCTGGGTGGCTCAGTTGGTTAAACGTCTGTCTTCAGCTCTGGTCATGATCTCAGGGTCCTGGGATCAAGCCCCACATTGGGCTCCCTGCTTAGCATGGAGTCTGCTTCTCCCTCTCCCTCTGCAGCTCCCACTGCTTGTGCTCTCTTGTTCTCTCTCTGTGTGTCAAATAAATAAATAAAATCTTTAAAATAAATAATAAAAAGTTACAATGAAATATTAATTATAAATTATTCTTAATTATTCATTATATTAGTCAGTACTGTGTAATCCTACTCTGAATTACTTTCTACACTTGAAAATAATCAAATTGTGTTACCTTAAAATTATTTAGAATTTACAACTTTCACTATTTCATAATTGTTTTCCTCCAATTCAAAGAAAAAAAAATTCCTTATTCAGGTATTTGACTTGACAGCTTTAAATACATGATTATATTTTGAATTTCATATGATATTCATAACAGTCTATGTAAATAGGCAAGGAAACATTTTCTTGTTTTTACAGATGAGGAAATTAGAACCAGGAAAAGTTGTGCCCGACAATCGGACTATAATATGAAGAGCCCAAATCATAGTTTAGGGCCTCTAATTTTTAAAAAAAACAGCCTATTTTTCTATTACAATCTGAGAGCAAAGTAGGTGAGTGTGTTGGTAAAACACCACCTAAAATTCATTAGGACATTTTTTTCATTATATTTCCATCAAAGGTATTTTGATGTTAGGTGACTGCCACACTAATCAGTAATTACAAAATTGAGCTCCTCAGAGTAAAAAGAGAATGAGAGTGAGATATTTTAAATCATTCTAACAGGTATTTATTCCCCTGAGCTATGAATGAGGTTGTTAGACAAAGTAAAATAGTGCAGTAACATTTCTGTGTTGTTTGATTTAGACAGTATTGTATTTTTTAAGTACATTTTCAGATTGGCAGTAAGAATACTGTAGGAAGTGCTTATATCTTGTGGTTGAGATTTTACAAGTTTTTAGACAGGTTTTAACACCAAGTAGTGTTGCCTGCTATGTTTATTTGCTTGGGGGTATGGAAGGTAGAAAAAAATAATACAGTATTGAGTGAGTCTGAAGTATGTGTTTGATCATTTTGAAATCCACGTGGACACCACACTACAGAAATCTAATTTTCTTTTATTCATACAAATGCTACTTTCACTGACAGTTACAAAGATTTGCATTATTATTCACCTGTGGAGTGCTCCCTAAGGAATCTGCTTCCCCTAGATGTTGTTGTGTCTTGGTCTTCCTTGATAGACTAAAGTGACAAATGTCCCTTTGTACCCACCTTCTGCTCCTGGAAGGATTTTTGAAGGAGAGGTTAGTCCCTCACCTTTAATGCAGGAATAGCATATGAAAGCAATGGATATTTCAGAAAAATACAGTTTTCTAGAGTTACTGATAGAAAATTTTGGAAAGACAAGTGGATAAATTTCTAGAAAAGTGTGAAGGCACAATTTCCAAAGTAGTTTAATTGATCAGAATTTCAAATTCCAGTTTTAGAAGTATACTGATTAAAGAAATATTTGCTACAATGATTGGATAAGACATGCTTACAAACAAGGTGTGAAAAACAATCCTAGCTTAAGTCATTGGCATTAATTTTATAACAATACTGTCCCCACTTTTTTTTCTCTTTGAAATTCCATTGATTTTATTTTATTTTATTTTTTAATTTTATTATGTTATGGGGGGGGGCATCGGAGGAGGAGATGAACCATGAGAGTCTATGGACTCTGAGAAACAAACTGAGGGTTCTAGAGGGGAGAGGGGTGGGGGGATGGGTTAGCCTGGTGATGGGTATTAAAGAGGGCACGTATTGAATGGAGCACTGGGTGTTATATGCAAACAATGATTCATGGAACACTACATCAAAAACTAATGATGTAATGTATGGTGATTAACATAAGATAATAAAATAAAAAAATACTGTCCCCACTTTTGTCTGAAATCCTTGGAAACTGCCACAAATGTTTAATTAACATGTTCAATGTCTTTTTGGATTGATAAGAATTTTATGACACTTGTTCTGTAAAATGATGATTTTAATACATTCTTAAATACTTGCTATGAGGACTAAATGCTAAATACATTGTAGATTTTTATTAGCTGTCATTAAGAGTAGCTCTACAGAAGTAGGTTTCATGAATAGAAATTCAATAGCAAAAAATATGCTGCCATATAGAATATAAACCAAGAAGTTGACTGAATATACAGTTTTTGGAGGCATGATTGCTAAATTTTCAGATGCCTTTTGTCATATGTTGCATTGAAATCGTTCTCCAAGATTTTATTTACTGCCATTAGTGGGTTAAAAGATTTACTCTATTTGTTTTTATAATTACTGATGAAATCATCATTTGGGTTAGACTCTGCTTCCTCTTATCCCCAACCCAAATAATTGTGGTCATTACTAATATCCAGAAGCAACTGAAAAATGTTGAAGAACAAGTCCCAGTAAACCATATAGAAAATCTCATTCTCCTATCTCATGTAGATTTGGTACAAGACAGAGTATTTCTCAGTCTTGTGTTTTCTATTAATTGTGACTCTCACTGATGTTTTCATTTTTATTTTTTATTTTTTATTTTTTTAAAGATTTTATTTATATGTTTGTCAGAGAGAGAGCACAAGCAGGGGGAGCGGCAGGCAGAGGGGGAAGCAGGCTCCCCACTAAGCAAGGAGCCCGATGCAGGACTCAATCCCAGGACCCTAGGATCATAACCTGAGCAAAAGACAGGCGCTTAACTGACTGAGCCATCCAGGCGTCCCTTTATTTTTATTTTATTTTTGTTTTTATCAGGAGGCAGTACAATGTGGAATCACTCAGGTCCAGATTCTAGTCCCTGCTTCATACATCTTGACTGCTGTATGACCTTGGAAAGTTGTATATTATTTGGACCTCAGCTTCCTCATATAAAACAGGGAAGAATAATAATACCTATCTCATAGGATTTCCATGAAAATAAATTGAAATATGCATGTGAATCTCATAGCACAGTACCTGGCAATGGATAAATGCTAACAGTTATTACTCAATGGAAAGGAAACCATAGGTTCATATGTTGTGATTCATTTTTGCATAGCATTTCAGGAAATAATCCCTTTTACTCAATCAGCTTTCAGTGAGGAAATTACATAGATATGAAACATTTTTATCAATTGCCACAGAAGCAGAGAAAAATGAGTAATAGCTTGTTCCTTTCCTCAAAGTGTATACAGGTGTTTACTCTGGTGAAGTTAAAAATTCCAGACATGTTGCATGGTTCTTTATCTAAAATACATATTTGAATATTCTAGAAGAGAAAAAAAATCTTATGAGTTTAGAGGATGAAGAATAAAATATATTATAGGCTTATTTGCTTTGTATTTGCTTATGTCTAATTTTCCACATACAGAAGAAGTCTGGAGACCTAAGTTAAAGTACTATATCTGTCACTTATTTGATGTAGTCACCTCATCCAAGTTATTGCTTCTCTCTAGACCTATTTCATCATATATAAAACAGTGATTTGGGACTAGATAACCTTTAAGATCTTATCTCTCTTCCAGATGAATTTCAAGCATATTCCACCTCAAACAAAACAAAACAAAACAAAACAAAAACAAAACCTAATGATATTGAACTGGAAAAGATGTCCTTAAAAACAAAAGAGATATCCTTTAAAAGCTTAGCTTTATAGCAAACCAACAGAAAGAAGAATACACATATGTGTATATGTGTCTGTCTCTCTGTGTGTGTTTGTGTACTGCATTTTGCATTTCTAGAAATGGAAACACTAACTGAATCAGCCAAAGCTCTTTCAGCACAGTCCCCATGGAAAAGTGTCCAAGAATATTACATTAACAATCAGTCTTTTGATGTCTCTAAATCCCCTGAAGTCATAAAATGTCTCTGGTAATAATTCCTTCCAACTACTCTTCGCATCATTTTAGTCATTCCTCCAAGTTTCAGTAGCTTGTGATGCATTTTGTAATGTCAAAGGGCTTCCCAGATTCTTGTTTGCTTTATTTTTATCTTATTTCCTCTACCATTTGATTAAAGGTAACTTTAGCCACCATAAAACATATATGTTAACAACCAACTTAGTATTTCCCCCACCTTGGGACAGTCATGATACTATTGCTTTAAACATTTTTATCAAAACTGTTGGCCAGAACTTAAAATAAAGGATACAAAGGCCACAGTAAACAATGCACATAGCAGAGCATACTTAACTCAGGATGGTGAGATAGAGTACACTTGGCAGTATGCTGTTTTTAACAGTTAATGATCAGAAGAATGCAGACAGTATAGTTGGCTACACTAGCTCTTATTCTTGAGTGTGTACGAGAGAACTCAGAGAATTAAATAGAGAGAGAGATTGGCAGAGAAGCAGAGGCAGAGAGCATCTGTAATAGATCTCCCAGGACTTTAAACTTTGATGTGACCTCAGTCCTGGGCTTCTTCATTTCATTCAATCCCTAGGAGATCACATCATCTTGGTTTTAAAATACCACTTCATCTCATCTCATTGTTGGTAACTTTCCTCTGCCTGCAGTGTTTTTCCTCCAGATAGCTGCTTATATAGCTTTCTCAAATTTCTGGGTTTTTTTTTAAGATTTTATTCATTTATTTGAGAGAGGACACAAATGAGAGAGAGAGAGCACAAGTGGAGGGGGTCAGAGGGAGAGGGAGGAACAGACTCCCAGCTGGGCAGGGAGATTGACGTGGGGCTCGATCCCAGGACCCTGGGGTCATGACCTGAGCTGAAGGCAGATGTTTAACTGACTGAGGGACCCAGGCACCCGAACTTTCTCAAATTTCAAATACTCTCTCAATCTCTACCTTACTGAGCCTTGTTTTGACTATTGCATTTAAAATGTAGGGGCGCCTGGGGGGCTCAGTCATTAAGCGTCTGCCTTTGGCTCAGGTCATGATCCCAGGGTCCTGGGATCGAGCCCCGCATCCGGCTCCCTGCTTGGCGGGAAGCCTACTTCTCCCTTTCCCACTCCCCCTGCTTGTGTTCCCTCTCTTGCTGTGTCTCTCTGTCAAATAAATAAATAAAATCTTAAAAAAAATAAATAAAATGTCAGCAAGTGATGTGATGAGCACTGGGTGTTATATGCAACAGATGAACCATTGAACACTACATCTGAAACTAATGATGTACTATATGTTGGTTAATTGAATTTAAATAAAAAAATAAAATAAAATCAGCAGTCTCTACTTCTTTCTTGCTTTATTTTTCTTTACAGAATTTATCACCATTTAACATGCCATGTGTTTTAATTCCTTATTTATTTATTATATGTTTCCCCTAATGAAAGTATTTTTTGTTGCTAGCTCTATCCCCAAGACCTGGATCAGTGCTCATATGAGTAGATTATTATGTAATACACATACACACAGGAAAACTATTTCAGAGAAATGGCATTGAAATAAATCAGCACTACATAGTGTTGTACCTAAAAGATGCCTGTATCTTAAACTGAAGACTTACGGTTGATTAAAAGAGTAGGCAAATCAAGAGATATTAGAGCTTCTACTACATATAAGGTACTGTCCAAAGTGCTACACTTTATGATATACTCAAGTTGGATGTTAAGGGACAAAAAGAAACTATTTTCCTGAATATATTTCCTTTATTAATATAGTTAGGGAAAGCAATTTGCCCAGATGGCGAAAAGCTCTTTTGGTAACACATTTCTTTCAAATACAACTCTAATATACAATACTATCAATGACTGTCTCTGATTCTCTGATGTCCCTGTCTTCCTCTGTGATATCTCCTCTATATAAGTTCTTGCCTTTATATTCCACTGAGTTCATCATCCTCAATGTTTTGGCTTATGAGATTAGGTCTGGATTAATGGATGATTTGTACAATAAGGCAAAAGTATTAATAACAACAAAATGTTTGCAGTATTGAGTATTAACAGCTGCATCATTGTATTAAAGCCTCATATATAAACTTTTAATCTTTTTTAATTAAAACATTTCAATTCTTTATTATCTTAATAAAGAAACAATTCTACCTAAATATAATATTGGGTTTTCTTGCCATGATTATACCTACATACATACAAATGAGAAATTTTATTATCATTACTAAATAGTACAGAAATCCCCTAATTTCTAACAGAGAAAAAAATGATACTTTTTTTTTAGTTTTAACTCAGTTGGATGTTATTTATTATACATCATTTGTCTTTTATTATTGTAGTTTGTTGTTGTTTTAATTACCATAGTCCAGAAATACATCTGTTGTCCCAGCACATTGTTTGCCATTCAACTGTTCCTTACAGATTGATAACACCTCTGCCAATTTTGAGAACTATCTTCTGTCCTTCAGTAACATTATTTTTCCAATTTAAAAGCCTTCTCTTTCCATCTCTTCATGCCAACAATCAATTAAGTGCATGCTAAACAACCAGGTGGCTATTATTTATATTTTGAACTGTCCTGAAGGGAGCCAACATGGTCTTCGGCAGAAAGTTAAAGCAAATTGAAGACTCACTGAATCTCAGAAATTGAATGGGTTATTTTTAGTTAGTTGTTTTCAGAAAGATACCCTAACAGCTGAAGTTAATTTTAATAATTACTTACGAACAATGAAATATGAACCTGAAGTTGAAAGAATGTTTAAGGAAATAATTTAAAGATGCTGACATCATTACCATTATTAATCTTTAGATGCAGGCTTGGTTTTGTACCACATATATAAGTAGACATAGTGAACTATGAATTCTTTACATGGATTAATGTGAAATGATTATTGAAACAAATAGGGCCTTTGGTTGTGAAGCAAAAGTTGAGGGTATTCAACTTTTTGTCAATAAATGGATAGCAGGAAAGGAGCAAGATGGCAGAGGAGTAGGAGACCTAAATTTTGTCTGGTCCCAGGAATTCAGCTAGATAGGGATCAAACCATTCTGAACGCCTACGAACTCAACAGGAGATCAAAGAAAACAATAGCAGCAACTCTCTGAACAGAAAAACGACCACTTTCTGGAAGGTAGGATGTGTGGACAAGTGAATCTGAGGGGATATGCTGGAAGATAGATCATGGAGAAGGGCGCTTCCATCAGCCAGCTACTGGTAAGTAATAGAGCAGCAGGGCACAAAATCAGAACTTTTAGAAGTCTGCTCCGCTGAGGGATGTCGCCCCAGTGGCTAAGCGGGGGGTGGAACCCTCACTGGGACAGTGCGGTCTCAGGACCCTTGGGGTCACAGAAAGACCAGGGGTGAGTGAATGCGGTAGAGCTCCCAGGTATCAGAGCAGGGAAGCCGGCTGCAGAGAAAGAACCAAGGAGTGGGCTCTCAGCTCGGGGTTGCCATAAACCATGATGCACGGCACAGTCGGGCCACTGCTCTTCCAGCAGAAACCCAACAAGCAGCAGTTCAGGGGAGACTCCCCTTCCTGCCCCTGGAGAAGTGGTGTGGGAGCACACTGCAGGAATCCACTGGGTTTGGAGACTCCACACGGGGTCCTGTGCCAGAGATAGAAATGCTCGGACACAGGCCGGGTGAGCACAGAGTGTGGCTGAAGACTGGGGAGACAGGAGTGATTGACTGCTTTTCTCTGGGGCTCACTGAGGAGTGGGGCCCCGAGTTCTCGGCTCCTCTGGGGTGGAGATTGAGAGGCTGCCGTTTTCACTCTCGTCCTCCAAAGCTGTATGGAAAGCTTGCAGGGAACAAAAGCTTCCGAGCACAAACCCCAGCTGAATACTTAGCCCAGCTCCAGGCAAGGGCAGGGCAAGTCCGCCTTTGGCAAAGACATTTGAGAACCATGGCAACAGGCCCCTCCCCCAGAAGATCAGCAAGAACAGCCAGCCAAGACCAAGTTTACCAATCAATGAGAATGGCAGAAATCCAGCACTAGGGGAATACAGTACATAGAATTCATGGCTTTTTTCCCCCTGAATCTTTAGTCTTTCAAAGTTAATTTTTTAATTTTCTTTTTTTTCTTTTTCTTTTTTTTAAATTTTTCATTTTCCCTTTTTCATCTAACATCTTATCAATCCCTTTTTTAAAAAATCTTTTTTATTTTTCATTTTTAGAGTCATATTCTATCCCTTCCTAGTAGTTAACCTTATTTTTGGTATATATATATATACATTTTTCTCTCTTTAAAATTTTGGGATACAGTTTCATCTAACAGACCAAAATATACCCTAAATCTCTAGTGTATGGCTTTGTTCTAGTCTCCTGCCTGATCACATTCTTTTCCTTTTTTTTTAATCCTCTTATTTCTTTTTTCTACCAACTTCTTATCTTATCAATTCCTTTTATAAAATCGTTTATAATTTTCATCTTTACAGTCATATTCCATCCCTTCATTGTATTTACCCATATTTTTGTACATATATAAGTTTTTCTTTCTTTAAAATTTTGGGAGGCACTTTCTTCTAACAGACCAAAATATGCCCAAAATCTAGTGTGTGGCACTGATCTATGCACCAGCCTGATCGTATTTGATCATATTCTTTTTTTTAATCTTTTTCTTTCTCTTTTTTTTTTCTTTTTTCCTTTTTTCCCTTTCTTTTCCCCTGGTTTCAGGTCCCTTCTGATTTGTCTAGTGTATATTTCTCTGGGGTCATTGTTACCCTGTTAGCATTTTGTTCTCTCATTCATTTATTGTCCTCTGGACAAAATGAGAGGACAGAAAAAATCACCTCAAAAAAAAAAAAAAAGAGGCAGTACCGACTGCCAGGGACCTAATCTATATGGACATTAGTGAGATGTCAGAACTAGAGCTCAGAATGGCGATTAGAAAAATACTAGCTGGGCTTGAAAAAAGCATGGAAGATATTAAAGAAACCCTTTCTGGAGAAATAAAAGAACTAAAATCTAACCAAGTTGAAATCAAAAAGGCTATTAATGAGGTGCAATCAAAAATGGAGGCTCTAACTGCTAGGATAAATGAGGCAGAAGAGAGAAGTAGTGGTATAGAAGACCAAATGATTGAGAATAAAGAAGCTGAGAAAAAGAGAGATAAACAACTACTAGATCACGAGGGCAGAATTTGAGAGATAAGTGATACCATAAGACAAAGCAATATTAGAATAATTGGGATTCCAGAAGAAGAAGAAAGAAAGAGAGGGGCAGAAGGTATCTTGGAGCAAATTATAGCAGAGAACTTCCCTAATTTGGGGAAGGAAACAGGCACCAAAACCCAGGAGGCACAGAGAACCCCCTTAAAATCAATAAAAATATGTCAACACCCTGACATCTAATAGTAAAACTCACAAGTCTCAGAGACAGAAAATCTGGAAAGGAGCATGGGACAAGTGCTCTGTAACCTACAGTGGTAGAAATATTAGATTTGAAACAGACCTATCCACAGAGACCTGGCAGGCCAGAAAGGACTGGCATGATATATTCAGAGCACCAAATGAGAAAAATATGCAGCCAAGAATACTATATCCAGTTAGGTTGTCATTGAAAATAGAAGGAGAGATAAAAAGCTTCCAGGACAAACAAAAACTGAAGGAATTGGCAAACACAAAACCAGCCTTATAAGAAATATTGAAAGGGGTCCTCTAAGCAAAGAGAGCCTAAAAGTAACAGAGACCAGAAAGGAACACAGACAATATACAGTAACAGTCACCTTACAGGCAATACAAGGACACCAAATTCATATCTTTCAGTAGTTACCCTGATGTAAATGGGCTAAATGCCCCAATCAAAAGACACAGGCTATCAGGGGGCGCCCGGGTGGCTCAGTCGTTAAGCGTCTGCCTTCGGCTCAGGTCATGATCCCAGGGTCCTGGGATTGAGCCCCGCATTGGGCTCTCTGTTCTGCACAAAGCCTGCTTCTCCCTCTCCCATTCCCCCTGCTTGTGTTCCCTCTCTCTGTCAAATAAATAAATAAAATCTTTAAAAAAAAGACACAGGCTATCAGATTGGATAAAAAAAAAAAACAAGACCCATTGATATGCTGTCTGCAAGAGACTCATTTTAGACCGAAAGACACCTCCAGATTTAAAGTGAGGTGGTGGAAAACAATTTACCATGCTATTGGACACCAAAACAAAGCTGGGGTGACAATCCTTATATCAGACAAATTAAATTTAAACCAAACACTAAAATAAGAGATGAGGAAGGACACTATATCATATTTAAAGGGTCTGTCCAATAAGAAGATCTAACAATTGTAAATATTTATGCCCCTAACATGGGAGCACCCAATTATATAAGCCAATTAATAATAAAACCAAAGAAAGACATCTACAACAATACAATAATAGTGGGGGAATTTAACAGCCCCCTCACTGAAATGGACAGATCATCTAAGCAAAAGATCTACAAGGAAGTAAAGACTTTAAATGACACACTGGACCAAATGGACTTCACAGCTATATTCAGAACATTCCATCCCAAAGCAACAGGATACACATTCTTCTCTAGTGCCCATGGAATATTCTCCAGAATAGATCACATCCTAGGTCACAAATCAGGTCTCAACCAGTACCAAAAGATTGGGATCATTCCCTGCCTATTTTCAGACCACAATGCTTTGAAACTAGAACTCAATCACAAGAGGAAAGTTAGAAAGAACTCAAATACATGGAGGCTAAAGAACATCCTACTAAAGAATGAATGGGTCAACCATGAAATTAAAGAAGAATAAAAAAATTCATGGAAACCAATGAAAATGAAAACACAACTGTTCAAAATCTTTGGGATGCAGCAAAGGCAGCCCTAAGAGGAAAGTATAAAGCAATACAAGCCTTTCTCAAGAAACAAGAAAGGTCTCAAATACACAACCTAACCCTACACCTAAAGGAGCTGGAGAAAGAAAAGCAAATAAAGTCTAAACCAGGCAGGAGAAGGGAAATAATAAAGATCAGAGCAGAATTCAATGAATAGAAACCAAAAGAACAGTAGAACAGATCAATGAAACTAGGAGCTGGTTCTTTGAAAGAATTAACAAGATTGATAAACCCCTGGCCAGACTTACCAAAAGGAAAAGAGAAGTGACCCAAATAAATAAAATCGTGAATGAAAGAGGTGAGATCACAACCAACACCAAAGAAATACAAACAATTATAAGAACATATTATGAGCAACTATATGCCAGCAAATTAGATAATCTGGAAGAAATGGATGCATTCCTAGAGATGTATAAACTACCAAAACTGAACCAAGGGGAAATAGAAAACCTGAACAGAACTATAACCAGTAAGGAAATTGAAGCACTAATCAAAAATCTCCCAACAAACAAAAGCGCAGGGCCAGATGGCTTCCCAGGGGATTTCTGCCAAACATTTAAAGAAGAATTAATACCTATTCTTCTGAAACTGTTCCAAAAAATAGAAATGGAAGGAAAACTTCCAATCTCCTTTTATGAGGCCACCATTACATTGATTCCAAAACCAGACAAAAACCCCATCAAAAAAGGAGAACTACAGAAAAATATCCCTGATGAATGTGGATGCAAAATTTCTCACCAAAATACTAGCCAATAGGAATCAACAGAACATTAAAAGGATTATTCACCACGACCAAGTGGGATTTATCCCTGGGTTGTAAGTTGGTTCAACATCCACAAATCAAAGTGATACAATACATTAATAAAAGAAAGAACAAGAACCATATGATCCTCTCAATCGATGCAGAAAAAGCATTTGACAAAGTACAGCATTCTTTCTTGATCAAAACTCTTCAGAGCATAGGGATAGAGGGTACATACCTCAATATCATAAAAGCCATGTATGAAAAATCCCCAGCGAATATCATTCTCAATGAGGTAAAACTGAGAGCTTTCCCCTAAGGTCAGGAATGCAGCAGGGATGTCCGCTATCACCACTGCTATTCAACATAGTACTAGAAGTCCTAGCCACAGCAATCAGACAACAAAAAGAAATAAAAGGCATCCAAATCAGCAAAGAAGAAGTCAAATTCTCACTCTTTGCAGATGATATGATACTTTATGTGGAAAACCAAAAAGACTCCACCCCAAAACTGCTAGAACTCATACAGAAATTCAGTAAAGTGGCAGGATATAAAATCAATGCACAGAAATCAGTGGCATTCCTTATACACCAACAACAAGACAGAAGAAACAGAAATTAAGGAGTTGATCCCATTTACAATTGCACCCAAAACCATAAGATACCTAGGAATAAATCTAACCAAAGAGGCAAAGAATCTGCACTCAGAAAACTATAAAATACTCATGAAAAAATTGAGGAAGACACAATGAAATGGAAACACGTTCCATGCTCTTGGATTGGAAGAAAAAATATTGTGAAGATGTCAATGATACCTAGAGCAATCTACACATTCAATGCAATCCCCATCAAAATACCATCCACTTTTTTCAAAGAAATGGAACAAAGAATCCTAAAATTTGTATGGAACTAGAAAAGACCCCGAATAGTCAGAGGACTGTTGAAAAAGAAAAGCAAAGCTGGTGGCCTCACAATTCCAGACTTCAAACTCTATTACAAAGCTGTCATCATCAAGACAGTATGGTACTGGCACAAAAACAGACACATCGATCAATGGAACAGAATAGAGAGCCCAGAAATGGACCCTCAACTCTATGGTCAACTAATCTTTGACAAAGAAGGAAAGAATGTCCAGTGGAAAAAAGTCTCTTCAACAAAGGGTGTTGAGAAAATTGGACAACCACATGCAGAAGAATGAAACTGGACCATTTCCTTACACCACACACAAAAATAGACTCAAAATGGTTGAAAGACCTAAATGTGAGACAGGAGTCCATCAAAATCCTAAAGGAGAACACAGGCAGCAGCAACCTCTTCAACCTCAGCCACAGCAACTTCTTCCTAGAAACATCGCCAGAGACAAGGGAAGGAAGGGCAAAAATAAACTATTGGGACTTTATCAAGATGAAAAGCTTTTGCACAATAAAGGAAACAGTCAACAAAACTAAAAGGCAATGTATGGAAAGGGAGAAGATATTTGTAAATGACGTATCAGATAAAGGGCTAGTATCCAAAATCTCTAAAGAACTCATCAAACTCAACACCCTAAGAACAAATAACCCAATTAAGAAATGGGCAGAAGACATGAATAAACATTTCTGCAAAGAAGACATCCAAATGGCCAACAGACGTATGAGAAAGTGCTCAACATCACTCGGCATCAAGGAAATACAAATCAAAACCTCAGTGAGATACCACCTCACACCAGTCAGAATGGCTAAAATTAACAAGTCAGGAAAGGACAGATGTTGGCAAGGATGTGGAGAAAGGGCAACCCTCCTACACTGTTGGTGGGAATGCAAGCTGGTGCAGCCACTCTGGAAAACAGTATAGAGGTTCCTCATAAAGTTGAAAATACAGCTACCCTAAGACCCAGCAATTGCACTACTGGGTATTTACTCCAAGGATTCATATGTAGTGATCTGAAGGGGCACGTGCACCCCAATGTTTATAGAAGCAATGTCCACAATAGCCAAACTATAGAAAGAGCTTAGATGTCCTTCAACAGATGAATGGATAAGAAGATGTGGTATATATATACAATGGAATACTATGCAGCCATCCAAAAAATGAAATCTTGGCATTTGCAATGACATGGATGGAACTAACATGTATTATCATAAGCATAATAAGTCAATCAGAGAAAGGCATTTATTATATGATCTCACTGATATGAGGAATTTGAGAACAAGCCAGAGGATCATAGGGGAAGGAGGGAAAAATGAAACAAGACAAAACCAGAGAGGGATACAAAACATAAGAAACTCTTAATCTCAGGAAACAAACTGAGGGTTCCTGGAGGGGAGGAGTATGGGAGGGATGGGGTGGGTGGGTGATGGACATTGGGGAAGGTATGTGCTATGGTGAGTGCTGTGAATTGTGTCAGACTGATGAATTACAGACCCCTTCCCCTTAAACAAATAATACATTATATATTAATAGAAAAAACATTTTAAAAAATAAAATAAAATAAAAAAATAGAAAACAGTAATTGTAAATATTTTTGCACCCAATTTGGGAGCACTTAAGTTTATAAAGCAACTATTAACTGATATAAGGAAAAAATCAGTAGTAATACAATAATAGTAGGGGACTTAACCACTTGCTTTGGTGTATAGATAATCCAGAGAAAAAATATCAAGGAAATTGAGGAAATAGTGACTTTAAATAATACATTGGACCAGATAGATCTAACAGATATATTCAGAACATTCCATCCCCAACAGTGGAATACAAATTCTTTTCAAGTGCACATGAAACATTCTTCAGAATATCAAATATTAGGCCACAAAATGAGTCTCAACAAATTCAAAAATATTGAAATCATATCATAAATGTTTTCCAAATACAATGGTGCAAACCTAGAAATCAATCACAAGAAAAAAAACTGGAAATAACACAAATACGTGAAGTTTACATAACATGCTATTAAACAATGAATGGGTCAGCCAAGAAACCAGAGAGGAAATCAAAAATAGATGGAGGGGTGCCTGGATGACTCCATCAGTTAAGTGTCTGCCTTTGGCTCAGGTCATGATCCCAGGGTCCTGGGATAGAAGCCCACATCTGGCTCCCTGCCCAGTGGGGAGTCTGCTTCTCTCCCTTTGCCCCTCCACTGGCTTATGCTCTCTTTCTCTCAAATAAATAAATAAAATCTTTAAAAAAATACATGGAGACAGATGAAAATAAAAACAAAATGGTCCAAAGTATTTTTTCTTTTTTTTTCTTTTATTATGTTAATCACCATACATTACATCATTAGTTTTTGATGTAGTGTTCCCTGATTCATTGTTTGTGTATAACACCCAGTGCTCTATTCAATACGTGCCCTCTTTAATATCCATCACCAGGCTAACCCATCCCCCCACCCCCCTCCCCTCTAGAACCCTGTTTGTTTCTCAGAGTCTTTGAGATACAACAAAAGCTGTTCTAAGAGGAATGATTATAGCAATCAGGCATGCTTCAAGAGGCAAGACAAATCTCAAATAAACAACCAACTTTATACCTAAATGAGCTATAAAAATAACAAAGCCCAAAGCCAGAAAGAAGAGAAATAATAAAGATTAGAGCAAAAATAATTGGAGACTTAAAAAAGCCATAGAATAAACCAATGAAACCAGGAGCTTATTCTTTGAAAAGACTGATAATCAAATTTGATAAATCTTTAGTCACACGTATTAAAGAGAGAGACAAAGAGGGAAAGAGAAGATTCAAATAAATAAAATCATAAATGAAGAGGAGAAATAATAAATGACACCACAGACATACAAAGGATTATAAGAAAATATGAAAAATTATATGCCAACAAGTTGAACAATCTAGAGGAAATAGATAAATTCCAAGAAACATATTACCTTCCAAAACTCATCAGGAAGAAATGGAAAATCTGAACAGATTACTAGGAATGAAATTGAATCAATAATCAAAAAACTCAAAAAAACAAAAATCCAGGACCAGATGGCTTTACAGATGAATTCTACCAAACATTTACAGAGTAATACCAGTTATTCTCAAACTATTCCAAAAAATAGAAGAAAATATTCCAAACTCATTCTATGATGCCAGAATTACTCTAACACCAAAACCATATAAAACACTACAAAAAAAGAAAAGTAAGGGCCAATATCTCTGATGAACATAGGTGCAAAAATCCTCAACAGAATATTAGAAAACCAAATCCAACAATACATTGAAAAAAATAATTCACCACAATCAAGTGGGATTTATTCCAGAGATACAAGGGTGGTTCAATATTTACAAATTAATCAATGTGATATATCACATCACTAAGAAAAATGATAAAAAACATAATATTATCTCAATAGATGCAGAAAACGCATTTGACCAAGTACAGCACCCACTCATGATAAAACTCTCAACAAAGCAGATTTGGAAGGAACATACCTCAACATAACAAAGGCCATATGTGAAAAACCCACAACTAATACTATACTCAAAGGTGAAAAAATGACAGCTTTTCTTTTAAGATTAGGAACAAGACAAGGATGTCCATTCTCACCACTTTTAGTCAAAATAGTGCTAGAAGTCCTAGCCATAGCAACCACATAAGAAAAACAAAAAAGCCATCCAAATTAGTAGGGAAGAAGAAAGGTGTTACTATTTTCAGATGACACAATATGCTATAGAGAAAATCCTGAAGACGCTACCAAAATATCTACTGGAACTGATAAATGAATTGAGTAAAGTATTAGGATTTAAAATTAATATACAGAAATCTGTTGCATTTCTATACACGAATAATGAAGTAGCAGAGAAATTAAGAAAAATCAATTTACAGTTGCACCAAAGAGAATAAAATACCTAGGAATAAACTTAAAGATGTGAAAGACCTGTACTCTGAAAACCATAAAACACTGATGAAGGAAATCAGAGATGACACAAACAAATGGAAAGATATTTCATTTTTATAGATTGAAACTTTATGTCCATACTACCCAAAGTAATCTACATATTCAATGAGATCTCTATCAAAATACTAACAACATTTTTCACAAAATTAAAACAAATAATCCTAAAATTTGTATGGAATCACAAAAGACCCTGAATAGCCAAAGCAATCTTGAAAAAGAACAAAATTGGGCGCCTGAGTGGCTCAGTTGGTTAAGTGACTGCCTTTGGCTCAGGTCATGGTCCTGGGGTCCTGGGATCGAGTCCCGCATCGGGCTCCCTGCTCTGCGGGAAGCCTGCTTCTCCCTCTCCCACTCCCCCTGCTTGTGTTCCCTCTCTCGCTGTGTCTCTCTCTGTCAAATAAATAAATAAAATCTTTAAAAAAAAAAAGAAAAAGAAAAAGAACAAAATTGGAGGTATCACAAGAAGGGAAGTGGGTGGGGGGATGGGTGAAATAGGTGACAGGGATCAAAGAGTACACACATCGTGATGAACACTGAGTAATATATACAATTGCTGTGTTGGTCACCTGAAACCAATATAACATTGTATGCTAATTATACTGGAATAAAAAAATAAAAATATTTTAAAAAATAAAAATAAATACTAAAATTACTAAAAGTATCACAATCCCAGTTTCAATATATAGTTTAAAGTTTTAGTTATCAAAACAGTATGGTGCTGGCATAAAAAATAGACACATATATCAATAGAACAGAATAGAGAGTCCAGAAATAACCCACACTTTTATGGTCAATTAATCTACAACAAAGAAGTCAAGAATATACAATGGGAAAAAAGACTGTTTCTTCAACAAATGGTGATAGGAAAACTGGACAGCTACATGCAAAAGAATGAAACTGGACCACTTTGTTGCACCCTACTCAGAAATAACCACAAAATGGATTAAAGGCCTAAATATGAAACCTGAAACCATGAAATTCCTAGAAGAAAACATAGGCAGCAATCTATTAGATATTAGGTGTAGAAACATTTTTTTACATGTATCTCCTTTGGAAAGGGAAACAAAAGTAACATTAAACTTTTAGGACTACATCAAAATAAAAAGCTTCTGTATAGTGAAGCAAACCATCAACAAAATAAAAAGACCACCTACTGAATTGGAGAACATATTTGCAAATTATGTATCTGCTAAGGGGTTAATATCCAAAGTATATAAGGAATTTGTACAAGTCAACACCAAAAAACCCCACAAATAATCCAAGTTAAAAATGAGCAGAGAACCTGAATTTTTCCAAAGAAGACCCCCAGATGGCCAACAGACACAATGAAAAGATGCTCAATATCACTAATCATCAGGGTAGTGCAATCAAAACCACAATGAGATATCATCTACACCTCTCCAAATGGCTAAAATCAAAAAGACAGGAAATAACAAGTGTTGGCAAGCCAGTCAGAATAGCTAACATTAACAAGTCAGGAAACAACAAATGTTGGCGAGGATGTGGAGAAAGGGGTACCTCTTGTACTGTTGGTGAGAATGCAAGCTGGTGAAGCCACTGTGGAAACAGTATGGAGGTTCTTCAAAAAATTGAAAATGGAATTATGATATGATCCAGTAATTCCACTACTGGGTATTTGCCCAAATAAAACAAAACACTAATTTGAGGATATGTTGATTGCAGCATTATTTACAATAGCAAAGATATGGGAGTGACCTAAGTGTCCATTGATAGATGAGTGGATAAAGAAGATGTGGTGTATATATACAATGGAATATTACTCAGTCATTAAAAAGAATGAAATCTTGCCATTTACAGCAACATGGATGGATCTAGAGGGTATAATGCTAAGTGAAATAAGTCATTCAGAGAAAGACAAATACCATATGATTCCACTTATATGTGGAATTTAAGAAACAAAATAAAAGAACTAAATAAAAAAGAGACAAACAAAAAAGCAGACTCAAATATACAGAACAAACTGGCAGTTACCAGAGAATAGGTGGGTGGGGGGGATGGGTGAAATAGGTGGAAGGGATTAAGAATGTACTTATCATGATGACACTAAGTAATGTATAAAATTGTTGAATCATTATATTGTACACCTGAAACAAACAAAAAAAACCACTGTGTGTTAATTTTTGTTGATTAATATGTTTTAGAAAAACATAATAAAATTGATTTAAAAATGCTTGAAAACCATTGCTCTGGAGCAATGTGTAAGTTTTGGGCTGCTTGCAGTTCATATTGGTGCATGGATTATAAATGGCAAATATAACTTCAGTCTATTAAATGTAAATAATCAGGCGCCTGGGTGGCTCAGTTGGTTAAGCGACTGCCTTCGGCTCAGGTCATAATCCTGGAGTCCCTGGATCGAGTCCCGCATCGGGCTCCCTGCTCGGCAGGGAGTCTGCTTCTCCCTCTGACCCTCCCCCCTCTCATGTGCTCTCTCTCATTCTCTCTCTCTCAAATAAATAAATAAAATCTTTAAAAAAAAATAAATGTAAATAATAAATGAATTCTGTGGTTTATAAGTTTTCATAGAAGCTGTGTCTATACTCATTACTTATTAGAAAACTTTATTGAATTTTTGTAGAAATAGTTTTATATACCAATTTAAAGTGGAGTTGAGAGGGAATTAATTTACCAAAAATACCATGGAAATTATTTAATCTATTCTGTTTCCTGTGAAAAAAGAGCAATTAATTATCATTTTAGGGCTGGAAAAAAAGGTGGAAGCTATCTGATTCAACACTCTCATTTTATGAATGAGAAAACTATATGGGAATAGGTCTTGTCCAAGTTCAAATATTAGGCAGGAATTAAGACTTGAGCTTGGGTTTTGGTACATTCATTTTAATGTTTCTTCCTGATAATACTCTGGGCCTCAATTTACTTTATCTGTAGAATAAGAACAGTAATTGTACCTACTTATGGGGTTATTTTGAAGATTAAATGTAGTAACAAAAGTAATGCACTTAGCATAGTTCCTATAATATAATAAAAGAAAAAACATAATATTACCCAGCTTTAGCAAGGTCACTGAGTCAATTATCTGCATAATCATATTGATCAAAACTGTGTTCTAGTCAAGTCTTAGAATCCTAAAATTTTGATTCCCAGCCAAGGAAAATGTCATGCTGTGGGCCTATAAGAACACCTAAGTCCAAGGCACACTTCAAAATTCATCCCAGGCATGAAACTAACTTCTTTCCTTCCTTCCTTTCTTTCTTTTTCTTTCTTTCTTTCTTCTTTCTTTCTTTCTTTCTTCTTTCTTTCTTTCTCTTTTCTTTCTTTTTTCTTTTCTTTCTTTCCTTTCTTTCTCCTTTCTTTCTTTCCTTTTCTTTTTTTTTACTTTTACAATCAAACATTACCAATGGCATAGAGAACAATATTTAATTATCCTACTCAGAAAAATTAAAAGCAAGGATAGAATGACAAAGTTTGTGGTAAAAAAATGGTGGATTTGCCTTTGAATCATAGGAGCAGAAACGAGAGAGGAAATTCTGCCAATAAGATGTTAGTTTAACTTCACAGAAATTAAGACTATAAATTTAGCATTCTAGTCCCAATTCTAATTCTTCTAGGAATATTAATAATCATCTCTAACCATTTGAGGCTCAATGATCTTGTCTTTCTGTCTTTGAATCATCAAAACCTAGCACAATGCTCACAGAGAGTAGGGGCTTAATGAATGGTGGATGGATAAATACTAATACTAATACTAATGTTGGCTATGCCAAATCATGTCATATTCATAATAATAAAAAGCATTTTTATATCAATAAGCAATATACAACAAGTTAGTTTATTGTCATTAATTATTTAGTAAGCTCATAAAGTCACCTGCTAGATCCCAAGACCTGGCCTTTACTGCCCATCTGCTTGTACTCACTAACTTTTGTCTTACAATTTTCCATAAGCTCTTCTTTCAAGCTTTCCTGTTAACTCAGGTAAATGAAACCTGAAACCACCCTCCAGATAATGGCAACTATCCTGACAAAATCTGCTGCCTGCCCAGACCACCCCGACAGTTTGACCTAAACCTGACTTGCACCTTTGCAGATGGACCGTGAAGTGACCTCTGGAATGACCTACAATAAACTTTACCTCATTATAATACTAAAATATATTGCCCAGAGAGAAGCCTCATTTACCTAAGATACAATGTATGTGTAGGCATGTTTCTTTAAGGCACATGCATGACCTTATGCCCACCTCTACATATGATGACAAGGCTTCTCTATCTAAATATTCATCCAAACCCTAAAGCAAAAGAATCCATTCACCCTCTTTCAGGAACTCACAGTTTTGGAAGCCATTCCAGGTTATCTCATTTGCTGTAAATAAAAGCTTTCCTTGTGTGATGACTCAACCTGGTGCAGTTTCTGGCTCATCGAGGAGTGAACTCACCTTGGTTCGGTTACAATAATTCATGCTAAATACCATGCTACATACTTTGTATATATTCTCCTTAATCATCGTAAGGCCTTGTAGGCTCTTGCACAATAGACAATGATACAGTTGTCTCATACCAAAGTCCAAGTCACTTAACAAAATATCTGCCTTTTTTCATTTTCTCCTTCACTCCTTTTCCTCATTCCTCCCAACATATACTGAGCACCCAGTAGGTGTTGCACATAATGTTGGGCATAGTCTCTTTATTCAGCATTATTCATTTCCTTTATAATTGTATATTATTTTAGGGTTTTGTGCTTCACATGCTTGATCTCATTTGATTCAGTATCTTACTCCATTTTAAAAAAAGAAACAACTGAAGCTCAGAGAAGTTAAATGACAAGCCCAAGATTATACAGGTCTTAAGAGGGGTGCTGGAACATAAAACATGACACTGAGCTTCTAATACGGGGAGCTTTCCCCCCCCCAGTATAACACATGATTTTAAAGTAGTAGGAAGAGCTCAGGCTTTGGGTTCAGACAAACCTCAGTTCTAATCTTGACTTCTTTACTTAAAAGCTGTGTGATGCTAAGCAAGTTGCTTGACCTCTCTGAGATTCAGTTTTCTTGTTATAGTAGTTACAGTGTGAATTACAGTAGTAGTCACTTCAAAGTAATGATAAGAGTACTAAATAAGATTCATATACTTATAGGTATTCAATAAAGCCCCTCTTGTTATTATCATGGTCACTGTGAGGACTGAAGATAGCAAATGTAAAGTGTTGAATGCAGTGCTTGGAAACTAAGTGGGTAGAAAAGAAGTAGACATCAGGTATTACTAAAACTAAGATAATCCTTTTCATGCTTAAAAAAATCTAAATCTGAAGCAAATCAAATAGAGTGCAGGGAATCTTTGAATAACATGGGGTTTAACTGTGTGGGTCCACTTACATGTGGATTTTTTTATAGCTACAGTACTGTAAATGCATTTCTTCCTTATGACTTTCTTAATAACATTTTCTTTTCCTTAGCTTACTTTATTGTAAAAATACAAAATATAACACATATAACACACAGAATATGTTAATTGTTTATGTTACCAGTAAGGCTTCTGGTCAACAGTAGGCTATGAATAGTTAAGTTTTTGAGGAGTAAAAATGTATACATGGATTTTCAACTGTGTGGAGGGTTGACACCCCTGATCCCACATTATTTAAGGGTCAACCATACTTCTTTCTTATACATACCAGAAAATGTATAAAGCTTATTACCCTTCCTAGTAGGAACAGAAAAATCAGTTGCCTTACACAGGTTCAGATATTACTCCATACAGGAAAACTCAGAACTATTGTGATTTTTTTTTCTAGCCCTTGATGTATGAAAGATAATTGTCACTTTCTTTAATGTATACTTGTGCCCTGAAAAAAGGCAAAATCCTGACTAGGCAGTCTAATATTTTAGTATGGTAGAAGGGAGAGGCAGTTTCGAGACAATTTAACTGGATCCTTAATGAGTTTCTTGGGTTACTGCTTAGAGCTGCCTAAACCAAATTTCACATAAATCTATGATCCTTTGGGATGCACATAAGCTATGGTTTGATTTCAAAAACTACTTGGTAATTTTCTTTCCAAGGGACAAATAAATTAGAAGTCATGAGCTACCAAAATATTTCACAAAATCCCAGAGATATAGATGTGTAATTCTTATCCTGTTGTTTTTTTTTTCTTTCTCTGTATAGAGGAATAATAATAATAAAAAAAGTCAATGGTTAAGTTTAAACAAAGATTTATTTTTGTGTTGTTTTTTTGTTTTGTTTTGTTTTGTTTGTTTTTATTATTATGTTAATCACCATACATGACATCATTAGTTTTTGATGTAGTGTTCCATGATTCATTGTTTGTGTATAACACCCAGTGCTCCATGCAGAACGTGCCCTCTTTAATACCCATCACCAGGCTAACCCATCCCCCCACCCCCCTCCCCTCTAGAACCCTCAGTTTGTTTCTCAGAGTCCATAGTCTCTCATGGTTCATCTCCCCCTCCGATTTCTTAAGCACAGGGGAAACTCTGAAAATACTTGGTTAATTGAATCTCCTTGTTCAGTATGGAATTTAAAATTCAGTATGGAACACAATGAATCGTGGATCACCACATCAAAAACTAATGATGTATGGTGAATAACATAACATAATAAAATAAAATTAAAAAATAAAATAAAATTCAGTATTGAATCAGTAAAATGTGTTAGCTACATAAAGAACAATGTTGTGTATTTTGTAAGTTTGCCATTCATGGTGTATGGGTAACAAATTTTTGTGCCTATATGAACTTACTGAGGTTTCCTTTCAAGTGGGTACTTAAAATTTTCAGGCCCTTACTGTTAGTTTGAATAAATCTGGGATACAGTTAATTAAGCTAGCTTTTGTATTCCCAAGAAGGAATAATAAGGATAATAGAAATATGACCTCTATACATTTTACAATGATCAGATCATTTGTGGATAAACTATATCATATCTCCTTGCCAGTACTCCCATTGAAATTTTATCATGGCCACTCATTTGCTTTTAGCCTTTGTACTTTCTAAAAATGTGTCAGATACAGCAACATATGAGAGAATGAAAAGGAGAATCTACACATTTGAGTTGTTAACCAACATAGGACTTAATTTCTGCAACTTAGAAACAGAAACACCTTAGAAACAGAGAAAAACTCATAAACCATATAGCCTACTGCATGAAAATGAAAATGTTTTCACTGGCTGAAAGCGAAATCAGAAAAACAAGGATAATGTAAGATGTTTTACATAAAATTAAAATTATTCACTTGAAAGTGTTTTGTTTTGTTTCTGAGGTTATGTCTTTCCTATTCTTGGGATGTTAAAATAGCATTTCTTTTGTGAAATTATGTGATAGTCAATATGTTTCTTTAATATTCCTAGATGGTCAAAAAAATTAAAAACCTAATTTAAGTCCTGCTTATTTTTTTTCCTTAAAAATAAATTCAAAATAGAGAACCCAGAAATAGAGCCTGATAAATATAGTCAACTGATCTTTGACAAAAAATTAAGAGAATACAATGGAGCAAAGATAGTTTTTTCAAAAACTGGTGTTGAAACAATGGAACATTCACAGGCAAAAAAAAAAAAAAGCAAAAAAAGAATGTAGACACAAACCTTACACATTTCACAAAAAAAATTCAAAATGGATCACAGACTAAACATGAAATATAAAACTATAAAACTCCTAGGAGATAGCATAGGAGAAAACCTAGATGACCTTGGGTATGGTGATGCCTTTTTAGATACAACACCAAAGGCACAATCTGAAATAATGGATAAGCTGGACTTCATTAAAATTAAAAACTTATGCCCTGAAAAAGACAATGCCAAGAAAATGAAAAGACAAGCCAGAGACTGAGAGTAAATATTTGCAAAGGACAGATCTGATAAAAGACTGTTATCCAAAATATACAAATAACACTTAAAAGCCAACGATAAGGAAACAAACAATCCAATTAAAAAGTGGACCAAAGACCTTCACAGACACCTTACTGAAGAAGATATACAGATGACAATAAACATATGAACAGATGCTCCACATCATATGTCATCAGGGCAATGCAAAGTAAAGCAACAAATAGGTATCACTATACACCTATTAGAACACTGACAACACCAAATGCTGAGGAGGATGTGGTACAACAGAAAAACATTTGCTGTCAGTGGGATGAAAGATGGTATAGACACTTTGGAAGACAGTTTGTTGATTTCTTACAAAACTAAACATACTTTTACCATAAATCTAGCAATCATGCTCCTTGTTAGTTACTTAAAGGAGTTGAAAATTTATGTTCACACAACAACCAGCACACAGATATTTATAGCGGTTTATTCATAACTGCCAAATCATGGAAGCAACCAACATGTCTTTCAGAAGGTAGATGGTTAAATAAACTTTGGTACATCTGGACAATGTATTAATTTTCAGTGCTACAATGAAATGAACTGTTAAGCCGTGAAAAGATAGGGAGGAAAGTTAAATGCATATTACTAAGTGAAAAAGGCCAATATAAAAAAGCTATATATTGTATGATTCCAATTATATTACATTCTGAAAAAGGCAAAACTATGGAGACAATAAAAATATTAGTGGTTCTCAGGAGTGGGGAGGTGAACATAAATAGGCAGAGCACAGTGGATTTGGGGGACAGTGAAAATATTCTGTATGATATTTTAATAATAGACTTATGCCATTATATATTTATCCAAACCACAGAATGTACAAGAGTGAACCCTAAAATAGACTATGGACTTTGAGTGATTATGATGTATCATGTATATTCATCTTTGATAAAAAATGTACCATTGTAGTGAGTGAAGTTGGGGAAGGCTATGCATGTGTAGGGGCAGGGAGTATATAAGAAATCTCTGTTCCAACCCCTCAGTTTTATTGTAAACCTAAAACTGCTCTAAAATATAAAGTCTCAAAGTCTTAAACATATTCAACCATATCACAATTTACCTAAAAAATAAAATAAAGTAAAATAATAAAATAAAATAAGGTAAAATAATAAAATAACTGCTCTATGAAATCTAATAGCCTAGAAACCACTGGCCTAGAGAACCAAAGCTGATAATAAAATGTCTCCACCCATTTCATAATATATTATTTAGATATCTCCGGAATTTCAGTAATAGAAAATATTGTCTAAATCAATACCAGCTTCTGAATTGAGGAAAACATGCATACAAATAAAGTGAGTTGAAAGAACAGCTGGATTTGTGCAAATTCTGAATTAAATACAATTCTTAATGAAATAGAGTTTTATTACTTTCCAGTACATTAAAAACTTTAAACTCATGACTAGCAAATTGTTACCAAATAGAGGAACTATGGATCTGATTTCTATGACTAAATGACCCATTTATAATTACCATATTAATTATTCATATGGAAATGAATGCTTTTGGAATGCTTGCACCAGCTTAAATATACACCCCCCTGCAGATTTATTTCCAACTATAAACCCACATTCAAGATAATAATACTTATGCTATGGGGTATTCTGGTTAATAGAAATTTCTAATGAGCTGCAAAAAATCCTAAACTCCCTTTTTTGATTCATGCTAACATTGAAAATGTTTCAATTGAGTTCATTTTTTTTATTAAATAGGTGATATTTTGTTTTATTATTTGAATCTATAAAGCTGTGGTCATTATTATGGAATTTGTTGAGATACAAAAATGGAGATATGTTGTAAGATAGATGTTGACTGAGTTTAAAACACATTCATTTTGAATGCTTTTGGTTCTATTTTAAGTAATTTCCTGATATCAGCTTGACTTGATCGAATATGTGCAACATACTAGTGAAGATGCTAATTAATTGAAGTTGTGAAGTTCAACTTGGTGACCTTATTATATACTCTGAAGTTGGGAAAAGAATGTCTGAATTGATAATTTTAATTTTTGCAAGATTAAAAAATTAGAGAAACACACAGAATAAAATAGCAAAATTTCATTTGACAAAATTAATAAATGTTAATATTTGTCATTTTGGCTCAGACACTTTCCATTATAAAAGTAGACCAAGTTGATTATTTTATATCAAGTTGAGGCTCTCATAGTTCTATTTATACTACCTCTGGATGGTTACCAATGTCATGACTTGATGCATAACATTCTAGAATATGTTATACCTAGATATATACATTCTAGATATATATGTATATGTATATATCTAGATATATAGAATATGTAGGTGTATATATACATGCACACACACACACATATACACATATATTTATATACACACACAAATACAGTATATACTACCCTGCTTTGGGTCACTTGTTGACATTAACATAAATCATATCTGTTGCACTATATTGCAATTTTTTTCATTCAACATTGTTTTCAGGTTGTATCAATATCAATATAGCAAAATCTAGTTTACTTAATATTATAATTAAATTTTATTTGAAGTATACATAGAAAAAATATGTACTAATAATAAGTATGCATATTAACTTCTTGATATACCATTGTTTGAATATACTACAATTTATTTATTCTCTCTAATGATAAACATTTACATTGTACACTGTTTTAGATTTTTACTTTTACAATATTTTAATAAACTTCTCTCTATGTCTCTTGGTAAACATGGGACATAGGCAACTTTTCCAAGAGATTATACCTAGAAGTGGAAATGCTAGGTTATGCAATACACTCATATTTGGGATGTTTTTTGTGAACATTTCATGTGCTCTCATTTACATATTTCCACAAAATGGTTTCATGTATCTGTTCTATTTACCTTGAAGTTTTTCTGGTTATAAAGCAATTTAAAAATTTTGGGTTTGAGGACCCCACATCTTATGGATACTGTGATGTCAGACATTACCACCAAACATGGCACATAGCAGGTTCCAATAACTCGAGAAGATAACAATTTTTTAAACTATTGTTCCTCTTATTTTTTTTAAGATTTTATTTATTTATTTGAGAGAGAGCGAGAGAGCATGCGCAGGAGGTAGGAGCAGAAGGAGAGGGAGAAGCAGACTCCCCACTGAGCAGGAAGCCTGACTCAGGGCTCGCAGGACCCCAGGATCATGACCTGAGCCAAAGGCAGACTCTTAACTGACTGAACCACCCAGGCACCCTGGAAGATAACTATTTTGCCACCTGAAGCTTGGCTTCAGCTCTTTGTAGACATTGGGACCACAGCTTAAATATCTTTTCATGGGAGAGTGGAGGATCCTCAGGATCTCAAACATTACTGTGTATATCTGATTCTGATCTTAATTTTAGCTTTAAATTCTGCTACCTCTTCTGGCTTGATTTCTTTTTTTTCATTTCTGGCACTCTGGGATTTCCCTCTCTTCATGTTGAACTCAGTTATATATCCCCAAATTATTGTGTTTTGAGTGTGAAAGTGAAGTGGGGTGGGGTTTGAGTGTATTCTGCTGTGTCAGCTCAGTCTGTCCCATTGACTGGGAACGAATCAATAGGTTTTTACAAATTAAATTATCTTTTCTAATGCAGTGGCACAGGTTGCACTTGGCTTTATTAACACTTTGCTAAAGAGGACACAGAGAAGAAGAGGCCAAAGAGGGCAATTTTTTGAGTTGAACAAATCATGATAGCTTTTCTGTACCAATTGGTGGAGTGTGTGAGTAGGACGGGGGTTGTCAAATAGACATATGTACTACTTATGACAGTATTAGGGAATTAGATGCTTTCCATAAATAAATTTTACCCAAAACTTCAATGTACTTATCTAAATACTTTTAAATATTTCTTTATGGAGATGTAATTATATGATTTTTTTTATCATTTAAAATACATTTTTGGTCATTATTTAACCTTAATAGTAAACCATCAAGATTGTGATTGTAATATAAATCATGACCTCAGAAGCTATTACAGTGGGTAGGACTATTTGCCCCTAAACTAAATAGTTCTTGATGGCTAGGTTTCTTAAATTAGTTATACACAAACAATGAATCATGGAACACTACATCAAAAACTAATGATGTAATGTATGGTGATTAACATAACATAATAAAAAAAATTAGTATAGACAACTTTAATAGTGCTGTGCCTCTTAGTTTGCTGTCAGAAAACTCTTTGTATTTTTTCAATGTGTCTGCTTCTAGTTTCCAGATATTCCTTCTAAATGTGGTAAACTTAGAAAAGAAAGATAAGTATGTTAGATTTGAGTATAGACCAAAATGGTACATTTGACTGTAAGAAAATTTCCAGAGGATAAGGTATCTGAATTTTATTATATGGACTTTGGCTTATTTATTTATTTGTTTATTATTTACTTATTTATGCTATTTAGAGATGAGATTTGACCCTTTTTTTTGAAAGTCTTTTTTTTTCCTGTTAGATGAAATTATTATATAAAGTCTAAACACTTTGCATGCATGTTTATATGCATATACATATGAACCAGCTACCAAATCCTAAATTCCAAATGATTTCATAACTCCAGATTTCTCATGGTTTTTCTCCCTCTTTGATGACTTCCCATTCAGTTTTCCTTCTCTTCCTCTATGATTCTCTGTGTTGTTTCCTATATCCCACAGATGAGTGAAACCATATGATAATTGTCTTTCTCTGATTGACTTATTTCACTCAGCATGATACCCTCCAGTTCCATCCAGGTCGATGAAATGGTAAATATTCATCCTTTCTGACAACTGAGTAATGTTCCATTGCATATATATACACCACATCTTCTTTATCCATTTATCTGTTGGTGGACATCTAAATAAATAAATAAGGTATGAAAATTTAACGAAACTAAAGAACATCTACATACAAAAAAGAAATAATAAATTGGAAGGCAACCTACAGCATTGAAGAAAATATTTGCAAATCATATATCTCGTGAGTTAATATCATATATAAGCTTATATATGATATATAACGCATATATATGTATATAATTCATACAACTCAATAGCAAAAAGGTAAATAATTCAATTTAAAAATGGGCACAGTTCCAAAATAGACATTTTTCCGAAGAAGATATACAATTCCAATAGGTACATGAAAAAGTGATCAATATCACAAATCATCAAAAAATACAAATCAAGACCACAATGAGATATCATCTCACACCTATTAAAAGGTTATCATCAAAAAGACAAGAGATAACAAATGTTGGCAATGGTGTAGAAATAAGGGGATCCTAGTACACTATTGGTGGGAATATAAATTGGTACAGCCAGTATGGAAAGCACTATGACTGTTCCTGAAAATATTAAAAATAGAATTACCTTATGATACAACAATCCCACTTCTGGACATATGTTAGAAAGAAATAAAATCAGAATCTCATGGAGATATCTGCACTTCTATGTTTATTTAATCATTGCAAAATTATTCACAATAACCAAGACATGGAAACAACCTAAGTGTCCTTCAACAGATGAATAAATAAATAAAATATAAGAATGTATATATGTGTGTGTGTATATAATATATAATGGAATGGAATGTGTGTGCATATATATAATATATAATGGAATATTTTTCTGACATAAAAGGAGGAAATCTTAAAGAAATGGAGCAAATAATCCTAAAATTTGTATGGAACCAGAAAAGACCCCGAATAGCCAGAGGAATGTTGAAAAAGAAAAACAAAGCTACTGGCCTCACAATTCCGGACTTCAAACTCTATTACAAAGCTGTAATCATCAAGACAGTAGGGTACTGGCACAAAAACAGACACATAGATCAATGGAACAGAATAGAGAGCCCAGAAATGGACCCTCAACTCTATGGTCAACTAATCTTCGACAAAGCAGGAAAGAATGTCCAATGGAAAAAAGACAGTCTCTTCAACAAATGGTGTTGGGAAAATTGGACAGCCCCATGCAGAACAATGAAACTGGACCATTTCCTTACACCACACACAAAAATAGACTCAAAATGGTTGAAAGACCTAAATGTGAGAAAGGAGTCCATCAAATTCCTAAAGAACACAGGCAGCAACCTCTTCAACCTCA
>NC_138385.1:20025324-20049963 GCF_054177405.1 Leptonychotes weddellii
CGGGATTCCAATTATTCTGACATTGGAACACCTCATGGTGTCACTTATTTCTCTGATTCTATTTTCATGGATTCTGAGTTGTTTTTCCCTGGCCTCCTCTTTTCCCTTTTTATCTATTATACTGTCTTCCAGATCACTTATTCTCTCTTCTGTCTCAGTTACCCTAGCTGTTAGATTATCTAGATTGGATTGGATCTCATTGATAGCATTTTTAAGTTCTGCCAATTCACCTTTTATTTCTGCCCTTAGAGACTCTATGTTGCCATTAATTAATTTCTTCATTCTAGCCATTGCCTTCACAATTGCTAGCCTGAATTCCATCTCCGACATCTTGGTTATGTCTGCATCCATTTGTAAATCTGCAGCATAAGTCATTATCTCTGAGTCTTTTCTGTTTTGGGGGCTCCTCCTCCTAGTCATTCTGTTGATGGGTGTTTGAGGGAATGTATAGAGTCCAAATTATTGACCAGAACCCAAGCAAGATGCACCTGTTTTCTTGGGACCTTAGAGTTGCTGGCCTCTTGTTTTCCCAGACTGTCTTCTGCGGGAGGGGCCTGCCGTGCTGTTACTCAGGAAACTCTGTTTGGGCGGAGTTGCCCTGCACCCCTGTGGTGGGGGATGGACTTAGTGGGAATCAGTCTTTGGGGCTTTTGTTCTCTGGCGCCTTTCCCTGGCGGCTTTCCACGTCTCTTCCGCAAGTCAGAGCAGAAGAGACCGTTTCCAACCCTCTGCCTCAGAGCAGAGAGACCGCAGTCTGTTCTTCAGTGAGGTCTCCTGGCCACACTGTCTCCGTTTCTGTCCGTGCTGCTATAAACTGCAGTGTCCTGGGTTGTGCACCCCTACGCAGAGCTCCCAGTCTGCCTCCAGGTTGGGGCCCATCTCTGCCCTTTGTGCTTCTAAAACCGCCAGCCGCTCCCAACACACGCGCGCGCGACTCCGCCGCTTGGGGTTTCCACCCCCGGGGGTTGCAGTTCACCAGCACAACCCCGTTGCACAGGGTTTCCATCTCGGAGGCTGCAGTTCGCGTGTGCGCAACCGTCACTCAGGTTTCTGTCCTGGGGGCTGCAGTTCACGTGCGCGCGACCCCGCCGGTCTGGTTTCCCCCCCAGGGGCTGCCCTAAAGTTCTTTCCCGATGCTACCAGTCTGCAAGTCTGTGCCCCGTCTGCAGCGCGTGAGGCTGTCACTCACCGGCGGTGTAGGATCCCCACGTCCAGGCACCCTCCCGCCACTGTTTATCCTCTGATATCTGCCCGTAGGATCACGGCTCTCCGCTTCGTACCCCAAAACCAACTGCCTGCGATATTCTGTTTGTAGAGATCCAGATCTTCTTACATCTCAGGCTGGTTTTGTGGGTGCTCAGAGTGGTCTGGTAGTTATCCAGCTCAATTCCGGGGACCAGTTGAAATAGGGTCCCCTACTCCTCCACCATCTTTCCCCTCCTCCCCATAATTTTTGTTTCTTTTGTAAACTTATCCCTATACCAAATACTAAGAAATTTCTTCCTGTTTTAATTTATAGAGGTAGTGTATTTTTATTTTTGTCACTAATATTTATAATCCATTTCAAGTTAATTTGTAAATAATTTGAGAGAAGATTTGAGGTACTCTTTTAATTTAATTTTACTTTTTTTCATAAGGATACATTGTTTTTAGAACAATTTGTTGAAATTAATACCCTTTTCCTCTTGAATAATTTTAGCCATTTTATTGATATAAGTTAACAATATTCAAACAAACAATAAAATCAAGTTTGGATTCTTTTTCTACTCATATGTATATTGAAATTATGAAGTCCTTTCTCCTCTCTTTCTTATTCTTCATGAAACCATAAAAGCTATACAAAATGTTCATTTGTCTAAAATGTTTTTAATCTCCATCTTCTATACTGCACTGTAATGCAAGGGTATGCCTTCATCATTTTACTGTTTTTCTTATTCCTAATTTTAAGCCTTGCAAAAACTAATGACCTAAGGGGACATTGAAGTAGAACAAAATACACTTCCCTACAGATAGTGAGATTGCTGACGAAGTGCAAAGATTTCCACTGGGACTCCTATAGGCTTGCAAGCAATTTTCATAGTGCAAAATCCCACTTTAAAACTAATTTTTCTCTAAGCCCAAGGAATGTGTTCTAAGAGGGTTTCAGTACCAAAACAACAATAAGTAAATCCAGTACATATAAAATTTAAGTAAAATACAAGTTGGATTTTTGTTTTGTTTTGTTTTGTCTTGGCTTTAGAGTTTGGAGAGGAATATTGCTTATCAAACTGAATGAAATTTCATCAAGACTTCAAACATATACACCTAAAGAAAGGCAAAGTTTAAAAACTGGTTTGAAAATATATGGTAAATATTTGTACTCAACACAATACTGTACAATAGTAGTAACAAGACAAAAGATTCAATAAATTCAAACTATGTCTCTCTGACAATTATTAAATGGAGGTTATAAGAATTAGGAATTTGGGGAAGTGTTTGCCTAGTTTATCTTTCACTGTAGTAAAGAACCTATTACCCAGATGTAGTAAAGAAAACCTGTCCAACATTGCATGTTACAAAGTGTAACTTACAGCCATTTACCTCAGAGTTAATTATCTGATGCCAAAACTGCTAATTAATTCAAGGAGTTTGTTGCTGGCTTTATTTTTGTTCCTTTTATTTAATGTCAGATCTGAAGGAAATATTATCTGTGATATCATTTGGTTTGTTTTTATTTTGGCATTGAATTATGGGCTGTAGCCTGGGAAGAGAACCATTTTTTTCCCTCTTCCATTCTCTTTTATTCTCATTTCACTAAAAGGGCATATGGAGGACTATCTACTGTTGTGAAGTGATGGTAAGATAGATGTGGCAATTTATTGTAGAAATTGGTGACTTTTGAGCTTTGGGGGGAAAATGACTTCTTTTTGGTGAATTGTTTTGGGTTTGGATTTGAGGTC
Source organism: Leptonychotes weddellii (assembly GCF_054177405.1). Lineage (NCBI taxonomy): Eukaryota > Metazoa > Chordata > Mammalia > Carnivora > Phocidae > Leptonychotes > Leptonychotes weddellii. The sequence continues at coordinate 20,028,264 of NC_138385.1, forward strand.
AGATTTAGAGAGCAGGAAATTGACCATCTTAGAATTGAGAGGAGGCCATTAAATTCTCCTGAGAAGTCTAATAAATAGACACATATTTTTTGATATCTTTCTTATTTCTTTTGATAAAAGAAAAAAAATAAGAAATATAAATACTACTAATAATGACAAATATTATTTACTGAGCACTCGATCTGTTCTCAAAGTTTCACATTTGTTTTGTTTTGTTTTTTAAAGATTTTATCTATTTGACAGAGAGACAGCAAGAGAGGGAACACAAGCAGGGGGAGTGGGAGAGGGAGAAGCAGGTTTCCTGACAAGCAGGGAGCCCGATGCTGGGCTCAATCCCAGGACCCTGGGATCATGACCTGAGCCAAAGGCAGACGCTTAATGACTGTGCCACCCAGGTGCCCCGAAATTTCACATTTCACATTATATTATCCAAATTTTACAAATTAGAGAAATGTGAGAAAACAATAAAAAGTAACTTGCCCAAGTTCATACAGCTAAAATGTAGAAACATCTGAATTCAAACTCAGTAGGTATGACTCCAAAGGTCTTGCTCTTAAATTCTATTCTGTACTACCTTCCAGTGAGTAACCATTAATTGAAATGTATATTTATAATTCATGTTTTGAAACACATTTGAAATACGTACCAAAATGCCATTGTTAAAAAGGAAGAAAATATGGTTTCTTTCTATATTACCAGTTGTTCTTTGGGTAACAGTATATATAATAGAAATTGTTGCATTTTTGGCCAATTTAATATTGAATATGGAACATCAATCTAGCTAGAAATTCTGAAATTGATGACTTTTTTCCTGTTTATCACTAGTTATAGCATAGTCATGTGTAGTAGCTTTTGCTGAAAATGTTTTCTCTTAAACATTTGTTAATTTCAGTCTGTAAAAAAGAAAATTTATAAATTTCACTTCATTAAAATAAAAAATTTAGCACTTTTAATGACACCATTTATAAAACAAAAATATCTAAGTATACACAAACTGGAAGAAAATATTTATCATATATCTGAAAAATGACATACTCAGAATATATGATAAGAATGATAAGAAATCAAATAACTCAATTGAAAGATGGCAAAATATCTGAATGGATATTTTTCAAAAAAAATATATGAATGGCCAATAAGCCCATGTAAAGACACTCATCAACATTAGTTACAAGAAAATGTAAAGCAACATCAAAATGAGATGACACCCCCCACACACACTAAAATTGCTATAATCAAAATGATGGGTAATAACAAGTGTTGGTGGAGATGTGGAGAAGTTAGCACACTCATACACTGCTGGTAGGAATGTAAAATGATGTAGTCGCTTTCTTTTTTAAAAAATTTTTCATTTAAGTTCAATTTAGTTAACATATAGTATAGTATTAGTTTCAAGGGTAGAATTTAGTGATTTGTCAGTTGCATATAACACCCAGTGTTCATTACATCAAGTGCCCTCCTTAATGTCCATCACCCAATTACCCCATCCCCCCACTCCCCTCCCCTCCAGCAATCCTCAGATTGTTTCCTACAGTTAAGAGTCTCTTATTGTTTGCTTCCCTCTCTGTTTTTATCTTATTTTATTTTTCCTTCCCTTCCCCTGTGTTCATCTGTTTTGTTTCTTAAATTCCACATATGAGTGAAATCATATGGTGTTGGTCTTTCTCTAACTGAACTATTTTGCTTAGCTTAATAGCCTCTAGCTCCATCCATGTCATTGCAAGTGACAAGATTTTGTTCTTTTTGATGGCTGAGAATTATACACACACACACACACACACAAATCACTTCTTTATCCATTTCACCCATTCATGTGTTGATGGACATCTGGGCTCTTTCTATATTATGGCTATTGTGGACATTGCTGCTATAAAATTGGGATGCATGTGCCTCTTCAAATCACTATTTTTGTATCCTTTGGAAAAATACCTAGTAGTGCAATTGATGGGTCATAGGGTTATTCTATTTTCAATTTTTTGAGGAAACTCCATACTGTTTTCTAGAGTAGCTGCACCAGTTTACATTCCCACAAACAGTGTAAGAGGGTTCCCCTTTCTTCCCATTCTCCCCAACAACAATTGTTTCCTAAGTTGTTAATTTTAGCCACTTTCAAAAACAGTTTGGCACTTCTTCAAAGGGTTAAACACAGAATTACCATGTAACTGAGCAATTCCAACCCTAGGTGTCTACTCCCCCCTTGAAAAAAGAAAATGTATCTATATGAAGAAAAGTACATGAATGTTCATAGCAGCACTATTCACAAGAGTCCCAAAGTGAAAAGAACCCAAATATCCACTAACTAGTGAATGGATAAACAAAATGTTGTATAACTATACGATGGAATATTTTTCAGCCATAAGAAGAAATGAAGTACTGATGCATATTACAACATGGATGGACCTCAAAAATATGTTAAGAAGCCAAACACAAATGTCCACACATTGCATGATTGCATTTGTTTGAAATGTCCAGAAAAGGAAACTTTATACAGATAGAAAAATAGGTTAGTTTTGCCTGGGGCTGGGAGTCGGAGTGGGGATCAACTGTATCCTGGCATAAGGAATTATACATGAGGGAAATATTCTAAAATTAGATTGTGTTAGGAGGAGCAAGATGACGAAGGAGTAGGAGATCTAAATTTCATCTAGTCCCAGGAATTCAGTTAGATAGTAATCAAACCATTCTGAACACCTAAAAACTCAACAGGAAACAAACGAAAATGAAAACACAACTGTTCAAAGTCTTTGAGATGCAGCAAAGGCAGCCCTGAGAGGAAAGTATATAGCAATACAAGCCTTTCTCAAGAAACAAGAAAGGTCTCAAATACACAACCTAACCCTACACCTAAAGGAGTTGGAGAAAGAACAGCAAATAAAGCCTAAACCCAGTGGGAGAAGAGAAATAATAAAGATCAGAGCAGAAATCAATGAAATAGAAACTAAAAGAATAGTAGAACAGATCAACAAAACTAGGAGCTGGTTCTTTGAAAGAATGAATAAGATTGATAAACTCTTGGCCAGACTTATCAAAAAGAAAAGAGAAAGGACCCAAATAAATAAAATCATGAATGAAAGAGGAGAGATCACAACCAACACCAAAAGAATACAAACAATTATAGGAACATATTATGAGCAACTATATGCCAACAAATTAGACAATCTGAAAGAAATGGATGCATTCCTAGAGATGAATAAACTACCAAAACTGAACCAGGAAGAGATAGAAAACCTGAACAGACACTTAACTAGTAAGGAAATTGAAGCAGTAATAAAAAATCTGCCAATACACAAGATCCCAGTGCCAAATAGCTTCCCAGGGGAATTCTACCAAACATTTATAGAAGAATTAATACCTGTTCTTCTGAAACTTCTCCAAAAAATAGAAATGGAAGGAAAACTTCCAAACTCATTTTATGAGGCCAGCATTACATTGATTCCAAAACCAGACAAAGACCCCATCAAAAAGGGAGAACTACAGAAAAATATCCCTAATGAACATGGATGCAAAATTTCTCACCAAAATACTAGCCAATAGGATCCAACAGTACATTAAAAGGATTATTCACCACGGCCAAGTGGGATTTATTGGCTGCAAGGTTGGTTCAATACCCGCAAATCAATCAATGTGATACAATACATTAATAAAAGAAAGAACAAGAACCATATGATCCTCTCAATAGATGCAGAAAAAGCATTTGACAAAGTACAGCATCCTTTCTTTTTTTTTTTTTTAAGATTTTTTATTGATTTATTTGAGAGAGAGAGAGAGACAGCGAGAGAGGGAACACAAGCAGGGGGAGTGGGAGAGGGAGGAGCAGGCTTCCCGCTGAGCAGGGAGTCTGATGCGGGGCTCAATCCCAGGACCCTGGGATCATGACCTGAGCCTAAGGCAGCCGCTTAACTGACTGAGCCACCCAGGTGGCCCCAGCATCCTTTCTTGATTAAAGCTCTTCCAGTGTAGAGATAGGGGGTACATACCTCAATATCATAACAGCCATCTATGAAAAACCCACAGCAAATATCATTCTCAATGGGGAAAAACTGAGAACTTCTCCCCAAAGTTCAGGAACACAGCATGGATGTCAAATATCACCACTGCTATTCAACATAGTACTAGAAGTCCTAGCCTCAGCATTCAGCCAACAAAAAGAAATAAAAGCATCCGAATTGGCAAAGAGGAAGTCAAACTCTCACTGTTTGCAGGTGATATGATACTTTATGTGGAAAACCCAAAAGACTCCACCCCAAAACTGCCAGAACTCGTAGAGGAATTCAGTAAAGTGGAAGGATATAAAATCAATGCACAGAAATTGGTGGCATTCCTATACACCAACAAGACAGAAGAAAGAGATATTAAGGAGTCAACCCATTTACAATTGCACCCAAAACCATAAGATACCTAGGAATAAATCTAACCAAAGTGGCAAAGAATCTGCACTCAGAAAACTATAGAATACTCATGAAAGAAATTGAGGAAGACAGAAAGAAATGGAAAAAAGGTTCCATGCTCATGGATTGGAAGAATAATATTGTGAAAATGTCTATGCTGCCTAGAGCAATCTACACATTTAATGCAATTGTTATCAAAATACCATCAACTTTTTTCAAAGAAATGGAACAAATAATCCTAAAATTTGTATGGAACCAGAAAAGACCCTGAATACGTAGAGGAATGTTGGGAAAAAAAGCAAAGCTGGTGGCATCACGATTCCAGACCTTAAGCTCTATTACAAAGCTGTAATCATCAAGACAGTATGGTACTGACACAAAAACAGACACATAAATCAACGGAACAGAATAGAAAGCCCAGAAATGGACCCTCAACTCTATGGTCAACTAATCTTTGACAAAGCAGGAAAGAATATTGAATGGAAAAAAGACAGTCTCTTCAACAAATGGTGTTGGGAAAATTGGACAGCCATGTGTAGAAGAATGAAACTGGACCATTTCCTTACACCACACACAAAAATAGACTCAAAATGGATGAAAGACTTCAATGTGAGACAGGAATCCATCAAAATCCTAAAGGAGAACACAGGCAGCAACCTCTTCGACCTCAGCCACAGCAAATTCTTCCTAGACACATTGCCAAAGGCAAGGGAAGCAAGGGCAAAAATGAACTATTGGGACTTCATCAAGATAAAAAGCTTTTGCACAGCAAAGGAAATAGTCAACAAAACCAAAAGACAACTGACAGAATGGGAGAAGATATTTGCAAATTTCATATCAGATAAAGGGCTAGTATCCAAAATCTATAAAGAACTTATCAAACCCAACACCCAAAGAACAAATATCCAATCAAGAATTGGGCAGAAGACATGAACAGACATTTTTCAAAGAAGACATCCAAATGGCCAACAGACACATGAAAAAGTGCTCAACATCACTCAGCATTAGAGAAATACAAATCAAAACCTCAGTGAGATACCACCTCACACCAGTTAGAATGGGTATAATTAACAAGTCAGGAAAGGACAGATGTTGGCAAGGATGTGGGGAATGGGGAACCTTCCTACACTATTGGTGGGAATGCCAGCTGGTGCAGCCACTCTGGAAAACAGTATGGAAGTTCCTCAAAAAGTTGAAAATAGAGCTACTCTACGACCCAGCAATTGCACTACTGGGTATTTACCGCAAAGATACAAATGTAGTTATCCGAAGGGACACATGCACCCCAACGTTTGTAGCAGCAATGTCCACAATAGCCAAACTATGGAAAGAGCATAGATGTCCATTGACAGATGAATGGATAGGAAGATGTGGTATATATATAGAATGGAATATTATGCAGCCATCCAAAAACTGAATTCTTGCCTTTTGCAATGACTTGGATGGAACTAGAGGTTATTATGCTAAATGAAATAATTGAATCAGAGAAAGACAATTATCATATGATCTCACTGATATGAAGAATTTGAGAAACAAGACAGAGGATCATAGGGCAAGGGAGGGAAAATTGAAACAAGACGAAACCAGAGAGGGAGATAAACCATAAGAGACTCTTAATCTCAGGAAACAAACTGAGGGTTGCCTGAGTGGAGGGGTGTGGGAGGGATGGAGTGGTTGGGTGATGGACATTGAGTAGGGTATATGCTATGTTGAGTGCTGTGAATTGTGTAAGACTGATGAATCACTGACCTGTACCCCTGAAACAAGTAATACATTATATGTTAATAAAAAAAAAATCACAGAGCAAAAAAAAAAAAAAAGAAAAACTTAGATTGTGTTTATAAATGCATAACACTGTAAATTTACCAAAACATTAAATTATATTCTTGAAATATGTGAATCTCAACTTATATTAATAAATTAATTTTCTGTCTTTATTTATTTTTCACTAACTTCTGGCCTTTAACATTACTTCTCAATGAGCACACTCAAGAAGAGGAACTATAAATGTCTTGTCCTTGAGGACATCCCCAGTATCTAGATCAGTATCTGGCACAATGTAGGCATATAAAATGTATGCATATATTTGTGCATGTCTGTGTATAGCAACATCTCTAGCTATATATTTTCCTAATCAAATAGGTTGTTTATATTTCCCAACTTCTTGTAACTATGAAAATTTTCAAACACAGAATACCTTGATGAACACCCTTAAACTTACCATCTAAATTCAAGAATTGTCAACTTTTTGCCATAGTTGCTTTATTTACATTTGCATCTGTGTATATGTACATTACTGAACCATTTATATATTAGCTGCCTACATCTTTATAGTCTTCCATAATTACTTTCACATGCATCTCCTTACTAGCCATAATTTCATTATTTCCTCTAAGAAAATAACAATAATTCCCTAATATTACCTACTATCCAATCCATATTCAGTATTTCCCAGTTGGCCATGAAATATTTCCATTTTTTAAAAAACCAGCATCCAACCAAGATTCACATATTCCATTTCGTTGTTATATCTCCTTAATCATCTACAGTTTAAATAGGTCCCCAGTTTTTTCATGATAATAAACTTATGAGGAAATCAAAGAAACTGCCCTATATATTGTCACATGTTCTAGATTTCTCTGTTTATTTGTGACACATTTAACTTGCTCCTCTATTCTATCCATCTCCTGTAAAGTAAAAGTTACTTCTAAAGTTTTGATTAAATTAAATGGGAAGAAATCAGAGAGGGAGACAAACCATGAGAGACTCTGGATTCTGGGAAACAAACTGAGAGTTACAGAAAGGAAGTGGGTAGAGGGATGGGGTAACTGGGTGATGGGTATTAAGGAGGGCACGTGTTGTGATGAGCACTGAGTGTTACACCCAACTAATGAATTATTGAACACTACATCGAAAACAATGATGCACTATATGTTAGGTAATTGAACATAATAAAAAATTAAAATTAAAAAAATAATACAATGACTGTAACTAACACAGCTGGATGGTATACTTGAAGGGTGCTAAAAGAGTAGATTCTAAAAATTCTCATCACAAGGAAAAGAATATTTTTTTATAGAAAGAAATGTATATAACATGATGGATACTAATAAACTTATTATGATAATCCCTTCACAATATATGTATGTCAAATCATGCTGTACAGCAGTGCGTATGTCAATTATATGTAAATAAAACTGAAAGAAAAAAGATAAAAAATAAAGGTTTGATTAAATTAAATTAATTAAATTCAATTTAAGCATTTTGTCATGGATACTTTATAAGCCATGTTGTGTAGCTCAATTAAATATTTTAAAGAATAAATTGTAATCTGATTTTGAGTGAAAAAAAGGAATAAACAATACAAAAGGACTTTCAAGAAAAATATATACTATATTTTCTCTCTTAAAAATTTTGGATAGTGTAGACAACACTTAAAAACAGTTTTTAGAGGTCACTATTCTGAAGAGTATTTTTTGGTGTATCAAATTTGCTTTTTTCTGAACATGAGATATGAGCTGCTTTTCTGAAAAAATATTCCTTTTTTTAAGACAAAAAATTTAAAACTTTCTTAGTTTAGGCTTTTTTTCTTAGCAGAAATTCAAGCATTTCTTCTGCATTTTTATTTCATACATGCAATAAAAGACTATGGTCATATTCATTGAGGACAAAGAACTAATAAAAGAGACCATTTATGAGCCATAATATTTATTTCAATACTGGAGATTTCCCTTTCATCTTTTTCTTTTTGTAAGCATTTGATTTTTTTTTTTTCGATTTAAAAGAAAATACCCCTGAATAACCCTTCTCAGTGCCATTAACTGTGCTAAATAACTGTCTTGTTTTTGATCAGCCTTGAGCTCTTTAGGAGGATACTCTGAGGGCATACATAGGGCTCTGCCTTCATGGCTAGCCCCTTGGACAGTGGCTTTGACAATGGCAGTCCCTGATTGTCTTGACCAAATCATTGGATTGCAAAGCATAAAGTGTTGCTAAATTCTGATTATTTAAAATCTGCCTAATTATAATTGAATAATTTAGCAAATATTTATTGAGTACCTTGTACATACAAAACATTGGGGGAGCGTAATTCTCTTTGTACACTTAAATGATTTTTTTTGTATATTTGTCCTCTATGTACCTCTCTGTTTCTTTCTTTACTTCTATTTCATATATGCTTCAGGGAAGTTATTGGATTATGCATGAATGATCTCTGAATTGTGTGAAGAGTACTATTCTTATAACTTTCATTACCAAGTTTGATTGCCAGAATAGATCTAATTGATGAAGTCATAGGTCAATGATAGCAACTTGTTCAGAAGAACAGCTAAACCAATGGTTGGAAGGCTTGACTTTAAATTCTTTAAATTCTGTTTGTCAGTGTCTCATTACAGATACAAGGATTGATAGTAGTTTGACTGTTGTAATAACTCAAAGGGGTCAAACCAAGGGTCTGAGAGAAATATTGGCCCAGCATTTTTAGTGTGATACAGGAGAAATAATCCAGCATTTGTTTGATTCATATTTATGTTCTCTCAGGCTTCTCCATCCTTCTTAGATGGTATGCAAAAAGTAGGCCATATTCATGTTAATAGAAGTCAAGTTGATGAAATAATAAGGAACACTGATCAGACCAATAATTTTTAACATTTATAATGTAATTACTTCATTATTCAGCTTTGGAATTATAATTAATGTCATTTATTTTGTTTCAACTAGATCTTCTCTTGCCATTTCTATGACTCCTTTTGACATGAGTCTGTCTGTATCCTAGCACAAATGTATGAAATTGAAAGCAATTTAAGATAGTTTGACCAGTTAAATGATGCCTGAATAGTTATTAGCATTTTAATTTGTTGCATTATTGAGAAGGGTTGTTCTACTGCATTTTCCCCCCTCACTTTCATCCTTATATAGCTTCTTAATGGCTTAATGGTCCATCTGGATCATTTCCTCTACAAGACTTTAATTCTATTTACTAGTTTTGTCATCTGTAGATTTCCAATTTAAATATTTAGAAACATCACATGATGTCATCTTGCTTAAGTAGGTTAGTGTAATTGTCTTGAAAGCATGAACAAAACATGCCTCATATCTTATTTTTACAAAATTTAAATGGAAGTTAATTTACACAGAAGAATAATCAAACCCCTGCAGATATATGTATCATTCATATATCTTGCTCTGCATGGGACATCAAACATGAACAACTGAAAAATAGGTTTTCCGTTTACCTTGTTGATATTAGGTTTCAGATTTGTGCATAAGATGGCTCATCTTACACAATTGTTCCCTAATTATCTACTCTAGGAAGATAGGAAACTCAAGAATATCAAATGTCATGTTTCGTGGATTTTTCTGGGAAAATGTGGTGAAAGTTATATTTAAAAGTAGTAATAAAAATGCTCATTCATATTTCTTGCTGTACTGTGTAGATAAATAAACCTTTATCAAATAAATACTGTCTTCTGGGCCTAGAAAAGTCCAGCAAATAATCCAACTCTGATGTATCAATTCTAACAGTTTGATGTAGGGTGTATGCGATTAAATACAGTAACATTAATGAAAGAGATATGGTAGCTATCCTCAAGTATTTAAGAAATGTTATGTAGAAAAGAATTAGACTATTTTCTCATTCTTCCAGTGGCAGAATTAGAAGCAGTAGGTCACAGATAAAGCAGGAAAATGTTGAATTATTTTAAGGTAAATATTTTCAGTGACATAAATTGCCAAATAATAAATTGACCTTCTACAGAAGGGATTGACTGTACATTGCTGAATCTGTTTAACCAGAGACTTGATTTCCTTATGGTAGACAGATATGCAGGAATTCATGTATTGGGAGAAGACGGGACCAGATGATCTCTAATATACCCTTCAAACTAGAGAATCAATGATTTTTTTTTACTCTTAAAACAACCAAGAAACACAAACAAAGGCAGGAGTCTTCAGAGAGTTGACTCCTTGAAATAGCTAATGGGGTACTCACGTTTGTCTTGTTCAGACTGATACTGGGAGATCAAACATCTGCCCTCAAATACCTTCTCATCTGGCTTGCTTCAATGTATAGGATTTTCATCATAGTGTTTACCTCTTTGAAAACTTCTGGATGCATGCACATTTGACCTGGATATAGGAGGAAGAATTTCTATATGAATTATGGAACCATTCCTAAGGTGTTAGTTTACTTTATGAAAATCTTACCTATTCTGCTTCACCACAAAGTTGAGCATGACATCTTATATAGTGCTACATAATTATTCTCCACTCTCCACAGATAAATACAAACTCCTTTGAAGTGATTTCATAGACCTTTATAACCTGATTTGAACCTACCTCTCAAACCTCAACTCCTGTTGTTCAATCCATATGCTCTAGGTCAAGCTACTTGTCATTTCTCCAAAATTTGTTGTTCTTCCATATCTCTGAGGCCAGGAATTGCCAGGAATGTCAATTTACTTTTCTTTGCTAAGTAAATGCCTGTTATCCCTAAAGACTTTCTTCTAATACAAAATTTTCTCTGAGGCCTTTTCCAATCTGCTAGCTAAACTTAGTGACTCCCTCTTCTATTCTCTAATGGCATTTTGTAATATTTCAACTATAATAGCTGTTATATTGGATATTATCTGGCTGTCTTTAGGTCTCTCCATTATACTGAGTTTCTTCAATGAACAGTGTTATAGTCATCTTCTATATCTCCATTGTTTAGTACATAGCCTCAGAGTGTTGGTACTCAGTGAATTTTTGTTGAATACTGCATGTATGATATGAATATACTAATTTATAAGTTGGTTGATAGACTATAATATACACACATCTTTGTGAGGGAAACGTAGGGACATGTTCAGTGTGTTGTAGTCCACTGAAATTCTGGATGTATCTGAAAAATGGAGTGATAATGCTGGACAAATAACTGGGAATGGAAGAAAGTGGAGAATGAGGAGCATAAGAAGTCCTAGAAAGGGAGCACTAAATTGAAGGGTTTATGATGAGGATAACATAGAAAAAATACTTGGACATTCCCAATTTCTAAGAACTAGTTTTTGACAAGCTCAAAACTGGAAGGCTTTTGAATTTCTTCATTCATAAAGAAAGGTTGATACCATTTTATGCCTTGCTGGGAAATTGACACACTTGATTTCTGTGTACCTAAAATTCTAAATTCAGGACTTCTTTAAAAACTATGATGAATTGCTGAAGTTAAATTGAAATTATAATTCTGTTTAGCTTGTCTCATAGCCATACTTTTTGATTATTAATCTACTAGTGACTAAGCAAAAGTACATTAGAAACAGCCATGTACCAGAGATCAACACTGTTAAGACACAATGACTTCAGAGTTGCTTTTCTATTCTTTTCTATTCAACTCTAACCTACCATGTTTTAGTATCTGTCTCTCCAGTCATGGTCTGTCAATCACATTGAATGACATGCCAAAGATAAAAGCATCACTTCTTTGGCAAGAAGAAATAAAAATAAAAAGATTGGCAAAACATCAAGTTTAGTATGGAGCTATTGTCTGTTTAATCAAAAGATGTTATTTAAACAGTACGCTGCCTCTATTCTATAGAGATTAGAACATTGTTAGAAGTATGGAATAACAACTCTTGTCATTATAACAGCAGGATTTTTTTTTCTTTGTACTTTCCAATTGCTATAGATAAAGGATATATCTGGCATATTACTTCATGTCTGAAGTTTTACATTTTCAAATATATTTTTTCTATTTTTAGAAGAATTTTATAATTTTAATTAATTCTATAAACTGTAATTATTTCTTTACACTTGCATTTGAAATGGAAAGAGAAATATGTGAAAGTCATGGTGATTTTGCTTTCCTGTAGACTATAACTTGCAGGGGTGGGGGATGCTGGTGAGAAATACTCTCACTTGAAAAATAAATCAAAAGACCAGAGAATGTTATTGAAACACCAGCAATTGATCTCTTGTAAAGATTATAATTTTAATTTTCATGTTTATTTATTTATTTATTAAAGATTTTATTTATTTATTTGACAGAGAGAGACACAGCGAGAGAGGGAACACAAGCAGGGGCAGTGGGAGAGGGAGAAGCAGGCTTCCCGCTGAGCAGGGAGCCCGATGCAGGACTCCATCCCAGGACCCCGAGCCGAAGGCAGACGCTTAACAACCGAGTCACCCAGGCGCCCTTAATTTTCATGTTTAAATACAATGAAACTTTTGCATACTTCCAATGTGAAAGTACCCAAGCTCAGCTTTGTATTTCAGGAGATGAAAAAAACACGATCCCTGTCTTCAGAAGGGGCGTCCTTTAACAGAGGAAAAAATGTCATATTACAGATAAGAATTTTTGTCTTATTTAATTGCTGTAAATTGTGGGAATTCATAGTGTCTGACTAGATAAGATTTAATAAACGGATGCCTCCTTGGGTGAGACTAGTTGAAAAGCAAAGAAGGAGTGTCCAGAAAACTGGACCTCCTTTAAAGTTTCTGGGCTGAAAACAGCCAGATCCTCATTATGGCTCAGTGTACTCATCCAGGGAGTAAATGCTTAGGAGGAACATTTATCTTTGGCGGTCATGTACTCCACATACTCCCCGCCTGCACGTGTGTCACAAGCACAACTTGTTCTAATCACACAATACTCCCTATGTCACTGTCTTGATTATTAAAGCTTCTCATTCCTTCTTGCTTTTCTTATTCCCTTGATGTATTGATAACATTCACAATAAAAGTGGAGGAAGAGCTTGCCTCAGGACGTTTCACCACCAGAGCGTCTGGTCCCCAAGCCTTCTCCTTTCTCCTACTTAGGTGTGTGGAGTAAACACTTCATTCCCTGCTTCAGGGTTTGCTGGCCAAACCCAACAGTAAATCAAATGGCCCTAATATGCTAAATGTGTATTCATGTGCAAAATAAGAATCATGCTATTTTTACAAAGAATATTGTCTCTGCCCCCATCATTAACCAGGCAAGCAAACTTCTTAAAAAGAAAAACAGAATTTTTATATCATATTTTCTTTTTTTTTTTTTTTAAAGATTTTATTTATTTGACAGAGAGAGAATGAGAGAGAGAGCACATGAGAGGGGGGAGGGTCAGAGGGAAAAGCAGACTCCCCGCCGAGCAGGGAGCCCGATGCGGGACTGGATCCCAGGACTCCAGGATCATGACCCGAGCCGAAGGCAGTCGCTTAACCAACTGAGCCACCCAGGCACCCTATCATATTTTCTTAGCATAAAATATATAAGCAAAGAGTTAATAGGTCATAAATATAATAGATAATTTTAGGTAAGGCTTCTTTATTAATTTTTGGTTCACAGTCTAATTTGCTAACTAACCTTGCATATGAGTAGAATGCACAACTACAATTTTTTTTTAGCAAGAGATGACTAGGCTATTTTCAGTTACTAAAATTTTAGTAAAGAAGCTATGGATCAAGTTATTTCTCCAGTGGAAAGTTTTCTTTTTTTATTTTCTTTTCATGACCACTGTTCCATATTTCAGGCTGAACATCCCACAATCAGATAAAATAAGTCAAGTTGGCTGTCTTTCAAAGAGTCTAAGTAATCTTTCCCAACCAATATTCAGGGATTCCAGATGGTGGTAGATGATAAATTTGCTCTGTGATTGATTGACTATGTGTTTTTAATAACATTGTTATGAATACATTAAAATAAAATAGATCCAGTTAAAATCTGACCTCTGTCATCTACTAGTTAAGTGCCTTGGATGAGTCATTTATCTTCTTTAAGTCACAGGTTCTGTGTCTGTAAAAAGGAGATAATAATTTCCATTTAGCAATATTATTTTATTTTTAAACATTAAAACATCAAGTACAGTTCCTGGGATATATTAGGAATTCAAAAAAATGTTAGTTTCTTTTTATCCCTCTGATATGTACAAAATCTGCTGTATAAGTGGGTTCCATTTTGTTTTAGTTCCTGGTATCACACTGTTTCCTTAACTTTAAGGGGTCATCTTGAAAATATATACCTTTTGTTCTGGGAAAAAAATACAAATGCCTTAGTGCAAAATCATGCCACCACTGGAGCCACAAATATAAATGTATCTCTTATTGAAAGTGAAATGCTAAGATAGGCTTCAAATATCAAAACCAAAAGATGTTGGTATATAATTTAGAAAGCAATGATTAAGGATCTGATTCAAATCCTTACTAGGGGGCCTATAGAAACATAAAAGCTAGGAAAAGTCACTTAAACATTAGATACCTTGGTTTCTCTAGTTTTAGAGGTAATAATCCCTGCTTACTAGAAACATAATATTAGCATTTCAGAGTCTAATAAAAAAGCTTCCTAAAGTATTAATGTTGCTATTATTTTAAAAATGATTCAGTAACTTGTAAAGCCTTTCCAAATAATTAAATTAGATTTTAGGAATTCTTCAAGATAAACACATAATGAATTTCTCATAAGAAAAGCATTTATATTATCAGAAGTTTGTCAGTGGAGGGAGGAAACCATTATTATAGTCATGCAAAACACAATTCATTGAGTCTACAATTTTTTTACAGTCTACAATAATTTTTATAGTAAGAAAAAATATGTTGAATATTGTGGAATTCAGCAACATGGCAGGATATAAAATCAATGCACAGAAATCAGTGGCATTTCTATACATTAACAGTGAGACAGAAGAAAGAGAGATTAAGAAATTGATCCCATTTACAATTTCACCAAAACCCATAAGATACCTAGGAATAAACCTAACCAAAGAGGTAAAACATCTGTACTCTAAAAACTATAGGACACTTATGAAAGAAATTAAGGATTACACAAAGAATGGAAAAACTTTCCATGGTCATGGATTGGAAGAATAAATATTGTGAAAATATCTATGCTACCAAGAGCAATCTACACATTCAGTGCAATCCCTATCAAAATACCATCAACCTTTTTTCATAGAGCTTGAACAAATAAACCTAAAATTTGTATGGAACCAGAAAAGACCCCAAATAGTCAGAGGAATGTTGAAAAACTACTGTGAATTGTGTAAGACTGTTGAATCACAGGCCTGTACCTCTGAAACAAATAATACATTATATGTTAAAAAAAAAAAAAAGAAGATAGCAGGAAGGGACGAATGAAGGGGGGGAAATCAGAGGGGCAGATGAACCATGAGAGACTATGGACTCTGAGAAACAAACTGAGGGTTCTAGAGGGGAGCGGGGTGGGGGGATGGGTTAGCCTGGTGATGGGTATTAAAGAGGGCATGTTCTGCATGGAGCACTGGGTGTTATATGCAAACAATGAATCATGGAACACTACATCAAAAACTAATGATGTCATATGGTGATTAACATAACATAATAATAAAAATAAATAAATAAATAAATAAAAAGAACACACACACACAAAAGAAAGAAAACCAAAGCTGGGGGCATCACAATGCCTGACTTCAAACTATATTACAAAGCTGTAATCATCAATACAGTATGGTACTGGCACAAAAACATACACATAAATCAATGGAACAGAATAGAGAACCCAGAAATGGACCCTCAACTCTATGGCCAACTAATCTTCAACAAAACAGGAAAGAATATCCAATGGGGAAAGTACATTCTCTTCAACAAATGGTGTTGGGAAAATTGGACAGCCACATGTAGAAGAATGAAAGTGGACCATTTTCTTACACCATACACAAAGATGAAATAGTTTTTAAAATAACTATAGCCAAAATAATTTTCTTACATAAGGAAGCATTCAATATAACACATTGACAAGTTACCTACTATATAACCCTATGTAATACTGAAGGTATGGAAGGAAGAATTCAGAGGAAATACCATATACATTCCCTACCCTTAAGAAGTTTGAAATCTAATGAGAGTGATAAGAATAAGATGTGTGAATCAATAACTTACAAAACCAGATAAGATGTAATTCAGAACTGAGCTATACATTATTAACTCTTAAGTATTGCATAAGTTATGAGAAGAAAGATGATTTGTCTCCAGAGTAACTGAAGATGCTTTCAAGCAAGGGGCTAGAACTTGACCTGGATGTCAATGAAATTTAGACAAGTAGAATGGGGCTGCATCTACAAACCAGATACAGTCATTGCAGAAGCAAAGTAATTGAATAATGAGTGAGCATGGCACACCAGTAGGAAAGGAACCAGAGGACACATGTTAGTGAGGATGAAGGCTGTAGAGTTAGAATAGGTCAGATTTAAACCATGAAAGACAGACAAAGCTGTTTGGACTTAATGCCACAGGAAATGATATATAATGGTATCACTTGCTAGAAATTTCCTGAATGTGGTATACGGAAGACTGGATGCAGGAATACCAACAAGTAGCCTGTTATAAGCATTCAATTGTTGAGGCACCTGGGTTGCTCAGTTAAGTGGCTGCCTTCAGCTCAGGTCATGATCCCAGGTCCTGGGATTGAGCCCCACATCGGGCTCCTTGCAGAACAGGGAGCCTGCTTCTCCCTTGCCTGTCACTGCCCCTGCTTGTGCTCTTTCTCTCTCTGTCAAATAAATAAATAAAATCTTTAAAAAAAATAAGCATTCAATTGTTAACCTGAAGGAAGAATTAAGAGGACTTAGTAATTGACTACAAAGCTAAAATACTTTCTGGTAAAAGTTTACATATTTTATTTTGTATAATAAACTTCCAAGATGTTAACATACTCCTCAAAATAACTAAACTTTCAATTAGAGTATACCATCACCAGATTATAAAGGTGCCTCAGTGACAGTAATGTAGGTTGAAGAGTAGACTAAAGATAAGATTGAGATAAGCAAGTTTTTCTGCATTTGTGATAAAATAGAATTTGCTGTTAAAAGAACCAAAATTGAACCTTAATCATTAGAATATTTTTAGAATGCAATATATATAAATACCTACTATTTGATGCATTTCCTGCTCATTTTTCTATTATTAAATTTATCCTGATCTAGCCCCTAACCTTTCTTATTTCCAGGTTTGATTTAGAATCCTTCATTCAAACTTTCTATAAATCATTAGCTGGGAGTGTGCCTCTACTATGTCAACTGTACAACATCAAGACATCTTAGCATCAAAGACCTTTCCAGTTTCTTGCAGCATAGTAACTTAATTCTGTCTCAGCCAGGGGCTCTTTATCCACCTGATTCAGATAATCAAAAAGATGGTTTTAGTTCTCCTGGCCTCCAATAATCTTGGAGGGTCTTTTGTTTTGATTTTTTTATTCAAATGCATTAGGAAATATTTTCATCTTGGCTAGAGAAGATGGTAATTAAAGATGGTAACTATGTCTCCATTTCAGTGTGAAACCCAAGTATCTTGATTTTGAGATCAGAAAAAAATGACTACATTCTTTTTTTTTTAAGATTTTATTTATTTATTTGACAAAGAGAGAGATAATGAGAGCAGGAACACAAGCAGGGGGAGTGGGAGAGGGAGAAACAGGCTTCCGTGGAGCAGGGAACCCAATGTGGGGCTCGATCCCAGGACCCTGGGACCATGACCTGAGCTGAAGGCAGACACCTAACAACTGAGCCACCCAGATGCCCCAAAATGACTACATTCTTGACAATAAGCCAAAATTTCCTTCTAAAATACATTCTTACTGCTAGCTAAAGTAGATGTTATTTTATTTATTTATTTTTATTTACTTATTTATTTTTAAAGACTGACAGAGAGAGACACAGCGAAAGAGGGAACACAAGCAGGGGGAGTGGGAGAGGGAGAAGCATGCTTCCCTCTGAGCAGGGAGCCAAATGCGGGACTTGATCCCAGGACCCTGGGATCATGACCTGAGCTGAAGGCAGACACTTAATGACTGAGCCACCCAGGCGCCCCAGTAGGTGTTATTTTAAATAAAATATAACTATATTCTTAACAATAATAAAGCAGCCTCTTTTGGAACAGCTTACCTTTGATATTTTGTAACTCTTCACTGTATTATAAAACTTTCAGGTTATTACAAAGTTCCTATCATCTAGAATATTGACCTTCAGATTTGATGAAACAGGTAACTTCCAACTTAATGTAGTACACTTTTTATATAATAAATTAGTTCAGACCCCAAGAGTCAGTATATATTAATTGAAAACAAGCTATGTGTTAAGTGTTCTGCTATGCTCTGAGGATACAATAGTAAACAAGGCAGGCCAGGCAGAGGCCTTAAACACCCAACCTAGTGGATGAAGGACACTCCTTGATCTGGATACAAGGAAGGACAAAAACTTGAGTACAGCTACAAACAGACTAAAAGGTGTATGAGCATTCAGAGCATAGAGGGCTAACCTTCACTGTTACCAAAGCCTAATTTTATTGCAAAACACTTTTCTGAAAGTCCTGATAGCTCCATAAAATATTTATATTCTAACACATTTTAAATAGGACACAATTATGTACCAAAATATAAAGTGGTTAAATCTACTCATAAAAATAAAGCAGCATCAGTAAAGTCAAGGAAGACCAGAATATCAAACACTTCAAACTGTTAAATGCTGATTAGATATTGAGAACAGAGAAAAGTTTGTTGGATTTGGTGACTGTCTAGACAAAGGCTTTCAGCAGAGTTATGGGATCCTAAACCAGATTCAGAGAATAAAGAGTGTGGGTGGTGAAAAAATGGAGGACAAGAGATAGAGACTAAACATTAGAGAATATTGGTAAAGGGAAGAGACATTTCTAGAATGGGTGATTAAGCTAAGTAAAGTTATTGTTTGTTGTTGTTTGTTGTTGTTTTCCTAGCTAAGAAAGACCTAGATAAGTTTAAAGATCTGCTTTTAAATAGGATGCATACAATTTTTGGTTGAAAAAACCCAATGCTTAACATGTTGTATACTTTCATAAAAAACAGAAACAACAGCCTCATGATTATAAATATTAAACTTCATATTCCTCAGGGAATGCTCTTCTCAGTGGTCATTAGTTCTCTGATCTAAATAGCACCTCATGGCAAAAGCTATTTAGTCATGTGATAATGAAATGATGACTGCTTAGTCCTAGAAATGAGACTGGAAATGTTAAACTAGGTAGAAGTTATTTATTTCCTGACTAGGTTTGTTTGGAGAACTCGCAGATAGTATAATTTTAATATCACCATGACTTTTGAACTATTATCTGGGATCCATTTGCTTCAATGTCATTGCTTCTTGTAAACTAGGTTATGTTGGGAAAGGAAGGTTGGAAAAAGCCACCGTTCTTTCTAGTTTTTTTTTAATTTGTTTAATATAAATTTCTTCCCCTAACTTAACTTACAATCTGCATAATTCACCTATCTGTACTTTTACTTCTAATTCATCATAAAAATTTTGGTAACGAATGTTTTCCATTCATTAAATGTAATACATTTTAAACATTTTAAAATGTTGGGAGAAAGGAAAGATGGCAGAGGAGTAGGGGACCCCATTTCAACTGGTCTCCAGAATTAAGCTGGATATCTACCAGACCACTCTGAGCACCGACGAAATCAGTCTGAGATGTAAGAAGATCTGGATCTCTACAAACAGAATAACGCAGGTGGTTGGTTTAGAGGTACAAAGTGGGGAGCCGTGATTCTGTGGGCAGATATCGGAGGTTAAATGGCAGTGGGAGGGTGCCTGGCTGTGGGGATCCTACACTGCCGGTGAGAAAAACCCTCGCTCACTGGGGATGGGGCACAAACCTGCAGACAAGTAGTGGCGGGGAAAGGACTTTAAGGCAACCCCGAGGGCAAAAACCTGGAGCGGCAGGGTCGTGTGTATGAACTGGGAACGGCTGGCAGTTTTAGAAGCACAAAGGTAGACACGTGCCACGACCTGGAGGCAGGACTGGGAGCACTGCAGAGTGGTGCACAACCCAGGATGCTGCAGTTTATAGCAGCACAGACAGAAACAGAGACAGTGTGGCCTGGAGAGCTCACAGAAGAATAGACTGCAATCTCTCTGCTCTGAGGCAGAGGGTTGGAAATGGTCTCTTCTGCTCTGACTCACAGAAGAGATGCAGAAAGCCACCAGGGAAAGATGCCAGAGAACAAAAGACCCCAAAATTGATTCCCACTGAGCCGATCCCCCACCACAGGGGGGCAGGGCAACTCTGTCCAAACAGGGTTGCCTGAGTAACAGTATGGCAGGCTCCTCCCACAGAAAACAGGCTGGGAAAACAAGAGGCCAGCAACCCTAAGGTCCCTAGAAAACAAATACATCTTGCTTGGGTTCTGGTCAATAATTTGGACTCTATACATTCCCTCAACCACCCAAAAACAGAATGACTAGGAGGAGGAACCCCCAAAATAGAAAAGACTCAGAGATGATGACTTATGCTGCAGATTTAAAAATGGATGCAGATATAACCAAGATGTTGGAGATGGAATTCAGGGTAGCAATTGTGAAGACAATAGCTAGAATGGAGAAATCAATTAATGGCAACATAGAGTCTCTAAGGGCAGAAATGAAAGCTGAATTGGCAGAACTTAAAAATGCTATCAATGAGATCCAATCCAATCTAGATACTCTAACAGCTAGGGTAAGTGAGGCAAAAGAACAAATAAGTGACCTGGAAGACCATTTAATAGATAAAAAGGGAAAAGAGGAGGCCAGGGAAAAACAACTCAGAATCCATGAAAATAGAGAAATAAATGACACAATGAAGTGTTCCAATGTCAGAATAATTAGAATCCAGGAGGGAATGGACAGAGAGAGAGGACTACAAGATGTATTTGAGCAAATCGTAGCTGAGAACTTCCCTAATCTGGGGAATGAAACAAACATTTGTGTCCTAGAGGCAGAGAAGACCCCTCCCAAGATCAGGGAAAACAGGCCAACACCCCGGCATGTAATAGTAAAACTTGCAAATCTTAGAACCAAAGAAACCATCTTAAGGGCAGTTAGGGAGAAGAGATTCCTTACATAAAGAGGGAGGAACATCAGAATAACATCAGACTTATCCACAGAGACCTGGCAAGCCAGAAAGGCCTGGAAAGACATATTCAGGGTATTAAACGAGAAGAACACGCAGCCACAAATACTTTATCCAGCAAGGCTGTCATTTAGAATGGATGGAGAGATGCAGAGCTTCCACAACTGGCAGAAACTGAAAGACTATGTGACCACTAAGCTGGCCCTGCAAGAAATATTAAGGGGGGTTCTATAAAAGGAGGAAGACCCCAAGAGTCATATACAACAGAAATATACAGGGACAATCTATAAGAACAACATCTTCACAGGCAACATGATGACAATAAATTCATATCTTTCAATAATCACTTTCAACGTGAATGGCCTAAATGCTCCCATAAAACAGCACAGGGTTACAGATTGCATAAAAAGACAAGACCCATCCATGTGCTGTCTACAAGAGACTCATTTTGAACCTAAAGATACATCCAGACTGAA
>NC_138385.1:20050463-20066510 GCF_054177405.1 Leptonychotes weddellii
TTTTTCCAAGTGCTGGAACAAACAATCCTAAAATTTGTATGGAATCAGAAAAGACCCCGAATCGCCAAGGAAATGTTGAAAAAGAAAACAAAGCTGGGGGCATCACGTTGCCCGATTTCAAGCTATATTACAAAGCTGTGATCACCAAGACAGCATGGTACTGGCACAAAAACAGACATCCAGACCAATGGAACAGAATAGAGAGCGCAGATATGGACCCTCAACTCTATGGTCAAATAATCTTTGACAAAGCAGGAAAAAACATGCAATGGAAAAAAGTCTCTTCAATAAATGGTGCTGGGAAAATTGGACAGCTACATGCAGAAGAATGAAACTCGATCATTCTCTCACACCATACACAAAGATAAACTGAAAATGGATGAAAGACCTCAATGTGAGACAGGAATCCATCAAAATATTAGAGGAGAACATAGGCAGTAACCTCTTTAACATTGGCCACAGCAATTCCTTTCAAGATACATCTCCAAAAGCTAGTGAAACAAAAGCAAAAATGAACTTCTGGGACTTCATTAAGATCAAAAACTTCTGCACAGCAAAGGAAACAGTCAACAAAACAAAGAGGCAACCCACAGAATGGGAGAAGATATTTGCAAGTGACACTACAGATAAAGGGCTGGTATCCAAGATCTATAAAGAACTTCTGAAACTCAATACCCAAAAATCAAATAATCAAGTCATAAAATGGGCAAAAGATATGAAAAGATACTTCTCTGAAGAAGACATACAAATGGCTAACAGACACATGAAAAAATGTTCATCATCATTAGCCATCAGGGAAATTCCAATCAAAACCACATTGAGATACCACCTTACACCAATTAGAATGGCAAAAATTGACAAGGCAAGAAACAACAAATGTTGGAGACGTTGTTGAGAAAAGGGAACCCTCTTACACTGTTGTTGGGAATGCAAGTTGGTACAGCCACTTTGGAAAACAGTGTGGACGTGCCTCAAAAAATTAAAAATAGAGTTACCCTATGACCCAGCAATTGCACTACTGGGTATTTACCCCAAAGACACAAATGTAGTGAAAAGAAGGGCCGTATGCACCCCAATATTCATAGCAGCAATGTCCACAATAGCCAAACTGTGGAAAGAGCCAAGATGCCCTTCAACAGATGAATGGATAAATAAGATGTGGTCCATATATACAATGGAATATTATTCAGCCATCAGAAAGGATGAATACCCAACTTTTAAATCAACATGGATGGGACTGGACGAGATTATGCTCAGTGAAATAAGTCAAGCAGAGAAAGTCAATAATCATATGGTTTCACTTATTTGTGGAACATAAGGAATAGCATGGAGGACATTAGGAGAAGGAAGGGAAAATGAAGGTAGGGAAATCCGAGGGAGAGATAAACCATGAGAGACTATGGACTGTGAGAATGAAACAGGGTTTTAGAGGGGAGGGCGATGGGGGGATGGGTTAGCCTGGTGATGGGTATAAAGGTTGGCACATATTGCATGGAGCACTGGGTGGTATACGAAAACAATGGATCGTGGATCACTACATCAAAAACTCATGATGTATTGTATCATAACTAACATAATAAAATTAAAAAATAAATAATACTAAATAAATAAATAATTATAAAAAATAAACATTTTAAAATGTTGATCTTCCTAATAATTTAGTGAGTTAGAAGGAGAGCTATGTAGTATTTTATAATATTTGCTTTCTATTTGAAGTTTGAGTTTACTTCCAATTCTGAGTCAGATAACTATCCAGTTAACACAGGAGTCTTAATATACAGTAGATGTGCATAACATTGAATTTATAATGTGCTAATATTCCAAAATGCAATAATACAGGGAAAGGAATAAAGAAGAAGGAATACTCTGGAATTAAAGGCTCTATCCTACTGACTTTCCCTGTTAAATTCCAAAGAGTACACATAATCCACAATTCTCTTGAAAAGAAGGAATGGAAAGATGAATTCATTTGTAGAAGTACATCTAGGACTTATTCAATTAGAATCTTTGCAATCATATATATATATGTGTGTGTATGTGTGTGTGTGTGTATTAAAACTCATGTGTCAATAAAAAGAATACCTATCAAATTTAATCAATGGGAAAAAAATAAGGGGCCTTCCTTCATTCTAGCTATTTTTGAAAAACAGTGATCACAATATGATATATACTGTTTTTTACTTATAGAAAGTTTAACTTTATTAAGGATTGCTAAAAGAATGACTAGAATGTTAAATCAGTTACATCACTGAATACCGTGTTAAAAATAGAATCGTGAATGTTTTTGAGCAAACACTGTGGTGATATTGTGATGCATATGCAGGTGTAGATGTGAGATACTGTTTCTTTAACACTTTATCATTTTATGACATTTTAATTTCCCTGTGAGTATGATTAATACTACTTGGAAATAATTTATCACTAACACTAATTCAAATGGTGGATCATTTCTAAAAATCAGTTGGCAATGAAACTGCTATCCCACTGATATCCCACTAGTTTAATGCATTAACATACACTTTCATTAATACCATATTTATCCTTGTTGACAGGTATTACATTTGCTGATTTAAAAAAAAAAAAGTGTCCCTTCCAGTTCAAAGACATCTTGGTCTTTAGAAAACTAAATTATGCTAAAGCAAGAAAATGTTGCATACAAGCTTGTTCTTAGCCATATGTTTAAAGCAATCAAAAAGTTGAAGTTACATCTCTGCAGTGTTTACTCTGTTATAAAAGGACTAATATAATGAATCATGTGGCACTGCAGAGAAGGAAGTTTTCCTTTTTTGTCTTCATTTTCTATTAAACTTGGCTTGCAATTTCAATGACACTGAAAGTAGGTTATACATATAAGCTGAAATCAGGAATCACTTGCCAAGAAATCTATGTGTACATGATTTAAATGTCCCATGTTGTTTATCTTTAGAAAATAAACTTTTCTTCTTGCTTCCATCGAGAAGGTTGGTCTTTAAAAAAATATATATCAATATACATTATAAGGCCTCCTTTCTTAAGACAAAGATTCTCTGAAAATGCCACAATGCTCCCAAAATCCATTTGCAACTAAAGCATCCTACACAATATGAACAGAAATAGATAGGCAATAATGCCAGGCTGATGTAAAAATAAAAAAGAAAGGGGGCAAAAGGAACCAAATTGTAAGATTAACTCATTTTTTCATGTATATGGCATTTAGTTGCAATGTTTTGTTTTTTTGTTTCTACCCATGTGGCAGCCTCAGTCTTTCAGATGGTACTGCTAGCTGTAATAAATCCACCAAAGGTTTCATGAAGGAACTGAGACTCTGTACCTTCCCTCATTATTACTAGGTATTAGTATTAATTGTTATAGTCAGTCTGAATATCAAAACCATGGGATGTCTGCCTTCCTCTCTCACAATAATGCCAATGATTTTTTTTTCTGCAATTGTGATCTTTTCACCTTTTAACATACTTTAAGTTCTTTCCATATACATGGCACTGTGTTAGTTGTCAAGGATAATAAAACAATTAAGATATGGTCTTTGATCTTAGAGTTCTCTGATATCTAACTGTTCCTAAAACCACCTAATAATGGAGTAGAATGGAAGTACTAATGATCAAACAATATTAACAAATGGCATGTAGTGTGATTCAAAACCATGTTATGGTCTTCTTGTTAAGTCCCAACCTTCTCCTAAGACATACTCACCAAATGCAATTCCCTTTGCTGCAGTACATCAAAACATGAAGGCACTTGAGAAAGGGAATCCACTTATTATTAGGTTCCATGTTATTTTCTTCTAAATCTCATGCAGCAAGGCCTATTCACACCACCTAAGGCAAATTGGAATAGAATTTCCAGAGAGTTATCTTGAATTTTGGGTGTAAAACTTGAGCTGATCCATATTGGAAGATGTCCTATGACTCAAAGTTAAGTACCACTGAGTCAGAGGAAAATCTAACTATCAACACAGCTGGATCTAGCCTGCAAGTCTCAGAAGAGAATACTTGATAGGTGAGGTCTAATAAGA
The DNA here is from genome assembly GCF_054177405.1 of Leptonychotes weddellii. Classification (NCBI taxonomy): domain Eukaryota; kingdom Metazoa; phylum Chordata; class Mammalia; order Carnivora; family Phocidae; genus Leptonychotes; species Leptonychotes weddellii. The sequence goes on from NC_138385.1 coordinate 20,054,476, forward strand.
ACTAGTTACTGGGGGTTCCATCTAATAAAAGCCTGTGCTGTGATAATTTCTGAAAGCTTACTGGGAATGTTAATATTTGCACAATTCACACAGAAATGTGAAAGTCTACTCTTTGCTAGGATATACAGTTAGCTCCTCCACATTAATAACCCCTAAAATAAAATAGGTATGTCACATAGAAGAAATGTTTAACTTCCATTTATTTCAGACCTATTATTATATATACATATATTACATTTAATCTTCATATATCCTCATTTTACAAAGGAGAAAGCTGAGGCTCAGAGAGGTCAAGTAACTTCTAAGCTCTAGTTTCAGTTAGTAATTGATGGGCCTAGTATTCTGCCAGTTTGGTCTGACAATAAATCCAAAGCTTTTTCCACTCTACCATGATGCACTAGAAGGAATGGTGGGCTGGTAGAGAGTGCTCCAGTCCTGCAATTCTTGCAGAAATGTGAAAGACTAATCTTCGCTAGTCACTTCTAAATGCCTTCATCTCTCATTTTGTGGCAAAAGAGAATTTGGGGGAATAATTAGAGCCTGCCCAGTTTTAGGCATTATATATTAATGTCTGGAAAGGGACAAAGAGAATTTAGTTTGTGGTAGGCAAAATAATGGTCTCCCAAAGAAGTCCACACTTCAATCCTGAGAACTTGTGTGTCACAGAGAGATGTGACTTCAGAGAGATGTCATTGACATCTTTGAAGATGAAGGAAGGGGGACAAGAGCGAAGGAATGAAGATAGCCTCTAGAAAATGGAAACAACCCTCAACTGACAACCAGTAAGGAAACAGGAACCTCAGTCATATAATGAACCACAAAGAATTTGGATAATTATGAAAATAGATTCTCCCTTAGAGCCTCTAGAAGGGAATGCAGTCCTGTCAGCATGCAGATTTTGACCCTGTAAGATCCATATAAGATTTCTAACCTATATAATTGTTAATTTTTTAAAATATATTGTATGTTGTTAAATTTGTAGTAATTTTTTTAGGTGAGCAATAGAAAACTAAAACATAGTTATTCTTTAACACACACTCATCTTCCCCCACATCCATATACATGCTGCTCTTTCTCCCACCCCCTCAATATGGTTATATTGTTTTGGTTGGTTGAATAGTTAATGTTTACATTTTGTAACTTTGTAAATGCTACTAATAGCCGAGCCATGGAATGGATTTTATTTTTCCTTTCCCATGCAGTTAATTTCTTGTGCCCATAGTTAACTATCTACCTCTCTCTCTCTCTCTCTGCCTTTCTTCCCTTCTTCTCCCTCACTTTCTCCTTTTTTCTCCTTTCTTTGTCTCTTCTCCTCTCTGTTTGTCTATGTTTTTCCCACTAATTTGTCCATAAAGCAACTCCCCCAGTTTTGTAAATCTCCAATTAACACGTACAAAAACAAGTATTTTATCAAAGTCATTTTCTTGTAGAAGTTTCTCCTGGAGCATTATGAAATATTTTTTTTCTAATAAATACATTTTATTGTAATATGAACTCTAAAAATGCAAATATGTTAACAGCAAGGTTTGGCAAATTTTGCCTACTGAACACAACTCTAAAATCATCAAAAACAAAAATATAGAACATTCTCATAACCACAGAAAGTTCCCTCATGCTCTTTACTGTCAATCTCTCCCTCCAGTCCAACCTCCACCTGAGGCAAACCCTGATCTGATATCTATAACCATAAATTAGATTATCTTTATGTAAATGAATACATACTTTATGTATTCTTTTATATTGGGTCATTTTCACTCAATACAACATTTATGAGATTAATGCATTTTATTGTGTATTTCAGCAGTTCATTCATATTTTTTCTTTTTCCCCCAGCTTGAGATATAATTGACACATAACATTGCATAAGTTCAAGATGTACAACATGTTGATTTGATACATTTATATATTGTATAATGATTACCACCATAGCATTAGCTAACACTACCATCCTATCGCATAATTACCATTTCTTTTTTGTGGTGAGAAAATTTAAGATCTACTCTATTGGCAACATTCAAGTATATGATACAGTATTATTAGGTATAATCACCATGCTATACATTGCATCTCCAGAACTTGTTAACTTTATAACTGGAAGTTTGTACCCTGAGCAGTATCTTCACATTTCCCTCAACCTCTGACAATCACCATTCTACTCTGTTTTTCTGAGTTCAACATTGTTAGAATTTGAATGTAAGTGATATCATACCTTATTTGTCTTTTTCTGTCTGACTTATTTCACTGATATTGCACTCAAGTTTCATCAAGTTGTTACAAATGGTAATATTTCCTTTTTTCTTATGGCTGAATAGTATTCCAGTGTGTGTGTGTGTATGTATACATTATATATATACATACACACACACACACACACATCTCACACATTATCCATTCATCCATTGATGGGCACTTAGGTTTTTTCTATATTTTGGCTACTGTATATAATACTGCAATTAACATGAGAGTGTAGATATCTCTATGAAATCTTGAATTCAATTCTGACATATACCCAAGGGGTGGAATTACTGGATGCTATGGTTTCTACTTTTTTATTTTTAATTTAAATTCCAGTAAGTTAACATACAGTGTAATGTTAGTTGCAAGTATACAATACAGTGATTCTAAATTTCAATATAATACCTGGTGCTTATCATAAGTGCACTCTTAATCCCCATCACATACTTAACCCATCCACCCACTCACCTCCCCTCTGGTAACCATCCACCCACTCACCTCCCCTCTGGTAACCATCAATCTGTTCTCTGTAGTTAACAGTGTGTTTCTTGGTTTGCTTCTCTCTTTTTATTTTCCCCATTGCTCGTTTGTTTCATTTCTTAAATTCCACATGAGTGAAATCATATGGTATTTGTCTTTCTCTGACTGACTTACTTTGTTTAGCATAATACTCTTTACCTCTCCATGTCATTGCAAATGAAGAGTCCAATCTTTTTCATGGCTGAGTGTATATATATATATGCCCACCTCTTCTTTCATCATCTATCAGCTGATAGACACATGGGGTACTTCCATAATTTTGCTACTGTAGATAATTCTGCTATAAATATTGGGGTGCATGTAACCTTTCGAGTTAGTATTTTTGTATCTTTTGGGTAAATACCTAGCAGTGTAAATGTTGGATCATAGGGTAATTCGACTCAACTTTTTGTGGAACCCCCACTGTTTTCCAGAGTGGTTGCACCAGTTTGCAATCCAACCAACACTATAAGGGGGTTCCCTTTCTCCATATCCTCACCAAAACCTGTTGTCTCTTCTCTTGTTTATTTTAGCCATTCTGACAGGTGTGAGGTGATATCTCATTGCATTTTAAATTTGTATTTCCCTGATGATCAGTGATGTTGAGCATCTTTTCATGTGTCCATCAGCCATCTGTATATCTTCTTAGGAAAAATGTCTATCCATGTTTTCCTCCCATTTTTTAAATTTAATTATTCATTTCTTGAGCATTGAGTTTTATAAGTTATTTATATATTTTGGGTACTAACCCTTTATCAGATATGTCATTTGAAATATCTTTTCCCACACTGGAGGTTGCCTTTTAGTTTTGTTGATTGTTTCTGTGCAGAAGTTTTTTATTTTGATGAAGTACCAATAGTTCATTTTTTGTTTGTTCCCCTTGCCTCAGGAGACATATCCAGTAAGAAGTTGCTACAGCTGGCTGATGTCAAAGAGGTTGTTGCTTGTGTTTTCCTCTAGGATTTTGATGGTTTCCTGCCTCACATTTAGGTCTTTCATCCATTTGGAATTTATTTTTGTGTATGGTGTAAGAAAGTGGTCCAGTTTCATTCTTTTACATGTCGCTGTCCAATTTTCGCAACACCATTTGTTGAAGAGACTGTACTTTTTCCATTGGGTATTCTTTCCTGCTTTGTCAAAGATTAGCTGACCATATAGTTGTGGGTCTATTTCTGGGTTTTCTATTCTGTTCCATTGATCTATATGACTATTTTTATGCCAGTACCATACTGTCTTGATCACTACAGTTTTGTAATATAACTTGAAGTCCAGAATTGTGATGCATCCAGCTTTGCTTTTCTTTTTCAAGATTGCTTTGGCTATTTGGTTTTTTTTTTTTGTTTTTTTTTTTATGGTTCCATACAAATTTTAAGATTGATTATTGTAGCTCCATGAAAAATGCTGGTGGTATTTTGATAGGGATTGCATTAAATGTATAGATTGCTTTGGGTAGTATACACATTTTAACAATATTTGTGTTTCCAATCCATGAGTATGGAATGTCTTTCCATTTCTTGGTGTTGTCTTCAGTTTCTTTCATCAATGTTTCAGTTTTCAGCGTATAGATCTTTCACCTCTGTGGTTAGGTTTATTCCTAGGTATCTTGTGGTTTTCATTGCATTTGTAAATGGGATTAATTCCTTAATTTCTCTTTCTGCTGCTTCATTATTGGTGTATAGAGATGCAACAGACTTCTGTACATTGATTTTTGTATCCTGAGACTTTACCGAATTCATGTATCGGTTCTAGCAGTGTGTGTGTGTGTGTGTGTGTGTGTGTGTGTGTGTGTGGAGTCTTTGGGTTTTCTATACATAGTATCATGCAAATAGTGAAAGTTTTACTTCTTCTTTGCCTGTTTGGATGCCTTTTATTTCTTTTTTGTTTTCTGATTGCTGACTTCCAATACTATGTTAAATAACAGTGGTGAGAGTGGACATCCCTGTCTTGTTCCTGACAAGAAAAGCTCTCAGTTTTTCCCCATTGAGGATGACATTAGCTGTGGGTTTTTCATATATGGCCCTTATTATGTGTTGAAGTATGTTCCCTTGAAATCTACTTTGTTGAGGTTTTTTTTTTACCATGAATGGATCTTGTACTTTGTCAAATGCTTTTTCTGCATCTATTGAAAGGATTATATTGTTCTTATCTTTTCTTTATTAATGTGAAGTATCATGTCGATTGATTTGCAAATATTGAACCACCCTTGCAGCCCAGGAATAAATCTCACTTGATCGTGTGAATGACTTTTTTAAATGTATTGTTGGATTCAGTTTGCTAGTATTTTAAGAATTTTTTCATCCATGTTCATCAGGGATATTGGCCTATAATTCTCTTTTTTACTGAAGTCTTTATCTATCTAGTTTTGGTATCAGGGTAATGCTGGCTTCATAGAATAAATTTGGAAATTTTCCTTCTTTTTCTATTTTTTGGAATAGTTTGAGAAGAATAGGTATTAACTCCTTTTTAAATGTTTCGAAGAATTTGCCTGTGAAGCCGTCCAGCTCTGGACATTCGTTTCTTGGGAGTTTTTTACTGATTCAGTTTCTTTGCTGGTTATCAGTCTATTCAATTTTTTCTTTCTTCCTGTTTCAATTTTTGTAGTTTATATCTTTCTAGGAGTTTATCCATTTCTTCCATGTTGTCCAATTTGTTGTCATATAATTTTTTGTAATGTCTCATAATTGTTTGTATTTCTGTAGTGTTGGTTGTTATTTCTCCTCTTTCCTTTGTCATTTTATTTATTTGGGTTCTTTCTCTCTTTTTTTTAATTTTTTGAGGAAACTTCATACTGCTTTCATAGTGGCTGTACCAGTTTACATCCTCATCAACAGTGCAGTAGGATTCCCTTATCTTCATGCCTTCACCAACACTTGATATTTCCTGTCTTTTTGATGCTAGCTTTTCTGACAAGTGTGATGTGATATTTCATTGTGGTTTTGATTTACACTCCTCTGATGATTAGTGATGTTGAGCAAATTTTATGTACCTGTTGTCCATCTGTATGTCTTCTTTGGGAAAAAAAAATGTCTGTTCAGTTCTTCTGCTTATCTTTTTTTTTTTTTTAAGATTTTATTTATTTATTTGAGAGAGAAAAAGTATGAGTGGGGGGAGGAGCAGAGGGAGAGGGAGAGGGACAAGCAGACTCCATACTGAACACAGAGTCATAGGGCTTGATCCCACTACCCTGAGATCATGACCTGAGCTGAAACCAAGAGTTTGATGCTTAACCAACTGAGCCACCCAGGTACACCTCTCTGTTTAACTTTTAATCAGTGTGTTTGTTTTCTTGCTATTGAGTTGTATGGATTCTTTATATATTTTGGATATTAACCCCTTATCAGATATATGATTTGCAAATATCTTCTGCCATTCCATTGGTTGCTTTTTCATTTTGTTGACTGCTTTTTTTTGCTGTGAAGAAGTGTTTTAGTTTGACATAGTCCACTTATTTACTTTTGCTTTTGTTGCATGTGCTTTTGGTGTCATATCCAGAAAATTGCTGCCAAGACCACTGTCAAAGAGATTTTTCCCCAGTGTTTTCCTCTAGGGGTTTTATGGATTCAGGTCCTAAATATAAGTCTTTAATGCACTTCCAGTTCATTTTTGTGAGTTGTGTAAGATAGAGGTCTAAATTCAACCTTCTGCTTGTGGTTATCCAGTTTTCCCAATACCATTTATTGAAGAGACTATCCTTGCTCCATTCAGTATTCTTGGCTCCTTTATCAAATATTACCTGACTGTATATGATGAGAGGTTTACAACTGGACTCTTTATTCTGTTCCATTAGTCTATGTGTCTTTTTTTTTTTATGTCAATGCCATACTGTTTTGATTGCAATGGCTTGTAAAGTAGTTTAAAATATGAAAAGTGATCCCTGTAGCTTTGCTCTTTTTTCTCAACATTGATTTGGCATTTTGGGGTCTTTTTTGGATCCTTACAAATTTTAGGGTCTATTTTTCTATTTATGAGAAAAATGTTATTGGAATTTTGATAGGGATTGCATTGAATCTATAGACAGTTTTGGATAATATGGACATTTTAACAATATTAATTCTTCCAATCCATGAACACAGGATATCTTTCCATTTGTTTGTGTCATTAATTTTTTTCATCGAAATCTTATAGTTTTCAGTGTAAAGGTATTTCACCTCCTTAGTTAAATTTATCCCTATTTTATATTTTTGATGTTATTTGAATTAGATTTATTTTTTTTTCCACAGGGGTGCCTGGGTGGTGTAGTTGGTTAAGTGCCTGACTCTTGGTTTTAGCTCAGGTCTGATTTCAGGGTCGTGAGCCCATGTTGAGCTCCACACTCAGTGGAAAGTCTGCTTGAATTTCTCTCTCCTTCTTCTTCTGCCCCTCCCCCCTAAACTTTCTCTCTCACTGAAATAAATAAATAAATCTTTAAAAGCACCTTTTTTCCAGATTATTAGTGTATAGGAACATGACTTTTTTTTTTTTAAGATTTTATTTATTTATTTGACAGAGAGAGACACAGTGAGAGAGGAAACACAAGCAGGGAGAGTGGGAGAGGGAGACGAAGGCTTCCTGCTGAGCAGGGAACCCAATGGGGGGCTCGATCCCAGGACCCTGGGATCATGACCCGAGCCGAAGGCAGACGCTTAATGACTGAGCCACCCAGGCACCCCAACATGACTGTTTTTAATGCTGATTTTGCATCCTGCAAATTCACTAAATTTGTGGATTAGTTCTGGCAGTTTACTGATGGAATCTTTAGTGTTTTCTATTTAAAAGATCATAACATCTGCAAAAAAAGACAATTTTACTTCTTTCCTTCCAGTTTAGATGCACTTTATTTCTCTGTCTTTGCTCTAGTTAGGACATTTAGCATTATTAAATAGGATTGGTGAGAGTAGGCACCCAAGTCTTATTACAAATCTTAGAGAAAAAGCTTTCAGCCTTTCACCATTGAGTATGACATTTGGCTGTGAGGTTTATCATATATGGCCTTTATTGTTTTGAGGTATGTCCCTTCTATACTCAATTTGTAGAACATTTTTATTGTAGAAAGATGTTGTATTATGTCAAATGCTTTTTCTGCATCTATTGATGTGATCATATGTTTTATATCTTTCATTCTATTAATGTGGTGTATCACATCTATCAATTGGTACATGTTGAACCATACTTGCATCCCAGGGATAAATCCCACTTGATTGTGGTGAATAATCCTTTTAATATGCTATTGATTTTCATTTGGTAATATTTTACTGAAAATGTTTGTGTCTATATTCATCAGGGATATGGATCTGCAATTTTCTTTTTTATTTTGTGGTGTTTTTATCTGTCTTTGGTATCAGGGTAATGCCATCCTTATAAAATGAGTTTGGGAGTGTTCCCTCCTCAATTTTCTGGAAGAGTTTGAGAAGGGTTAACATTAGTTCTTTTTAAATGTTTAATAGAATTCATCAGTGAACCATCTGGTCCTGGGCTTCTCTGTGTTTGGAAGTTTTTGGTCACTGATCCAATCTCCTTGTTCATTTTTGGCCTATTTAAATTTTATATTTCTTCATAATTCAGCCTTGGTAGCTTATAGATTTCTAAGTATTATGCATTTCTTCTAGGTTACACTGTTTGTTAATGTATCAATTCCTTATATCAGTTACTTGCGATCCTTTGTATTTCTGTGATGTCAGTATAATGTTTCCTCTTTTATTTCTTAATTTATTGGATCCTCTCTTTTTTTCTGAGTTAATGTAGCTAAAATTTTGTCCAATTTTGCTTATCTTTAAAAAAAAAAAAAGCTCTTAGTTTCAACAATCTTTTCTATTGCTTTTCTGGTCTCTATTTCATTTTTTCTGTTTGATATTTTTATTTCCTTCTTTCTGCTAGCTTTGGGGTTTGTTCTTCCTCTTCTGGTACCTTGAGGTGTAAAGTTAGTTTATTCATGACATTTCTTTTTCTTCATGTAGTTGTTTATTGTTATAAACATCCCTCTTAAAACTGCATTAGCTGCATCTCATAAATGTTAGTATGTTGTCTTTTAATATTTGCTTGTTTCAAGATTTTTTTTTTAATATCCATTTTGATTTCTTTTTTGTCCCATTGGTTGTTCAGGAGCATGTTGTTTAATTTCCACAGATTTGTGAATTTTCTAGATTTCTATACATATCAGTTAAGTCCATTTGTTAGCGTTATCCAAGTCTTCTATACACTTGCTATGTTTATGTCTACCTGTTCTATCAATAACTGAGAAAGGAAGATAATAAAATCTCCAACTATGATTATGGATTTAAATTTTTTTCTTTAGTTTTGTTAGTTTATGTTTAATGTGTTTTGAAGCTCTTTGATAGCTGAAAACACATTTAGTATATTTATGTGCTCCTACTGAGTTGACCCTTCCATCAGTATAAATTTTTCTGTTTATATTCAGTAATATTCCTTTCTGTCTCTTTTTTATTTCTACTTTTAATCCACCTTGTTTTCATATCTAGAGTACTTGTCTTTTAAACAACATATAGTTAGGTCTTCTTTTTTATTCAATCTAATGATATCTACCTTAATTAGTGTGTTTGATCCATTTGTTTTTAATGTAATAATTTATATAGTGATTTCAGGTCTACCATTTTTTTCTATTTGTTTATTTGTCTCATCTGTTTCTTTTTTTCTTTATTACTTTGTTTTTGTTTTCTTTCTGGGTATCAACTATTTTTTAACATTATTTCATTTTATTTCCTAAATTATCTTTATAGTATAATTCTTCTTATTGTTAATTTTTAGCTTTTGTTCTGGGGATTACAATATGTATTGGTACCAAAGTTTACTTAGAATAAAATTCTACCACTTTGCAATTCAATTTTACATTTTACAAGTATAAGAAACTTAAAACATTAAATTTCATTATCACTCCCTATAATTTGTGGCATTGTTATACATTTTAATTTTCTACTTTGATATAAACATGACTTTACAATAATATTATGATTTCTTTGAAGAGCCATTTTATTGATAAGGAAATTGATGTGTTATTAAAAGGAGTAGGAACACAAGTAATACTGAACTTCTCATCAGTAATAATAGTGGCTAAAATACAATGCAATGATATCTTTAAAGCAAAGAAAGCAAAAGAAAAGCCTGTCAACACAGAATTATATTGAATTTAATGAATTTAATATTCTAATTCTAATGAATTCTAATGAATTTACTATTCATTAAAAATATCAATTGAAAATAAGGGTGGAATATGACATTTTATCAATAAATATGATCTGAGATAATTTGCTGCCTACAAATTATGTTTGAATAAATATTTAAGGGAAGTTTTTCAACCTGAAAGGAAACATTTGATGTTTAACTCAGATGTGCAAAGAGGAATATAAAGTAGTAGATAAGGCAACATAGCTGATGATAAATACATAATATGAATTATTTTTTTTCCCTCTTAACTCCTTTAAAAAGCAATTGAGAGGTTACTGCTTATGTTATCTTCTAGGGTTTTGATGGATTACTGTCTCACATTGAAGTTTTTAAACCATTTTGAGTTTATCTTTGTGTATGGTGTTAGAGAATGATTGAGTTTCATTCTTCTATATATAGCTGTCCAATTTTCCCAGCACCATTTATTGAAAAGACTGTCTTTTTTCCATTGCATATTTTTTTTTCGGCTTTGTCAAAGATTATTTGACCATAGAGTTGAGGGTCCATATCTGGGCTCTCTATTCTGTTCCATTGGTCTATGTGTCTGTTTTTGTGCCAGTACTATGCTGTCTTGGTGATCACTAGTTTGTAATATAGCTTGAAGTCGGGCAACGTGATGCCCTCAGCTTTGTTTAATTTTTTCAACATTTCCTTGGTGATTCCGGGTCTTTTCTGATTCCATACAAATTTTAGGATTGTTTGTTCCAGCACTTGGAAAAATGCCATTGGAATTTTGATCGGGATGGCATTGAAGGTATAGATTGCTCTGGTAGCATAGACATTTTAACAGTGTTTATTCTTCTGAATCATGAGCATGGAATGTTTTTCCATCTTTTTGTGTCTTCATCAATTTCTTTCATGAAAGTTTTATAGTTCCTAGAGTAGATATCCTTTACCTCTTTGATTAGGTTTATTCCGAGGTATCTTATGGTTTTTGGTGCTATTGTAAATTGAATTGTTTCTTTAATTTTTCTCTCTACAGTTGCATTGTTAGTGTATAAAAAAGCAACTGATTTCTGTGCATTGATTTTGCATCCTGCCACATTACTGAATTGCTTTATGTGTTCTAGTAATTTGGGGGTGGAGTCTTCTGGGTACTCCACATAAAGTATCATGTCATCTGTGAAGTTTGACTTCTTTGCCAATTTGAATACCTTTTATTTCTTTTTGTTGTCTGATTGCTGTTGCTAGGAATTCTAGTACTATGTTGAAAAATAGTGGCAAAAGTGGGCCTCCTTGACGTGTTCCTCATCTTAAGGGAAAGGCTCTCATCTTTTCCCCACTGAGATTGATATTTGCTGTGGGTTTGTCATAGATGTATTTTATGAACTTGAGGAATGTTCCCTCTATCCCTATACTCTGAAGAGTTTTAATCAGGAAAGGGTGCTGTATTTTGTCAATGCTTTTTCTGCTTCAATTGAGAGTACCATATGGTTCTTCTTTCTCCTCTTATTAATGTGTTCTATCAAATTGATTGATTTGGGAATGTTGAACCACCCTTGCATCCCGGGGATAAATACCACTTGGTCGTGGCGGATGATCCTTTTAATGTATTGTTGGATCCTATTAACTAGGATTTTCTTGAGAATTTTGGAATCCATATTCATCAGGGATATCAGTCTGAAATTCTCCTTTTTGATGGAGTCTTTGTTTAGTGTGGGGATTAAGGTAATGCTGGCTTCATAGAATGAGTCTGGAAGCATTCGTTCTGTTTCTGTATTTTGAAACAGCTTCAGTAGAATAGGTATTCTTTCTTCTTTGAAGGATTGGTAAAATTCCCAGGGAATCCATCAGGCCCTGGACTCTTGTTTTTTGGGAGGTTTTTGATCACTGCTTCAATCTCATTACTGGTTATTCCAGCAAATTCTTTCAAGATACATCTCCAAAGGCTAGTGAAACAAAAGCAAAAATGAACTTTTAGGACTTCATCAAGATCAAAACTTCTGCACAGCAAAGGAAACAGTCAACAAAACAAAGAGGCAACCCACAGAATGGGAGAAGATATTTGCAAATGACACTACAGATAAAGGGCTGGTATCCAAGATCTATAAAGAACTTCTCAAACTCAACACCCAAAAAACAAATTATCAAGTCAAAAAATGGCATGAAAATACCCTTCTCTG
>NC_138385.1:20066610-20091221 GCF_054177405.1 Leptonychotes weddellii
AAAATGTTCATCATCATTAGCCATCAGGGAAATTCAAATCAAAACCATATTGAGATACCTACCACCTTACACCAATTAGAATGGCAAAAATTGACAAAGCAAGAAAAAAAATATTGGAGAGGTTGTGGAGAAAGGGGAACCCTCTTACACTGTTGGTGGGAATATAAGTTGGTACAGCCACTTTGGAAAACAGTGTGGAGGTTCCTCAAAAAATTAAAAATAGAGCTACCCTATGACCCAGCAATTGCACTTCTGGGTATTTACCCCAAAGATGCAGATGTAGAGAAAAGAAGGGCCATATGCACCCCAATGTTCATAGCAGCAATGTCCACAATACCCAAACTGTGGAAAGAGCCAAGATGTCCTTCAACAGAGGAATGGATAAAGAAGATGTGGTCCATATATACAATGGAATATTACTCAGCCATCAGAAAGGATGAATACCCAACTTTTACATCAACATGGATGGGACTGGAGGAGATTATGCTCAGTGAAATAAGTCAAGCAGAGGAAGTTGATTATCCTATGGTTTCACTTATTTGTGGAACATAAGGAATAGCATGGAGGACATTAGGAGAAGGAAGGGAAAAATGAAGGGGCAGAATTGGAGGGAGAGGCCAATCATGAGCAACTATGGACTCTGAGAAACAAACTGAGGGTTTTAGAGGGGAGGGGGATGGGGGGATGGGTTGGCCTGATGATGGGTATTAAGGAGGGCACGTACTGCATGGAGCACTGAATGTTATATGAAAACAATGAATCGTGGATCACTACATCAAAAACTAATGATGTATTGTATGGTGACTAACATAACATAATAAAATAAAGTTTTTAAAAAAGCAATTGAGAGTAAAATAAAGTCATTTTATTTTTTTTTTAAGATTTTATTTATTTATTTGACAGAGAGAGAAAGCACGAGCAGGGGAGTGGGAGAGGGAGAAGCAGGTTTCCCACCGAGGAGGGAGCCTGATGTGGGACTTGATCCCAGGACCCTGGGATCATGAGATGAGCCGAAGGCAGACGCTTTACCATCTGAGCCCACCCAGGTGCCCAAATAAAGTCATTTTAAATAAAAATATGATATCTGCCAGGGAAAAATAACTACCTCACACTATACACAAAAATGAATTCCAGGTGAATTATAGATCTAAATATGAAAGACAAAACAATAAAAGTTCTAGAAGATAATATAGGATTATACCTTCATAATATTCAATAAAATTCCTCAAACAAGGCACAAAAAGCAATAACCACAAAAGAAAAAACTGATAATTTTAATTATATTAGAATAATAATTTCCTTTCATCAAAAGGCATCATTGGAAGAGTGAAAAGGAAAGCCAGTGTAGGGAAAAATATAAGCAACAAAGGTGCATACACAGAACACATGAAAACTACACATCAGTAAGAAAAATTCAGGAAAGGAATTAAGATGGCAGATTAGTAGAAATACCCTATGATGTCCTCATGCCTCTAACACAGCTAGATAAATAACAAATCATTCTGAAAATCCAGGAAATCTATCTGAGTACTGAAAGAACAAACTACACAACTAGAGGGAGAAAAGTGACCACATTGTGGGAGGTAGGAGAGACAGAGACACAATTTGGCATAGAAAAGAATCCTGGTGCTGTAGAGGGGAGAGAGCCCTGATCAGGGAGAAAAGAGAGCAGAGAGAGAGTGAACAGAGAACAGGGCATATGAACAAGACAAACACTTCCCCAAAACCATTAATGGGGAAAATGAGAAAGGCTGATTATTACAAGTTTTCACAAGCATCTCAGCTCAAAGACTAAAGTTTTAGAAGTATGCACCATTGCCAAGTGAAGCCTGGCAGGTATAGAGGTGCTCCTGTGGAGAAGCATGGCAGAGGCCTAGGAGTAGACAGAGTGGTCTGGGGAATCACCTGGGAGAGACAGTTCCCCTTTTTGGAGTGCATTGGGAGAGGTGGCACTGCCTCTAAGGGGACAAAAGAGCTGTCAGGCACCATTGAACTGCTTCATTCATTAGCACGTGAGCAAAGCTACCTGCTGAGAGAAGCTAACCTGGACTCTGGCTTTTTGTTGTGATTTACCATAAACTCCAAGCCCCTGTGCATTCCTGCAACTGTCCTTCTGGGACAAACCAGCACCAGCCACATTGCTGTGAGACCACCCCCCAGAGGACCTGCATGGGTCCTTGCTGCTCCTGGTCCCTAAAATTTGGAGTTTTGAAACCCAGCCAGTGTACCTGAGATAAGACACAGAAGCACTGCTCTAGTGGTGGGCAGATGGTTCAAACACAAAGAGCATGAAGGCAAGGATCTGAGCGATGCCTGGGACAAAAGAAGGGAGATTGTATGCTCTTCTGTGAGGCCTTCCTGAACAGTGGTGGGTACGAACTCCCTTCTCCAGGGATGAAAGAGCCAGCTGACACCTTCTCCCCACCATCAGCCAGGGCTGACTTCAGTAAGCAGCATAGTGCCCCACAGTAAAGTCTTGAGCCACTTACACAAAGCCCCACCACACTGTGTTCTGCAGGTGTTTCTGAACTAGGGCAAATCTGCTTGAGGGTAAGAGTAGCAGCAGGCCCCTCCCCCAGAAGACCACCACAAACCCCCCACCCCAACCAAGTCTACTGACCAGAGAGTGCTGCAATGCTTAAGCTCTAGAGGAAATAGGATCTAACCTCTTTTAACAAGCAGCCCAAAACACACCTAGTTAAAATTTGCCAAACACTAAACAAGGTACAAACACACACCACTGCAGGCAAGGAGAAAATTTGCAGAAGACTGACCTGAAGGTCAGTGAAACACAACACACAAACAAAACACAACAGCAGAGTGCACACAACATATACAAGAAACACTTTCTGAAGCACCAGGTCCTGGACAGTATAGGATCTCTTCTTAATATAGCCATTAGTCTCTGAAGCAGGAAACACAATAGGCTTTCCTAACACACAGGAGACAAAGACCTAGACAAAATGCCAAGATGGAGGAACTGACCCCAAAAGAAAAACCAAGAAGAGGTCGTGGTCAGGGATCTAATCAAAACAGATATAAATAAAATGCTGGAACCAGATTTTAAAATAACAATCATAAAGATACTAACTGGGCTTGAGAAAAGCATAGAAGACACCCAGGAGTCCCTTACCACAGAGCTAAAAGACCTAAAAACTAGGCAGGCTGAAATAAAAACTGTTGTTACCAAGATGCAAAACTGACTGGATATAATGACCACAAGGATGGAATAATCAGAGGAATGAATAAGTGATATAGAAGACAAAATTATGGAAAATAATGAAACTGAAAGGAAGAGGGAAAGAAAAATATTGGATTACGAATGTAGACTGAGAGAACTAGGTTGACTCCATAAGGCATAATAACATTCATATCATAGGAGTCACAGAAGAAGAAGAGAGGGAAAAGGGGGCAGAAGTTTTATCTGAACAAATCAGCTGAAACCTTCCCTAATCTGGGGAAGGAAACAGACAACCAAATCCAGGAGGCACAGAGAAATCCCATCAAAATCAACAAAAGACGTATCATAGTAAAATTTGAAAAATAGAAAGATAAGGAAAAAATCCTGAAAGCAGCGGGGGTAAAGCAATCCCTAACCTACAAGGGAAGACAAATCAGGTAAGCAGCAGATCTCTCCACAGAAACTGGTCAGGCCAGAAGACAGTGGCCTGATACATTGAATATATGCAGCCAAGAATATTTTATCCAGCAAGGCTGTCATTCAGAATAGAAGCTGAGATAGTTTCTCGGACCAATAAAAACTAAAGGAGTTTGTGACCACTAAACCAGCCCATAAAAAAAAAAAAAAAAGAAGTTAAAGGGGACTCTATGAATGAGAAAGAAAGACCAAAATCAATGAAGACTAGAAAGGAACAGAGAAAATGTCCAGACACACCAAATTTACAGGTAATACAATGGCATTTAATTCATTTCTACCAATAATCATTCTGAATGTAAATGGACAAAATGCTCCAATCAAAACACATAAAGGTATTAGAATGGATTAAAAAAAAAAAAGACCCTTCTATATGCTGCCCACCAGAGACTCATTTTAGACCTAAAGACACCTGCAGATTGAAAGTGAGGGGATGGAGAACCATCTATCATGCTAATGGACATCAAAAGAAAGCCAGAGTATCCAAACATATATCAGAGAAAATAGATTTTAAACCAAAGACTGTAACAAGAGATGAAGAAAGACAACACATCATAATAAAGGGGTCTAACCAACAAGAAGATCTAACAATTGTGAATATTTATGGCCCCAACTTGGGAGCACTCAAATATATGAATAAATTAATAACAAACATAAAGGAACTCATAGATAACAATACAATAATAATAGGGGACTTTAACACCCCACTTACAGCAATAAACAGATCATCTAAGCAGAAAATCAACAAGGAAACAAGGCTTTGAATGACACACTGGACCAGATGGACATCACAGATATATTCAGAACATTTCATCCTAAAGCAGCAGAGTGCACATTCTTTTCTAGTGCACATGGAACATTCTCCAGAATAGATCACATACCGGGTCAGAGAACAAACCTCAACAAGTACAAAAAGATTAAGATCATAGCATGAGTATTTTCAGATCAGAACACTATGAAACTTGAAGTCTGCCACAAGAAAAAAAAAAATAGAAATACTACAAATCATGGAGGAGGTTAAAAACAATCCTACTAAACAATGAATGGACTAACCAGGAAATTAAAGAAGAAATTACACTACATCAAAAACTAATGATGTAATGTATGGTGATTAACATAACATAATAAAAAAATGTGTAAAATGCCAGAAAGAAAGACATGGGAGCAAATGAAAATAAAAACAAAACAGTTCAAAACCTTTGGGATGCAACAAAAATGGTCACAAGAGGGAAATACATACTAATACAGGCCTAGCTCAAGAAGCAAGAAAAGCCTAAAATACACAACCTAAACTTACACCTAAAGGAGCTAGAAAAGGTACAGCAAATAAAGCTTAACCAGTAAAATAAGGGAAATAATAAAAATTAGAGCAGAAATAAATGATACAGAAACAACAATAAAAACCAGTAGAACAAATCAATTAAACAATGAGTTGATTCTTTGAAAGAACTAACAAAATTGATAAACTCTTAGCCAGACTTATCAAAAAGAAAAGAGAAGAAACCTAAATAAATAAAATCACAAATAAGAGTAGAGATAACATCCAACTCTGAGAAATATAAACAATTATAGAGAATATTATGAAAAATTATATGTCAACAAATTGGGCAATCTGAAAAAAATAGACAAATTCCTAGAAAGATACAAACCATCAAAACTGAAACAGAAAGAAATAGAAAACTTGAACAGACCCATAACCAGCAAAGAAATTGAATCAGTAATCAAAAATTTCCCAACAAACAGAAGTCCAGGGCCACATGACTTCCCAGGGAAATTCTACCAGACATTAAAGACGAGTTAATACCTACTCCTCTCAACTGTTAAAAAAATAGAAATTGAAGGAAAACTTCCAATCTCATTCTACAAGGCCAGGATTACCTTGATTCCAAAACCAAAGACCCCACTAAAAAGCAGAATTACAGGCCAATATCCCTGATGATCATGGATGCAAAAATACTCAACAAGATATTAGCAAATCAAATCCAACAGGACATTAAAAGAATGATTCACCAAGATTAAGTAAGATTTATTCATGGGCTGCAAGGGTGGTTCAATATTCACAAATCAATCAACATGGTAAGTCACATTAATAAAAGAAAGGATAAGAAGCATATGATCCTTGCAATAGATGCTGGAAAAGCATTTGACAAAATATAGCATCCATTCTTGATAAAAACCCTCAACAAACTAGGGATAGAGGGAACATAACTCAACATCATAAAGGCCATATATGAAAGACCCACTGCTAATATCATTCTCAATGGGGAAAAACTGAGAACTTTTCCTCTATGGTCAGGAGCAAGACAGGGATGTACACTCTCACCATTGTTATTTAAAATAGTGCTGGAAGTCCTAGCCTCAGAAATCAGACAACAAAAATAAATAAAAGGCATGTAAATTGGCAAGGAAGAAGTCAAACTTTCACTATTCTTAAATGACACGATACTCTCTATAGAAAATCTGAAATTCTCCACCAAAAAATTGCTAGAACTGATACATGAACTCATCAAAATCGCAGGATAAAAAAAAAAATCAATGCACAGAAATCTGTTGCAATCCATACACCAATAATGAAGTAGGAGAAAGAGAAATCAAGGAATCAATCCCATTTACAATTGCACCAAAAACCATAAAATGCCTAGGAGTAAACCTAATCAAAGAGGTAAAAGATCTGTACACTGAAAACTATAGAACACTTATGAAAGAAATTGAAGATGACACACAAAGAAATGAAAAAAAAACTCATGTTCATGGATTGGAAGAACAAATACTGTTAAAATGTCTACACTATTCAAAGCAATCCCTATCAAAATACACCAGCATTTTTTACAGAGCTAGAACAAGCAATCCTAAATTTGTATGGAACCACAAAATACCCCAAATAGCCAAAGCAGTCTTGAAAAAGTAAAGCAAGGAACTTCCATACATGGTTTTCCACAATGGCTGCACCAGTTTGCAGTCCCACCAACAGTGTAAGAAGGTCCCCCTTTCTCCATATCCTCACCAACATCTGGTTGTTTCTTGTGTCATTAATTTAGGCATTCTGACAGGTATGAGGTGGTGTCTCATTGTGGTTTTGATTTGTAATTCCCTGATGATGAGTGATGTTGAGCATTTTCTCATGTGTCTATTAGCTATCTGGATGTCTTCTTTGGAAAAATATCTATTCATGTCTTCCTCCCATTTCTTAACTGGATTATTTGTTTTTTGGGTGTTGAGTTTGATAATTTCTTTATAGATTTGGATACTAACCCTTTATCAGATATGTCATTTGCAAATATCTTCTTCCATTCCATAGGTTGCCTTTTAGTTTTGTTGATTGTTTCCTTTGCTGTGCTGAAGCTTTTAATCTTGATGAAGTCCCAGTAGTTCATTTTTGCTTTTGTTTCCCTTGCTTCTAGAGATGTGTCTAGTAAGAAGTTGCTACAGCCAATGACAAAGAGTTTACTACCTGTGTTCTCCTCTCAATTTTGATGGTTTCCTGTCTTTTCACCCATTTGGAATTTAATTTGTTTACAGTGAAAGAAAGTAGTCCAGTTTCATTATTTTGCATGTTGCTATATTTAATAGATCCATGGGAGTTAAGGGATGCCGTTGTTTTTCTTGTTTTGTTTGTTTGTTTGTTTCTTTTGTTTTTATATCTGCTTATAAAGCTTCTGGTGGAAAGAATTCTACAGAGTTTTTTGGGATTTATTTTGTTTGTTTTTATTTTTTTACTTTCCACAGAATGTGCAAGAATTTCACTTGGGCCAACTGATTTTATCCTGCAACACCTATGAGTTTCCTTACAAGATCTTTAGCCTAAAAGCCAATTATTATGCTCATTTCTTAGACAAACATTTTTTTTAGCTAAAATTCATACTGTGAAACTCTATGGTATTCTGATGGCATATTATTTTACTTCTAATGTCTTTTTCAATGATTTTTTCCAACTTATGAATAATACAAAATTGAGAATACCTAGCATAAAGGGTCACCCAAAGTTTTTGTCTCATATGGTCTAAATTGCTTCATTTATTATGACTATACTTGCTAAAATACAATGTGCCGTTATTATCATCATTCTCTTCCCTTCACTCCCATGTTTCCACCTGGTTTTTTTTGTCTTATTTTCTCTTGATTTAAATGTTCTAAATGAATGCAGATTTGGGGATAGAAAAACCAATTGACTTCTTCAAAACAATATATTTGCAATAAAGAAATGGCTATTCAATTTTCTGGTTGATACAGACTCAGGGTAGATAGCACATACTCCTCTATTCTTATTGGTCAAATTCTGTCTCATTCTGACAGTTTGCAAGGATTTTTCTATTTCATGTAGCAAAGCATGTTGAATTAATTGATATTGTTTTTCTCACTCCCACTGTCCAGCCATACACTTAGTGTAACCCCTTCCTAGAATGTAAAAATGGAGGGGTTTTTTTGTTTTGTTTTTATGGTTTTTATTATTTATTTATTTGTAGGGAATTTTTTGGTGGAAGATTTAATTTTGGGTCTGGGTGGTGTTACGGGTTTCCTTTTTTTGTTTTTTTATTTTTTCCCCTCTATTAGTGTAAACTTGAGAAGCGCTACAAGCTTAAAGACAAAGTGCATGCTTTTGTCATAATCATGAATCAGGCTAGATTTAACTTCATGCTACAGCCAAACATAGCATATACAATTTGTTTATGTATGTTATGATATATATGTGTTGTGTTTCTACAAGTACTTTTTAAAGCCCCTCTGCTTGTTATTGGCTTACAACTTTAGAGAGATGACTGTGACATATATCTGCAAATAAAAACAAAGAATTAAACTAGTCAAATAGAAAATTACAGTCACAAATTCAGGCAGAAAGCCTTTAAAAATTAAATAGGTGTTAAGTTCACGTAGTTGGGTACCAGACATTCTTGGGCCTTGTAAAAATTATGACAATTAAAAAATCTTTTACTGTCCAAAACAGAATACTGAGGTGTAAGGGTCATTGGACTAACCTAGGGAAGCAATTATAACTCTCTTATGAAATCTAAGCATGGCCTATATAGTTTAGGTTAAATTGTGAAACAGCAAAACTCCAGAAAAGCAAGTTAACAGACTTTTAGCTCTAGATGTCGAGCTTGGAAAAATGTCTGAAAGTGGTACATAAGAAGCAATCAGAATATTGATCTTCTGGGTGAATTGAGGACTCTTATAAACAACATTTGGATAGAATTTTTTTTAATCCTACTTTAAATAGAAAGAACTTTAAGACTCCTTTCCACTACATTGTGAAAAGAATTTTTAGAAATATTCTATAAAAATTTATATAAATATTATATAAATATTCTATAAAAATCATTTTTAGAAATATTCTATAAAAATCATCAAACAAGATGGTATGGCCATGATGAGAACTGGGTGTTATACACAACTGATAAATTATTGAATTCTACATCTGAAACTAATGGTGTATTATATGTTGGTTAATTGAATTTAAAGAAAAAAGAAAAAAGAGAAAAAAAATAAAAATAAAAATAAAAATCATCTTAGCAGAAGGCATTAGTAAGGGGTATTTCCTGTGGTAGAAATTTGACTTGACTGTTCATAAGTATACAAAGTTAAAAGACAGAAACAGAAGTGATTAGAGCAAAAGAAATGCAGTGAAAATGAACATGCCTTAAAGACTAAACTCAACACAAATACATAGAGAAATATTGAGATTTGGTTGTGATTATTTTATCAGCTGTAATTCAGAAATGTGACAAGTTCTTTTTCTTTATGTTGTGTGTGTGTATATATATATATACACATGAGTTGTTGCTCTTTATGTTGTTGTGTGTGTATATATATATATAGTTGTTGCACTTACAGTTGTTAGTTATATATTTTATATATGTACATAAATACATATGTATTTATATAAACATGCATATATATATAATATGTAAAAGTATGTGTGTGTGTGTATATATATATATATATATATATATCCATACTCAAACACACAAGGATGTGTATGTGTGTGTGTATACAAGAATACCGACTTACCTGGCTCCTTAGGTATTTTAATAGAAAATGGCCAATATCTGCAATCAGTCTCTCCCTTGGTGCCTAATTTGGGTAACACTTACCAAAGAAATTAAGAAGAGAACTTATTCTCATAGGGTGACATTTCTTATCAGATCTCTCATCCATTATACTGTCATTTACCCAAGTTCACAATACATATGTGGATCAAGGTATAATATTCAATTTTATGTTTCTTCATGAACAGATTTTTGTCTTTCCATCCTCAGAATTGTGCATTCAAAGACCTTTGAGTGGTAATTAATCAATATCACTTTGTTCTAATCATTTTCCCAAGGAAAAACCTGAAAATATTTAGTTTTGTAGGGACTTAAAACGTGTAAAAATAGTTTCTGATGTCTATCAGGCAATTCTTGTAACAATTGCCCTTTCGGAATTCTGTATCTGCTGCCCCCAAATCTTTAAGTAAGCTTTGGAATTCTTGGAAGTCTGGGGGTTACATGAAAGCATCTAGTATATATTGACTCTATGGATTATTGTTTATTTCTGTTTTTTATTGTAGTTGTCACAAAATTTATTTCCCCCAAAACATAGCTTGGCACAAAATACTGTTTTATGGCATGTATATAAAGTTCCACCCTGCTGCATAAAGCTTAGTTGGACTAAAAATCAGTGGGACTGAGCTTAGAGAGATTATTACAAATAAGCTATCTATTCAGACTATAAAGATGTGACTCTAAATGTTTGATTATGTGCCACAGAGATTGATTTATCATTTCTTGAAAATGGAAGAGATTTAACCCATTATTTGTAAACAGCAAAATAATTTTGTATATTTTTAATTTTAAATTCCTTTTATACTAAGCAAAGGGCACATATATTATTATCCCTCAGGTACATATACAATTCTTTATTTTGGATGTGTAACACAGTATCGTACCTAAAGGTAAGTTGGTGTTGATTTTTTTATCATATGATGGAGGAAGATGAAAAGTTGATATTTTCAGAGGGAGTTTATCACCTGCTTAGAGCACAACTTTTATTGTCAGTTTGGCTTTATCAGAACCAGAAAGCACTGGAGGAGGTCCAAGATGGCAATATAAAAAAACCTTGAACTCACCTTTTTTCCATGGACACAACAAATTTATTGTTACATATGGGATAATTTTCTTCTAAAAAAGACCTAAAAACTAGATGAACAGCATTCCCACAACAAAAAGCAAAACAGTCACACTAAGAAGGGAACAAGAGACAAGGACATGGCTTTACCCTGGACTCCTCAAATAGAATGCGATCAAAAAAAAAAAAATCAGAACTTCCTTTCAAGGAGTAAAGGTATTGTATCCCACATCAGACACCCCAACTCTGGAGGCTGGCACAAGAAATATGAGCCACAAATATATCTGGTTTTGAAAACCAGTGGAGATTAAGACCAGAGAATTGTGAATCTATAGGGAATGGGGATCCTGCTTTTAAAGGTTTCTTGTGCAAACCTACTCACCCTGAGGTCCAACAGAAAATCAACAAGCTGAAAGGTGCCTAGACCATAGCAGGGGAGAACCACTCATTAATTTGAAAATGGCTGCTGGAGAGGCAGGAACCTTCAGAGTCTATCCTGAGGCAAAAGTTCTGGCAGATGCCATGTTTGCAATCGCATCCTAACTTGGTGGTGATGGAGCCAACAAGTGCCATTTTTGGCACTTTCTCTAATTTAGTAGCACTGGTTGGTGGGCTCTGCCCTCCTCCTGCAGTAACTAGAATGTGTGAGCACCCACAACCCACCCAGTCCATGCAGCACCCAAGCCACCACAAGGATACACAGGCATGTGAGTCCTACCCAACATGCAGAGATTGAACCACAATTATGAGAGGTAAATGTCCCAAACCCCACCTTCCTTCCTTAATGTCTGAGATGCAAAATGTCCAGGCAAACACCCTGAACCTTGACGTCCCCACATAACAGCTGTGGTGTTACCACAGCTAGGGGGCAAAAAGCCCATGCGAGGAATGCCCATAGAGTGCCTGGCTCTGGTGGCTATGGAAGATTATGTTTCTGGGCCAATGGAAGAGCTCCTACACAAGACCACAACTTCAAGACTGAGGAAAGTAGCTACTTCACTTAATACATATAGACAAAGGCAGAGAAACAGGCAAAATGTAAACAGGAATATGTTCCAAACCAAAAAACAAAACAAAACAACAACAACAAAAACCACCAAAAAAAAAAATCCCCAGAAAAAGATTTTAATTAAATGGAGGTAAGCAACTCATTTGATAAAGAGTTCAAATTAATGGTCATAAAAATGCTCACCAATTTTGAGGGAAGAGTAGATGAACACAGAGAGAACTTGAACAAAGAGATAAAAAATATAAGAAAGTGCCAAATAGAAGTTATACCTGCATGAAAAAATAGAGTAGAGAAGTTCAACAGCAGAATGTATAAAATAAAAACACAAATATATGAGCAGAAAGATAAAACAAAGGAAAACATCCAGACAAAACAGCAAAATGAAAAAAAAAATAAAAGTGAGGGTATTTTGAGAGACCTCTCAGACAACATCAAGCAGATAAAATTCACATTATAGGGGTTTCAGAAAAAGAAGAGAAATGGCCAAAAAAATTATTTGAAGAAATAATGGTTGAAAATTTCCTTAGTCTGGGAAAGGAGACAGACATCCAGGTCCAGGAATCTCAGAGAGTTTTAAATAAGCTCAATCCAAAGAGAAACACATAGAGTCACATTATAATAAAATGGTAGAAGTTTAAGGATAAAACCCTCTTACACTGTTGGTGGAAATGCAAGATGGTACAGCCACTTTGGAAAACAGTGCGGAGGTGCCTCAAAAAAAATTAAAAATAGACCTACCCTATGACCCAGCAATTGCACTCCTGGGTATTTACCCCAAAGACACAGATGTAGTGAAAAGAAAGGCCATATGCACCCCAATGTTCATAGCAGCAGTGTCTGCAATAGCCAAACTGTGGAAAGAGCCGAGATGCCCTTCAACAGAGGAATGGATAAAGAAGATGTGGTCCATGTATACAATGAAATATTACTCAGCCATCAGAAAGGATGAATACCCAACTTTTACATCAACATAGATGGGACTGGAGGAGATTATGCTCAGTGAAATAAGTCAAGCAGAGAAAGTTGATTATCCTATGGTTTCACTTATTTGTGGAACATAAGGAATAACATGAAGGACATTAGGAGGTGGAAGGGAAAAATGAAGGGGGTGGGGATCAGAGGGAGAGACCAACCATGAGAGATTATGGACTCTGAGAAACAAACTGAGGGTTTTAGAGGGGAGGGAAGTGGGGGGGATGAGTTAGCCCAGTGATGGGTATTAAGGAGGGCATGTACTGCATGGAGCACTGGGTGTTATATGGAAACAATGAATCGTGGATCACTACATCAAAAACTAATGATGTATTGTATAGTGACTAACATAACATAATAAAATAAAATAAAATAAAATAAAATAAAAAGAAATGCAATTTGCTTCCTGCATTACCAGCAATAAACAATCTTTTATATCATAAAAAAAATCTTAAAAGCAGCAATAAAAAAGCAACATATTATGTACAAGGGAAACCCTGTAAGACAGATTTTTCAGCAGAAACTTTGCAGGTCAGAAGGGAGTATCATGATATATTGGAAGGGCTAAAAGGAAAAAAAAAAACTGCCAACCAAAAATTCTCTACCTTGGAATATTATTCAGAATTAATTGAAAGATTGTTTTCCAGATAAGGAAAAGAAAAAGGAACATTATAAGAAATGTTAAAGGGAATTCTCTAAGCTATAAAAGGCAATAATTAAAAGAGGAAAACATACAAAAATAAAAATTTCATGAGAAAAGCTAAATAATATCAGTAGTGAATCACTTATAAAAGAAGTATGAAGTGTAACAGACAATAGTAAAATTAATTAATAATATAATAATTAGTTAATGGATATATAAAATGAAGATATGTAAAATGTGTTATCAAAAATATAAAATGAGAGGTAGAGTAAAAATACAAATCATTAGAATGTGTCCAAAACTAGCTTACTATGAACCTAAAAGAAATTGTTATATGCATAAGATTTATATGTGATCCTCACAGTAACCATAAAGAAAAAACTTAAATACAAAAAAGAAAAAGAGAAAGGAATCTAAACATAACACTAAAGAAAACAATGAACCACAGAAAAGAAAAATTAAAAAAAGGAGCAAAGAGAAACTATAAATTTAGCCAGAAAATAATCAATAAAATGCCAATAAGTATAAAACTATCAATAATTACTTTAAATGTAAATAAACTAAATTATCCAATCAAAAGACATAGTGTGACTGAACAAATTAAAAAAAAAAAAGACCCTTCTATATGCTGCCTACGAGAGACTCACTTCAAACCTAAAAAAACTCACAGAATGAAAGTGAAGGGATAGAAAAAGAAATACTATGTTAATGAAAGCATAAAGAAAGCTAGGGTAAAAATACTTATATCACACAAAATAAGTTTTAAAACAAAGACTAATGAGACAAAAAAGGGCATTACACAATGATAAAGGGGTCAATCCAACAAGGGGATATGACATTTGTAAAATTTTATGCATCCAACATAGGATCACCGAAATATATAGAGCAATATTAACAGACCTAAGGAAAAAAATGACAACAATAAAATAATAGCAAAGGACTTTTTTTTTTTAAGTTTTGAGTATAGTTGATAATGTTACATTAGTTTCAGGTGTATAACTTAGTGATTGGACAAGTTTATACATCATGCTATGCTTACAAGTGTAAGTACCATCTATCCTTATGCATGGTTATTACAAGATTATTGACTATATTTCTTATGTTGTGCCTTTAATTACTATGATTAATTTATTCCATAAATGGCAGCCTGTCTCTCCCATTCCCCTTTACACATTTTTCCCAGCCCTCCAACTCCTCCCTTCTGGCAACCATCAATTTGTTCTCTGTATTTGTAAATCTGAATCTACTCTTTGTTTTCTTAATTCATTTTTAAATTCCACTTTGGGAATTTGAGTGGAATCATATGGTATTTGTCTTTCTTGGTCTCACTTATTTCATTTAACATAATACCATTTAGGACTATCTATGTTGTCTCAAATGGCACAATCTCATCTTGCATAATATTCATATATACATATATATGAATATTTATATATTTACTATATTACTATACTATACACCCAACACTACACTATACACCCAATTATATTTACTATTTACCCAATAGTAAAAACATTAAATCACATGGTATTTCTATTTTTAATATTTTCAGTAATCTTCATACTGCTTTCCACAGTGGCTGCACCAATTTATATTCCCACCAGCAATGCACAAGAGTTCTTTTTTCCTCCACATCCTTTAATACTTAAGTCTTGTCTTTTTTTAATTTTACCCGTTCTAATAGGTGTAAGGTGATATCCTATTGTAATTATGATTTACATTTCCCTAATGGTTAGTGTTGTCATCTTTTCGTGTGTCTGCTGACCATCTGAATGTCTTCTTTGGAAAAATGTCTATTTAGGGCTTCTGCCTATTTTTTAATCAGATTATTTGTTTTTAAATTTTTATTTAAATTCCAGTTAGTTTAGCTACAGTGTACTATTAGTTTTAGTGATTCAACACTTACATACAATACTTGGTGCTCATCACAAATAGACTCCTTAATCCCCATCACCTATTTAACCCATATTTCCACCCACTTCCCTTCTGGTATCCATCATTTTGTTCATTATAGTTAGGAGTATATTTCTTGGTTTGCCTCTTTCTTTTTTTTTTTCACTATGTTCATTTGTTTTGTTTCTTAAATTCCACATATGAGTGGAATCATATGGCCTTTGTCTTTGACTGACTCATTTCACTTAGCATAATACTCTCTAGTTCCATCTACATAGTTGCAAATGGCAAGATTTCATTCTTTTTTATGGCTGAGGAATATTCTATTGTATATATATGGACATTTGGACAGCTGCATAACTTGGCTATTGTAGATAATGCTGCTATAAACATCAGGGGCATATATCCCCTCAAATTACTGTTTATTATTTGGGTAAATACCTAGTAGTGCAATTAATGGATTGTATGATAGTTCTATTTTTAACTTTTTGAGGAGCCTATGTACTGTTTTTCTGAGTGGCTGCACCAGTTTGCATTCCCACCAACAGTGCAAGAGAGTTCCCTTTTTTCCACATCCTTGCTAAAACCTATTGTTTCTTGTGTTGCTTTTAGCCATTCTGACAGGTGTGAGGTGATATCTCATTACAGTTTTTTTTTAAGATTTTACTTATTTACTTGAGAGAGAGAGAGAGAGAGATCAAGCACAAGAGGGGAGAGACAGAGGAAGAAGCAGAATCCCCACTAAACAGGGACCCTGATGTAGGGCTCAATCCCAAGACCCCAAGATCATGACCTGAGCCCAAGGCAGATGATCAGCTGACTGAGCCACCCAGAAGCCCCCGCATTGTATTTTTGATTTGTATTTCTCAGATGATGAGTGATGTTGAACATCTCTAACTGGACAGCAACATGCAAAAGAATGAAACAGTATCACTTTCTTATAACATACACAAAAATAAATTCCAAATGGATTAAAGACCTAAATGTGAGACAGATTAAAATGCTAGAAAACGATGCAGTTGTAACCTCTTCGGCATTGGCCTTAGGAACATCTTTCTAGATATATCTCTTGAGGCAAGGGAAACAAAAGCAAAAATAAACTATTAGAACTTCACCAAAATAAAAAGCTCCTATACAGTGAAGGAGACAACAAACAAAACCAAAAGGCAACCTTTGGAATGACAGAGTATATTTGCAAATGATACATCTGATAAAGGGTTAGTATCCAAAATATGTAAAGAACTTATAAAATTCAACAATCAAAAAACCCAAATAAACCAACTAAAAAATGGGCAGAAGATATGAATTGACACTTTAAAAAAATACACAGATGTTTGTTTTAATTTGGTGTTGAGTTGTAGAAGTTCTTAATATATTTTGGATATTAACCCCTTATTGGATATATCATTTACAAATGTTTTCTTCCTTTCAGTAGGTTGTCTTTTTGTTTTTTGGATGGTTGCCTTAGCTGTGCAGAAGGTTTTTGTTTTGATGCATCACAATAGTTTATTTTTGCTCTTGTTTCCCTTGCCTTAAAAGACATATCTAGGAAAAGATGACTGAGGAGTAGGGGACCCTATTTCAACTGGTCCTAGAATTGAGCTGGATATCCACCAGACCACTCCGAGCACCCACGAAATAAGCCTGAGTGTAAGAAGATCTGGATATCTACAAACAGAATATCACAGGCGGTTGGTTGTGAGGTACAAAATGAGGAGCCGTGATTCCGGGGGCAGATATTGGAGGATAAATGGCAATGGGAGGGAGCCTGGCAGTGGGGATACTGCACCGCCGTGAGCGATAGCCTCCTGCACTGGGGACGGAGCACAGAGTCTCAGACTGGTAGCAGCAGGGAAAGGACTTTAGGGCAGCCCCATGGCGGAAACCTGGAGCGGTGGAATTGCACATGCTAACTGGGAGCTGCTGGCGGGTTTGGAAGCACAAAGGGCAGAGACGAGCCCTGAGCTGGAGGTAGGACAGGGAGCACTACAGAGCGGCACACAACCCAGGATGCTGCAGTTTATAGCAGCACAGACAGAAATGGAGAGAGTGTGGCCTGCAGAGCTCACAGAAGAACAGACTGCAAATACTCTGCTCTGAGGCAGAGGGTTGGAAATGGTCTATTCTGCTCTGACTCTCAGAAGAGATGTGGAAAGCCACCAGGGAAAGCCACCAGAGAACAAAAGCCCCCAAAAACTGATTCCCGCTGAGCCCACCCCCCACGACAGGGGGCATGGCAACTCTGCCCAAACAGGGTTGCCTGAGTAACAATGCGGCAAGCCCCTCCCCCAGAAGATAGGCTGGGAAAACAAGAGGCCAGCAAGCCTAAGGTCCCTAGAAAACAGATGCATCTTGCTTGGGTTCTGGTCAATAATTTGGACTCAATACATACCCTCAACCACCCATCAACAGAATGACTAGGAGGAAGAACCCTCAAAATAGAAAAGACTCAGAGATTATGACTTATGCCGCATATTTACAAATAGATTCAGATATAACCAAGATGTCAGAGATGGAACTCAGGCTAGCAATTGTGAAGACAATAGCTAGAATGGAGAAATCGATTAATGCCAACACAGGGTCTCTAAGGGCAGGAAAGAAAGCTGAATTGGCAGAACTTAAAAATACTAACAATGAGATCTAATCTAATCTAGATAATCTAACAGCTAGGGTAAGTGAGGCAAAAGAACAAATTAGTGACCTGGAAGACAATTTAATAGATAAAAAGGGAAAAGAGGAGGCCAGGGAAAAACAACTCAGGATCCATGAAAATAGAATCAGAGAAATAAGTGACACCATGAAA
Source organism: Leptonychotes weddellii (assembly GCF_054177405.1). Taxonomy (NCBI): domain Eukaryota; kingdom Metazoa; phylum Chordata; class Mammalia; order Carnivora; family Phocidae; genus Leptonychotes; species Leptonychotes weddellii. The sequence goes on from NC_138385.1 coordinate 20,084,690, forward strand.
CATTCCAATGTCAGACTTACTGGAATCCCAGAGGGAGGGGAGAGAGAGAGAGGACTAGAAGATATATTTGAGCAAATCGTAGCTGAGAAATTCCTTAATCTGGGGAATGAAACAAACAATCGGGTCCTAGAGGCAGGGAAGACCCCTCCTAAGATCAAGGAAAACAGGCCAACACCCTGGCACGTAATAGTAAAACTCACAAATCTTAGAAACAAGGAAACCATCATAAGGGCAGTTAGGGGGAAGAGATTCCTTACGTACAGAGGGAGGAACATCCAAATAACATCAGACCTATCCACAGAGACCTGGCAAGCCAGAAAGGCCTGGTGAGACATAGGGTACTAAACAAGAAGAACATGCAGCTAAGAATACTTTATCTAGCAAGGCTGTCATTTAGAATGGATAGAGAGATGCAGAGCTTCCAAGACCAGCACAAAATGAAAGAATATATGACCACTAAGCCAGCCCTGTAAGAAATATTAAAGGGTGTTCTATAAAAGGAGAAAGACCCCAAGACTGATATACAACAGAAATGTACAGGAACAATCAATAAAAACAAGGTATTCACAGGCAACATGATGACAATAAATTCATATCTTTCAAAAATCACTCTCAACGTGAACGGCCTAAATGATCCCATAAAACGGCACAGGGTTGCAGATTGGATAAAAAGTCAGGACCCACCCATATGCTGTCTACGAGAGACTCATTTTGAACCTAAAGATACATCCAGACTGAACGTGAAGGGATGGAGATCCATCTTCCATGCCAGCGGACCTCAAAAGAAAGCTGGGGTATCAATTCTTATATCAGACAAATTAGATTTTAAACTAAAGACTGTAGTTAGAGACACAGAAGAACACTACATCATTCTTAAAGGGTCTATCCAACAAGAAGATCTAACAGTTGTAAATATCTATGTCCCCAACATGAGAGCAGCCATCTACATAAGCCAACTGTTAACCAAAATAGAATCCTACTGATAACAATACGTTAATTGTAGGAGACCTCAATACTCCACTCTCAGCAATGGACAGATCATCTAAGCAGAAAATCAACAAGGAAACAAAAGCTTTGAATGATACACTGGACCAGATGGACCTCATAGATATATACAGAACATTCCACCCAAAAACAAAAGAATACTCATTCTTCTTGAGCGCACATGGAATTTTCTCCAGAATAGACCACATACTGGGTCACAAATCAGGTCTCAACCGATACCAAAAGACTGAGATTATTTCCTGCATATTCTCAGACCATAATGCTCTAAAACTGGAACTCAATGACAAGAAAAAATTTGGCAGAAATTCAAACACTTGGAAGCTAAAGACCAATCTGCTCAAAAATGTTTGGGTCTACCAGGAAATCAAAAAAGAACTTAAACAATTCATGGAAACCAATGAGAATGAAAACACATCAATCCAAAACTGATGGGATACTGAAAAGGTGGGCCTAAGGGGGAAATACATAGCCATCCAAGCCTCACTCAAAAAAATAGAAAAATCCCGAATTCACCAAATAAATCTACACCTTAAAGAACTAGAGAAAAAGCAACAAATGATGCCTAAGCCACATATTAGAAGAGAAATAATTAAGATTAGAGCAGAGATCAATGAACTGGAAACGAGAAACACAGTAGATCAGATCAATGAAACTAGAAGTTGGTTCTTTGAAAGAATAAGATCAATAAACCACTGGACAGACTTACCCAAAAGAAAAGAGAAAGGATCCAAATTAATAAAATCATGAATGAAAGGGGAGAGATCACGACTAACACCAAGGAAATAGAAACAATTATTTGAAATTATTATCAACAACTATATGCCAATAAACTGAGCAATCTGGATGAAATGGAGGCCTTCCTGGAAACCTATAAGCTGCCAAGGCTGAAACAGGAAGAAATTGACAACCTGAATAGGCCAAGAACCAGTAACGAGATTGAAGCAATGATCCAAAATCTCCCAAAAAACAAGAGTCCAGGGCCTGATGGATTCCCTGGGGAATTCTGCCAAACAGTGAAAGAAGAAATAATACCTATTCTACTGAAGCTGTTTCAAAAATTAGAAATAGAAGGAAAACTTCCAAACTCATTCTATGAGGCCAGCATTACCTTAATCCCCAAACCAGGCAAAGACCCCATCTAAAAGGAGAATTTCAGACCAATATTCCTGATGAATAAGGATTCTAAAATCCTCAACAAAATCCTCGTTAATAGGATCCAACAATACATTACAAGGATCATCCACCACGACCAAGTGGGATTTAACCACGGGATGCAGTGGTTCAACATTCGCAAATCAATCAATGTGATAGAACACATTAATAAGAAGAGGGAGAAGAACCATATGGTACTCTCAATTGATGCAGAAAAAGCATTGACAAATTACAACATCCTTTCCTGATTAAAATTCTTCAGAGTATAGGGATAGAGGGAACATTCCTCAAGTTTATAAAATCCATCTATGAAAAACCCACAGTGAGTATCATCCTCAATGAGGAAAAACTGAGAGTCTTTCCCTTAATATCAGGAACATGACAAGGATGCCCACTCTTGCCACTATTTTTCAGCATAGTACTAGAAGTCCTGGCAACAGCAATCAGAAAACAAAAAAGAAATAAAAGGTATTCAAATTGGCAAAGAAGAAGTCAAACTCTCTCTTTTTGCACATGACATGATACTCTATGTGGAAAACCCAAAAGACTCCACCCTCAAATTACTAGAACTCATACAGCAATTCAGTAATGTGGCAGGATACAAAATCAATGCACAGAAATCAGTTGCTTTTTTATGCACTAACAATGCAACTGTAGAAAGAGAAATTAGAGAAACGATTCCACTTACAACAGCACCAAAAACCATAAGATACCTCAGAATAAACCTAACCAAAGAGGTAAAGGATCTATACACTAAGAACTACAGAGCACTCATGAAAGAAATTGAAGAAGACACAAAAAGATTGAAAAATACTCTATGCTCATGGATCGGAAGAATAAACATTGTTAAAATGTCTATGCTACCCAGAGCAATCTATACCTTCAATGCCATCCCAATCAAAATTCCAATGACATTTTTCCAAGTGCTGGAACAAGCAATCCTAAAATTTGTATGGAATCAGAAAAGACCCCAAATCGGCAAGGAAATGTTGAAAAAGGAAAACAAAGCTGGGGGCATCACGTTGCCTGATTTCAAGCTATTTTACAAAGCTGTGATCACTAAGACAGCATGGTACTGGCACAAAAACAGACATACAGACCAATGGAACGGAATAGAGAACCCAGATATGGACCCTCAACTCTATGGTCAAATAATCTTCCACAAAGCAGGAAAAAAACATGCAATGGAAAAAAGACAGTCTCTTCAATAATTGGTGCTGGTAAAACTGGATAGCCACATGCAGAAGAATGAAACTCAACCATTCTCTAACACCATAAAAAATGATAAACTGAAAATGGATGAAAGACCTCAATGTGAGACAGGAATCCATCAAAATCGTAGAGGACAACATAGGCAGTAACCTCTTTGACATTGGCCACAGCAACTTCTTTCAAGATACATCTCCAAAAGCTACTGAAACAAAAGCAAAAATGAACCTTTGGAACTTCATCAAGAGCAACAGCTTCTGCACAGCCAAGGAAACAGTCAACAAAACAAAGAGGCAACCCACAGAATGGGAAAAGATATTTGCAAATGACACTACAGATAAAGAGCTGGTATCCAAGATCTATAAAGAACTTTTCGGGGCGCCTGGGTGGTTCAGTTGGTTAAGCGACTGCCTTCGGCTCAGGTCATGATCCTGGAGTCCCAGGATCAAGTCCCACATTGGGCTCCCGGCTCAGCGGGGAGCCTGCTTCTCCCTCTGAGCCTCCCCACTCTCATGTGCTCTCTCTCTCTCAAATAAAAAATAAAAATCTTTAAAAAAAAAAAAAGAACTTCTCAAACTCAATACCCAAAAAACAAATAATCAAGTCAAAAAATGGGCAGAAGACATGAACAGACTCTTCTCTGAAGAAGACATACAAATGGCTAACAGACACATGAAAAAATGTTAATCATCAGTAGCCATCAATGATATTCAAATGAAAACCACACTGAGATACCACCTTACACCATTTAGAATGGCAAAAATTTACAGGGCAAGAAACAACAAATGTTGGAGAGGTTGTGGAGAAAGGGGAACCCTCTTACACTCTTGGTGGGAATGCAAGTTGGTACAGCCACTTGGGAAACAGTGTGGAGGTTCCTCAAAAAATTAAAAATAGAGCTACCCTATGACCCAGCAATTGCAATCCTGGGTATTTACCCCAAAGACACAGATGTAGTGAAAAGAAGGGCCATATGCACCCCAATGTTCATAGCTGCAATATCTGCAATAGCCAAACTGTGGAAAGAGCCGAGATGCCCTTCAACAGAGGAATGGATAAAGAAGATGTGGTCCATATATACAATGGAAAATTACTCAGCCATCAGAAAGGATGAATACCCAAGTGTTACATCAACATGGGTGGGACTGGAGGAGATTATGCTCAGTGAAATAAGTCAAGCAGAGAAATTCAATTATCATACGGTTTCAGTTATTTGTGGAATATAAGGAATAGCATGGAGGACATTAGGAGAAGACGGGGGACAATGAAGGGAGGGAAATCGGAGGGAGAGATGAACCATGAGAGACTATGGACTCTGTGAAACAAACAGGGTTTTAGAGGGGAGGGCAGTGGGGAGATGGGTTAGCCCGGTGATGGGTATTAAGGAGGGCACGTATTGCATGGGGCACTGGGTGTTATACAAAAACAATGGATCGTGGATCACTACATCAAAAACTAATGATGTATTATATGGTGAGTAACATAACATAATAAAATTTAAAAAAAAAAGATTTAATTAATTTAGTTTAAAAAAATCCATCTAAAAATGGAATAAATTAATAAGTATAAAGCACTTAGCATACTGCCTGATACCTAGTAAGTGTTATCTGGTGATTGCTGTTTCTATGCAAATTAAAAATGTATTCACATAAAATACCAATAAATGTTTTGCCTGAATGAAACAATACACATTAAATATATTAGAATAGCTACCTATGAGAACATAAGAGAATTACAAAAACAAATAAGAACAAAAATTCAAGCAAGTGATTTCAGAGCCCTTGCTTTTAATCACTACAGATATCGCTTCCTTATTATCTCATTATCAAGATGAATAAACTGAGGCCAAAATATATGTCAAGGCATCAAGTATTCATGCAGAAGCAGGAGGAGGAAGATGGTCTCCAGTACCTGATAGGTGATTTAGTCTTGCTTTTTCATCTGTAAACTTCAGGATCTGCACGCTGCCCATAAGTCACACTGTTTGAAGAGCTCGCTCACATTCTTCTAGCCTCAGCAAGCTTCTGCAGAGAGTAGGGTCAAGAGACATGTTTTTCAAATGCAGGGGGCATTGTCTCTGATACCTAGAGTGCAGGACCATGAGCTTCATCAGTAAGCTTTATACAAATAGGTAGCAAGAGTGAAATTATAAAAGCCTGAAAAAAAACCTTTTGTACCCCAAAATAGGGGATTAGCTAAATAAATTATGCCCAACCAGATCACAGAATATAGGCGGCCTATAAGATGGAATAATATTAATTTCTTAGCAAAATATTCATGATATATTGTTATTTAAAAAACAGATCACAGTGGGGTGTGTATGTATGTGTATATATATATTATATATGTATATATATGTGTGTATACACACATGTACAGATAAATGGCAGTCAGAGTGTTATAATATTAACTGATTGTTTTGAACATGGCTATTAGGAAGAGTATTACTTTTGCTTTATTTTTTCTGTATTTTCCAGTTTTTCTAAATAAACGTATAACTTTTTTTTGAAAATAAACAAAGCAAAACAAAAAGCAATAGGCTTCTCCAATATTTTCTGAAATACAGAGTTCCAGTTTTCTCTTCCCCTTTTGATAGAAGAATATAAAAATAACATACAATACAACATATTCCTGTATGTAGAAAATCTAAAAGACTGAAAAAGGACTGAATAATAAACAAGTTCAAGAAATCACAGAATATAAAATCAATATAAAAATTCAACTGCATTTAGTGTAGTTTCAATTAAAAATCTAAAATGAAATTAAGAAAACAATTCCATTCACATTATCAAAAATTAAAATACTTAGGTGAAATTTTAGCAGAAGCAGTATGAGACTTGTACAATGATAATTACCAAACATTGTTGAAAAAAATGAAAGACTTAAGAAATGGAGAGATATTCCATGCTCATAGATCAGAATATTCATTATTATCAAGATAGCAATACTTACCATACTGATAGGTAAATTAAATAAAATTCCTAACAAAATACCAAGTGGATTTTTATTAGAAAGTGACAAGCAGGGGGCGGAGCAAGATGGCGGAGGAGTAGGAGACCTGGATTTCGTCTCCTCTCAGGAATTCAGCTGGATAGGAATCAAACCATTCTGAACACCTACAAACTCAACAGGAGATCAAAGAAAAGAAGAGCAACAACTCTCTCAT
>NC_138385.1:20091721-20117003 GCF_054177405.1 Leptonychotes weddellii
GCCCAGATATGGATCCTCAATTCTATGGTCAAATAATCTTCGACAAAGCAGGAAAAAATATGCAATGGAAAAAAGACAGTCTCTTCAATAAATGGTGCTGGGAAAACTGGATAGCCACATGCAGAAGAATTTAACTCAACCATTCTCTAACACCATACACAAAGATAAACTCAAAATGGATGAAAGAACTCAATGTGAGACAGGAATCCATCAAAATCCTAGAGGAAAACATAGGCAGTAACCTCTTTGACATCGGCCACAGCAACTTCTTTCAAGATACATCTCCAAAAGCTAGTGAAACAAAAGCAAAAATGAACTTTTGGGACTTCATCAAGATAAAAAGCTTCTGCACAGCAAAGGAAACAGTCAACAAAACAAAGAAGCAACCAACAGAATGGGAGAATATATTTGCAAATGACACTACAGATAAAGGGTTGGTATCCAAGATCTATAAACAACTTCTCAAACTCAACACCCAAAAATCAAATAATCAAGTCAAAAAATGGGCAGAAGACATGAACAGACACTTCTCCAAAGAAGACATACAAATGGCCAACAGACACGTGAAAAAATGTTCATCATCATTAGCCATCATGGAAATTCAAATCAAAATCACATTGAGATACCACCTTACACCAGTTAGAATGGAAAAAATTGACAAGGCAAGAAACAACAAATGTTGGAGAGGTTGTGGAGAAAGGGGAACCATTTTACACTGTTGGTGGGAATGCAAGTTGGTACAGCCACTTTGGAAAACAGTGTGGAGGTGCCTCAAAAAATTAAAAATAGAGCTACCCTATGATGCAGCAATTGTACTCCTGGGTATTTACCCCAAAGACACAGATGTAGTGAAAGAAGGGCCATATGCACCCCAATGTTTATTGCAACAATGTCTGCAATAGCCAACCTGTGGAAAGAGCTGAGATGCCCCTCAACAGATGAATGGATAAAGAAGATGTTGTCCATATAGACAATGGAATATTACTCAGCCATCAGAAAGGATGAATCCCCAACTTTTACATCAACATGGATGGGACTGGAGGAGATAATGCTCAGTGAAATAAATCAAGCAGAGAAAGTTGATTATCCTATGGTTTCACTTATTTGTGGAACATAAGGAATAGCATGGAGGACATTAGGAGAAGGAAGGGAAAAATGAAGGGTAGGGAAATCAGTGGGGGAGATGAACCATGAAAGACTATGGACTCTGAGAAATAAACTGAGGGTTTGAGAGGTTGGGGGGATGGTTTAGCCCAGTGATGTGTATTAAGGAAGGCATGTACTGCATGCAGCAGTGGGTGTTATATGAAAACAATGAATCGTGGCTCACTACATTAAAAACTAATGATGTATGGTATTGTGACTAATGTAACATAATAAAATAAAATTAAAAAAATTAAAAATAGTGATGCATCTGCAGGTTTGCTGTTTTATATATTGCACTATGCATGTACTGTGGTATATTCAAATTAATATGGAGAAAAATATTGAAGCCATTAAAATGGTTAAATTTAATATATTATAATTTATCATAATTATGAGATTTAATAAAAAATGATTTAATACACCATAATTTATAAAACAAATTGCATAAACTTCTGCTTTTTGTTATCCTGTACTAAATTTTATGGTAGCAAATAAAAATAAAATGCCTTAATTAGCCATTCTATTTAGAATCTATTGTAATGAGGAATTTTGACAGTAATCTTGAAACAAGTGTGTTTACACACACGCACGTACACACATATATATGTGCATGAGTACATTTGCTGGAGTTGTTATGTAAGTATAATTAAATATAAGCTGAGGAAACCCTGAAACAAAATTATGCATTTGCATAATTTTTATATTCACATTACATGGTCTTATACTCACAGCAATCCATTTTACAGGGAAGAAGTGTTGATGTAGGTTAATAAATTTGCCCAAGTTTACAAATCCAGATGTTGTCAGGGATCATGCACTTCTTAATTCTATGGCCAGAGCTTTTTTCATTCTATCTCCCAAGAAACACACAGTTCATATTTTTTCAAGTCTTATCCCATTAATCTGAAAGCTACCCAGAGTTAATTTTGCAAAATGTCATGTTAATTAAAACTTCATCACAACCGTAAGCAGGCTTTTGAAAAATTTTGGATAAATAACTTGAGGAGGATTTTTAAAATAACATGAAGTATTTGATACTAAGAAAAAAACTTGTCATGTTTTACAGAGACATCTCCACATTTTCTGAAGATCTAAATTTGTGTTATGTTCTATCAAGTACATAGAGAACAATAAAGGCTTTATACCTAACACTTTCAACTTAGCTATTGTTATGACTTGAATTTTCTAAACTATACAAATTAACTTGACTCCTAAGTAGGAGGTGTTCATTAATGAAAAATTACAAATCAATCCTCAAAAATTATGAGTTACAACTACATAAAAAATAGCATCCAATGAGTTCAACATAATTAGTGATTGTGCTGTGAACAAACTACAGAAGTAATCAAAACTGATTGGCCACTTTAAGGAGATCCTAAGTGGCAACTCTGTTTTTTCAAAAGGTAATCATGTTGTTTTTTTTTTAAATTCCAGTAAGTAGAGAAATTTTCAATCATTATGCTAAAGGAAGGAAAAAATATACTTCTATAATGAACAGATATTACCTAAAATAACAAAAGAAACAAAATAGGCAGCCTAAAAAATTTAGGGCAGAATTTTCTTTTTAAGCTAACTAACGCTTCAAAAATATCAGTTAAAATTAAATAATTTGTATCTAGTGCTCACTTTGTACAAGGAAATGAAATTAACATTTATTTTCAGCTTGGCGTCTGCCACCCAGTGCTAGAAGCTTCAGTTTTATTAGTAGTACTAACAGTATTTATGAATCTATACAACTCTTGGAGGTATATGGTATTATTCTGATCATATATCAGAAATCTAGGGCTCAGAGAAATGAGGAAACAAAGTTTTATCAACCTTTAGTACTAAATTTATTATATAGTAATATACGTGTTTTTCATCAATGTATAGGTAAGAATATATTTTAGAAAAGCAAATTAAAATTAATTCGTTTGACATTTTAGTGTGAAGGTAGTTTGAATAAGGCTGTTAACCTCTGAAGCAACATGCATGTCATATTGGGCATCCAATCAATTTTTTTTATTTTCATTTTCAAGAGCAGAAAATATTTATTTGCAAAGACATTATTGAAAATGGAATTAAAGCTTTCATATCTGCTTAAAATGCAAGGATAGTTTTCTGACAGTGAACACCAAGATTATCTAAGGCTTTTTAAGTTAAATTCCAATTGTAGTAAGCTCTTCGATTCTAACAATCAATGAGTTCATCTTTGGCTAGTTTAACATATTTGATACAGTTTATATCAGAAGAATAGATCAGGAATCTTTAGTTTAATGTTAATGCCATCAGTATAGAAATATTTTTTTGAAAATATTCTGATGTGTTTTCAGGTGTTAGCAGCCATCTCTTTTCAAATAAACTGACAGAGAATTTGATATCTCCACTCAATTTTGGTAGAGAATTTCCTCCAGGATTTAAAGTCTGCAAAAATGTCAACCTCTACTCTTTTCTTCCTTATTGGGAGTTTGGCCAAGAAAGTTGTAATGGTGACTTTAAGATCTTGCAAGTTTTGTCTCATTCATATAGTTAAAATATCTGAAGAGAATTTTGTTTTAGAAAAAATGAAATTTTCACCCCTTGTTTGAACCATCACTGCAAGACTTGTCTTGAAAGCCATTTAACTTCTATGTGGTAGAGTAGAGCATAATATTCTTATTCCATATTTTATGAAAAAAATCTTTACAAATTAAGAAATTCAGAGATGTGCATCTGATTTTATTGATAACACTTATGATCCTTGACAAAGTCTCATTCAATCTTATTGCAAAAGTCTTTGTTGCCAGTGCATGTCTCTGTAAAAAAAGCAGTGAGTGGCAATGATATAAAGGGATTCATATTTTCACGAAAGTAGCAAAAGCAGATGTATTACCAATCATTGCAGAAGATCCATCTGTTCGGAGTATGATGCTTTTTTCCCCCAAATATTTGTTTGGCAAAATAACTTTTTATCATTTCCAAACATCAGTAGCTTTTGCAGTATCCAAAACGGACTCACAAAGTAAGATTTCTTCTTTTGAAAGTGTCAGTGTGCATATCATGAACAAAACAGACCTGTTGGCTATATTAAGAGATGTCTATTGCTTCATCTAGTTACACCATCAATGAGAATGTTAAAGTTGCCAATTCCTTGATGATCTGCTTCAAGAACAGACCACAGCATTTAAGTAGGGAACCACTTCTGTGTTTTCCCTGTTTCATCTACAAACCATCTTGATGTCTTCCAGTACAAGACACTTTACTAAAGCCTTTGTAATAGTGTAGAACTCCAAATACTGGACAATCCATGGAAGGCCTAGTAACTCCCATAATTTTAAAGTAACAATAAACATATATGATATTTTAATACTGATATGATAGGAAAATATAGGTTATTTTTATTGGTGATAAAATCACTGGCACTACCAATCATACTGTAGTTTGTTGCCTACACTCATAAGAAAAGAAAGTTAATGGAATACTTGAAATTTATCTGTATGTTTCTTGGGGACTTATAGATCCCAACTAAGGAAGCTCGGATCAAGAGGGATACCAATGGACAAAACTGTTAGTTGTAATTATACCTCTTTTACACACAAAGTGTTCTCTCAATTTTCTACAGATGAATTATTCCCTTTACAGTTATTCACATGACTTTTTCCACTTTTTCTAGTGGGTTTAAGCCTGAAGTGAATTGTTTTTCTAATATATTGTTTGTTTATTTATTTTTTCTATCTAATTCTATTCTAAGATAGGAGAAAAAAGGAAACATTTAAGATTCCTTCCCATATTCAAACTTAGGTTCTAGTTAAGGTATATTTGAATTAAAGAGTTCAATGACCTCACAGGACTATCATGAACTTCAAGTGCATATAAGGATGCAAAATGAAAATTATGGAAAACTATCTAATACCTTTGTTATTTCTTCCCAATATAACCATATTCTGTTGTTTTAACTGTGTTGAATTGTGTGAATACAAAATTTATCTAAATTCAAGTGTAAGTAGAACATTTTCTAAGTTTAAAAATTCTTTGTGCAAGGACTTTAACTTTGATGAATCCCTTTCCTCTTCTATAAAATGGGAGTAATAATAATGTCTATATCATAGGACTATTGAGATGATTAAATGAGATTATATAGAATTCTAAGTACACTGGCGAACATAGTCAGTACTCAATAAATCCTATCACTCACTGTCATCATAACTCTTACCATAGTATTACTTAAAAGGCAAAGAGAAGTCATTGAAATATTTCCATCAGCACATTGAAATTTGTGTTTTACAGAAATACACGTGGTGATAGTGGTAATGGTAGATTTTGGTGATGTTTATATTTAATTTTTAATATCAATGTATTACTAATGACTGTCATTAGGTCTTTTTAATACTGTTTTCACCACAGATAATACCAAGATGAATAGATTCATTGTAAAGAATCCTGATCCTAAGAATTTTATAGTTTTGATCTACAAAAAAAAATACTATTTTGCCAACTACCTCAGAAATCATCACCATTATCAGCCTGTCTGAATAAAGGTGAAGATGACTTTGGAGTAAGCAGAGTTCTGGGAGGAAAATCACAGGAATGTTCATTATTGAAAGGAATACACACTATGCATACAAATATCTTGCTTTCAGACACAAACAGGAAATAATGTACTTATCATATATTTGCTAAACAATGTGTTAAGCATTCTTATAGGTGCTTGGGATAAATCAATGGGAACAAATGTAAAAAAATTTACAAGATACCATTTCATTTTACTCATTAAACCTTCAGTATTCATTTCTAACAAATTTTTTTTCTTTTAATATAACTACCATACCATTGTCACAATAAGAAATTTAAGAATGATTCTATAATATCATCTAATTCCATTCCATGCTTAAATTTCACCAATTGTCTCAAAACTATCTTTTCACATTTGACTTGTATAAACCATGATCCAAACAAGTTTAACATATTTCATTTTGTTAATACACTTTTTAAATCTATATTAATGTATACCACTCTTTTCCCCGTACCACTGATATATTGAAGAAACTACACCACTATGCTCAAATTTCTCATACTCAGGATTTGTCCATTTCCATTCTTGTGGTGCCCTTCAATATGTTCCTCTTTACATATTCTCTGTAAACTAATAGTTGGATCTGGATGCTTAATTGACTCAGGTTCTATTCTCACTCTTTAGTAAGGATACTTAATAGGTTTTACTACATGCTTCTTGTTGAATTAACACATGTGGCCATGATGTCCTATTGTTCTATTTTTAGTGATTCTGAAATTGGTTATTGAGATTAAGTGGTGTTGACCTAGTCTTTTAATTAAACTATCAATCTTTCACCTAATGGATTAAACACACAATGATATCCATTGCCTAGATCCATTATTTCTTTAGGAGTTACAAAATGGCTACTTTTCTCATTCAAATACTCTCTCTGTATTTGTTAGCTGGAATTATTCTATATGAAATAACTTTCATTAACTTTATCTTACATACAGAAAAAGGTGGAATAAATAAAGATGTTTTCTCTTTATTCAACAAATTTCATAGTAATTAGTTGGTGCCTTAGCATTCCAAAGATTACCTAAGTTATTTCTGTTTTAATTGTTATAAATTCTTAGAATTTTAAATAAAATTCATATGCTTCAATCCATTTTAGTCATTTTTTTTTCCTGCTCAAGTTGTCCCATTTTTGGCAATGGAAGTCCTTTATTTTCAGCACCTGTGTCCTTTTGGATTGATTCTAGTATGATTTCATAGTTTCTTGCTTTCTAGCACAATAATATCATTCACTCATCTTGTGATTTTTCTGCCTCAGATCTAGAATGAGCAATTTCTTCAAGGATCTCTTGTTTCTATCAATGAAAAATGGTACTTTGGGCACTGAAAGTGCTCAAGTTTACTTGGTTGTTGTTTCTAGGATGTCTCAGTCAATACAGCTAGAATATTCCATAATTTAGAAAAAATAAAACATAAATCATGTATTATTCTACTTTCTTTTAAAATTTAATATTATATGTTTTGCTTCTTTTATGTTTCTTTTCTTACTCTTACACTGGAAATATTGCTTCTTTCTTTAAGTTTTTATTTCAATTCTAGTCAGTTAACATATAGTGTAATATTAGTTTCAAGAGTAGAATTTAGTGATTCATCACTTACATATAATACCCAATGCTCATTGCAAAAAGTGCCATCCTTAATATCCATCACCCATTTAACACATCCCCCCTGCCCATCTCCCCTCCAGCAACACTCAGTTTGTTCTCTATAGTTAAGAGTCTGTTTTATGATTTGCTTCTCTCTTTTTTTTAATTTCCCTATGTTCTTATGTTTCATTTCTAAAATTCGTCTGGTATCTGTCTTTCTCTGACTGACGATTTTGCTTAGCAAAATACACTCAAGCTCTATCCACATTGTTACAAATGGCAAGATTTCATTCTTTTTATGACTAATATTCCATTGTATAAATATACCACTTCTTTATCCATTCATCAGGTGATGGACTTTTGGACTCTTTTCATAATTTGGCTATTGTTGGTAAGGCTGCTATAAACATTGGGATGCATGTGTCCCTTTGTATCAGCATTTTTTTGTATTGTAAGGTAAATACCTAATGGTGCAATTGCTGAATCATGAGACAGTTCTATTTTTAACTTTCTGAGGAAGCTCCATACTGTTTTCCAGAGTGGCTGCACCAGTTTGCATTCCCACAAAAAGTGGAAAAGTATTCCCCCTTCTCCACATCCTTGCCAACACCTATTGTTTCCTGTGTTGTTAATCTTAGTGATTCTGACAGACATAAGGTAATTTCTCACTGTAGTTTTGATATGTATTTCCCTGATGATGAGTGATGTTGAGCATCTTTTCACGTGTCTTTTGGCAATCTGTAAGTCTTTTTTAGAAAAATGGCTATTCATGTCTCTGCCCATTTTTAAATTTGATTATTTGGGGGAGCCTGGGTGGCTCGGTTGTTTAAGAGTCAGCCTTTGGCTAAGGTCATGATCCCAGGGTCCTGGGATCAAGCCCTGCTTTGGACTGCCTGCTAGGCAGGGAGCCTGCTTCTCCCTCTCCTCCTGCTTGTTCTCTCTCTCTCACTATCTCTGTCTCATTCTCTCAAATAAATAAATAAAATCTTTTTTAAAAAATAAAATAAATGAAATAAAAATTGATTATTTTTTTTCCAGGTGTAGAGTTTGAAAGGTTCTTTATATAGACTTTGGGTACTAACCCTTTATCAGGTGTGTCATTTGAAAATATCTTCAATTCCAAAGGTTGCTTATTAGTTTTATTGATTGTTCCCTTCATTGTCCAGAGGATTTTTATCTTGAGGAAGTCCCAATAGTTTATTTTTGCTTTTGTTTCCCTTGCCTCAGGAGACATATCCAGTAACAAGTTGCCATGACTGATGTCAAAGAGGTTGCTACCTGTGTTCTTCTCTAGGATTTTGATGGTTTCCTGTCTCACATTTAGGTTTTTCAACCCTTGGGAACTTATTTTTGTGTGTGGTGTAAGAAAGTGGTCCATTTTCATTCTTTTGAACATATCTGTCCAGTTTTCCCAACACCATTTGTTGAGGAAACTGTTTTTGTCCATTGATTATTCCTTCCTGCTTTGATAAAGATTAGTTGACCATGTAGCTATGAGTCCATTTCTGAGTTTTCTATTCTGTTCCATTGAATAATGTGTCTGCTTCTGTGTTACTACCATACTGTCATGATGACTACAGCTTTGTAATATAGCTTGAAGTCTGGAATTGTGATGCCTCCAGCTTTGTTTTTCTTTTTCAAGATTTCTGTGGCTATTTGGGATCTGTTGTGGTTCCATACAAATTTTAGGATTAATTATTGTAGCTCTGTGAAAAATGCTGGTGGTATTTTGATAGGAGTTGCATTAAATGAGTAGATTGTCTTGGGTAGTATAGACATTAAAAAAAAAAAATTTTGTTCTTCCAATCCATGAGAATGGAATGTTTTTCCATTCCTTTGTGTCATCTTCAATTTCTTTCATCAGTGTTTTATAATTCTCAGAGTACAGATTTTTCACCCCTTTGGTTAGGTTTATTCCTAGGTATCTTATGGTGTTTGGCACAATTATAAATGGGATTGATTCCTTGATTTCTCTTTCTCTTGCTTCATTATTGATGTATAGAGATGCAACAGACTTCTGTACATTGATTTTATATCTTGAGACTTTACTGAATTTGTGTATTGGTTCTAGCAGTTTGTGTGTGTGTGTGTAGTCTTTGGGTTTTCTATATATAGTATCATGCAAATAGTGAAAGTTTTACTTCTTTGCCTGTTTGAATGCCTTTTATTTCTGTACATTGATTTTATATCCTTTGACTTTGCTGAATTCACATATCAGTTCTAGCAATTTTTTGGTTGAGTATTCTAGCTTTTCCACATAGAGTATCTTGTCATCTATGAATAATGAAAGTTTGATTTCCTCCTTGGTGCTTTGGATGCTTTTTATTTCTTTTTGCTGTCTGACTGCTGAGACTAAGACTTCCACTACTATGTAAAATAACAAAGGTAAGGGTATATATCCCTGTCTTGCTCCTGACCTCAAAGGAAAAGCTCTCAGTTTTTCACCATTGAGAATGATATTAACTGTGGGTCTTTCCTATATGGTCTCTATGATATTGAGGTATGTTCCCTCTTTCCCAAGTTTGTTGAGAGTTCTTTACAAGAATGGATTCTGTATTTTGTCAAATGCTTTTTCTGCCCCTATTGAGAGGATCATATGGTTTTTATCTTTTCTTTTATTAATATGCTGTATGACATTGATGGATTTGTGAATATTATACCACCCCTGCAGCTGAGGAATAAATATCACCTGATCTTGGTGAATGATTCTTCTAATGTACTGTTGGATTCGATTAGCTATTATCTTGTTGAGAAATTTTGCATCCATGTTCATCAGGGATATTGGCCTGTAATTCTCCTTTTTAGTGGAGTCTTTGTGTGGTTTTGGAATCAAGGTAATCCTGGCCTTGTAGAATGAGTATGGAAGTTTTCCTTCCACTTCTGTTTTTTGGAACAGTTTGAGAATAATAAGTATTAACTCTTTAAATGTTTGGTAGAATTCCCCGGGAAGCCATCTTTTGTTTGTTGGGAGATTTTTGATTACTGATTCAATTTCTTTACTTGTTATGGTTTTTTCAAATTTTCTATTTTCTTCCTGTTTTAGTTTGGGTAGTTTATATGTTTCTCAAAATTTATTCATTTCTTCCAGATTGCCAATTTGTTGGCACATAATTTTTCATAATATTATCTTACAATTTTTTTTTTTTGTATTTCCATGGTGTTAGTTGTGATCTCTCTACTTCCATTTGTGATTGTATTTATTTGGATCCCTTCTTTTCTTTTTGATAAGTCTGTTAGGGGTTTATCAATTTTTTTTTTATTTATTCATGAAAGTCAGAGAGAGAGGCAGAGGCAGAGGGAGAGAAGCAGGCTCCCCGCCTAGCAGGGAGCCCGATGTGGGACTCGATCCCAGGACCCTGGGATCATGACCTGAGCCGAAGGCAGACGCTTAACCATCTGAGCCACCCAGGCGAGGGGTTTATCAATTTTATTAATTCTTTCAAAGAATCATCTCCTAGTTTCACCAATCTGTTCTATGGGGGGGGGTTTGTTGTTGTTTGTTTGTTTCTATATCATTTATTTGTGCTCTAATTTTTATTATTTCCTTCTTCATTTGTTCTTTTTCTAGCTTCTTTGTGTGTAAGATTAGGTTGTTTATTTGAGGTTTTTCTGCTTCTTGAGGTAAGCTTGTTTTGTTTTATATTTCTCCCTTATGACTGCTTCTGCTGCATCCCAAAGGTTTTGGACTATCGTGTTTTCATTTTCATTTGTTTCCATGTATTTTTTTAAATTTCTTCTTTACTTAGGGCGCCTGGGTGGCTCAGTTGGTTGAGCGACTGCCTTCGGCTCAGGTCATGATCCTGGAGTCCCGGGATCGAGTCCCGCATCGGGCTCCCCCTGCTCGGCGGGGAGTCTGCTTCTCCCTCTGACCCTCCTCCCTCTCATGCTCTCTGTCTCTCATTCTCTCTGTCTCAAATAAATAAATAAAATCTTAAAAAAAAAATTTCTTCTTTACTTAGAAGGGAGACCCATAATGCTAGGAGATTTCTCAATAGAAACATGTCAAGACAGAAAGGAGTGGCATGATATATTCCAAAGTCCTGAATGGGAAAAATCTGCAGCCAAGAATACTCTATCCAGTAAGGGTATCATTCAGAATAGAAGGAGAGATAAAGAGTGTCCCAGACAAACAAAAACTAAAGGAGTTCGTGGCCACTAACCCACCCCTGTAAGAAATATTAAAAGAGATTCTTTGAATGGAAGGACCAAAAGTAACAAAGATAAGAAAGGAACAGAGAAAAATCTCCAAAAACAAAAACTTAATAGGAAAAAAAATGGCACTAAATTCATATCTATTCATAATTACTCTGAATGTAAATAGTCTAAAATGCTCCAATCAAAAGACATAGGGTGTCAGAGTGGATAAAAACCAAAACCTATCTACAAACTGCATATAAGAGACTCATTTTAGACCTAAAGACACCTGTAGATTGAATGTGAGGGGATGGACGGAGTAGTAAGGGTACCCTATGCTTGCTCCATTCCTCGAACACCTAGATAAATATCAAATCATTTTAAACACCGAGAAATCGATGTTAGGACTGAGAGAACAAACTGCACATCTAGAGGGAGAAAAATGACCACATTGTGGAGGAAAGGAGCTGCAGAGAGTTGATTTGGGGGAGAAAAGAATTGTGGGTGGTGCTGTGGAGGGGATGCCTGGCAGACTTAGTGGTGCTCCCGTGGAGAAGGTGAGCAGAGGACCCAGGAGCAGACAGCACGGTCTGAGGATCTCATGGGTCACATTGGAAGAAACAGTTCCCTTTCTTGGAGTACATTGGGGAAAGGTGGCCCTGCCTCTCAGGGGAAAAAGAGATGGTGATCACCATCGAATGACCTCATTAATTAGCATAGCAGCAGAGGGACTTGCTGAAGGCAGCTAACTGGGAAGCCAGCTTTTTACTATGCTTTACCATAAAATCTCAGCCCTTGCATGGTCATACAACTGCTTTTCTGGGACAAACTAGCACCAGCCACAGTGCAGGGAGACCTACTCCCGGAGGATCAGCATGGGTCCCTATCATGCTGGGTCTCTAAAATTTGGAGTTTTTGAAACCCACCTGTGCACCTGACATAAAACAAGAGTACTGTGCTGCCAGACAGAGAGGGAGAAAGCAAAGTTCTGACAGAGGTCTGGAACACAAGAGGGGAGATTCTACACTCTTCTGTGAGGATTTCCTGAATAGTGGTGGGTATGAACTCCCCTCCCGCAGGATGGGGGGGGTGATGCCATTTTCTTCCCACAAACATCAGCTCAGACAGACTTCAGAGAACAACACAGGTCCCCCAAGTGGAGGTTTAAGCCTCTTGTAACAACCCCCACCTCACTGTGCATTGCAGGTATATCTCTACTAGGGCAAGTTGGACTGGGAACCGGAACTGCAGACCCCTCCCCCAGAACACCAGCACAAACCCCTGAATGCACTAAGTCTACTGATCATAGACTGCTGTAAGGCTTCAGCTCTAGTGGACACAGGAGTAAGATCAGGCTTATTTTAATAAGCACATCAAAACACACCTAGTTAGAACAACATATATTGGCCAAGGTTTGCAAGAGAACTTTCCACAGAAATCTGGCAGGCCAGAAGAGTGTCATGATATATTCAACATGCTTAAGGGGAAAAATATATGCAGCCAAGAATACTTTACCCAGCAGGGCTCTCATTCAGAATAGAAGAGGGATAAACACCTTCCCAGACAAACAAAACTAAAAAAGTTTGGGACCGCTAAAACACCCCTGCAAGAAATATTAAAGAGGACCCTTTGAGTGGGAAAGAAAGACCAAAAACAACAAAGACTAGAAAGGAACAAAGAAAATCTTCAGAAACAATGAATTAACAGAGAATAAAATGGCACTAAATTCATATCTATCAATAATCACTCTGAATGTAAATAGACTCAATGCTCTAGTCAAAAGACAAAGGGTATCAGAATGAATAAAAAAAAAAAAAACAAGACCCATCTATATGCTGCCTACAAGAGACTCATTTTAGAACTAAAAACACCTGCAGATGGAAAGTGAGGGGATGGAGTACCAACTATCATGCGATTAGACATCAAAAGAAAGCCAGAATAGCCAAACTTTTATCAGATAAACTAGATTTTAAAACAAAGTCTGTAACAAGAGATGAAGAAGGACACTATATCATAATAAAGGGGTCTATCCAACAAGAAGATCTAACAATTGTAAATATTTATGCCCCCAAATTGGTAGCACCCAAATATAGAAAACAATTAATAACAAACATAAAGAAACTCACTGATAATAATACAATAACAGTAGGGAACTTTACCCCCACATCCACTGAAAGCAATGGACAAATCATCAAAGCAGCAAATCAACAAGGAAACAATGGTTTTGAATGACCCCCTGGACTAGATGGACATAGCAGATATATTCAGAACATTTCGTTCTAAAGCAGCAGAATATACATTCTTTTCAAGTACACATGAGACATTCTTCAGAATAGAGCACATACTGGGTCACAAATCAGGCCTCAAGAAATACAGAAAGACTGAGATCATACCATGCATATTCTCAGACCACAACACTATGAAACTTGAACACAAACACAAGGAAAACATTGGAATGACCACAAATACATGGAAGTTTAAAAACATGCTACTAAGGAATGAATGGGTTAACCAGAAAATTAAAGAAGAAATAAAAAATACATATTAGAAAGGAAAATGAAAACATGACAGTCCAGAACCTTTGGGATTCAGCAAAAACAGTCATAAGAGGGAAGTATATAGCAAAACAGGCCTACCTAAAGAAGCAAGAAATTCTCAAATACACAACCTAACCTTAAAACTAAAAGAGCTAGAAAAGGAAAAGCAAATAAAGCCTAAATTCAGCAGAAGAATGGAAATAATAGAGATTAGAGGACAAATAAACAATAAGAAACAAACAAAGAACATTAAAGCAGATCAACAAAAACTAATAGCTGGTTCATTGAAAGAATTAACAAAATTGATAAACCTGTAGACAGACTTATCAAAAAGAAAAGACAAAGGACCCAAATAAATAAAATCATGAATGAAAGAGAAGAGATCATAATGAACACCAGAGATATGCAAACAACTATAAAAGAATATTATGAAAAATTATATGCCAACATATTAGCCATCTGGAAGAAATGGATAAATCCCTAGAAACATATAAACTACCAAAGCTAAACAAGAAGAAACAGAAAACTGGAACAGATCCATAACCAGTAAATAAAATGAATCAGTAATCAAAAATCTCCCAACAAACAAAAGTCTAGCACCAGATGGCTTCCCAGGGGAATTCTACTAAACATTTAAAGAGTTAATATCTATTTTTCACAAACTGTTTCAAAAAATAGAAATGGAAGGAAAACTTCAAAACTCCTTCTATGAGACCAGCATTACTTTGATTCCAAAACCAGACAAAGGCCCCACTAAAAAGGAGAATTACAGGCCAATATCCCTGATCAACATGGATGCAAAAATTCTCAATAAAATATTAGCAACTGCATCCAATAGTACATTTTAAAAGAATCATTCACCTCAATCCAGTGGGATTTATTGCTGGGCTGCAAGAGTGGTACAATATTTGCAAATCAATCAATGTGATATACCACATTAATAAAAGAAAGGATAAGAACCATATGATCCTCTCAGTAGATGCAGAAAAATCATTTGACAGAGTACAACATCCTGGGGCGCCTGGGTGTCTCAATCATATACTTATTTAAATTGAATGGATGTTGGTATTATTTTGAACACATTGTTATCTATTGGATCAATTAATAATAAAAAATAAAATATTTTATTTATTTTATTTTATCTTTGCTTATTTCTTCTCCAGTACTCTTCCTTTCTTTATTTTTTAAGTTTTTATTTAAATTCCAGTTAGTAGGTGCCTGGGTGGCTCAGTTGGTTAAGCAGCTGCCTTCAGCTCAGGTCATGATCCCAGAGTCCTGGGATCAAGGCCTGCATCATGCTCCTTGCTCAGCGGGGAGCCTGCTTCTCTCTCTGCCTGCCACTCTCCCTGCTTGTGCTCTCTCTCTCTCTCTGTCAAATAAATAAATAAAATCTTAAAAAGAAAAATACTTAAAAAAATTACTTTAAATAAATAAATAAATAAATTCCAGTTAGTTAACCTACAATGTAATATTAGTTTCAGGTGTACAATATAGTGTATTCTTCCTTTATGTAGACCAAAGTTTCTTACTTATATTATTTTCCTTCTCTCTGAATAATTTCTTTGAACATCTCTTGTAAGGTACCTACTGGTCAAAAATTCCCTGAATTTTGGCTTGTCTAAGGAAATTTATTTCTCCTTAACTTTAGAAGGATAACTTCACAAGTACAGAATTCTGCATTAGTGTTTTTTATCTGTCAGTACTTTAAATATTTCATTGCACTTCCCTTTTGTATGCATGGTTTATAAGAAGAAGTTGGATATGAACCTTATCTTTGCTCTTCTTTAGATAAGGTTATTTTCCACCCTTCTGGCTTGTTTCCAGGATTCTTCCTTATCTTTGATTTTCTATAGTTTAAAAATGATATACCTACGTGTAGCTTTTTTGGCATTTATATTAGTTGGTGTTTTCTGAGTTTCCTGAATCTATGGTTTTATGTTTGACGTTAATTTGGGGGAAATTCACAGTCATTATCATTTCAAATATTTCTTCTTTTTCTTAATTTCTTCCTTCTCCTGGTATTTATATTATGCATATGTTACATCATTTGTAGATGTCTTGCTTTTCTTTAATATCCTATTTTGCTTTGGTTTTTCAGTATTTTTTTCCTGTTTGCTTATCAATGTTAAAGTTTCTATTGTGATGTCCACAAGCTCAGGGATTCTTTTTTTTTTTTTTAATCCATGTCCAATTTACTAATCAGCCAATCAAAGGAGTTCATTTCTGTTACAATAATTTTGACCTCTAGCATTTAGTTTTGGTTATTTCTTAGAAGTTCTATCTTTCTGCTACATTGCCCACCTGTTCTTACATGTGGTCTACTTTATCCATTAGAGTCCTCAGCATCTTAATCATAGCTGTTTTAAATCTCCAGGTTGATAGTTTCAACATTCCTGCTCTATCTGAGCTTGGTTCTTATGCTTTTTCTGTATCTTCAAATTGTCTTTTTGCCATTTAATATATCTTGTAATTTTTTTCTTCATACCTAAATATGATTGATGTCTTGGGTAAAAGAAGTTTTGTAGGGGTGCCTGGGTGGCTCAGTCAGTTAAACATCTGACTCTTGGTTTTGGCTCAGGTCATGATCTCATGGATCATGAAACTGAGCCCCATGTCAGGCTCTGCACTCAGTGGGGAATCTGCTTAGGATTCCCTCCCTTTGCCCCTCCCCCATTCACACACTCTCTCTTGTGCTCTCTCTCTCTCTAAAATAAATAAAAATAAATAAATAAATAAATAAATAAATAAATCTTTTTTTTAAAAAAAAGAAGTGTTATAAATAGGCATTTAGTGATGTTGTGGTAAGAGGGAAAGCATTCTATATTTAGGTCTCAGTCTTTTAGTGAGTTTATGCCTCTATGAGTTTATGCCTCTAAACTGTAAACTTTACATATAATTCTTAGTTCTCGCCCTCTTTGGTGGGACAGGATGGCTACCATGGGCTTGAGTTAGGTATTTCCTTTCTCTCACATGAAAGGTTAGAGCTGACTTGGGTTCAGTATTTCCTTTTCCCCAGGTCAGTTAGCCTTTAGTAAAACCCCAGCAGATTAGGGTCTGGTTAGTTCCCCCTACAGCAGACATTGTTAAAAAGAACAGAATGCTCCAGGGTATTTCAAAAAAATTTTTATACCCTTCCCCTGTCAGAAGCAGAAGATTTTTCTCCAATATTTACTGAAAGAATCTGGTAAAACTCCAGAAGGTAAAATTTACAAAAGTGTGGGTACTCTGATGACTGGGTCCAATTGGAGATCTTATTTCTCAGACTTCTCCACATTGAGACTCCATCAATTTGTCAATTATAGTTCAGTTTTCCCTACCCTGGCACCAGTTTCCATGGAGGTTTCTGCTTTGGTACATTGTGATACTCTGTATTAGACTGTTGGTCTCTCCAATGGGAGGGGGAAGCGGTTAGACCTGTAAATTCACTTCCCTAACAGATCTAAGAGATTTTTCAGTTTATTCAGATTTTACTTTTAGGACAAGGTGGTGACTTCTAACTTCTTACATACAGGCCCAGAAGCCAAAAATCTTTAAGTGAATTTTTTATTGATGAGTCTAAAACCCCAACATATAGTGAAACATTTTTTGATTCATTTAAAAGACAAAATTCTTCACTATTAAGTTTAGTGTAGAATATCTAATGCTTTACATTCTTTGATAATCTATTATGTGAATAAAATAAATTTATAATACTCTATTAAACACAATATTGGATTAACCAGAATATCCTATTCTTCAGCTGTGATGGATTACCAAGAACAAGTGGTCACATCCAACTCTTTCAGTAAATTTAAATAAAGTAATTTATCTCCTTTTCTACCCAAATAGTATATTAATAATGATGATGATGATTATGATGATGCTGATACTGATATAAAACTAACACTTAAGGCACTCTTCTAAGAGTTTTATATATATCCACTCATTTATTCTCCAGAATGTCCCTGAGGTAGATCTTATTAGCATCCCTGTTTCACAGATGAAGAAATGAAGCACAAAGTTGTTACTTGCCTTGCCTGGGGTCACACATTTAATAAGTGGCAGAGATGAAATGTGAACTTATTTAATCTGACTCCAAATTAGTGTGAAAGAGATTGTAAAAGCCAGGTTTTTGAGTCTGATTTATTGCTTCCTAGCCACCTGGCATTCAGCAAGTTATTCAGTCTTTTTCTATTTATTTTCATCTGTTAAGTGGCTATAATAATTAAACTAAATTGTGATTGTGTTTTGTTTTAAATGAGATGTGATTATATATGTGTCTGTGTGTATAAAGAAGACCATAATACCAGATCCCATATTCAATAAATAGTATATATTTTTCAAATTAGGCCTTGACCATAACAGTGCTTTTTATTTTCTTATTTTATTTTCTTATTTTTAGTCTGATATATTCTACTAGAAATTTGTGTCCATAACACATAAAAGCAGGAATGATGAAAAGAAAAAAAAATGAATAAGCAAGTAAGATTGATACTCTGACCTTATATTCCTTTTAGTATTATGGTGCCCAGGTTATGTCTCCATTAAGCAAATAGTTTAGCTGTTTCAATTTGCAGCAACTCATATATTTAACTTTTATAGAGCTATTAATGAACTGTAAAGATAAAATTTGCATTCAAACACCCGAGATTTTCAAATAGTTGCCAGAAATTAGGTCAAAGTCACCAGGGAACAATTTATGAAAATGCTTCTAAGCTCTTAAAGGTCTTCAGCACAGACTCAGTCTAAACTTGTAAGTTTCATCAGGAAAAAAATATTAGAAATTTTGTTTATTGGTAAAAGACACTGTGTGTGTGTATGTGTATGTGCATGTGTGGAGAGAGAGAGAAAGAGAAATAGAGGTAAGGAAGAGGGAAATGAGGAAAGTATACATGTTGATATCATGTATGTATTCATTACTTGGTTAACAGAAAATCTTTTCTTGATAAGTAGCTTTTATTAAATTTATCCACAGTTTTTATTTCCTTGCTCTATGTGTTTTCCCTTGTTCTATGTTGAATATGTAACTGCATTGATCACTTGCCCTGAACATTGTTTGCTAAATATTTTATTTGTTATATTTTGAGGAAAGGAATTTGTACTTTTCCCAACTCTGCAGTTTTGCTTTCCCAAGAGCATAGCCTATATATTCCCTATTATCCCTGCTACTGCATTCCAATTCCAGATTTTGTCAACAAATTACTACCTAATCAATTTTGTAGACTTAATTGATAAGCTTAAACATATATAAGGTTTTTTCCTTTAAAATAAATTAAATACTGGGGCGCCTGGGTGGCTCAGTTGGTTAAGCGACTGCCTTCGGCTCAGGTCATGATCCTGGAGTCCCTGGATCGAGTCCCACATCGGGCTCCCTGCTCAGCAGAGAGTCTGCTTCTCCCTCTGACCCTAACCCCTCTCATGTGCTCTCTCTCAAATAAATAAATAAAATCTTTTAAAAAATAATGAATTAAATACTGTATTTTGGTAGTGGATAACAATGCCAGGTACTGGGTAATTTTACCTCTACTATGCTAAATTTAATTAAGCAAACCTAATAAACCAAAATGATAAATCAAAATTTTCCTCAAATAGAAAACTCCCTTACTGTATATAAAATGTAATTTAATTTTCAAAAATTCATGATATGCACAATTCTTCAGAGAAATACTCATTGCAAATGTGAGTCCCACCTATACTTGTTAATTAAGTTCTTCTACAAATAAATTGCAGTAAACTCTGATAACCTTAGAAAGAGGAGTTGTGATAATTTTTAGACATTTAAAAATTCAAAAATGTA
This sequence comes from Leptonychotes weddellii, assembly GCF_054177405.1. NCBI lineage: Eukaryota > Metazoa > Chordata > Mammalia > Carnivora > Phocidae > Leptonychotes > Leptonychotes weddellii. The sequence continues at coordinate 20,111,429 of NC_138385.1, forward strand.
TAAAGAGTGGAAGGCCGTTTTCATATCTGTCGTTAAGTACAAAACCCATATTTTTCCACCAAAGCCTTTAAACATAGAATGCCATAACCATTTGAAAATCAGATTTCTGGCTGCTTCTCGAAAGTTTTATGTTCCTCCCAATACATCAGAGGTTTATATTTTTAAAAGACATGTTTTTGGTAGTAAGCTGGAGGAGACAAAATAGAATGCAAAATTACTTACACCTGCAGTTATTGGTCTCAATAGTAAAATCAAGTGGCCATTTAGTTCACCATTCCATCTTTAGCTGCATTTTAAGAATAGCAGGTGCAACTATTACACAGCTTGAACCCAGAATGCAGAAGATGCATATGTGGATTGGAGTAAAAACCACAAAATCTCCCCAGTGTAACTTTAGCAAATTCTCTTCCTCTGGTCAAAGTACTGCAACCTTTCCAATTTCTTTTACCTCACTTCACTACTCCCCACTATCCTGTACAAGCAATTATGCTAACAAGTGTATTAATATAAAAAAATAAATACATTAGGCAACCATATTAAATATCAAACAACTCTTATCAAGCATCTCATAGACAATTGTAAATTTTGGAGACTGCTTACTTTTTTTTTTTTATTCTTATGTTAATCCCCATACATTACATCATTAGTTCTAGATGAAGTGTTCCATGATTCATTGTTTGTGCATAACACCCAGTGCTCCATGCAGAACGTGCCCTCCTCAATACCCACCACCAGGCCAACCCATCCTCCCACCCCCCTCCCCTCTAGAGCCCTCAGTTTGTTTTTCAGAGTCCATCGGGAGACTGCTTACTTTTAATGTTATACCATAATAGGGTGCCTAGAGTTGCCATATTTCTTTTTTTTTTAAAGATTTTATTTATTTATTTGACAGAGACACAGTGAGAACAGGAACACAAGCAGGAGGAGTGGGAGATGGAGAAGCAGACCTCCCAGTGAGCAGGGAGCCCAATGCGGGGCTCGATCCCAGGACCCTGGGATCATGACCTGAGTGAAAGGCAGACACTTAACAACTGAGCCACCCAGGCGCCCCATAGAGTTGCCATATTTCCGAAGGTTCTTTTATAATCAAAGTAACGTCATCATTAGCTACTACTTCCTGTCTTTTCTGTAGTTCTTTTTAAGTTATTTTTGAGTAGATATCCATGCACATGATACAAAAGATAGTCTTTTACTATCAGTTTTCTTTTTCAGAGGCAACTATTTTTATCCATTTCTTTTGTAAAATAGTTTTACAGAAGAAATGTATCTATGGATAGCTCATTTTTAAGAAATATTCCTTTGCCTATTACTTTTTATCTTATGTATTGTTTTATATTGTTACTTTATATATTGTTTTATATTGTTAAATATAGAATTACCTCATTCTTTTCAACAACTACATAGCTTACATTGTGCTAAGGTACCAGAATTTCTTTGACCAATCCTATCAATGAATTTGTTTTCAGTCTTATACTGCTATAAAAATGCTGTAGTAAATATCATTATATATTTTACATATGTGTGAGTATATGTGGAAGATATATCCCTAGAAATGTATGGGCTGGGTCTTGGGACATATGTACCTTTAACTTTAGTATATAATGACAATATTTTCCATAGAGATGTGCCAATTTATATTGCCATCAGCAGCATGAGAGTTCTTCTACATCTTTTTTTATTTATTTAAATTCAATTAGTCAAGGTATAGTACGTCATTCAGTTTTGATATAATGTTCAATGATCCATCAATTCAGTATAACACCCAGTGCTCATCCCATCACGTGCCCTCCTTAATGCCCATCACCCAGTTACCACATCCTCCCATGCACCTCCCTTTACGCAACCCTCAGTTTGTTTCCTGGAGTCAAGAGTCTCATATGGTTTGTCTTCCTCTCTGATTTCTTCCCATTCAGTTTTCTCCCCCTACCCCTATTGTCCTCTGCACTATTCCTTATGTTCCACATATGAGTGAAACCATATGATAATTCTTCTCTGCTTGACTTACTTCACTTAGCATAATACCCTCCAGTTCCATCCATGTCGATATAAATGGTAGATATCCATTTCTGATAGCTGAGTAATATTCCCTTCTATATATGAACCACATCTTCTTTATCCATTCATCCATTGAAGGACATCTTGGCTCATTCCACAGTTTGGCTATTGTGGACATTGCTACTATGAACGTTGGGGTGCATGTGCTCCTTCTTTTCACTACACCTGTATCTTTGGGGTAAATACCCAGTAGTGCAATTGCTGAGTCATAGGGTAGCTCTATTTTTAATGTCCTGAGGAACTTCCATACTGTTTTCCAGAGTGGCTCTACCACCTTGCATTCCCACCAACAGTGTAAGAGGGTTCCCCTTTCTCCACACTTTTGCCAACATTTGTTGCTCCCTGTCTTGTTAATTTTAGCCATTCTGACTGGTGTAAGGTGGTATCTCATTGTGGTTTTGATTTGTATTTCCCTGATGGCAAGTGATGTGGAGCATTTTTTCATGTGTCTGTTGTTCATTTGTATGTCTTCTTTGGAGAAGAGTCTGTTCATGTCTTCTGCCCATTTCTTGACTGGAGAGAGTTCTTCTACATCTTCACAACACTTCAAATTGTAAATTGTTTAATAAATTGTTTTCATTCTGATGGATATGAGTAGCATCTGACTGCAGCTTTATTTTGCTGATTACTAACAAGTTTCAGTACTTTTTCTTTTCTTTTTTTTAAAGATTTTATTTATTTGTCAGAGAGAGAGACAGAACACAAGCAGGGGAAGAGGCAGGCAGAGGGAGAAGCAGGCTCCCCACTGAGCAAGGAGCCCGATGCGGGACTCGATCCCAGGACCCTGGGGTCATGACCCGAGCTGAAGGCAGCCGCTTAACCGACTGAGCCACCCAGGCGTCCCCAGTACTTTTTCTTATACCTATTGGTGATTTGCTTATCTTATTGTGAAATGCCTTTTTTTTTTCCTGCTTTGTATTCTACCCTTTTAAAATGAATTTTAGGTTTTGGATAAGAGTTCTTTAGTTATTATTAATATAACCTTTCATTCTGTGGCTTATATTTTCATTCTTTTAATGGTAAATAACAGGAGTTCTTAATTTTAATATAGTTATAATTTATTGATCTTTTCCATTATAGCTAGTGCTTTCCCAATGTTTCATAAGATATCCCTGATGTTTTTTCCAAAAGCCATATTATTTGTCTTTAGCACTCAGATCTACAATCCATATGATGGGTGTGGGGGAGAGGAGTGTAAGGCGAAATCAAGTATATTTTTTCTTCATAAAAATTCTCCATATGGTTGAACCAGCATCATTTTTCAAAAAACAGCATCCTCTCCCTAATGTACTATAGTATAAACTCTGTTATAAATTGTGTACACATATTTATGAGTTTGTGTTTGCATTCTTCATTATTTTTCAGCTATTATTCTGTCATTGCAAGAATACACACTCTATAAAAATGATTATATGATTTTCCTCTTTTATTCTGATATTGTGGGACACTACACTAATTTTCTAAAACTTACCTAACCTTGTATACCAAAATAAACCCAACTCTATTTTAGTAAATTATCTCTTTATATCATGGGATTTGGTTTATTAATATTTTGTTTAGGTTTTCCATCCATGTTCACTGGTAAGATTGGCATATAATTTTGCCTACTCATAATGTTCTTTTCAAATGTTATCTATTGCAGCATAACAATTTATACCAATACTTAGTAGATGTATTAGGGTTCTCCAAACAGTAATAGGATATATAGAGAGATTTATTATAAGAAATTGGTTCACACAATTATGGAAGATGAAAATTCCCACAATCTACAGTTTGCAAGCTGGAGACCCTAGGAAGTCAGTACTGTAAATCAATCCCAATCTGAAGCCTGAGAACGAGTGATGCAAATGGTGTAGACTCCAGTGTGTGTTTGAACACTTATGAACCAGAAGCACTGATGACAGGAGATGAATTGCTCAAGCAATCAGAGAGAAAGAAAAGGGCAAATTTTTCCTTCTGTCTTTTGCTCTATTCAGGATCTCAGTGGGTTGGGTGATGCCCACCCACATTGGAGAGGGCAATCTTCTTTACTGGGTTCACCATTCAAATGTTAATCTCATCCAGAAACACTCTTACAGACACACCCAGAAATAATGTTTAATCTAGGCACCCTATGGACTAATCAACATGTCAAATTAAACATCACAGTATCCTAAAAAAAAAAAAACACCAAAAAAACCCTTTGATTTATTATGTTACAGTTTCTATGGTCAGAAATATACATGTGGCTTAGCTGAGTCCTCTGTTTCAGAGTTATCTCATGGCTCCAGTCAAAATATTTTTTTTTTTTAAAGATTTTATTTATTTATTTGAGAGAGAGAGAATGAGAGACAGAGAGCATGAGAGGGAGGAGGGTCAGAGGGAGAAGCAGACTCCCCGCCGAGCAGGGAGCCCGATGCGGGACTCAATCCCGGGACTCCAGGATCAGGACCTGAGCCGAAGGCAGTCGCTCAACCAACTGAGCCACCCAGGCGCCCCTCCAGTCAAAATATTAGCCAGATCTGTGGTCATCTCAAGATTCAAAGGGAAAAATTGGTTTTCAGACTCACTCACTTGATGGTTGGAAAGATTTATTTGAGTGTTGTTCGACTGAACATCTCAGTTTCTTGCTGGTTATTGACTGAAAACTGCCTGAGTTCCTTGGTATGTAAGCCTCAGGGCAGTTTACAGTATGGTAAGCTGACTATTTCACAGTGAGCAAGTGAAAGCTAGAGAATGTCACAGTCCAAAATCACAGACATTGTAAAGTAATTTTGGAACTGACATTCTTTTTTTTTTTTTTAAGATTTTATTTATTTATTTGAGACAGAGAGAATGAGAGAGAGAGAGCACATGAGAGGGGGGAGGGTCAGAGGCAGAACCAGGCTCCCTGCCAAGCAGGGAGCCCGATGCGGGACTCGATCCAGGGACTCCAGGATCATGACCTGAGCTGAAGGCGGTCACTTAACCAACTGAGCCACCCAGGCGCCCTGGAACTGACATTCTATAACTTTTGTCATATTTAGTTGAAGGCAAGTCACTAGATTCAACCCATACTCAAGTGGAAGAGATTATACAAGAGTGAGAATATCACATGGTTATGCTGACCTCATGAAACATGTTGGAGATAGTTTATTTCTCTATCCTTTGTAATTTTGTGTATTATTTGTATGTATTTTCCTCAGGTATATTATTTCTTAGTATTATTTTATTCCTTCAGCAAAATATAATACATATTTCTTTAAATATAATATATGGTCTAGTATATTGATACCTTGACTTAAAGTCTGTTAACCTTTATATGAATAAAAATAAATCTCAAAATATATCATATATAAAAACATATTAAGTGGCATTCCTATACACCAACAACAAGACAGAAGAAAGAGAAATTAAGGAGTCGATCCCATTTACAATTGCACCCAAAACCATAAGATACCTAGGAATAAATCTAACCAAAGAGACAAAGGATCGGTACTCAGAAAACTATAAAATACTCATGAAAGAAATTGAGGAAGACATAAAGAAATGGAAAAACATT
>NC_138385.1:20117503-20151251 GCF_054177405.1 Leptonychotes weddellii
GGTTAGCCTGGTGGTGGGTATTGAGGAGGGCACATTCTGCATGGAGCACTGGGTGTTATGCACAAACAATGAATCATGGAATACTTCATCTAAAACTAATGATGTAATGTATGGGGATTAACATAAGAATAAAAAAAAAATATTAAGTATATATGTTTTAAATATATTAAAATATAAAATATAACATTTTATAATATAACATAATAAACATGTTATATTTGTAATTATAATTATATAATTATATAATAAATATTCTATGAAGCACTCTGGGACTGGAGGTGATAAAGTTAACTCATATATCAGGAACCACAAAACTGAGGCTTGCCCCAGTGGCCCACTCAAATCTAAACCTAAGTCAACCTGCCTTTACATGAAACTCCTGTCAAGGAAACCTAACCTAACACACACCAATTAGAATCCTCCAACTCAGCTTTAATCAACTTACCTTACCTTAGAAAATAGGACTTACAAACGTTATAAGGGAATTCCCAACCTACTAGCCAATAATGCCCTGTTTCTGCATTGCCTCTTCCAACCCCTCAGGAAGAGGACTACTCGTGAGAAACTGTACTCCTCTAATCCATGGGCTGTTTTCACTTGAATAAAGGATATCAAGATATCAAATTCTTTTAGTTATATCATTTGACAAATTGATGATGAGATGGACCCAAAGACAGCTACTGAAGTTTCCAGGGACAGCTCTTGGCACAGGAGCAAGTCACAGAGCCCTTTTAGTTTGCTGCCTCTTGGGGTGCCTGTGTGGCTCAATCAGTTAAGCATCTGCCTTTGGCTCAGATCATGATCCCAGAGTCCCTGAACTGAGCCCCACATTGAGCTCCATGCTCAGTTGGGAGTCTGCTTCTCCCTCTGCCCCTGCCCCTGCTCATGTTCTCTCTCTCTTTTTCAAATAAATATGATCTTTAGTTTGCTGCCTCTTGGGCCACTCTCTGGTAGCTCTAGGATCTCCAATAAGCTTCTTTCAGATTGATTTCCACTTATTTTGCATTCAGAGCTTTTCCAGTTAGTTTGTCCTAATCCTTCTGGGTAGATAATTGGGGTGTGAGAGAGTCCATATTTTTCCAGGTGAAACTTAGTAGGCCACAGCTTTTGGGGTAGTGACTGACCTCATCTATACTACATCAATATTGACTTTGCGAGGTCCTTACAAGTCTCAGGAACTGTGCACAGGCAGCTAGAAACAGTAAATCTGGTTAATTAGGGAGGATTATTAAATTTAAGCTGCTTGAGCAGATAAACTTAACTTATTCCATCTGTCATAAACACAATTTGAAACCAACTGTTCTTTTATAAACTAGTGAGTTTTGCATTCTTATACCTGTCTCCTATTTATTTTTTAAAAGCTGTATCTATTTGCAAATGTCTGTATGTTTTTCAAATGTCTGTATATGTAATGTATGTCTATGTATGTATGTTACAAATGTGTGTGTGTATGTGTATGTTTATCTCTGGATGGTATAGCTAAAACTAATTTTTAAAGAGCTCTATTTAATTGGCTTAAAGAAAATTAAACATTTGTATAAATCAAGTGTATCAGAAATGTAGAAACTACCCCAAATGCTTTGAGTTCATGTGTTCTAGGCTAATCTTTGATAAACCAAAGCTAGTTTAAATTTGCTAGTTTAATTAAAATAGGCAGATTTTTAGAGTTATCAGCATTCAATATAATGCAGACATACAACTTTTGTTCTACCTAGGTTTACAAAAAGTCAAATAAGCTCACATTATTTCTGATACAGAATTTGTCAGCAAGAAAGATAACTTGACATGACAGTTAGCTATTTAATGTCTCATGAAACTTTCATGAATAATTTAAACATATTTGTTAAGAACAAGTACATTAGGGCCCCTGGGTGGCTCAGTTGGTTAAGCGACTGCCTTCGGCTCAGGTCATGATCCTGGAGTCCCTGGATCGAGTCCCGCATCGGGCTCCCTGCTCAGCAGGGAGTCTGCTTCTCCCTCACCCTCCCCCCTCTCATGTGCTCTCTCTCATTCTCTCTCTCAAATAAATAAATAAAATCTTAAAAAAAAAAGAACAAGCACATTAAATAGATGTAAGATAAAAGTTTATAAATTTTTAATAATAATTATGCTTGGTATGTCAACTTAAAAATAGTTTCCAAAATCTTTTTGAAAACTTGAAACCTGGGGTGCCTGGGTGGCTCAGTCAGTTAAGCATCTGCCTTTGGCACAGGTTATGATCTCGTGGTCTTGGGATCGAGCCCCACATCAGGCTCCCTGCTTAGCCTGCTTCTCCCTCTCCCTCTGCCATTCCTTCTGCTTGTGTTCTCTTTCTCTCTTTCTCAAATAAATAAATAAAATCTTTAAAAAAAGAAAATTTGAAACTTAAAGTTATACTAAGTTAAATAATGAATATTCATTAAATATCTAGATTATTTACAAATAAGATTAAATACTGAAACATTGATTACTGAACATAGCTTTATCCACTGTTGGCTTCCTATTAAAGAGGAACTAAAGATATTTGGGTCAATTAATAAACTTGTTTTGTGTCACATTGATAAAGTTACTATGAGGAAAAATACACTTCTAGAAATTATGAAATGTACTTTTGAATTTGCCAGTCCACAGAATGCTAGTGTAATAGTCCAGAATTGCTTACTTCTTAGTTTTCACTAGAAATTGAGTATTCTAAGTGTTAAGAGTTCTCATTAATACATGTAATTTAAACTACTAGAAATAAATAAGGAAAACATCTCTATGGGAGGAAACTAGGATGTGTTCTTGGTGAGAAAAGGTATGAGATATGATTTGTATTTGAATATGTGGTCTTTATGACTGGTTTATTTATTTAGCATAATGTTTTCAAGGTTCATCCATTTTCTAGCATGTATTCATGCTACATTCTTTTTTATGGCTGGATAATATTCCATTGTATGAATATACCAAATTTCTGTTCATTCATTTATCAGTTAATGGATATGTGAGTTTTTCCCCCATTTAGCTATTATGAATAATGCTATTAACATTAGTGTTAATTTAAGTGTGAACACAGGTTTTCAATTCCCTTCACTGTACAGCTAGGAGTGGAATTGCTGTGTCATATAGTAACTCTGCTTAGTGTGAGAAGTGTCTCAATTGTTTCCATAGCAGTTGAGACATTGTACATTCCCATGAGAAATTTATGAATGATAAAATTTCTTCATAATGTCACCAAACAGGTTGTTTTCTGTTTTATTTTTGTTTCTTGGTTTTGTTTTCATTATAGTGATGCTGGTTGATATAAACTGGTATCTTAGTGTGTTTTTCATTTATATTATATAATGACTAATGATCTTGAGCATCATGTCATGTGGTTATTGTTATTTATATATATATATATATATATCTTTAGAGAAACTTTTTTTTCTTGTACAAAAAGGAAAATTAGAAATATTTCTTATTTCAGAAAGAAGGTAAATGATGGAAGTCTGTTTGGTTGATAATCTAGCATTAATTTAAATGACTAAATCAAATTCAGCATATTATGACTGAAAATGTTCATGTCCAACAAGAGGGAAGAGTACATACTTTAATCTGACAAGGACTCCTAGACATAATAATCCAAATGGAATCTGAGGTAGCTATGGGTCAATGGCCTTCTTTACTAACTGAAGAAACCCAAAATGTACATTTATGGAAATCATATAGTTCTCCTAATCAGTGGAAAATTATTAAAGGCTCCTGAAACATATATAAATGCTTAATTACTGTCTTGCTACCCAAACTTATGACCAATCAGACTTATGTTGTTCAATTAGTAGGAATAAGAACTATTAAAAATACCACCAGACTTCTTTCCATTGAAGAAAGATGGGACTTATTAGCCAAAGATTCTTATTGGATTCTGATATCTACTGACATTTGCAAATTCAAGCAAATATATGGTTATGCCCTAAACAACAATGGAACTCTAAATTCACTCCAGCTTAGCCTATAACAGCTACACCTACACAAACTAACATATGGTATATGGGAAAAGGAAGATTTTTTTTGAAAAGCATTACAAAACATTCCTGTAATGCTCCTTAGTATATTTTTATTTAATTAATTAAATTATTTATTTACTTAATTTATTATTAGGGGTTTTTTGGTTATCTATTCCTTTATTGATGGGTAGTTAGGTTGTTTTCAGGGTTTTGACTATTATGACAAAAATCAGCTGTAGGTATTTTTTTTTATGTTCAGTTAGCCACTGTATAAGACATCATTTGTTTTTGATGTAGTGTTCAATGATTCATTCGTTACATATAACACCCAGTGTACATCACAACATGTACCCTCCTTAATACCCATCACCCTTTTACCTCTTCCCCCGACCCACTTCCCTCCTGAGACCCTCAGTTCATTTCCCCAGGTCCATAGTCTCTCATGGTTCATCTCCCTCTCTGATTTCTCCCCCTTCAGTTTTCCCTCCCTTTCCCCGTAGTCCTCCGTGCTTATGTTCCACATATGAGTGAAACTATATAATTGTCTTTCTCTGCTTGACTTACTTCATTTAGCATAATACCCTCCAGTTCCATCCATGTCGATGCAAATGGTGGGTATTCATCCTTTCTGATGGCTGAGTAATATCCCATTGTATATATACCACGTCTTCTTTATCCATTCATCTGTTGAAAGGCCTCTTGTTTCCTTCCACAGTCTGGCTATTGTGGACATTGCTGCTATGAACATTGGGGTTTGTGTGCCCCTTCTTTTCACTACATCTGTATCTTTGGGGTAAATACCCAATAATGCAATTGCTGGGTCAGAGAGTAGCTCTATTTTTAATTTTTTGAGGAACCTCCATACTGTTTTCCAAAGTGACTGTGCTAGCTTGCATTCCCACCAGTGGTATAAGAGGGTTCCCCTTTCTCCAGATCTTTGCCAACATTTGTTGTTTTTTTGTCTTGTTAATTTTTGCCATTCTGACTGGTGTGAGGTGGTATCTCATTGTAGTTCTGATTTGTATTTCCCTGATGGCTAATGATGTTCAGCATTTTTTCATATGTCTGTTGGCCATTTGTATGTATTCTTTGGAGAAGTGGCTGTTTGTGTTTTCTGCCCATTTTTTGACTGGGTTATTTGTTTTATGAGTGTTGAGTTTGAGAAAATCTTTATAGATCTTGGATACCAGCCCTTTATCTTTAGTGTCATTTGCAAATATCATCTCCCATTCTGTGGGTTGCCTCTTAGTTTTGTTGACTGTTTCCTTTGCTGTGCAGAAGTTTTTATCTTGATGAAGTCCCAAAAGTTCATTTTTGCTTTTGTTTCCCTTGCCTTTGGAGACGTGTCTTGAAAGAATTTGCTGTGGCCGATGTGGAAGAGGTTACTGCTTATGTTCTCCTCTAGGATTTTGATGGATTCCTGTTTCACATTGAAGTCTTTCATCCATTTTGAGTTTATCTTTGTGTATGGTGTAAGAGAATGGTTGAGTTTCATTCTTCTGCATGTGACTGTCCAATTTTCCCAGCACCACTTATTGAAGAGACTGTCTTTTTTCCACTGGATATTTTTTCCTGATTTGTCAAAGATTAGTTGATCATAGAGTAGAGGGTCCATTTCTGTAGTCTCTATTCTGTTCCATTGGCCTATGTATCTGTTTTTGTTTCAGCACCATGCTGTCTTGGTGATCACAGCTTTGTAATATAGCTTGAAGTCAGGCAACGTGATGTCCCCAGCTTTGTTTTTCTTTTTCATCATTCCCTTGGTGATTCAGGGTCTTTTCTGGTTCCATAGAAATATCAGGATTGTTTGTTCCTGCTCTTTGAAAAATGCCAATGGTATTTTAATTGGGATGGCATTGAAAGTGTACATTGCTCTCAGCAAGATAGACATTTTAACAATATTTATTCTTCCAATCCATTAGCATGGAATATTTTTCCATCTTTTTGTTTCTTCAATTTCTTTCATAAGTGTTCTGTAGTTTCAAGAGTGTAGATCCTTTACCTCTTTGGTTAGGTTTATTCAGAGGTATCTTATGGTTTTTGTTGCTATTGTGAATGGAATTGATTCCTTAATTTCTCTTGCTACAGTTACATTGTTAGTGTATAGAAAAGTAACTGATATCTGTGCAGTGATTTTGTGTCCTGCCACATTGCTGAATTGCTGTATGAATTCTAGTAATTTGGGGAAGAGTTTTTGGGTTTTCCACATAAAGTATCATGTCATCTGCAAAGAGAGAGAGTTTGACTTCTTCTTTGCCAATTTGGATGCTTTTTATTTCTTTTTGTTGTCTGATTGCTGAGGCTAGGACTTCTAGCACTATTTTGAATAATAGTGGTGAGAGTGGGCATTCCTATTATGTTCCTGACCTTAAGGGAAAAGTTCTCAGCTTTTCCCCATTAATAATGGTATTCACTGTGGACTTTTCATAGATGGTTTTTATGATATTGAGGAATGTTCCCTCTATCCCTATACTCTGAAGAGTTTTAATCAGGAACAGATGTTGTGTTTTGTCCAGTGCTTTTTGTACATCAGTTGAGAAGACTATGTGGTTCTTGTCTTTTCTTTTGTTAATGTGCTCTATCACATTGATTGATTTGTGAATGTTGAACCACCCTTGCATCCCAAGAATAAATCCCACTTGGTTGTGGTGAAATACTTTTAATATATGTTGGAACCTATTAGTTAGGGTCTTGTTGAATATTTTGGCAACCATATTCATCAGGGATATTTATCTGTAATTCTCCTTTTTGGTGGGATCTTTGCCAGGTTTTGAGATCAGGGTAATGCTGAGTTTGGAAGAGAGAGTTTGGAAGTTTTCCTTCTGTTTATATTTTTTGGAACAGCTTCAGTAGAATAGAAGTGATTTCTTCTTTAAATGTTTGCTAGAATTCCCCTGGGAAGCCATCCTGCCCTGGTCTTTTGTTTTTTGGGAGGTTTTTGATTACTGCTTCAATTTCACTACTGGTTATTGGTCTATTCAGATTGTCTATTTCTTCCTGTTTCCGTTTTGGTAGTTTGTAAGTTTCCAGGAAGGCATCCATTTCTTCCAGCTTGCTTAATTTGTTGGCATATAGTTACTGGTAATAATTTCTAATAGTTGTTTCTATTTCCTTGGAGTTAGTCATGATCTCTCCCCTTTCATTCATAATTCTATTAATTTGGGTCTTTTCTCTTTTCTTTTGGATAAGTCTGGACAGAGGTTTATTGATCTTATTAATTCTTTTAAAGAACCAGCTCCTAGTTTTGTTGATCTGTTCTACTGTTTTTCTGGTTTCTAATTTATTGATCTCTGCTCTAATCTTTATTATTATTCTCCTGTGGTTTAGGTTTTATTTGCTGTTCTTTCTCCAGATTCTTTAGGTATAAGGTTAGCTTGTGCATTTTGGATTTTTCTAATTTTCTGAGAGAGGCTTGGATAGCTATTTATCTTCCTCTTAGGACCGCCTTTGCAGTATCCCATAGGTTTTGGACTGAAAGGTTTTCATTCTCATTAGTTTCCATGAATTGTTTAAGTTCTTTGATTTCCTGGTTGATCCAGTCATTCTTTAGCAGGATGGTCTTTAACTTCCAAGTGTTTGAATTCCTTCCAAATTTTTTTCTTGTGATTGTGTTCCAGTTTCAAGGCATTGTGGTCTGCTAACATGCAGGGAAAAATTTCAGTCTTTTGGTATTGCCTGAGACCTGATTTGTGACCTAGTATGTGGTTTATTTTGGAGAAAGTTCTGTGTGCATATGAGAAGAATGAGTATTCTGTTGTTTTAGGATGGAATGATCTGTATATATCTCCGAAGTCCATCTGGTCCAATGTGTCATTCAAAGCTCTTGTTTCTTTGTTGACCTTCTGTTTAAATTATTTGTCCAGTGCTGAGAGTGGAGTGTCAAAATCTCCTACTATTAATGTATCACTGTCAATCTGATTCTTTATTTTGGTTAACAGCTGGCTTATGTAGTTGGCTGCTCCTGTGTTGGGGGCATAGATATTTACCATTGTTAGATTTTCTTGTTGGATACACCATTTAAGAATGATATGGTGTCCCTCTGGATCTCTTATTACAGACTTTGTTTTAATTCTAATTTGTCTGATATAAGAATTGCAACCCCAGCTTTCTTTTGAGGTCTGTTGGCATGATAAATGATTCTCCATCCCCTCACTTTCAGTCTGGAGGTGCCTTTAAGTTCAAAATGAGTCTCTTGTAGATAGCATATGGATGGGTCCTGTCTTTGTATCTAATCTGCAACCCTGTGTCATTTCATGGGAGCATTTAGGCCGTTCACATTGAGAGTTACTACTGAACGATATGTATTTATTGCCATCCTATTGTCTGTACAGTCCCTTTTTCTATGGATTGTCTCTGTAAATTTCTGGTCTATATTACTTTTGGGGTCTTTCTTCTTTTTAGAATCCCCCTTAGTATTTCTTACAGGGCTGGTTTGGTGGTCCCATATTCTTTTACTTTCTGCCAGTCCTGGAAGCTCTTTATCTCTCCATCTGTTCTGAATGACAGCCTTGCTGGATAAAGTATTCTTGGATGCATGTTCTTCTCATTTAATACCCTAAATATGTCTTGCCAGCCCTTTCTGGCTTACCAGGTCTCTGTGGACAAGTCTGATGTTATTCTGATGTTCCTTCCTCAGTATGTAAGAAATCTCTTCCTCTTAGCTACTCTCAGGATGGCTTCCTTGGTTCTAGGATTTGCGAGTTTTACTATTATATGCCAGGGCATTGGTCTGTTATCCTTGATCTTGGGAGAATTTGTGCCTCTTGGATATGAATTCTTGTTTCATTCCCCAGATTAGGGAAGTTCTCAGCTACAATTTGCTCAAAAATACCTGCTAGCCCTCTCTCTCTCTCCACCCCCTCAGGGATCCCAATAATTCTGACATTGGAACATTTCATGGTATCATTAATCTTTCTAAGTCTATTCTCATGGATTTTAGGTGGTTTGTTCCAGACCTCCTCCTGTTCCTTCCTTTCTATCAGTTTATCTTCTATATCACCAATTCATTCTTCTGCCTCATTTACCCTAGCTGTTAGAGTATCTAGATTAGATTGGATCTCATTGTTAGCATTTTTAAGTTCTGCCAGTTCAGCACTCATTTCTGTCCTTAGAGATTCTATATTGTTGTTAACGGTTTTCTCAAGCCTACCTATTGACTTCATAATTGTTATCCTGAAGTCTATTTCTGACATCTTGATTATATCCATATCTATTAGGTATGTGGGAGAGACAATTGTCTCTGGTTCTCTTCTTTGTTGGGAGTTCCTCTTCCTAGTCATTCTGTTGAGGAGTGGTGTAGGGAATGTACAGAGTCCTAAATATTAACCACATTCCAGGGAAGATGCACCCTGAAAATCTGAAGTGGTCTGAAGCCACCACCAAAAAAAACAAAAACAAAAACAAAAACAAAAAAACAAATGAAACCCAGGAATAAAATTTGTGAAATTAAAAGATTAAAAAAATTTAATAAAATTAAAATAAGGTGGGGGTAAGGGGAGGGGAGGCTATAACAGCTGAATGTGGGCAAGGTAGGGTGTTTCAGTACTTCCTGGGTGTACTTTGTTCTCTTTGTTAGAGAACACTACTTCTCAGAGTTCCAGGGAAAATAAAACTGCTACATATATAAAGGTAGTATTGAATACGGAAAAAAGGACTACATTGAAGCTTTCATCTATAAATAAACATATATGTGTGTGTGTGTGTGTGTGAAAAAGAACAAGTTAAAAAGCTATTATGAAATGTTACGTTAAATGTCTAGTTGAAATGAAAAAAGTAAAAAGAAAAAACAGAGAAGAAACATGAGAAAGATTAAAAGGAAAAAAAATATACATAGGTGTGAAAAAGTACAAGTTAAACAGCTACTCTGAAATATGTTATATTAAACATGTAGTTGAAATGAGAAAAAGGTAAAAAGAAAAAAAAAACAGAGAGGAAACATGAGAAAGAATAAAAGGGAAAAAAGTATAGGTGTGAAAAAGTACAAGTTAAAAAGCTACTATGAAATATGTTATATTAAATAGCTAGTTGAAATGAGAAGGTAAAAAGAAAAAACAGAGAATAAACATGAGAAAGAATAAAAAAGAAAGAAAAAAGTTGTATCTGAGAAATACACCAGCCATGAGGCAACACCTGGAGCTCAATATACTATTTTCCCCTGGTGTTAGGGTTTTACTGTTTTATGGTGCCCTAGGGTTGTCATCCTCTTGTTCTTCCAGCTTGTCTGATGGGGGAGGGGCTTGTCATGCTGTTTTTCAGGCAACCCTGTTTGGGCAGAGTTGCCTGCCCCCTATCTGGGGACTAGGCTCCGTAGAAACCGGTTTTTTGGGCTTTTGTTCTCTGGTGGCTTTGGCTTTTCATGCCTTTTCGGGGGGTCAGAACAAAGGAAAATGTCCGCACCCAGACCTCTGCCCCAGGGCAGGGAAACCACAGTCTGCTCCTCTCCAAATCCTCCAGAACTCCAAATCCTTACAGAAACTCTGTAAGCGCCACCAAAAACCACAGCCATCCATGGGCGGTGCACGCCCCCAGCAGCCCTCTCAGTGATTGACTCAGGCATCTGCCTCAGGTGTCTGTCCTTTGTGCTTCTAAAACCGTGAGTGTCCCAGTCAGCGGTGGCTGCCCCCAGTCTGTGGCAGTGGTGGTGGCAGCCATGGCGGTGGCAGGCCGGGTCCACGCTTGCACCCCCTTAGCTCCTGGATCCTGTTTGAGTGCAGTTATCAGTCCCTTCCCATCCCACCGCTACTGCTCTACAAGTTATTGCTGGTGCCCCAACACAGGACACTTTTGTGGTCCAGTGTTATATCACTTTACAGGTGCCAGCTATGTCGGCTCCCTCCCCCTTCTGTTTATCTTCCAATATCTGCCCGCAGAATCACAACTCCATCTTTCATACCTCAAGACCATGGATTTTCTGCTTGTGGAGATCCAGATATATATTCCTTTCCTACATCTCAGGCTGATTTTGTGGGTGTTCAGAATGGTCTGGTAGATATCCAGCTAAATTCAGGGGACCAGTTGAATCAGAGTCCCCTACTCCTCTGCCATCTTGCTCCCTCCTTCTTCTATTTTCTAGAGAAACCTTTATAGTGTACTTTGCCCATTTTAAAACTGGGTTCTTACAGGAAACAACTGAAGATGCCAAGGATGTGGAGAAAGGGGAACCCTCTTACACAGTTGTTGGAAAAGCAAACTGGTGCAGCCACTCTGGAAAACAGTATGGAAATTCCTCAAAAAGTTAAAACTAAAATTCAACCCAGTAACTGCCTTACTAGATATTTACCCATAGTACACAAAAATACTGATTCAAGGATACATGCACCAAAATTTTTATAGCAGCATTATCAATAATAACCAAATTATGGAAAAAGCTCAAATGTCTATTGACTGATGAATGGATAAAGAAGATGGTGTATATGGGGCGCCTGGGTGGCTCAGTTGGTTAAGCGACTGCCTTCAGCTCAGGTCATGATCCTGAAGTCCCAGGATCAAGTCCCTCATCGGGCTCCCTGCTCAGCAAGGGGTCTGCTTCTCCCTCTGACCCTCCCCTCTCTAATGCTCTCTCTCTCTATCTCATTTTCTCTCAAATAAATAAATAAAATCTTTAAAAAAAAAAAGAAGCTGGTGTATATATGTATATATATAATGGAATGTTTTTCCGCAATCAAAAAGAATGAAATATTGCCATTTGCAACAATGTGGATGGAACAAGAGTGTATTATGCTAAGCAAAGTAAGTAAGTCAGAGAAAGACAAATATCATATGATTTCACTCATATGTGGAATTTAAGAAACAAAACAAATGAACATAGAGAAAGGGGAAAAAAAGAGAAGCCAACCATAAGAGATTCTTAATTATAGAGAACAAACTGAAGGTTGATGGAGGGGAGGTGGGCGGGGGGTGGGTTAAATGGATAATGGGTATTAAGGAGGCCCCTTGTTTGTTGAGCACTGGATGTTATATGTAATTGATGAATCACTAAATTCTACTCCTGGAACAAATATTACACTATATGTTATCTAAATAGAATTTAAATAAAAAAATTGGAACAAAACTGGGTTATTTATTTTTTTAAAGATTTATTTATTTATTTGAGAGAGAGAGAACCAGTGGTGGGGAGAGGCAGAGGGAGAAAGAGAGAGAGAGAGAATCAGACTCTCTGCTGAGCAGGAAGCCTGATGTGGGGCTTGATTCCAGGTCCCAGAAATCATGAACTGAGCCAAAGGCAGATGTTTAACTGACTGAGCCACCCAGGCACCCTAAAACTGGGTTATTTTTGTTGACTTTTATTAATTTATGAACTCTATAAAATAACTGCCTTATAAAATATATGGCTTGCAAATTTTTTTTCCGATTCTGTGAGTTGCCTTTTTACTTTCTTGATAGTGTTTTTTCATGCACAAAAACTTTTAACCTTGATGAAGTCCAATTTATTTATTTTTCCTTTTGCTGTTTGTACTTTGGTGATAGTATTTAAGAAACTGTTACCTAATGCAACTTAATGAAGGATTACAAGTATTTTTGCTTCTAAGAGTTTTACAGTTTTAACTCTTAATATTTGGGTCTTTGATCTATTTTGTGTGTTATAGGAGGTAAAGGTCCAAATTTATTATGGACACTTAATTCTGTTGTACTGATCTATATGTCTACCTATAGTCCAGTGCCATACTGGTTTGATTATTGTAACTTTGCAGTACATTTTGAAATTAGGAAGTATAAGTATTCCCACTAGTTCCTTCTTTTTCAAGGTTGTTTTCACTATTCAAAGTGCATTGACATTTTATATAAATTTTAGGATGATCTATCCCACTACTTCTAAAAAGAAAAAAAAGCAGTTGGTACATTGATAGGGATTGCATTGAATCCATAGATTCCCTAAGGACTATCTTAACTATATTAAGTCTTCCAAACCATGAACATGGTAGGTCTTTACACTTACTTATGTCTGAACACAATCGATTTTGTGTATTGATCTTGTTTGCTGTACCTTTGCTGAACTTCTTTATTTGCTTTCATAGTATATTGTGGATTTCTTGGAGTTTTCTACATAAAAAATTTTTATCATCTGTGAACAAATAGTTTTAATTCATTATTCATCTGAATGTCTTCTATTGTTGTTGTTTTTTCTTGACTAATTATCCTGGTGAGATCTTCCAATATAATGGTGACTAGAAGTGGAAAGAGTGGATATCTTTCTCTTGTTCCTTATCTTAAGGGGGAATCTTTCATCTCAAAAAAATAATTTTGAAAATTTTAGTTTTGGTAAAAAAAAAACATATATTTTTATATTTTACCATCTTACCATTTTTTAAAATGTATAATTTAGTAGCATTAAGTATATTCACATTGTTGTGTAACAGATCTCTGGAAGTTTTCATCTTGCAAAACTGAAAATCTATACCCATTGAACAATTCCCCATTTCCCACTCCTCCTGATCCCTGAAAACCACTAATTTGCTATCTGTTTCTATAAATTTGACTAATTGACATATCTCATTTAAGTGGAGTCATACAGTCTGTCTTTCTGTGACAGACTTATTCCATTTAGCATAATGTCCTCAACATTTATCCATGTTGTAGCATGTGATAGGATTCCCTTATTTTAGAGGTTGAATAATATGCCATTGTACATATGTAACACATTTTCATTATCCATTTACCTATTGATGTGTCACTTGGAATGCTCTATATATGTATGTTAGGTCCATTTTGTCTATAGTGTTGTTCAAATTCCCTGTTTCCTATTGATTCTCTGTCTGGATGATCTATCCTTTGTTGAGAGTGGAGTATTAAAGTCCCCAACTATTATTGTATTGCTATTTATATCTCGTTGTAATTCTGTTTAGGATTTGCTTTATACATTTAGGTGTTCCAGTGTTGGGTGCATAAATATTTACACTCTTGTATATCTTCTTGATGAATTCACACCTTTATCATTATATAATGACCTTCCCTGTCTTTTCTGACGATTTGTAGTTTAAAGTCTATTTTGTCTGATGTAAATATAACAACCCCTTCTTTCTAGTAGGATAAAGAATCATATAGACAGATAGTTTGTGTTAAGTAACTGTCAACTTATATTTTATCTAAATCAATGTTGAATTTTATTAGATCCTTTTTCAACAATTATGGTTATGTTTGTGATTTTTGTCACTTTTTCTCTTTATATAATTCATATTAGTAGAATTGCTATCATTGATTTGTTGTTGCCTCTCTGCCATGAATCATTTTTGGGCATAAATGTTAAATCTTTGTAACATGCTTCTGTTTAGTAATACTTATGATTTAGCAGTTAAAACAGGCTATAGCCTTAATTTGTTCTTATTTTTCTCAGGTTTTTATATTAATGTTATAATTATAAAAGTATTTGAAGGATTTTCTTCTTTTTCTATTTGCTATGGTAGTTTATATAGCATGAAGGCTATATTTTTTAAAGGTGTTGGTAGAATTCTGCTGTGAAATTATGCAAGTCTGAGGCTTTTCAGCAGGCTGTGATGGGGGAGAATGTAGTTTATTGAAAAATTTTTTTCTTCTATGGAAATTGGACTTTTAAAAGTTTTTATCTATTCTGAGTTCAGTTTTGGTCATTTCTATTTTCCTAGAAATGAATTCAGATCATTCAGGTTTTCAAATGTATCTGTAAACAGTTGACAGAGGTAGCTACTTATGATTGTTTTTCTTTGTTCAGGTGTTTTAACATTCTGTCTGTTTTGTATAGTTTCATGATTTCTACTTTTTTCATTCATTAAATGAGGTAATTTCTAGTATATTTTTGCACATATCAAAAAATGAATTTATTTATTAGTTCTGCTATTTTCCAGTTCATCAATTAATTGCTCTCTTTTGATTTTTGTTTGTTTGTTTGTTTCTATGTTTTTGTTCCTGTTGTTAATCTATCACATTGATTTGAATAGTTCTTACAGGATTTGTTTCCATTTTTTTTTTTTTTTCCCTCCAGTTTGACAGCATGTGGGCCTAGCATCATGTTGCAATCAGTCCATGTTTTCCCAAATGGGCCTCTTGTTTCAGATCTCTGTTTTATTCCCTTAGTATATATATCTATCCCTGAGCCAATACACATCATTTTAATTCCTTTATTGTGAAACAAAACTTTATCTAATGGAGCATGCTTTCATTCTTTATTCTCGTCAACATTTGTGCTATATTTAAGTTCTGTAAATTTTAGAATCACCATTTCAAATTCCAAGAAAAACTTAGGATTTAGATTGTAAATACAGTTGACCCTTGAACAATGAAGGGTTAGAAGCACCAATTCCTGCACAGTCAAAAATCTGTGTATAACTTTTGATTCCCCAAAACCGTAACTACTAATAGCTTACTGTTGACCTGAAGACTTACCAAAAACATAAACAATTAACACATATTTTGTATATTACATGTATTTTACACTGTATTCTTACAATAAATTTAGCTAGAGAAAAAAAAATCTTATTAAGAAAATGCTAAGAGGGGCGCCTGGGTGGCACAGTCAGTTAAACTTCCAACTCTTGCTTTCAGCTCAGGTCATGATCTCTGTTGTGAGATCAAGCCCTGAGTCGGGCTCCTCACACTCAGTGTGGAGTCTTTTAGATTCTCCCTCTCTC
Organism: Leptonychotes weddellii; assembly: GCF_054177405.1. Classification (NCBI taxonomy): domain Eukaryota; kingdom Metazoa; phylum Chordata; class Mammalia; order Carnivora; family Phocidae; genus Leptonychotes; species Leptonychotes weddellii. The sequence goes on from NC_138385.1 coordinate 20,133,051, forward strand.
CCTCCCACTTGTGCTCTCTCTCTCTCTCTCAAATAAATAAAGAAATCTTTTTAAAAATCCTAAGAGAAAATATATTTACAGTACTGTATGTACATTTATTGGGAAAAAGAAATCCATGTATAGGCAGACTGACTAGGCCAGGCTAAGACAGGGGTGATGGCAGTGAAACTAGTCTCAGGATGGTGATGTCCCACAGCCTGGTGGCCTCTTCTTAGCAGTGTCAGCTGCAAGGCAGGTCAATGGGCAGCAACAGCAGCCTGGAGACAGAGTAGAGCTACCTCATCTGCTAAGATTTGTACCACCAGCCAGTGAGCATCAACAGCTCCAGCTACAAGTGTGTGTGTTGGCTTCTGGATGGACACAGGGCCAAGCCACTGCCATGTTGAGGGGTCTGCTCCCAGCTCTAGAGTGGCCTGAGGCCCAGGACAATCCTAGCATAGACCTGAAGCCTGGTACACGGAAGACTCAAGGGGCTGGGACACCAAGGCTGCAGGTCTCCCTGCACAGTGCCATCCTTGCTCTCTGGGCATGTTTCTCCACTTCAGCCCAGCCTCTTGCCCCCCAGCTCTGGGCACTTGACCCCACTACCCTGTTGGCATGTGGAACAAGGAGACCTGCAGCCCAGCCCTGTCTTGAGACTACAGGGGCTGCTGATGGCCTAAGCAAGCCTCCAGGATTCTCAAAGGGCAGCAGGTACAACCTCTGTGCCAGTTGCCTTCAATTAAATCTTGTGAAGATTGGGGTGAGCAGTTGTAAATAAATGCCTTGTAATTTTTGCTGTCAACTCTTTAAAATAATCCACATATATGTGGACCCATATAGTTTGAAACTATGTTGTTCAAGGGTCAGCTGTACATTAACATTTGAATAATTGATTTTTAAAAGAGACTATAGATCTGTTCAGGTTTTTAATTTCTTTCTGAGTTAAGTTTTTCTGAAGCAAAACACTTGCCTAAATAAATCCTCAGAATATATGTCCCTAATTGGTATACTGAGAAACATAAGATGATTGTATAAAAAAAAATAATTTTTTGGAAAAAATAAATTTAATTGTGTGATAATTTTGAAAACTGGACAATTTTTCCTTTAGTTTTATTGAGATATAATTGACATACAAGTATTGTATTAGTTTAAGCTGTATAGCATACTGACAACTTTCATATATAGTGAAATAATTACCATAATAAGTTTAGTTAGCATTTATCATCTCACATAGATACAAAAAGAAAAAGAAAAAGTATATCTTTTCCTTGTGATGAGAAATTTTAGGATCTACTTTCTTTTTAAATTATTTTTATTTGAATTCAAATTAGTTAACATATAGTGTAGTACTGGCTTCAGGAGTAGAATTTAGTGATTCATCACATATATAACACCCAGTGCTCATTCCAACAAGTGCCCTCCTTAATGCCCATCACCCATTTAGCCCATCCCCCCACTCCTCCCCTCCAGCAACCCTGTTTGTTCTCTATATTTAAGAGTCTCTTATGCTTTGCCTCCCTCTCTGTTTTTATCTTATTTTTCCTACCATTCCCCCATGATCATGTTTGGCTTCTTAAATTCCACATATGAGTGAAATCATATGGTACTTGTCTTTTTCTGACTGACTTATTTTGCTTAGCATAATACACTCTAGTTCTATTCATGCTGTTGCAAATGGCAAGATTTCATTCTTTTTGACTGTGTTCCATTGTGAGTGTGTCTGTGTATATACCACCTCTTCTTTATCAATGGACATTGGGCTCTTTCCATAATTTGGTTATTGTTGATAGTACTGCTATAAACATTGGGGTGCATGTACTCCTTCGAATCAGAATTTTCGTAACCTTTGGATAAGTACTTAGTAGTGCAATTCCTGAGTCATAGGATAGTTCTAGTTTTAACTTCTTAAGGACACTCCATACTGTTTTCCAGAATGGTTGCACCAGATTGCGTTCACACCAACAGTGCAAAAGCGTTCCCCTTTCTCCCCATCCTCGCCGACAGCTATTGTTTCCTGAGTTGATATTTTAGCCATTCTGACAAGTGTGAGGTGGTATCTCATTGTGGTTTTGATTTGTATTCCCCTGATGCTGAGTGATGTTGAGCATCTTTTCATGTGTCTGTTAGCCATCTGCATGTCTTCTTTGGAAAAGCTTCTATTCATGCCTTCTGACCATTTCTGAAATGGATTATTTGTTTTTTGGGTGTTGAGTTTTATAAGTTATTTATATATTTTGGATACTAACCCTTTAGCCAATATGTCATTTGCAAATATCTTCTCCCATTCCATCGGTTGCCTTTTAGTTTTGTTGATTGTTCCCTTCACAGGGCAGGAGGTTTTTATCTTGAATAGTTCCCACTCATTCCTTTATGCTTTTGTTTCCCTTGCCTCAGGAGACGTGTCTAGTAAGAAGTTGCTGAGGCCAAGGTCAAAGAGGAGGCTGCCTGCATTCTACTCTAGAATTTTGATAGTTTCCTGTCTCACGTTTATATCTTTCATCCATTTGGAATTTATTTTTGTGTACAGTGTAAGAAAGTGAATTCTTTTGAATGTAACTGTCCAGTTTTCCCAACAACATTTGTTGAAGAGAGTGTCTTATTTCCATTGGATATTCTTTCCTGCTTTCTCAAAGATTAGTTAGCCATACAATTGTGGGTCCATTTCTGGGTTCTCTATTCTGTTCCATTGATCTATGTGTCTGTTTTTGTGCCAGTATCATACTGTCTTGATAAATACAGCTTTGTAATGTAACTTGAAATCTGGAATTGTGATGACTCTTGCTTTGCTTTTCTTTTTCAGTGTTACTTTGGGTATTGAGGGTCTTTTCTGGTCCCATACAAATTTTAGAATTCTTTGTTCTAGCTCTGTGAAAAACGCTGGTGTTATTTTGATAGTGATTGCTTTGAATGTGTAGATTGTTTTAGGCAATAAAGACATTTTTAAACAGTATTTGTTCTTCCAATCCAAGAGTATGGGATGTTTTTCTATTTCTTCATGTCTTCTTCAGTTCATTTCATAAGTATTCTCTATTGTCCAGTGTACAGTTTTTACCTCTTTAATTAGGTTTATTCCTAGGTATCTTATGGCTTTTGGTGCAATTGTAAATGGGATCAATTCCTTGATTTCTCTTTCTGCTGCTTCATTATTGGTATATAGAGATACAACAGATTTCTGTACATTGATTTTAAATGCTGTGACTTTGCTGAATTCCTGTATGAGTTCTAGCAATTTTTTGGTTGAGTCTTTTGTATTTTCTACATAGACTATCATGTCATCTATGAATAGTGAAAGTTTGACTTCTTCCTTGTTGATCTGAATGCCTTTCATTTCTTTTTGTTGTCTGATTGCTGAGGCTAGAACTTTCAGGACTAGTACTATATTGAACAACAGTGGTGAGAGTGGACATCCCTGTTGTGTTCCCGATCTTAGGAGAAAAGTTCTCAGTTTGCCCCCATTGAGGATGATATTAGCTGTGGGTCTTTCATATACAGCTTTTATGATGTTGGCATATGTTCCTTCTATCCTTACTTTGTTGAAGGTTTTTATCAAGAAAGGATGCTATATCTTGTCAAATGACTTTTCTGCATCTATTGAGAGTATTGTGTGGTTTTTATCCTTTATTTTATTAATGTGATGTATCACATTAATTGATTTGGAGAAATTGAACCATCCCGGCAGCCTAGGAATAAATACCACTTGGTCATGGTGAAAAATCCTTTTAATATATGGTTGAATTCAATATTCTGGTATCTTGTTGAGAATTTTTGTATCCATGTTCATCAGGGGTATTGGTCTGTAATTCTCCTTTTTAGTGAGATCTTTGCCTGGTTTTGGAATCAAGATAATGTTGGCCTCATAGAAGGAGTTTGGAAGCTTTCCTTCCATTTCTTTCTTTTTTTTTTGGAACAACTTCAGAAGAATAGATATTAATTCTTCTTTAACTGTCTGGTAGAATTCCCCTGGGAAGCCATCTGGCCCTGTACTCCTGTTTGCTGGGAAAGTTTTGATTACTGATTCAATTTCTTTGCTGGTTCTGGGTCTGTTCAAGTTTTCTATTTCCTCCTGTTTCAGTTCTAGTAGTTTATATGTTTCTAGGAATTGATCCATTTCTTCCAGATTGCCCAATTTGTTGGCATATAATTGCTTATAATATTTCATTTTTTTACATGTGAATATCCACTTTTCCTAGCACTATTTGTTGAAGAGACTCTCATTTCTGTATTGAGTATTCTTGGCTCCCTTGTCAAATAATAGTTGACCATAGACTCATGGGTTTATTTCTGGGCTCCTAATATCTTCCTTTGGTCTGTGTATCTGTTTTTATGCCAGTACCATACTGTTTTGATTATTATACCTTTATAAAATAGCTTAAAATCAGGAAGTGTGATGCCTCCCACTTTGTTCTTTCTCAGGATTACTTTGGTTACTCAGGGTCTTCTCTGATCAGATATATAGCGCTTTCATTCCCATTATTCTCTAGCTATTCTGTAATTATAGTTTGTATTTCTTTAACTCAGATGTTGAAACTTTTCATTTTTATACTTCTAGGTGTTAAGGCTTTATTTTCTGATTTAGTTATTAATTTTAAATTTCAACAGGGGGCGCCTGGGTGGCTCAGTTGTTAAGTGTCTGCCGTGGGCTCAGGTCATGATCCCAGGATCCTGGGATCGAGCCCTGCATCGGGCTCCTTGCTCAGAAGGAAGCCTGCTTCTCCCTCTCCCACTCCCCCTGCTTGTGTTCCCACTCTCACTGTCTCTGTCTGTCAAATAAATAAATAAAATCTTTAAAAAACAATTTCACCAGTAATTTTTTGGGGGTAATTTACTACTCATGGGTGTTTATTTTTAGTTTCTGTTTGGCCTAATAGCTGGTAAAATTTTGTGAAAATTCCATAAGCAATTTATATAAGGTCTTGCTCTCTGATTTTATCTATGTATCTATTAAATTTAACTGATTATGTATGCATTTAGGTCTTCTATAATCTCACTTATTTTTGTTCTTGAATTGTAATGGACAAGATTAGTTAGATTCTACTAATAATATTATCGATTTCTCTTTGCATTTACTAAAGTTTTTATTTGTTTTCCTTTGTTTTGTTTTTTGCTTTATGACCTTTTAAGTGTATCTTATATGGAAAATAACTGACATACTTTATGTTAAATTATACGGTATTAATATGAATTGTTCTCTGTGTAATGATTTGTGCCCTGGACTTTAGTTCATATTACTACTTCCAGTATGTAATTTTTAAGCACCTGCCTGGAGTACATTTGTCTTTTATTTTTAACCATTCTGTTCCACTTCATTTCCTATGGTTCTGTATAGCATATAGTCACATTTTGCTCTGTGGTTTAAACAAGAAAATATGTGGGGTTTTTTTTCCCATTTACTAAATTGTTTACCACATTTGCAGATATTTGTAGGTCTCAATTCTGTCACAGTATTCTATATATGTATTATCTGGTTTTATCTCTTTATTAATATTCTTTATTTTGTGTTTGCTGTTTTCTTTTCTTTTTGTTTAAGATTTTATTTATTTGACAGAGAGAGACACAGCAAGAGAGGGAACACAAGCAGGGGGAGTGGGAGAGGGAGAAGCAGGCTTCCTGTGGAGCAGGGACCCCAATGCAGGGCTCGATCCCAGGACCCTAGGATCACAACCCAAGCCAAAGGCAGACACTTAACGACTGAGCCACCCAGGAGCCCCTGTGTTTGGTGTTTTCTTTGCATTGTTTATCTATATATATATTCCCTTTAATAATATAAAAGCATGAGTTTTGATTTGTTTTTAGGGTTTTTTAACTATAATTTTAACATTAATACTCTATTTTATGTGATAGTACCTATAGGACTCCATCAATAATAATGGCAGAATTATTGTACATTTACTTTTTCTAATTTATTATACCTCTCCCACCATAGGATTTTAATCTCTTTTTTTGTCCCCCTATATTTAGCATTATATCATCATATATGCAATCTATTACTTGATTTATTACCTTTAAATTACATATTTTGATCCTCAAGCTACAAAAGACTAAGAAATCTATTTGCATTACTTTCTGTTTTCTCCTTTGCACCCCAGTCCAATTTTATCTGGTCAGAATATTACTATAGTATCATGATTTATAATATTTAAATTCTGCTCTGAAACAATATTTTTAATTTTAGAGCTATGATTCAATGGGTTTAATGCTCACTCCCTCTTCGTTTAACAGATTCTTTTTCATCTTTTGTCTGAAATTCTTCCTCTATTAGTTTAGTTCAATAGGATGTATGTGATCTATTCTTCATGAGATGTTGCATATTCAAAAATAACTGTTTGTTATCATTATATTTGATTTAATACTGAGATCAGGATAAAATTCAGGTAACGTTCTTCCATGAACAGATTCTGTGAGCATTGTTCTGGTGGTTTCTAATATTGCAAGTTGATGTGAGAAAAAAAATTTTTTTAAAGATTTTATTTATTTATTTGACAGAGAGAGGCACAGCGAGAGAGGGAACACAAGCAGGGGGAGTGGAAGAGGGAGAAGCAGGCTTCCCGCCAAGCAGGGAGCCCAATGTGGGGCTCGATCCCAGGACCCTGAGGTCATGACCTGAGCCGAAGGCAGACGCTTAACGACTGAGCCACCCAGGTGCCCCATGATGTGAAAATTTTTGAAACATGCTTGGTTTCTTCTCTTTATAGGTGTTTTTACATTTTTATTCAGATGTCCAAAGGACTTTTTTTTTTTTTAATCTTTGAGCCCATAAAGTTTATTACAGTTTATTTTGGTGCTGTTTGTTGTGTGTCAATTCCCCCCCGACCCCGCCCCGGGGCACAATGGGCCCTTAAAAATGTGTAAATTAAAATCTTATTTTTAGAAAAGCTTTATAAATTATACCTTTACACATTGATTTTTTTTTAAGATTTTTTTATTTAGGGCCACCTGGGTGGCTCAGTTGGTTAAACATCTGCCTTCAGCTCAGGTCATGATCTCTGGGTCCTGGGATTGAGCCCAGCATCAGGCTCCCTGCTCAGCAGGGAGTCTGCTTCTCTCTCTCTCTTTCAAATAAATAAATAAAATATTTTTTAAAATGCTTTAAAAATAATTAACAAAATATTTTTTTTATTTATTTGTCAGAGAGAGAGAGTACAAGCAGGGGGATACCCAGGCAGAGGGAGAAGCAGGTTCCCTACTGAGCCGAGAGCTTCATGCAGGACTCAATCCCAGGACCCAGGATCATGACCTGAGCCAAAGGAAGATGCTTACCTGACTGAACCACCCAGGCATTCCTACACATTGATTTTATATTCTATTTATTTGATTATCCTCCTTAGTGACACCAACTATACATAAGTTGGCTTTTTTGTTTATCTTCAGTATTTATCATTTTATTTTATTTTTTAATTTATTTTTTTAATTTTTATTTTTTTAAGGTTTTATTTAAATTCCAGTTAGTTAACATACGTGTAATATTAGTTTCAGGTGTACAATATAGTGATTCAACACTTCCATGCAATACCCAGTGCTCATCACAACTAGTGTTCCCCTTAGTCCCCATCACCTATTTCCCCCATGCCTCCATCCATCTCCCATCTGGTAACCATCAGGTTTTCTCTGTAACGAAGAGTCTATTTCTTGGTTTGCCTCTCTCTCTCTCTCTTTTTTCACTTTGCTCATGTGTTTTGTATCTTAAATTCTACATATGAGTGAAATCATATGGTATTTGTCTTTCTCTGACTGACTCATTTTGCTTAGCATAATACTCTCTAGCTCCATCCATGTCATTGCAAATGGCAAGATTTCATTCTTTTTATGGCTAATAGTCCATTGTATATATATACCACATCTTCTGTATCCATTCATCAGTCGAAGGACATTTTGGCTATTTCCATAGTTTAGCTATTATAGATAATGCTGCTATAAACATCAGGGTGCATGTATCCCTTTGAGTTAGTATTTTTGTATTCTTTGGGTAAATATCTAGTAGCAAAATTGCTGGATTGTAGGGGTATTTATCATTTTAAACCATTTTTTTTAATCTTTGTCATGTCTATGTCTTTCTTACTAGCTTTTCTCAAGTCACATTTCCACATTCCTTGCTGTGTTTTCAACAGTTTACTTTCCTTTATGCTATTTCAAATTTAAGATGGCTTTATTTTTCTCTTCTGTTTTCTTCTTTTGAATTCTGCTGGATCATATTTTATCTTGTTCTATTGTATTACTACATATTCTTTTATTATAATCTTGCTTTGGACTCCTGTTTTATTTTACTTTTTCCAGCTTTACTGAAATATAATTGACATATGTTATTGTGTAAGTTTAAAGTATACAAAGTGATGATTTTATATATTCATATATTGTGAAATAGAGCTCCTATTTTAAAGATATAATTGCTTTACTGAGTTACTTGAATTTATAATAATATATTTAATTATGTCATCTGTTAATTTATAGTATTTTTCTTGTATTTTTTCACCTACCATTTGTTTTCCTATTCTTTTTATTATATCATTTTTATGGGATATTTTAATAGATCTTTTTCTGGTTCCTCATTAGTGATTACTTATCTTTGAATAAACCAGTTGTCAATGGACCATCAGCTTAAGGGGTTTATGTGGAGGAGGGGCAAGTGTAGTTTGTTTTTTTAACTGAAGACACAGAGTTGTGCGTCAGTTATTAAAATGTTATGTGTTCCCAAACAACCATAAACTACTTATTGTTTAATATTTCAATAAACCTGGTTTCTTTTTATACTTAATGGAATACAGGAAATACAGGAAAATACTCTGTAAGTGTCCATACTCTTCTTTCTAAACAACTGAGTGGCAATTTTAGCTGTACCACTTTGAAATTTGTAGCTGCAGACTTTCTTCCTATGTGTACTTCTAGGTGTCCTCTGAGTTTCTTTGTCAACTCTTACCCACATCTTGTGGTATAGAGTTACAGAAGTCTTCCAATTTTAGTAAAATGTGCAGTTTTTTCACAAGTATATTGTTTTGCCATGGTTTTTGATAGCAATAGGCATTGCTTATTTTTTTAGCTACTATGATCTATTTTATTATTTTTTAATTAAAATATAATGTATAATTTGTTTCAGGGGTACAGGTCTGTGATTCATCAGTCTTACACAATACCCAGCACTCACCACAACACATAACCTCCCCAATGTCCATCACCTAGCCACCCCATTCTCCCACTCCCCTCCCCTCCAGCAACCTTCAGTTTGGATTTCCAAAGATTAAGAGTCTCTTATGATTTGTCTCCCTCTCTGGTTTCACCTTGTTTCATTTTTTCCTCTCTTCCACTATGATCCACTGCCTTGTTTCTTAAATTCTGCATATCATTGAGATCATATGATAATTGTCTTTCTCTGACTGACTTATTCCACTTAGCATAATACCCTCTAGTTCCATCCAGAGCATTGCAAATGACAAGATTTCATTTTTGATGGCTGCATAATATTCCATTACACACACACACACACACACACACCACCTCTTCTTTATCCATTCATTTGTCGAGGGACATCTGGGCTCTTTCTGTAGTTTGGCTATTGTGGACATTGCCGCTATAAACATTGAAGGGCAGGTGTCCGTTAGGATCACTACATTTGTATCTTTGGGGTAAATACCTAGTACTGCAATTGCTGGGTCATAGGGTAGCTCTATTTTTAACATCTTGAGGAACCTCTATACTATTTTCCAGAGTGGCTGCACCAGCTTGCATTCCCACCAACAGTGTTGGAGGGTTCCCCTTTCTCCACATTCTTGCCAACATCTGTCATTTCCTGACTTAATTTTAGCCATTCTGACTGGTTTGAAGTGGTATCTTATTGTGGTTTTGATTTGTATTTCCCTGATACTGAGTGACGTTGGCCACTTTCTCATGTGTCTGTTGGCCACTTGTATGTCTTCTTTGGAGAAATGTCTGCTTATGTCTTCTGCCCATTTCTTGATTGGATTATTTGTTTTTTGGGTGGAGAGTTTGATAAGTTTTTTTATAGATTTTGGATACTAGCCCTTTATCTAATAGGTCATTTACAAATATCTTCTCCCATTCCATACGTTGTCTTTTAGTTTTGTTGACTGTTTGCTGTGCAAAAGTTTTTATCTTGACGAAGTCCCAATAATTCATTTTTGCCTTTGTTTCCCTTGCCTTTGGAGATGTGTCTAGCAAGAAGTTGCTGTGGCCAAAGTCGAAGAGGTTGCTGCTTGTGTTCTCCTCAAAGATTTTGATGGATTCCTGTCTCACATTTAGGTCTTTCATCCATTTTGAGTCTATTTTTGTGTATGGTATAAGGAAATGGTCGAGTTTCATTCTTCTGCATGTGGCTGTCCAATTTTCCCAACACCATTTTTTGAAGACTGTCTTTTTTCCATTGGATATTCTTTCCTGCTTTGTCAAAGATTAGTTGACTGTAAAGTTGAGGGTCCATTTCTGGGTTCTCTATTCTATTCCATTGATCTAGATGTCTGTTTTTGTGCCAATTAGCAGGCTTTCTTTATTCTTTCTTAAAACTAGCTGTCTAGAAGACTTACATCATTTACATTTTGAAACATCTATACTTTAAAGAGTTCATTTACTTAAAATAATTATCTCTTTATGTGTCTATAATAAATGTTGAATAACATTTGCATTAGGAACTTCTTGATTATTTTAATGTTCAGATTTTTTAAACATGCTACAAACACTTGTCAAATATGTTTATTTCTGGTAAGTTTAAGCTATATTATTAACCTTCTCATTTACTCAAACTTACTCAGTTCATCAAGGAATGTGTAGTTTTGCAATATATAAATAACCTTTTCAACATTGTAGATAATTTTTGCAGTATCATCTACAGATTCTTAGTTTCTTTCTTAATACTATCGCATAGAATTGTCTAAATTTCTATCATCTACAAATTTATAATAAACTCTGTTTGATAAGCACTGTATCAAATCAGTTCATTAGCAGCTTTACCAATTGTTTTTTTCATTATTTCTTTTCATCATTGCTGCCAGCTGTGGCCTAGTTCCAAAATGTCATTTAATAACATAAAGCTGCTTGGGGCAGTGAGATAGATTTTTAATGATTAAAGATCTTTCTTTAATAACTAGGTGTAATTCTACTGCCAGTAAGTCTATACGTAGTGGCCTATGTGTATGATTGTAAAGATGCATGTGTGATTACAGATATAGATATATAGGTATATGGACATACAATGATTGATGTAATTAATAGAATGATCTGTGTTAAATGCAAGCATAAAAACAAACATTAAGCTCATTATTACATGCAATCCCCACTTTATAAATTAATTGGGTTCTGTTGGATTTGCTTACTTTAATAGATGGGGTGTAGAATTAGTTATATTGTATAACAAATAATATAGATTTCTGGGGTGCTTGGGGGTTTCAGTCTGTTAAGTATCTGCCTTCAGCTCAGGTCATGATCTCCGGGTCCTGGGATGGAGCCCTGCATTGGACTCCCCACTCAGTGGGGAATCTGCTTCACCCTTTCCCTCTGTCCCTCCCCCCACTCATTCTGCTCTCTCTCTCTCAAATAAATAAAGTTTTTTTTTAAAAAATCTAGATTTTCAAGTCCAGATAATAAAAATCTATATAACCAATATAACTCAGCACTGAATTAAAGTATTTGAGATACCACTTGAATGGATAACTTATGGAATGGGTTTATTTTCAAATTAAAAAATATAGTTTAAAATAAGGTTCTGTTTGTATTCTTCCCAAAGATGTTCATCAAAGTGTTGTTTATAAACATAGTCTGTGTTCTCTATTCTGGAATGGTAGTTAATGAAATACACCTGTATGTATTAAATTATGTTTACATAGAGTCCTAATATCCTAGAGAAAAGCTTATTGTAATAACTTTAAAGAAAAATACAGATCGTAAAAGTACATAGTAGTGGTGATGGTGGTGGTATTATTACCAATAGTAGTGACAGCAGAAGCTAATATTCACTGGGTGAATTTAAATTTGGATTTATTAAAATCCAAAGACTATGAGATTGTTGCATGGATTATTTTATTTTATCTTCACAATAACTTGGAGGAGTGCATAGTATTGTCATTGTGATTTTAAAGATATGAAAATAAAGATCAGAGAGGTTATGTGACTTACTCAAAACTTAGAGAGAGACAAAGAGAAATTAAATCCAATTGATATAATTAAAAATGCATAAGTTTTGTGAATGTTGAACCACCCTTGTCTCCCAGGAATAAATCCCACTTGGTCATTGTGAATAATCTTTTAATGCACTGTTGGATCCTATTGACTAGTATCATGGTGAGTATTTTGGCATCCATGTTCATCAGGGATATTGTTCTATAATTCTTTTTGATGGGGTCTTTGTCTGGTTTTGAGATAAGGTAATGTTGGCCTCATAGAATGAGTTTGGGAGTTTTCCTTCCATTTCAATTTTTTGAAACAGCTTCAGTAGAATAGGTATTATTTTTTCATTAAATGTTTGGTAGAAGTCTCTGGGAGGCCATCTGGCCCTGGACTCTTCTTTCTGGGGAAGTTTTTGATTACTGTTTCAATTTCCTTGCTGATTATGAATCTGTTCAGATTTTCTATTTCTTCCTGTTTCAGTTTTGGTAGTTTATAAGTTTCCTGGAAGTCATCCATTTCTTCCAGGTTGCCTAATTTGTTGGCATTTATTGCTTATAATATGTTCTTACCATTGTCTGTATTTCCTTAGTGTTGGTCATGATCTCTCCCTTTTATTTGTAGTTTTATTAATTTGGGTCCTTTCTCTTTTCTTTTGGATAAGTCTGGCCAGAAGTTTATTGATCTGATTAATTATTTCAAAGAACCAGCTTCTAGGTTTGTTGATCTGTTCTACTGTTCTGGTTTCTAGTTCATTGATTTCTGCTCCAATCTTTATTATTTTTCTTCTCCTGCTTGGTTTAGGCTTTACTTGCTATTCTTTCTCCAGGTCCTTTAGGTGTAAGGTTAGCTTGTGTATTTGAGATTTTTCTAATTTTTTGGAGAGGCTTGTATTGCAATGTACTTCCATATTAGGATCGCCTTTGCTGTATCTCAAAGGTTTTGAACAGTTGTGTTTTCATTTTTATTTGTTTCTATGAATTTTTCTAATTCCTCTTTAATTTCCTAATTGACCCATTCATTCTTTAGTAGGATGCTCTTTAACTTCCAAGTGTTTGAGTTCCTTCCAAATTTCCTCTTGTGCTTGAGTTCAAGTCTCAAAGAATTGTGGTCTGAAAACATACAGGGAATAATCCCAATCATTTGGTATTGGTTGAGACCTGAATTGTGACCCAGGATGTGATCTATTCTGGAGAAAGTTCCATACGCACTTGAGAAGAATGTGAATTCTGCTGCTTTAGTATGAAATGCTCTGTATACATCTGTGAAGTCCATCTGGTCCAATGTGTCCTTCAAAACTCATGTTTCTTTGTTGATCTTCTATTTAGATGACCTGTCCATTGCTGTGAGTGGGGTGTTGATGTCCCTTACTATTACTGTATTATTATCAATGTGGTTTCTTTAATTTGGTTGTTAATTGGTTGATATAATTGTCTACTCCCATGTTTGGGGTATAAATATTTATAATTGTTAGATCTTCTTGTTGGATAGACACTTTAAGTATGAAATAGTGTTCCTCTTCATCTCTTCATACAGTCTTGGTTTAAAATCTAATTTTTCTGATATGAGAATTGCTACCCCAGCTTTCTTTTGAGGTCCATTAGCATGATAAATGTTCTCCACCCCCTCACTTTCATTCTGGAGGTGTCTTTATGTCTAAAGTGAGTCTCTTGTAGACAGTATATGGAGAGGTTTTGCTTTTTTATCCAATCTGATACCCTCTGTCTTTTGATTGGAGTGTTTAGTCCATTTACATTCAGAGTAACTATTGAAAGATATTAACTTAGTGTCATTGTATTTCCTGTAAAGTCCCTGTTTCTGTAGATTGTCTGTTTCTTTCTGGTCTATGTTACTCTTGGGCTCTCTCTTTGCTTACAGGATGCCCTTAATATTTCTTGCAGGGATGGCTTCATGGTCACATATTCTTTTAGTTTCTCTCTCTCCTAGAAGCTCTTTATCTCTACTTCCATTCTGAATGACAGCCTTGCTGGATAAAGTATTCTTGGGTTCATGTTCCTCTCATTTAGTACCCTGAATATACCATGCCAGCCCTTTCTGGCCTGGCAGGTTTCTGTGGATAGGTCTGATGTTAGTCAGATGTTCCTCCCTCTGTAGGTAAGGAGCCTCTTTTCTCAAGCTGCTCTCAGGATTGTGTATTTTCTCTAAAATTTGCAAGCTTCACTATTATATATTGGGGTGTTGATCTGTTTTTATTCATTTTGGGAGGGGTCCTTTCTGCCTCTTGGACATGGATCCTTCTTTCCTTCCCCAGATTAGGGAAGTTCTCCATTATGTTTTGTTCAAATATACCTTCTGTCCCTCTTTCTCTCTCTTCTCCCTCAGGCACTCTGATAATTCTGACATTGCTATGTTTCATGGCATCATTAATTTCTCAAAACCTTTGTTCATGGGCAATCTTTGACAAAGCAGGAAAGAATATTGAATGGAAAAAAGACAGTCTCTTCAATAAATGGTGTTAGGAAAATTGGACAGCCACATGCAGAAGAATAAAACTCGACCATTCTCTAACACCATACACAAAGATAGACTCAAAATGGATGAAAGACCTCAATGTGAGACAGGAATCCATCAAAATCCTAGAGAAGAACATAGGCAGTAAACTCTTTGACATCAGCCACAGCAACTTCTTTCAAGGTATATCTCCAAAAGCTAGTGAAAAAAACGCAAAAATGAACTTTTGGGACTTCATCAAGATAAAAAGCTTCTGCACAGCAAAGGAAACAGTCAACAAAACTAAAAGGCAACATATGGAATGGGAGAAGATATTTGCAAATGACATATCAGATAAAGGGCTGGTATCCAAGATCTATAAAGGACTTAGCAAACTCAACACCCAATAAACAAATGATCCAGTCAAGAAATGGGCAGAAGACATGAACAGACATTTCTCCAAAGAAGACATACAAATGGCCAACAGACATATGAAAAAATGTTCAACATCACTAACCATCAGGAAAATACAAATCAAAACCACAACGAGATACCACCTTACACCAGTTAGAATGACGAAAATTAACGAGACAGGAAACAGCAAATGTTGGTGAGGTTGTGTAGAAAGGGCATCTTCTTACACTGTTGGTAAGAATGGAAGCTGGTGCAGCCAGTCAGGAAAACAGTATGGAGGTTCCTTAGAAAGTTAAAAATAGAGCTCCTTATGACCCAGCAATTGCATTACTGGGTATTTACCCCAAAGATACAGATGTAGTGAAATGAAGAGACACCTGCACCCCAATGTTCATAGCAGAAATGTCCACAATAACAAAATTGCAGAAGGAGCTTAGATGTCCTTCAACAGATGAATGGATAAAGAAGATGTGGTTTATATATACAATGGAATATTATTCAGCCATCAGAAAGGATGAATACCTACCAATTACATCAATGTGGATGGAACTGGAGGGTTTTATGCTAAGCGAAACAAGTCAATCAGAGAAAGACAATTATCATATGGTTTCACTCACTTGTGGAATATAAGAAACAGTGGAGAGGATCATAGGGGAAGCGTGGGAAAATTGATTGGGAAGAAATCAGAGAGTGAGACAAACCATGAGAGAGTCTTGACTCTGGGAAACAAATGGAAGGTTGCAAAAGGGGAAGTTGGTTGGGGGATGGGGTAACGGGGTGATGGGCATTAAGGAAGACATGGGATGTGATGAGCGCTGGGTGCTATATGCAACTAATGAATCATTGAACACTACATCTGAAACTACTGATGTACTACATGTAGGCTAATTGAAGTTAAATTAAAAAAATAAATAAAAATGCATAAGTTCCCTTGTATATTAGAAACTATCACCAGAATGTAAAAAATAAAATGAAGTGAAATGCATAAATTATATGTACATAAATATATTTAATATTATCATTAAAATCAAAATAGCTATCTCTGTTTAATGGGATTATCTGTGACTTGTCTTTTTTCTTTTTCTATATTTTACATATTTTTTACATTTAATATATATTAGATTTATTTTTACATTTAATATATATTAGATTTATATTAGGAAAATGAGATTTTAAGGAATTAGTAATTGTCACCTATAGTAAAAGAAAAACATAACTATCAATGTGATAACTGGTGCTTCAGGTTTTATAAAATATGCTGTATTATGAAAAATGCTATATTTTGTAACAACTACAAAATAATTTTGAATTTAATAGGGTTAAAGCAACTTAACACTCATTAACATATACTCTTTTTATAAGGATTAGATGGATTTAAACATTTACCAAATGTGATAGTTTCACAAAAGTTTCATAATATTAAACATTTTCACACATTATTTACAATGACCACATTGTATCTATAGTCAAGTTGTTACTTAAGTGAGTTGATCTCATGAAAAACTAGAAGCTTAAGAAGTTAGTCTGTAAACTGTACAAATTTTCAAAGGAGTGATTGGAGGAAAGATGGCAGAGGAGTAGGGGACCCTATTTCAACTGGTTCCCGGAATTGAGCTGGGTATCTACCAGACCACTCTGAGCACCCATGAAACCAGCCTGAGGTGTAAGAAGATCTGGATCTCTACAAGCAGAATATCACAGGCAGTTGGTTTTGAGGAATGAAGTGGGAGGCCCTGATTCCACAGGCAGATATCGAGGATAAAAGGCAGCGGGAGGAAGCCTGTCCGTGGGGAACCTACACCGCCGGTGAGTGACAGCCTTGCTTGCTGGGGACGGGGCACAAACTCACAGACTGGTAGCGGGGAAAGGACTTCAGGGCAGGCCCCGGGGCGGAAACCCAGAACGGCAGAGTCGCGTGCAGGAACTAGGAGTGGCGGGCGGTTTTAGAAGCACAAAGGACAGAGACGTGCCCCCACCTGGAGGCAGGACTGGGAGCGCTGCAGAGGGGCACACAACCCAGGGCGCTGCAGTTTATAACAGCCCTGATAGAAACGGAGACAATGTGGCCAGGAGAGCTCACTGAAGAACAGACTGCAGTCTCTCTGCTCTGAGGCAGAGGGCTGGAAATGGTCTCTTTTGCTCTGACTCACGGAAGAGACGCGGAAAGCCGCCAGGGAAAGCCACCAGAGAAAAAAGCCCCCAAAACTGATTCCCGCTGAGCCCATCCCCCACCACAGGGGGGCAGGGCAACTCTGCCCAAACAGGGTTGCCTGAGTAACAGTATGGCAGGCCCCTCCCACAGAAGACAGGCTGGGAAAACAAGAAGCCAGCAACCCTAAGGTCCCTAGAAAACAGGTGCATCTTGCTTGGTTTCTGCTCAATAATTTGTACTCTATACATTCCCTCAACCACCCATTAACAGAATGACTAGGAGGAGGAACCCCAAAAATAGAAAATACTCGGGGATGATGACTTATGCTGCGGATTTACAAATGGATGCAGATATAACCAAGATGTTGGAGATGGAATTCAGGTTAGCAATTGTGAAGATAATGGCTAGAATGGAGAAAACAATTAATGGCAACATAGAGTCTCTAAGGACAGAAATGAAAGCTGAATTGGCAGAACTTAAAAAGGCTATCAATGAGATCCAATCCAATCTAGATAATCTAACAGCTTGGGTAAGTGAGACAGAAGAACGAAAAGTGACGTGGAAGACAATATAATAGATAAAAAGGGAAAAGAGGAGGCCAGGGAAAAACAACTCAGAATCCATGAAAATAGAACCACAGAAATAAGTGACAACCTGAAGCGTTCCAATGTCAGAATAATTGGAATCCTGGAGGGAGTGGAAAGAGAGAGAGGGCTAGTAGATATATTTGAGCAAATCGTAGCTCAGAACTTCCCTAATCTGGGGAATGAAACAAACATTCACATCCTAGAGGCAGAGAGAACCCCTCCCAAGATCGAGGAAAACAGGCCAACACCCCGGCATGTAATAGTAAAACTTGCAAATCTTAGAACCAAGGAAACCATCTTAAGGGCAGTTAGGAGGAAGAGATTCCTTACGTACAGAGGGAGGAACATCAGAATAACGTCAGATCTATCCACAGAGACCTGGCAAGCCAGATAGGCCTGGCAAGACATAATCAGGGTACTAAATGAGAAGAACATGCAACCAAGAATAATTTATCCGGCAAGGCTGTCATTTAGAATGGATGGAGAGATGCAGAGCTTCCACGACTGGCAGAA
>NC_138385.1:20151751-20192550 GCF_054177405.1 Leptonychotes weddellii
ATATGCACCCCAATGTTCATAGCAGCATTGTCCGCAATAGCAAACTGTGGAAAGAGCCGAGATGCCCTTCAACAGATGAATGGATAAAGAAGATGTGGTCCATATACACAATTGAATATTACTCAGCCATCAGAAAGGATGAATACCCAACTTTTACATCAACATGGGTGGGACTGGAGGAGATTATGCTAAGTGAAAGAAGTCAAGCAGAGAAAGTCAATTATCATATGGTTTCACTTATTTGTGGAACATAAGGAATAGCATGGAGGACATTAGGAGAAGGAAGGGAAAAATGAGGGTGGGGGATTTGGAGGGAGAGATGAACCATGAGAGACTATGGACTCTGAGAAATAAACAGGGTTTTAGAGGGGTGGGTAGAGGGGGGATTGGTAGCCCGGTGATGGGTATTAAGGAGGGCACGTACTGCATGGAGCACTAGGTGTTATATGAAAACAGTGGATCGTGGATCACCACATCAAAAACCAATGATGTAGTGTATGGTGACTAACATAACATAATAAAATTAAAAAAAAAACAAAAGCAAAACAAAAAAAAGAAAATCCTAGCTAGGTGGGGAGAAGCCAAAGTGCGACACCCCCTACTGCTGCGGTGGTCGCTCGCGTTCAGCCCACTGGGTCCGTGCCGCCCTTTGCTGTTGCAGCTACTGTGGGATCATGGCAGCACTCGTGGTGCTCCTGTCCTTGTTGGCGGCGGGTGTTTTGGGGAATGAGTTTAGTATATTAAAATTACCAGGGTCTGTTGTTTTCCGAGATGGAAATTGGCGTATACCTCTTGGCCAGGAGTTGCAGTGGGTAACCTGTTCCATTGACCTCGGGCTACCATTTTGGTGATGGAGAAGGGAGTAGACAAACTTGCTCTACCCCCAGGCAGTGTAATTTCGTACCCTTTGCAGAATGCAGTTCCTTTTAGTCTTGACAGCGTTGTAAATTCCATTCACTCCTTATTTTCTGAAGAAACTTCTGTAGTTTTGCAGTTGGCTCCCAGTGAGGAGAGAGTGTATATGGTGGGGAAGGCAAACTCGGTTTTTGAAGATCTCTCCCTAACGTTAGGACAGCTCCGCAATTGCCTGTTCCAGGAAAACTCTGCTCTCAATTCACTTCCCCTCAATTCTCTGAGTAGGAACATTGAAGTAGATCTGCTCTTTCTTTCTGAATTGCAAATGCTACATGATATTTCAAGTTTGTTGTCTCGACATAAGCATCTAGCCAAGGATCATTCTCCTGATTTATATTCACTGGAGCTGGCAGATTTGGATGAAATTGGGAAACATTATGGGGAAGATTCTAAACAATTCAGAGATGCCTCCAAGATCCTTGCTGATGCTCTGCAAAAGTTCACAGATGACATGTACAACCTTTATGGTGGGAATGCAGTGGTGGAGTTAGTGACCATCCAATCATTTGACACATCTCTTGTCAGGAAGACAAGGACTATTCATGAGGCAAAACAAGCGAAGAACCCATCAAGCCCCTATAACCTCGCATATAAATATAACCTTGAGTATCCAGTGGTTTTCAACATGGTACTTTGGATAATGATCACCTTGGCCTTGGCTGTGATTATCACCTCTTACAATATATGGAACATGGATCTTGGATATGACAGCATTATTTATAAGATGACAAACCAGAAGATTCGAATGGATTGAATTCTCCTCATGCCAAACTTAGAAAAGGGGTTTGGAAATTGGCTGTTTTGTTAAACCTTTTAGTGTAGTTTAAAAGTAGATGGTATACTTTAAATTTATAAAAAAGAAAAAAGCAATTTTTGTTCTCCATGTGCCTGTGATGTTCTTTTAGAGTGAATTATAGTATTGATGTGAATTGATTTGTGTGCTATAGATTCCATAATATGCTCAAATACTATATAACCATTTAATATAATTTCATTCCATTTAACACTTAGAAATGTGCAGTGAAATAAATGTAAAACGTTTAGAATAACTTGTGTTATTTATGTTGGGGAAAATGCACTGAATTTATTAGACAAACTTAGGAGTGCTTAACTTCCTCACACAGGACAGGTGAAAATGACATTTGGGCTGTTCTATACCATGAACCATTTGTAAATGTCTTAATTTGATGTAAATATCTCTGAAACAGAAGGTATTTAACTTCAAGTAGCCCTAAATTGTGGGAGTACTTACATAGTGACTGAGATTGAGAACTGCATCTGATTGACAGAGGGTGGCTGTTTTTTAACCTCTTCTGAAAGTTTGGTGATTCAAATCATGAGGTGGATATTAAAAATACTACATTGATCTAAAAAGAAACTAGCTTTATGGAGTTATAGATATCTGTAATTATACACCCAAAAAAACAATTTTTGGGGGGACATCTTGGAGCTTGACTATAAAATCTTTATTTTATTAACTTTCCTCCCTGTGTAAGTTACTATTAATGGTTTGTGGTACAACATCATTCTCTAGAATATTAAGTGGAAGTAGATGCTCCCTACTTTTCATGTGGAAGTGGACCAATGTCTATAAAGGGTGACAAATAAAGTTAATAATGATTCCGAAAAAGAAAAAAAAAAGAAAAGAAAATCCTAGCTAATAGGATCCAACAATACATTAAAAGGATCATCCACCATGACCAAGTGGGATTTATCCCCGGGATGCAAGGGTGGTTCAACATTTGCAAATCAATCAATGTGATAGAACACATTAATAAGAGGAGAGAGAAGAACCATATGGTCCTCTCAATTGATGCAGAAAAAAACATTTGACAAAATACAGCATACTTTCCTGATTAAAACTCTTCAGAGTATAAGGATAGAGGGAACATTCATCAAGTTCATAAAATCCATCTATGAAAAACCCACAGCGAATATCATCCTCAATGGGGAAATGCTGAGAGCCTTTCCCTTAAGATCAGGAACATGTCAAGGATGCCCACTCTCACCACTCTTGTTCAACATAGTACTAGAAGTCCTGGCAACAGCAATCAGACAACAACAAAAAAATTATTCAAATTGGCAAAGAAGAAGTCAAATTCTCTCTCTTCGCAGATGACATGATATTTTATGTGGAAAACCCAAAAGACTCCACCCCCAAATTACTAGAACTCATACAGCAATTCAGTAATGTGGCAGGATACAAAATCAATGCACAGAAATCAGTTGCTTTCTTATACGCTAACAGAGCAACTGTAGAGAGAGAAATTAGAGGAACAATTCCATTTACAATAGCACCAAAAACCATAAGATACCTCAGAATAAACCTAACCAAAGAGGTAAAGTTCTATCCTCTAGGAACTACAGAACTCTCATGAAAGAAATTGAAGAAGACACAAAAAGATGGAAAAACATTCTATGCTCATGGATAGGAAGAATAAACATTGTTAAAATGTCTATGCTAAATCAAAAACTAATGAGATACTGTCTGGTGACTAACATAACATAATAAAATAAAATAAAATTTAAAAAACAACAGAAAATATCCCAAAACTAATCATATACTGTATGGTGACTAACGTAACAATAAAAAAATAAAGTAAAATAAATAAAACAGCAATCAGCAGAATGGGTGAAAAAGCAGGATCTAAATACATGCTGTCTACCAGAGACACACTCTAGACCCAAAACCACAAATAGGATGAAAGTACAAAAATGGAAAAATAATATACCATATGGACAATGTCCTCTAGTGGTAGAAGTCAGAGAAATTGGAAGTGTGGATAGGATATAATGCACCACTGCTTTCTTGAGATGGAAGGATCCATATACCAAGGAATACAGCTCATCTCTAGAAGCTGAAAGTGGGCCCCCACTGACAACCAGCAAAGAAACTGAGGACTCAGTGTTAAAACTGCAAAGAAATGAAATTTTTAACAACCTGAATGAGTTTTGACGTAGATTCTCCATAAAACCTCCATATAAGAACCCAGTGTGCCAGTACCTTGATTCTGACACTGTGAGCAGAGAATCCAGTTGAGCCTGCCTGGACTTCTAACCTACAGAACTATGAACTAATAAATTGGTGTTGTTTTAAGCCACTAAGTCTGTGATAATTTGTCAAGCAACAATAGAAAACTAATAAAATCTCTTGTTTTCTAATTGTTTCATGTGCCTTATCTCCCTTAGGAGATTTCAAGCAAATTTAAGGTTAGAACCAAGTCTTATAAGTATAGCACACAATGCATAGAACATGATACATTAAAGATCAGGATCAGTTAATTGAATAAAATACCAAGATTCACTTATATTTTCTGCTTACCCCACCTGAATATCCCTGACTTCCCAGTCATCCCCAATAATGTGCAAGATTCTTTTAGGGTAATATAATGGACTTAGAATAATATAGCTGGGGTAAAACAACAACAACAACAAAAACCACAAAAGCTCTACATTTTAGGGAGGTTCCAACCATTTCAAGATTGTATTTAGAACACAAAATACATTTTAACTATTTTTCTGATTAATTAATATGCTTACACCCTATTAGGGAAGACAAGCATTGTGTATCCATTGTTACTGTTTCATAACTTACTTTCTTTAGCTTCCAATAATAAATAATATTTTTTCTTCTCTTTTCTTTTTTTAGATTTTATTATGTTATGTTAGTCACCATACAATACATCATTAGTTTTTAATATAGTGTTCCATGATTCATTGTTTTCGTATAACACCCAGTGCTCCATGCAATACGTGCCCTCCTTAATACCCATCACCGGGCTAACCCATCCCCCCAACCCCCTCCTCTCTAAAACCCTGTTTGTTTCTGAGTCCATAGTCTCTCATGGTTCATCTTGCCCTCTGATTTCCCTCCCTTCACTTTCCCTTCCTTCTCCTAATGTCCTCCATGCTATTCCTTATGTTCCACAAATAAGTGAAACCATATGATAATTGACTTTCTCTGCTTGACTTATTTCAGTTAGCATAATCTCCTCCAGCCCCATCCATGTTGATGTAAAAGTTTGGTATTTGTCCTTTCTGATGGCTAATATTCCATTGTGTATATGGACCACATCTTGTTTATCCATTCATCTGTTGAAGGGCATCTTGGGTCCTTCCACAGTTTGGCTATTGCAGACATTGCTGCTATGAACATTGGGGTGCATATGGCCCTTCTTTTCACTACATCTGTGTCTTTGGGGTAAATACCCAGGAGTGTACTTGCTGGGTCATAGGGTAGCTCTATTTTTAACTTTTTAAGGAACCTCCACACTGTTTTCCAAAGTGGCTGTACCAACTTGCATTCCCACCAACAGTGTAAGAGGGTTCCCCTTTCTCCACAACCTCTCCAATATTTGTTGTTTCTTGCTTTGTCAATTTTTGCCATTCTAATTGGTGTAAGGTGGTAGGTATCTCAATGTGGCTTTGATTGGAATTTCCCTGATGGCTAATGATGATGAACATTTTTTCATGTGTCTGTTAGCCATTTGTATGTCTCTTCGGAGAAGTGTCTTTTCATATTTTCTGCCCATTTTTTGACTTATTTGTTTTTTGGGTGTTGAGTTTGAGAAGTTGTTTATAGATCTTGGATACCAGCTCTTTATCTGTAGTATCATTTGCAAATATCTTCTCCATTTTGTGGGTTGCCTCTTTGTTTTGTTGACTGTTTCCTTTGCTGTGCAGAAGCTTTTTATCTTGATGAAGTCCCAAAAGTTCATTTTTGCTTTTGTTTCACTAGCCTTTGGAGATGTATCTTGAAAGAAGTTGCTGTGGCCGATGTCAAAGAGGGTACTGCCTATGTTCTCCTCTAGGATTTTGATGGATTCCTGTCTCACATTGAGGTCTTTCATCCATTTTGAGTTTATCTTTGTGTATGATGTTAGAGAATGGTCGAGTTTCATTCTTGTGCATGTGGCTGTCCAATTTTCCCAGCACCATTTATTGAAGAGACTTTTTCCATTGCATGTTTTTTCCTGCTTTGTCAAAGATTATTTGACCATAGAGTTGAGGGTCCATATCTGGGTTCTCTATTCTGTTCCATTGGTCTATATGTCTGTTTTTGTGCCAGTACCATGCTATCTTGGTGATCACAGCTTTGTAATATAGCTTGAAATTGGGCAACGTGATGTACCCAGCTTTGTTTTTCTTTTTTAACATTTCCTTGGTGATTCGGGGTCTTTTCTGATTCCATACAAATTTTAGGATTCTTTGTTCCAGCACTTTGAAAAATGTCATTGGAATTTCAGATCTTAATATCTCACAAGTTACAAATGTTAATTAATTTCTGTAATATCCTTGTTCATTATCATTTTTAGCCCAATTTTACATAAGGTACACTGAAAGTAATGAATTTTCAGAAGCGTATGTACACACTCTTACTTTCCTGAAGAAAATGTACTTCTTATCATTAATAACTCTCTTATTAGTTGCTGTGTCGGGAATATGTAAGTGATAAAATTATCATGAAGTTAATTTCTCTGTCAGTTTTTAGAACAAAGAAAAAGTAACTTCCCTTCATATAAAGATCATGAACAATTAACAAGTAAAATCATAATTTCACAGATAGTTGCACATCTAAATTCATTCATATTTAGGGAAGAAATAAGGCTACATTAAATTTTAATCAAATTTCACAGCTGCTGAAATATATTCATAAAATACTTGATTGACATTCCGAACACACACAGAATGATCTATAAAAGGACTATTGCATTTTAAGGTCAGGCATGTCATGTTCATCTTCCTATGTTCAAAATGTGTCATATTGAGAGATTGTAGCTATTTCTTTATTTTCCTTTTCCATTTCTTATTACTTTGTCTTCAAATACAATTCATGCAAATACCTAAAATTAGGTTAGAAAAATTATGGTTTTAACATAGAGGAATGGGTTTTCCAGGAATGAGTTATCATTCTGCTTTTTCCAAATGGATTTGTTGATCCTATAGGAAAGCTTTATATGCCCAGCTTTATAGTGAAATTGTATTAATTTACCCTGTTGTAATAATATTACTTTTATTACTTAATGGCCTGTTATTATATAATCTCTATAAATATTTACATTATAGACACCCCCTTCCAATATTTCTTGAGTTCTAGGTGTGAAAGAGGGCAAACATAAAAATAATCTATGAATGCAAGTGAAATTTTCCCTAAGAAAAACAACACAAGAAAATTCTGATTTACTTAATAGATGTTTTAGAGAAGGTAATTTGCTTTATAAAAAGAAGCACTTTATTTACAATATTTAGTGTAACATTTAAATAATACTTGACTCACCTTCTATATAAAGCAATATGCACTTTCTCATTTTCATTTTTTATTGTGATAAGAACATTTAACATGTGATCTAGTCTCCTAACAAATTTTCAAGTGAATATCATCTCTAACTATAGTTGCAATGTTACACAGAAGATTTCTAGAGCTAATTCATCTTGCTTGACTGAAACTTCATGCCCCATTAGTGGCTCCTATTTTCTCCCTCCCTACAGCCCCTGGCAACCACCATTCCATTCTTTCATTTTATAAATTTGACTATCTTAGATACTTCATATAAATGGAATGGGTGCCTGGGTGGCTCAGTCGGTTGAGCATCTGACTCTTGGTTTTGACTGAGGTCTGATCTCATGGCTGGGATTGAGCCCTGCCTCAATCGCCATGCTCAGCAGGGAGTCTGCTAAAAGATTCTCTCCCTCTGCCTCTACCCCCTTCCCCCAATCATGCTCACTCTCACACACTCTCTCTCTCCCTCCCTCCTTCTAAAATAAATAAATAAATCTTTAAAAAAATAAATAGAATGATGCAGTAATTGTCTCTGTGGCTAAATTCTTTTACTAAGCATAATGTCCTCAAGGTTCATCCACCTGGTAGCATATTGCAGATTATTTTCTTTTTTAAGGCTGACTGGCACTACATTGTATATATTGTGAAAAGTGAAATTAAATGAAGTCACTTATGTCTAGGGGTTTTAAAAGTAAGCCAGTTTGATAAGTTCTTTATAGATCTTGGATACTAGTCTTTATCTGATAAGACATTTGCAAATATCTTCTCCCATTCTGTAGGTTGTCTTTTGGTTTTGTCAACTGTTTCCTTTGCTGTGCAAAAGCTTTTTATCTTGATGAAGTCCCAGTAGTTCATTTTTGCTTTTGTTTCCCTTGCCTTTGGAGATGTGTCTAGCAAGAAGTTGCTGTGGCTTATCAAACTCAACACCCAAAAAACAAATAATACAGTCAAGAAATGGGCAGAAGACATGAACAGACATTTCTCCAAAGAAAACATACAAATGGCCAACAGACACATGAAAAAAAGTGCTCCACATCACTTGCCATCAGGGAAATAAAAATCAAAACTGCAATGAGATACCACCTTACACCAGTCAGAATGGCTAAAATTAACAAGACAGGGAACAACAAATGTTGGTGAGGATGTGGAGAAAGGGGTACCTCCTACACTGTTGGTGGGGATGCAAGCTGGTACAGCCACTCTGGAAAACAGTATGGAGGTTCCTCAAGAAGTTAAAAATAGACTTACCCTATTACCCAGCAATTTTACTACTGGGTATTTACCCCAAAGATACAGATGTAGTGAAAAGAAGGTGCACATGCACCCCAATTTTCACAATAGCCAAACTGTGGAAGGAACCAAGATGTCCTCCAATAGATGAATGGATAAAGAAGATGTGATTCATATGTACAATGGAATATTATTCAGCCGTCAGAAAGGATGAATACCTACTACTTGCATTGACATGGATGGAACTGGAGGGTTTTATGTTAAGTGAAATAAGTCAATCAGAGAAAGACAATTGTCGTATGGTTTTACTCATATGTGGAATATAAGGAATAGAGCAGAGGACCTTAGGGGAAGGGAGGGAAAACTGAATGGAAAGAATCAAAGAGGAAGAAAAACCATGAGAGACTCTTAACTCTGGCAAACAAACTGAGGGTTGCAGAAGGGAAGGGGAAGGGGGATGGGGTAACTGGGTGATGGGCATTAAGGAGGGCATGGGATGTGATGAGCACTGGGTGTTATACACAATTAATGAATCATTGAACACTACATCAAAAACTAATAATGTACTATATGTTGGCTAATTGAATTTAAATTAAGAAAAAGATGTTCAGCATTAGTCATCATCAGAGAAATGCAAATTGAAACCACAATGAGATATCACTTCACAACTGTCAGAATGACTAAAATTAACAACACAGGAAACAATAGATGTTGGCAAGGATGCAGAGAAAGGGGAACCCTCTTGCACTGTTGGTGGGGATACAAACTGGTGCAATCACTCTGGAAAACAGTATGGAGGTCTTCAAAAGTTAAAAATATAACTACCCTACAATTCAGTAATTGCACTGCTCAGTATTTACCCAAAAAGTATAAAAGATGAATTCAAAGCGATACATGCACCCTATTGTATATATAATGTCTCAAATGGAATATTATTCAGCCATATAAAAGAATGAAATCTTGCCATCTGCAATGACATGGATGGAGTTAGAGAGTATAATGCTAAGCAAAATAAGTCAGTCCAAAAAAGACAAATACCATGATTTCACTCATATGTGGAATATAAGAAACCAAATGGGCAAAAATAAAAAAAAAAAAAGAGAGAGGGAAGACAAACCAAAAAACAGGCTCTTAATTATAAAGAACACTGATGGTTACCAGACAGGAGGGGGATGGAGGGGATGGTTGAAGTAGGGGACGGGGATTAAGAGTACACTTATCTTGATGAACACTGAGTAATGTATAGAATTGTTGAATCACTATATTGTAAACTTGAAACTCATATAACACTGTATGTTAACTAACTAGAATTAAAATAAAATTTAAAAGCAAATAAATAAAATTGTCTTATTTAAAAATAATCTATATTGGTTAACATTTTCATTCTCTAATTCATCCTACATCTTCAGAACACTGTTTAAAGGTGTATATCTTTTTCAGATTATGTTCAGGTTCATCTCATCTATAAAAGAAAATGGAAGACTGGTAGCTTCTATATATACATTGTTGTATCTATTTGCAAAAAAAAAAGTTATTTGTCATTTTACTCAAAGAAGTCTAATAACTCAGAAAATTCAGAAAATTTTTGAGCTTTTGAAAATATGATATTCACTATGGACATACTGGGTCTTCATCATTGCTCATTAAGATTCTGGCCTGAATGCTCCAGTTAGTCATGTTGTGAGAGATTCTGATTTCATTCTAGTTTTTCTTAAGATGTCATTATGTCTTTAAAATCTAGCAACTTACTAAACATTTTACAATAAATATGTGTTGGATTCCCTTTGGATAATAAGTTTCACAAGTTTAACACTTGCTATATGAAATAGGACTACTAGGTTTTCCAAAGCACACCCCTTATTTTTTTTTAAAGTCCTGGGATTTGATGAAACAATCTGTTTTTGCTTAGTACATGGCATTTTATAGATTCAGAACTATCCAATCTCAGCTTCTGTCATATGGCTTTGAATCAATATTATTACACTCAAAAAGTTACAAAAGGGTTAAATATAACAACCCATGGTAAAATTAAATTTATAGTCACATTCTTTGTAATTCAGAAAAAATAAAATATCAAATGTTATCAACCTTTGACTAATATACATATTATAACCATATAAAGTTTTAAGAGCTCCTATTTCATGTGTCCACGTTCTTTGCTATGGTCGATACTTCCCAAGGTTCTAAGAGGAAAGAATAATAAGAATAATTAGGAAAAAATGTTGAACTCATAAAAACAGAATAAAATGGTGGTTTCCAGGGGCTGGATGTGGGAGAAATGGGGATGTGTTGTTCAAAGGATACAAACTTTCAGTTATAAGATAAATAAATTCTGATAATCTAATGTACAACGTGGAGATTATGGTAAATAACACTGCCTGTATACTGTCACACACACACACACACACGCACAATGTGAGATAATGGACATGCTAATTAACTTGATTGTGATAATTATTTCACAATGTATACATATACAAATCATCACACTGTACATGTTAAACATATTACTATTTTAATTGTCAGTTATGCCTGAATAAAGCTGGAGGGGGAGAGGAAAAGAAAATACCATATATGACTTGATTCTCTTTACTTGTCAGGAATTCTCCAAAAAGTTTTACATTTATCATCTCATTTAATCTTCAAAATAATAATTTTCACAAAAGATATAAATACACTAGAATATGATAATTTTATGGGTGGGGAAGCACAGAAAGTATAAATGATTTTACCAAGGACATATAGTTAGTAAGGTTTGGAGCCAGAATTCAAACCCTGGCAATATGATTCCAGTTTTGGAACTCTTAACCACTATCTTATTCTAAGGTATCAGAAAGTAAAATCTCCCAAAAGATATTGGTCTGATTTTTGACTAAGAATACTCATGACAATGAAATAATAGGTTGATTCTCTTCTCTCCTCAAATTGCTTATTTCACTCAGTTTAATGAATCAACAGATAAAACGTTAACATATTCTTCATTAGCATTAATCATAAATGTAAAAACAAAGGAATGGAAGATAAGAAAACCAATGGTGGTATATGGACCTGTAGACATATCACATGCAGGTTGCTTAAGTAGAAGATAGTGAGAGAGACCTCTCTGAAAGGAAATGAATTGCACCTGGCAAAAATGCCATGCACACTATTTCCCCTCTTGTCTACAGAAATTTAAGCATCAATATGTACTATTATTTTAATTTCCATAATTAAAACATCTATCAGATATTTAAAAATAAGTATAGGAAAAGAGCCAAATAAGAATATGAAAGCTAGAATGCAATAAAGGAAAGGTTAGTGCTCCCAAATTTGCTGGGTTTTGGTCTTCCCCTTCTTGAATTGGCAGCATATCAAGATATGTACAAACTAAACTAAGGAACAGCTGTACACAGCATTTCCTCTCTACTCTGCATTCTCTGAATGCACTGACCAATTTTTTTTTTTAATTTTGTACATCATTTACAACTATCTGTGTTGCTCTGTAGTCATTACTGGGCTCAGCCTGAGCACCAAAAAGGAACACAAAGCAATATATAAATACACATATTTGGCATTGTCACAGTTAGTGCAAAATAGTCCAAGTCCACTGCACTAACAATGACACTAGCTAGAAAAGTCACACACCTAGAATATAAAGTGCCCAAGAACTAATTAATCTTTGTAATTGCTTGTTTGTCAAAACAAGTCGGATATGTATGTCAATTCAAAATAAGCCTCCAGCATTGTGGAAGTCATAGTAGGTAGCTGAAGAAACCCAAGGCAGAAGTTTCCTTAATAGTGTGAGTGTTGGGTGTGCTTGATATTTACCATATTTAACTGTCTCATTTGTTAGACTCCCTGTCAATCATCAAAGTTGAATTTTAAGTTTTTGTTGAGATAAGCAATGAGGACAAGAAAACTCTCATTTACTTTGGAATTTGAGGTTACTTTTTTTTTAAGATTTATTAATTTATTTATTTGACAGAGAGAGACACAGCAAGAGAGGGAACACAAGCAGAGGGAGTGGGAGAGGGAGAAGCAGGCTTCCTGCTGAGCAGGGAGCCCAATGTGGGGCCCGATCCCAGGACCCTGGGATCATGACCTGAGCAGAAGGCAGACGCTTAACGACTGAGCCACCCAGGCGCCCCTTGAGGTTACTTTTAAAACTCTCTATCTGTTGTACTCTTTTTTTCCTATCCCAGTTCCCCTGTAGGAAGAACAAAAACATTGAATTTTTTAGTGGTTATTGGTTTATACTACATTATACATACTCATACTTTGCCCTTTGCCCTTTGGGTAAAATGCCTATCTTTGTGAGATATATGTCCAGGACAAAGTTAGCATGACCCATGCATCAGTCAGGGTTCTCCCTAGAAGTAGAACAGATGGGATCTATATCTATATATCTAAATATCTATGTCTAATCTACTGAGAGAGACTGATTTCTTTAAGGAATTGGATCACATGACCATGTAATTGAGGAGGTCAACAAGTATGAAATCTGCAAGGCAGGCCAGCAGGATGGAAATTCATGTAAGAGTTGATGATGCAGTTTTGAGTCCAAAATCCATAAGACAGGACAGCAGAGTGGAAACTGCAGCATGGTTTCTATGCTGCAGTCTTAAGGCCGAACACCTTCTTTGGAAAACCTCAATCTTGGCCTTAAGGCCTTGGACTGATTGCATGAAGTTCACCCCCATTATGAAGGGTAATCTGCCTTAATGTCAACTGGTTGTAAATTTTTATCACATATAAAAATATTTTCATAATAATTAGACAAGTGTTTGACCATATAACCAGGCACCATACCTGAGCTAACTTGGCACATAAAATTACTCATTACATCCCAAACACACAAACACATACACACACAACACCAGCCTCGTTACCACTGTGTTCTAAAAAACTGACCTAATCATGTTAAATATTTAAAGGAAATTTTATATAACATATTTTTTAGTAGTTAAAGTTCATGAATTACTAAAAAATGAGAACTTTCTTTGATGGCTTTCTGAAAGGTATGCTCTTCCTGTCACTGAAATTAATTATTTGACAGTTAATATGCTAATCTCCTAAGAATGAAGTAGGATTCCTCTGAGTAGGTTGTTTTCTTTTCTACCATTCACAGAGGTTGGGATTTCCAAAATGTCTAAATGCTTGGACAGTTTTGCTTAGCTAATAGCACTGAAGATGAATCTATTCATTACAGTTTTTATCTTATTGGCAACTGACCAACACTACTTGAACCAAGCTAAAAACCTTTCAAAATAAAATATCATTTACCTAGTACCATTTTGGAAAAGAAACACCACCAAAATATTTGATGACTAGTTTAATGATTGAAGACTACAAGAATGCTGTTTTGGACAGCTTTTAAATTACACTGCTTGCCATTCATGGCACAGATATTCAGAGCCTTGGATAGTTTACCTATATAGTCACAAACAATGTGATAGCAGATGGGTTTTTGTATCTACCACTTGCTAAATCTGGATCAGTATCTGTATTTGAAAACTAATTCTATAATATTTAGAATTATTAGTTAGTGGTCAGTTTTCCTCACTTATTTTTAAGTTTATGTTAATTTTTTCTAGACAAACCAATACTCTTTTCCATAGGTTACCAACTTTATCAATTTCTTTCAAAAAACTATTTTGAACGTCTTTATCAAAATCTTACTTCTATCAATAACAAACTAAGGGTACAATTTAGCTTAATCTCAGGAAATTAAAACACACACTTCATTAAACTTTGGTCATGTCCATTAAAATTAATTGAGACCTTAGCCCTTTGCTAGACTCTTTCTTAATGAGCTTGGAGGAAAAGATAATAAATCCAGAAAACAAGATCCTTTTTTAATGACTATGGTCCATATCAATTTTGGTTGGTTTAAACTAAAATTAATTGTATATTTCTACTTTAAATGTTTTTGATTATCTTCCAGGAAATGCATATGTGTTTTTCAAAACTAAGAAAGTACTTTATGTGCCAAAAAAGAAAAAAACAGTACTGAGAAAATACAAGATAAAACAATTTAAAAGAATACTATTAATTTAAAGGTCAGATTTTGCCAGTGAAAAGGACAACCTAGCCAGCAGATTATTAAAAGCTTCATTAATAATCAATGAATTACTGGCTGCAATCATACTTTTGCACAACTGCTAAACCAGGGACAGAATTTATTCACTTAATTTAAATCTTATGCACACAGTTCTCTAGTGATTTCATTAGACAGATGAACTGACTTGTACAAGACAGAGTTTTCCTCTTGGAGCTTGATGTATTTCATACACATTGATTTCTACAGAGGACCCAAAGTAACCTGTACCTCTAATGTGATTTCTGAATAACTAGATTTTAGTTACTGAGGGAGCTAGAGAGTTGAGACATATGTGGGCAGAGTCCCCTAATCTCCTGTGTATATACTTAAATACTGTAATATTGCATTCAGTTAACTCCCTTTATGTTCAGTTATAAAATTTCCAAATATACTTTTATTTCAAAAGATAAAAAATACTATGAAATCACAAGAATACATGACCACATCACTAAATTTTGGTAAAAATATAAACTCTTTCACTATGTTTATAAGAGTATTCATACATTCAACCAAGGAATTATCATGAACACATGTAAGCAATGTGATTTTAGTTTATGGACACTTAAAACTCCACAGTTCTGACCCTGACCTTCTCTATCTTCTGAATAGTGAGAAATCTCAGTAATTCCTTTTTCTTTCACCCAATTAAATAGGCAGAGTAGAAAAACTGGAAAACTGCTCTGTGCTTTCCTTAGCTTGTGTTCAAAGTAATGGGAATAAATTATGCACTATGGAATGGGAACAAATTATGCACTATGGAAAAATCAAATTTTCCGTACCAACATTAGTGATTCAAGGTATGTTTCTCTACTAAATTATCTCACTAATCTTATACCACCAAAATCTATTTTGCCTATTATGCTACTGGAAGTATAGATAGATATGACCTGTCAGATAGCCCCCTAAGCATATCAATGAGGCCTGGAGAGACAATACAACAAAGGTTTTTGTTACCAATCAAGCAGTTGATATTGAGTATCTCAAGGGTGCTTTGAGTCACAGTATTATGGGAATTACACATTCCACACATGACAAACATAAAGTTTTACTTCTTCCCTCCAAAAATAGAAAGCTAAAAAGCAAGAACTAAAGCATCTTCCAGTATGACAAAGAAATCTTTGCCCAGTCTACTGACTTGAAACACTTTTGATTCAATATATCACACAATAAAAACAATAACATTGGCACAGTACATCTGCAATGGATGTTTGAACTATATTAATATTCACTGAGTAATCATTTTAACCATGGTTTTATGTACATGTTAAACCAGATGAAATCATGGTAATAGATCTTAGATTCCTGTTTCTTCACACTGTCACTGAATTGGATCAACACTGTACATAGTGAATAATCAAAATATTGTAGTCATGAATTGCCTTGAAAAATGTAAGTACTGATAAATCAATAGTGTCAGAGATTTAAAGCAGATTCTTCTATGTAGCAAATGAGATCAGAGCATATAAAGAAAACAAAAAGAAACAGCAGTCTTGGAAGATCCCAAAGTGCTCAAAATAAAAACATAATGAGCTATTTGTGATGCCTATATATAAATATCCTGTTCAAAAAAAATTTTTTTTAAATAAACAGGAACCTATACTATTTTGAATACAAGAAGTGCTGTGAAAAGTATATAAAATTTGCCAAAATCCTTTCTCTCTTCTTTTTAATGTGTGATCCAAACAACCTGTTCATGTAATAGATATTTCAAAATTTCATAATTCTTTGCTTTGTTCATAAGTACATCATTTAAATGATTCTTCAGAATCATAGAAAACTATTAAATCTAAATAATGTGAATAAAGTTTTGCCAGTTCTCTTTCAGTTCATCTGACTGTGCAAAAGAAACTTCAAAGAAGCAGAAGTCAAATGAAACACGTGTTCATTAGCCTCACTTTTTCATAGTTGAAGTGATTGTATATTCAATTACTCTGATTCCCTCTTCTTTTTAAAGAAGTTATTTTTCTTTTTTTTTTAATTTTTTTTAAGATTTTATTTATTTGAGAGAGAGAGAATGAGAGACAGAGAGCATGAGAGAAAGGAGGGTCAGAGGGAGAAGCAGACTCCCTGCTGAGCAGGGAGCCTGATGTGGGACTCGATCCCGGGACTCCAGGATCATGACCTGAGCCGAAGGCAGTCGCTTAACCAACTGAGCCACCCAGGCGCCCCAAGAAGTTATTTTTCATATGTATAGATTTTAAGGAAGAAAATATAACAAGAATACACCAGATAGACATTTCATGAATCCTGATTTTTTATCATGTAAACTGATAAAATTTCCTGAGATATTGTAAAAATAATGAAAAAGAAAATTAAGAATATAACCCTTAAATAGTTTTAACATAATATCCCTTAGCTTAAAGTACAGTTCAAGCCCAATGTTTCCCTGTTGATTTTCTGTCTGGATGATCTATCAGTTGCTGAAAGTAGGTATTGAGGTTCCTTTCTATTATTTTATTGTTGTCTATTTTTCCCTTCAGAGTTGTTAATATTCACTTAATATGTTTAGGTGCTCCAATGTTGGGTGCATATATATTTATGATTGTTATATCTCCTTAATGAACTGATCCTTTTATCATTATGTAGTGACCTTCTTTATCTCTTGCTACCATTTTTGTCTTAAAGTCTATTTCGTCTGATATAAGCATAGCTACCCCTGCTTTATTTTGGTTTTCACTTGCATGGTTAATCTTTTTCTATCCCTTCACTTTGAGTCTATGTATGTCTTTAAAGCTAAAGTGGCTCTCTTGTAGGGAGTATGTAGTTATGTCTTGTTTTTTTATGCATCCAGTTACTCTATGCCTTTTGACTGGAGAATTCAATACATTACATCTAGAGTAATTGTTGATAGGTAAGAACTTACTAATATCATCTTATTAACTGGTTCTGGCTTTTTTGTAGTTCCTTCGTTCCTTTCTTGCTGCCTTCTTTGGAACATTTTTTTCTATAACAGTATATGTTTTAATTCTCTTTTCTTTATCTTTCATGAATCTACTGTGGTTTTTTGCTTTGTGATTACCATGAAGCTTACATAAAAACATCTTAAAAATATAATAATCTAGGGGTGCCTGGGTGGCTTACTTGGTTGAGCATCCAACTCTTGGTTTCAGCACAGATCTTGATCTCAAAGTCATGGGTTCAAAGCCCAAGTTGGGCTCCATGTTCAGTGGAGAGTCGGATTGAGATTCTCTCTCTCCCTCTTCCTCTGCCCCTCTTGCTCATGTTCTCTCTCTCTCAAATAAATAGATAAATCTTTAGAAAAAAATATATAATTATCTATTTTATACTGATAACTTAAATTCAATCCCACACAAAATTCTATCCTTTTGCTACCCTGCCTTTTGTGTTTTTGACATCACAATTTATCTCTTCTCGTATTGTTTATTTATTAATAGATTATGTTAGCTATAGTTATTTTTAATAATGATGTCCTTTAATCTTTATACTGTAGTTAAGTGGTTAATATGCCACATTACAGTATGAAAGTATTCTGAATTGACTGTACAATTATCTTTATCACTGTGTTGTATATTTTCATGTTATTAATTAGCATTCTTTCATTTCAGCTTGAAAAACTACATTCAGTATTTCTTGTAAGGCAGGTCTGGTGGTGATATGCTCCCTCAGCTTTTGTTTGTCTGGGAAAGTGTTTATTTCTCCTTCATTTCTGAAGGACAACTTTACTAGATATAGTATTTTTGGTTAGCAGTTTTTTTTTTCCCCAGTGCATCGAATATGTCATCTCACTCTACTGGGGTTTGTAATATTTCTGCTGAGAAGTGTGCTGATAGCCTAATTCGGGCTCCTTTTTAACTTACAATCTTCTTTTCCTGTGTTGCTTTTAAGATTCTCTCTTTGTCTTTGATTTTTGACAGTTTTATTATAATGTTTTTTGGTGAAGATTGTTTTGGTTTAAAATTATGGGGTGACCTATTAGCTTCATGAACTTGGATGTCCAAAATTTTCCCCCAGATATGAGAAGTTCTCAGCCATTTCCTTAAATTAGCTTTCTGCCCCTTTCTCTCTTCTTATGGAACTACAATAATTCAAAGATCATTTTTTTAATGGTGTCTGATAGATTACATAAGCTTTCTTCACTTTTTTTTTCATTCTTTTTCTTTGTTTTCCCTTGACTGGCAATTTCAAAATTTCTGTATTCCAATTGGCAATTTATTTCTTCTGATTGATCCTTCTGCTGTTGATGCTCTCAATTATATTTTTAGTTTCATTTATCAAATTCTTAAAGTCCAGAATTTCTGTTTCTTTTTAATTATTCCTTCTCTATGTTAAACTTCTCATTTTGTTTATGTACTGTTTTCCTGATTTCATTGAACTATCTTTCTGTGTTTTCTTGTAGGTCACTGAGTTTCCTTAAAATAGCTATTATGAATTTTTATTGGGAAAATTTAATATCTTCATGTCTTTGGGGATGGTTCCTGAAAGATTATTGTGATCTTTTGGTGCTATCATGTTTCTTTGATTTTTCATGTTCACTGAAGTCTTGTGTTGCCATCTTTTAATTTATAGTAGCAGCCATCTCCTCCAGGCTTGACTAATTAACTTCAGGACAGAAATACCCCTGCTAGGGATTCTGAGGTTCTCCCAGACCTCTTATGTATATGCTTGCTTCACTCTCCTTGCTCCCTCTTGTGGTAATATTCTTAAGCATGTATGCTATCTCTTGATCCAGGAATGCACCAGACTGGGTGCTGACAGCCTCCCATTTGCTTTCCCATGGGCAGAGATTTATAGCTCAAGCTTGTGATCTTTCCCTGGAGATCTGGGTATATGATTTCTGCCTGTGCTCACTATCTGTTTGCCAAAGCTTACTCTGACATCTATTGGGAATGTGTACAGACAGCTGTCCAGAAAGTGCAGCAGTGTAGGAGTAAGGTATGCAGAGTTCTGGATGTACCTGTGACCCAGTTGGGGGGATCTGTGGGTGAGAGACCTCCGGCACCTTAGTGGCAGGATTCTTGGTGGAGTCTGTAATGCAGTTAATAGAATCTGCATCCCACTACTAATGCCTTCTGAGAGCCCTATCTAGCATAGCCTCTTCCCAACCCCCATCACGCAACTCATGACTGTTGTCTGGATGGAGTTATAGAGAATTAGGCCTTTTTGGCAATTTACCACACCATCATGCACTCACTCATATGTTCTTCCTTACCCCAGAGAGAAAAATCACAAGGCAATTAGTTCTTCCTTGACACTGATCTGTGCCACCTTGGGGGATGTGGGGGGCAGTTAAAGAAAAAGTGTACCTCTTCCTTAGCCTCTCCAGTGTATTCAATCCCATACAATGTGCTGAAATTTCTTTGCTAAAAATCTGGAGTTCCACAAAAGCTTTCTCCTCTGTGGGTGACATTCTAAGACAGTGATTTCTAGGGGCTACTGGACCATGACCAAGAGGGTCTGGGGCCAGTTCAGGGGTCAATGAAGGGTCCACAGCAGGGACTAAGGTTTATATGCCAATTATCTGAATTATAAGGGGGCAGGACTCCTCCTGGGTCCTTTGGCATATGGTGATGGATCCCACCACACACAAAAGAACTTTTGTCAATGGAAAGAGGATGAATTATTATTGTTGAGGGGTGTATCCAATGAGGGACATCTTATTCAGCCATATTGCTGACACCACTCACCTCTCACTTTTTAAGGATAATTTCAAAGAGTACAGAATTCTATGTATCGTGTTTTTTTGTTTGTTTCTCATCCCAACATCCCTCTCTTCTTGCTGGAATGATTACTGAGGAGAAATCGCATGTATTTCTTATCTTTGTTCCTTTATTGGTAAGGTGTCTTTTATTCCAGCTTTGTTCAGGATTTTTTCTTTATCTTTATTTTTTTAATTTAAAAATGATAAGATTAGGTGTGTTTTGGAGAGGGGCATTTATCTTGCTTGATGTTCTCTGAACATCCTGAATCTGTGGTTTGTTGTCTGACATTAATTTGGTGAAATTCTTAGCCATTATTGTTTTAAATATTTATTTTGTTCCTTTCTCTCTATCTTCTTTTCCTCAGCTGGCTTCTAATTTAGCTGCTCTGAAGTTGGGTGCATATATATTTATGATTTTTATAACTTTTTAATTTGATGCAACTAAATATATTAAGCAAATGCTAACAGATCTGGAAGAAGAAATAGACAACACAATAATAGAAGGGGAATTGAATACTCCACTTCCAACAATGGATAGATCATCCAGGCAGAAAGTCAACAAAGAAACAATGGACTTAAACCATACTTCAGATCAAATGGACCGAACAAATATATATAGAACTTTCCATCCAATAGCAGCAAAATACACGTTTCTTGAGTGTGCACAGAACATTCCTCAGGATAGATCATGTGCTAAGTCACAAAACAAGTTTTAGCAAATGCAAAGAAATTGAAAATATACCAAGTATCTTTTCTGGCCACAGGGTTATGAAACTAGAAATCAATAACATGAGAAAAGCTGAATAATTCATAAATATGTGAAGATTAAACAATGTGCCACTGAACAAACAATGGGTGAAAGAAGAAATCAAAAGGATATAAGTAATATCTTGAAACAAACAAAAATGGATGCACAACATATCAAAACTATGGGATGCTGCAAAATCATTTATAACAGGAAAGTTTATGACAACAAAATGCTTACATTAAGAAACATGACTCAGGGGCGCCTGGGTGGCTCAGTCGTTAAGCTTCTGCCTTCAGCTCAGGTCATGGTCCCAGGGTCCTGGGATCAAGCCCCACATCGGGCTCCCTGCTCAGCGGGAAGCCTGCTTCTCCCTCTCCCACTCCCCCCTGCTTGTGTTCCCTCTCTCGCTGTGTCTCTCTCAAATAAATAAATAAAATCTTAAAAAAAAAAAAAAGAAACATGACTCAATCTTACATCATAGATCAAATAACTAGAAAAAGAACAAATTAAGTACAATTTTAGCAGAACAAACTAAATAACAAAACTCAGTACATTAAAAAAAAATGAAATAGAGACCAGGAAACAACAGAGAAGATAAATGAAACTAAGGTGTTTTTGGAAAGAAAAAGAAAATTGACAAATCTTAGTTAGACTAAGAAAAAAACAAACAAAAGATTAAAATAAAATCAGAAATGAAAGAGGAGGCATTATAACTGATACCACAAAAACACATAGGATTATAAGAGACTACTATGAAATATTATGCCAACAAATAGGATAACATAGAAGAAATGGAAAAATTCCTAGAAACATACAACCTACCCAAACTGAATCATGAAGAAATAGGAAACCTGAGTAGACAAATAATGAGCAAGGATATTGTATCAGTAATCAAAAACCTCCCAACAGGGGTGTCTGGGTGGCTCAGTCAGTTAAGCATCTGCCTTTGGCTCAGGTCATGATCTTGGGGTCCTGGGACAGAGTTCTGCATTGGGCTCTCTGCTCAGCAGGGAGCCTACTTCTCCCTTTCCCTCTGCCTGCCTCTCTGCCTGCTTGTGCTCTCTGTCTCTGTGTCTCTCTCTGTCAAATAAATAAATAAATAATCTATTTAAAAAAACAAAAAACACCTCCCAAAATAGAAAAGCCCAGGACCAGATGGTTTCACTGGTAAATTCTACCAAACATTTAAAGAAGAATGAATGCCAGGATGCCAGGGCGCCTGGTTGGCTCAGTCCGTTAAGTGTCTGACTCTTGGTTTTGGCTCAGGTCATGGTCTCATGGGTCATGAGATCGAGCCCCACATCAGATTCCAAGCTTAATGGGGATTCTGCTTGAGATTCTCTCCCTCTGTGCCTCCCCCACTCACACACATGTGCATGCTCTCTCTCTCTCTTTCAAATAAATAATCTTTTTTTTTTTAAAGATTTTATTTATTTATTTGAGACAGAGAGAATGAGAGAGAGAGAGCACATGAGAGGGGGGAGGGTCAGAGGGAGAAGCAGACTCCCTGCCGAGCAGGGAGCCCGATGTGGGACTCGATCCAGGGACTCCAGGATGATGACCTGAGCCGAAGGCAGTCGCTTAACCAACTGAGCCACCCAGGCGCCCCTCAAATAAATAATCTTTTAAAAAATAAAGAAGGAATACCAATCTTCCTCAAACTATTCCAAAAACTTAAAGAGGAGGGAATACTTCTTAACTCATTTTAATTGTTATTTTTTTAATTCAAGTATATTAACATATAGTGTTATATTCAGGTGTACAATGTATTGATTCAACAATTCTATACATTACTTAATGCTCATCATGATAATTGTATTCTTAATCCCTTCCACTTATTTTTATGAGGCCAGCATTACCCTGATAACAAAGCCAGATAAAGACACCACAGGACAAGAAAATTATAGACCAATATATCTGATCAATATAGATGTAAAAATTCTCAACAAACACTAGCAAATCTAATTTAAAAACACATTAAATGGATCATACACCATGACCAAGTGGAATATATCTGGGGGATGCAAGGATCATTCAACATATGCAAATCACTAAATGTAATACACCACATTAATAGAATGAAAGATAAATCATATGATCATCTCAATAGATGCAGAAAAAAATTGACAAAATACAATATCCTTTCATAAAAAAAAATGCTCAACAAATTGGGTATAGAAGAAACATATCTCAGCATAATAAAGGTCATATTTGACAAACCCACAACTAACATCATACTCAATGCTGGATGATTGAAAACTTTTCCTCTAAAATCAAGAACATGATACAGGTGCCCATTCATCACTCTTATTCAACATAGTACTGGAAATCCTAGCTAGAGAAATCAGGCAAAATAAAGAAACGAAACACATCCAAATTGGAAAGGAAAAAGTAAATTATCATTATATTATATAATCTTATATAATCTTTAAAGACTCAACCAAAAAACTGTTAGAACTAATCAACAAATTCAGTAATGTTGCTGGATACAAAATAAACATATATAAATCAGTTCTATTGTTATACAAAATATCTTAAAAAGAAATTAACAGCCCCATTCACAATAACATCAAAAATAATAAAATACTTAGGAATAAGTTTAACAAAGAACATGAAAATCTGTACATTGAAAACTACAAGACTTTAATGAAAGAAATTGAGAACACAAACAAATAAAAAAAAATACCCCCATGTTCATGGACTGGAAGAAGTAATATTGTTTAAACATCCATATTACTTAAAACCATCTATAGATTAAATATGGTCCCTTTTAGAAATTCCAGTGACATTTTTCACAGAAATAAAATAATAATCCTAAAATTTGTATGGAACTACAAAAGACCATACATAGCCTAAGCAATCCTGAGGAAAAAAATAATAAAGCTGGA
Source organism: Leptonychotes weddellii (assembly GCF_054177405.1). NCBI lineage: Eukaryota > Metazoa > Chordata > Mammalia > Carnivora > Phocidae > Leptonychotes > Leptonychotes weddellii. The sequence continues at coordinate 20,175,551 of NC_138385.1, forward strand.
AGCATCATGTCTCCAGATTTCAAACTATACTACAACCGTCCCTGGTGGTCTAGTGGTTAGGATTTGGCGCTCTCAAACTATACTACAAAGCTATAGTAATTAAAACAGTATGGTACTGACACAAAAATAGACATGTAGACCAATAGAACACAATAAAGATTCCAGAAATAAACTCTTACATATATGGTCAACTAATATTTGACAAGAGATCCAAGAACACTCAGTAGGAAAGGTATAGTCTCTTCACAAACTGTGTTGGGAAACTGGATAAACACATGAAGAAAAATGAAATTAGACCCCTATCTTCTACTACTGACAAAAATAAACTGGAAATGGATTAAATATTTAAACATAAGACCTGAGGAAAAGGAGCTAAGATGGCAGAGTAGTAGGGTCTTATGCTTACCTCATCCCTCAAACACAGCTAGATAATTATCAAATTATTCTGAACACCCAGGAAATAAATCTGAGGACTCAGAGAACAAACTGCACAACTAGAGGGAGAAAAGAGGCCACATCATGGAAGGTAGGAGGTGTGGTGATGTGATTTGGGGGAGAAAAGAATCACGAGTGCTGTGGAGGTGAGAGAGCCCTGATCAAAGAGAGAGGTGAGAGAAAGAAAAAAAGGAGAGAGAGAGATAAAGCAGCACACAGGAGATTGCACAAGAAAAACACTTCCTCAAAAGCATTCACTGGGAAAATGAGAGGGGCTGATTATCATGAGTTTTTACAAGCAGCAGGGCTGAATGTCTGAGGTTTTAGAATTCTGCACCATCACCACGGTCAAGCCTGCCAGGCATAGCAATGCTCCTGCAGAGAAGGAGAGCAGAGGCCTTGGAGCAGACAGCATGTTCTGAGGATCCCCTGGATCACAGTGGGAGAGACAGTTGCCCTTCTTGGAGTGCATTTGGGAGAGGCAGTACTGCCTCTCAGGGGACAGAAAAGCTAGTGGGAGCTATTGAGTTGGCCTGTTCATAGGAGCAGAGATGTTTGCTGAGGGCAGCTAACCTGGATGTTGGCTTTTTGCTACAATTTACCATAAAATCCAAGGCGCTGCCTGGTCTTGCAACTGCTTTTCTGGGACAAACCAGTACCAGTCACAGCATGGTAAGACCCTCTCCCAAAAGACCAGTGCAGGTCTGGGCCATTCCAGGTCCTAAAATTTGGAGTTTTGAAACCCAACAACGTGCCTGAGATAAAATACAGGAGTACTGTGTGCTGCCAGGTGGGCATATGGCACAGAAACAGACAGGGTGAAGGCAGGGATCTGACAAAAACATGGGACACAAGAGGGGAGATTGTTCACTCTTCTCTTGGGTTTCCTGAACAGCAATGGGTACACACTCCCCTCTCCCAGGAAAAGAGTGGGTCGCTGCTATTTTTCACCCCTCCCATGAGCACGTATGGACTTCAGGAAGCTGCAAAGGACACACAGTGGAGGCTTGAGCCACATACACAAATCCCAACCCACCTGCCCTCTGCAGGTGCCTTTTTTAATAGGGCAAGTGTGATTAAGAACCAGAGCAACAGCAGGCCCTTCCCCCGGAAGACCAGCACAACCCTCCCCACACACTCACCAGCTCTACTGATCATAGAGTGCTGCAAAGCTTCAGCTCTAGTGTAATTAGGACCAGACACAGGCTTTCCTAACACACAAAAGAAAGACACCTAGACAAAATGCCAAGACAGAGGAATTCATCCCAAAACCACAGAACAAGAAGAGGTCATGCCCAGAGAGTTAATCAAAATAGATGTAAGTAATAGGCTTGAACCAGAATTTAAAACAACATTAATAAAGACACTAGTTGGGCTTGAGAAAAGCATAGAAAAAAACAGAGAGACCCATACTGCAGAGATAAAAGACCTAAAAACTAGTCAGGCTGAAATAAAAAATGCTTTAACTGAGATGCAAAACTGACTAGATGTAATAACTACAAGGACAGAAGAAGCAGAGGAATGAATCAGTGATGTAGAAGATAAAATTATGGAAAATAATGAGCTGAAAAAAGAGGGAAAGAAAAATATTGGATTATGAATGTAGACTTAGGGAACTCATCAACTCTATAAAACATAATAACATTTGTATCAAAGGAGTCCCAGAAGAAGAGAGGGAAAAGGGAGTAGAAGGTTTATTTGAGCAAATTATAGCTGAAAACTTCCCTAATCTGGGGAAACAGACATCTAAAACCAGGAGGCACAGAGAACTCCCATCAAAATCAACAAAAGTCAGCCAACACCAGCACATATTGTAGTAAAACTGCAAAATACAGAAATAAAGAAAGAATCCTGAGAACAGAAAGAGAAAAGAAATTTTTAACCTATAAGGGAATACAAATCAGGTTAACAGCAGATATCTCCAAAGAAACTTGACATACCAGAATAAAGTGGCATGATATATTCAATATGCTGAATGGGAAAAATACGCAGCCAAGAATATTTTACCCAATAAGGCTGTCATTCAGAATGGAATGAAATATAAAATGTTTCTCAAAGAAAAACTAAAGGAGTTCCTGACACTAAACCAACCCTGCCAGAAGTATTAAAAGAGAACTTTGAGTGGGAAAGTCCAAAAGCGACAAAGATTGGAAAGAAACAGAAAATCTCCAGAAGCAATGATTTTACATGTAATATAATGGGACTAAATTCATATCCATCATGATTCGCTCTGATGTAAATGGACTAAATGCTCCAATCAAAAGACAAAGGGTATCAGAATGGATAAAAAAAACAAGACCCATCTATATACTGCCTACCAGATACTCATTTTAGAGCTAAAGACACCTACAGATTGAAAGTGAGGAGGATAGAGAAACATTTATCATGCTAAGGGGCATGAAAAGAAAGCTGAAGTAGACATACTTATATCAGAAAAATTAGATCTTAAGCCAAAGACTATAACAAGATATTAAGAAGGACACTATATCATAACAAAGGGGTCTATAAAACAAGAAGATCTAACAATTATAAATATTTATGCTCCTACCTAGGGAGCAGCCTGATTATATATATATCTCAATTAATAACAAACATAAAGAAACTCATTGATAATAATGCAAATAATAGTAGGGGACTTTAACACCCCACTCACAGCAATGGACAGATAATCTAAGAAAATCAACAAGGAAACAATGACTTTGAATGACACACTGGACCAGATGGACTTAACAGATATAATCAGAACATTTCATCCTAAAGCAGCAGGATACATATTCTCGTCAACTGCACATAGAACATTCTCCAGAATATATCACATACCAGGTCATAAATCAGGCCTCAACAAGTACAAAAATATGGAGATCATACCATGCATATTTTCAGGACACAATGTTATGAAACTTGAAGTGGACCACAAGAAAAACTTTGGAAAGTCCACAAATACGTGGACATTAAAAAACATCCTACTAAAGAATGAATGGATTAACCAGGAAATTAAAAAAGAAATAAAAAAATTCATGGAGTCAAATGAAAATGAAAACATGAAAGTCCAGAACCTTTGGGATGCAGCAAAGGCAGTCATAAGAGGGAAGTATATAGTAGTACAGGCCTACCTCAAGAAGCAAGAAAAGTGTCAAATATACAACCTAGCCTTACACCTAAAGGAGTTAGATAAGGAACAACAAATAAAGCCTAACACCAGCAGGAGAGGGGAAATAATAAAAATTAGAGCAGAAATAAATGATTTAGAAACAAACAAAAAACCAGCAGAACAGATCAACAAAACTAAGAGCCAGATCTCTGAAAGAATTAATAAAATTCATAAACCCTTAGCCAGATTTATCAAAAAAGAGAGAAATGACACAAATAAATAAAAGCATTAAAGAAAGAAGAGAGATCACAATCAACACTGCAGAAATGCAAACAATTATAAGGGGATATCATGAAAAATTATATATCAACAAATTGGACAATCTGGAAAAAAATTGGATAAATTCTAGAATCATACAAACAAGCAAAACTGAATCAGGAAGAAAGAAAATTTGAACAGACCCATAACCAGCAAAGAAATTGAATCAGTAATCAAAAATCTCCCAACAAACAAGAGTCCAGGGCCAGATGGCTTCCCAGGGGAGTTCTACTGGACATTTAAAAAGAGTTAACATATGTGGAATATAAGAACAGTGCAGAGGATCATAGGGGAAGAGAGGGAAAACTGAATAAGGAATAATCAGGAAGACAAACCATGAGAGACTTAACTATAGGAAAAAAAACTGAGGGCTGCTGAAGAGGAGGGTGGTGGAGGAATGGGGTAATTGGGTGTTGGGCATTAAAAAAGACACATGATGTGATGAACACTGGATGTTATATACAACTGATGAATTACTGAACTCTACATCTGAAATTAATGATATACTATATGTTCGCTAATTAATTTAAATTAAAAAATATAAAGAGTTAATACTCTTCTCAAACTTTTCCAAAAAATAGAAATGGAAGGAAAGCTTCCAAACTCATTCTATGAGGCCAGCATTACCTAGATTTGAAAACCAGACAAAGACCCCACTAAAAAGGAGAAGTATAGGCCAATGTCTGATGAATATGGATGCAAAAATTCTCAACAAGAAGGTTGAAAATCAAATCCAACCATACATTAGAAGAATCACTCACCACAATCAAATGGGATTTATTCCTGGACTGCAGGGGTAGTCCAATATTCTCAATCAATCAATGTTGATTGAGTAGTACAGGCCTACCTCAAGAAGCAAGAAAAGTGTCAAATATACAACCTAGCCTTACACGTAAAGGAGTTAGATAAGGAACAACAAATAAAGCCTAACACCAGCAGGAGAGGGGAACTAATAAAAATTAGAGCAGAAATAAATGATTTAGAAACAAAAAAAAAATCAGCAGAACAGATCAACAAAACTAAGAGCCAGATCTCTGACTCTTATCAGAGTCAAGAATAAAAGAAAAGGATAGAAGAAAGAAAGGATAAGAACCACGTGATCCTCTCAATAGATTCAGAAAAAGCATTTGACAAAATACAGTGTCCTTTCTTGATAAAAACCCTCAACAAAGTAGAGGTAGAGGGAACATATCTCAACATCATAAAGTCCATATATGAAAGACCCACAGCTAATATCATCCTCAATAGGGAAAAAATTGAGAGCTTTTCCACTAAGGTCAGGAACAAGACAGGGATGTCTACTCTCACCATTGTTATTAAACCATAATACTAGAAGTCCTAGCCTTCACAATCAGACAACAAAAAGAAAGAAAAGGCATCCAAATTGGCAAGGAAGAAGTCAACCTTTCACTATTCACAGACAACGTGATACTTTATGTAGAAAACCCAAAAGACTCCACCTCAAAATTGATAGAACTGATACATGAATTCAGTAAAGTTGCAGCATAGAAAATCAATGTATAGAAATCTGTGGCATTTCTATACACCAATAATGAAGCAGCAGAAAGGGAAATCAGGGAATTGATCCCATTTACAATTGCACCCATAAGATACCTAGGAAGAAACCTAACTAAAGAGGTAAAAGATATATACACCGAAAACAATAAAATGCTTATGAAAGAAATTGAAGAGGATGAAAAGAAATGGAAAAATATTTCATGCTCATAGATTGGAAGAACAAATATTTTTAAAATGTCTATACTACCCAAAGTAATCTATACATTTAATGCAGTCCCTATTAAAATACCACCAGCATTTTTCACAGAGCTATAACAAGCAATCCTAAAATTTGTATGGAACCACAAAAGACCTTCAATAGCCATAGCAATCTTGAAAAGGAAGAACAGTGCTTGAGGTATCACAATTCCAGTCTTCAAACTATATTACAAAGCTGTAATCATCAAGACAGTATGGTAGTGGCACAAAAGCAGACACATAGATCCATAGAATAGAATAAAAAACCCAGAAATAAACCCACAACTATATGCTCAATTAATCTTCAACAAAGCAGGAAAGAATACCCAATGGGGAAAGGATAGTCCCTTCAACAAATAGTGTTGGGAAAACTGGACAGCAACATGCAAACAAATGAAACTGGACCACTTTCTTATACCATACACAAAAAGAAATTCAATATGGGGCACCTTGGTGGCTCAGTTTGTTGAGCATCAGACTCTTGATTTCAGCTCAGGTCATGATCTCAGGGTCCTGGGATCAAGCCCCACATTGGGCTCCATGCTCAGTAGAGAGTCTGCTTGAAGAGTCTCTCCCTCTCCATCTGCCCCTTCCCCCTACTAGCATTCTCTCTCTCTCTCTTTTGAAAATAAATAAATCTTTAAAAATAATAAAAACTAAATTCTGTATGGATTAAAGACTTAAATATGAGACCTAAACCATAAATATCCTAGAAGAGAGCAGAGGCAGTAACTTCTTTGACATTGGCCATAGCAACTTTTTTCTAGATCTGCCTTCTGAGGCAAGGGAAACAGCAAAAATAAACTATTGGGACTTCATTAAAATAAAAATCTTGCACAGTGAAGGAAATAATCAACAAAACTAACCTATGGAATGAGAGAAGATATTTGCAAATGACATATCTGATAAAGTCTTAGTATCCACAATGTATAAAGAACTTATAAAACTCAATAACCCAAACAACAAATAATCCAATTTTAAAATGAGCAGAAGAAATGAACAGACATTTCTCCAAAGAAGACATCCAGATGGTCAACAGACACATGAAATGATGCTCAACTTCACTCATCATCAGGGAAATTCAAATCAAAACCTCAGTAAGATATCAACTCACACCTGGCAAAATGGCTAAAATCAACAACACAAGAAACAACAGGTGTTGGCCAGGATGTGGAGAGAAAGAACACTCAGCCACTGTTGGTGGGACTGCAAACTGGTATAGCTACTTTGGAAAACAGTATGGAGTTTCCTCAAAAAGTTAAAAAATAGAAAAACCTGGGGCGCCTGGGTGGCTCAGTTGGTTAAGCAACTGCCTTCGGCTCAGGTCATGATCCTGGAGTCCCTGGATCGAGTCCCGCATCAGGCTCCCTGCTCGGCGGGGAGTCTGCTTCTCCCTCTGACCCTCCCCCCTCTCATGTGCTCTCTCTCATTCTCTCTCTCTCAAATAAATAAATAAAAATCTTTAAAAAAAAAAATAGAAATACCCTATGATCCAGCAATCATTCTTCTGGGTATTTACCCAAAGAATACAAAAACAGTAATTCAAAGGCATACGTGCACCCCTGTGTTTATAGTAGCATTATTTATAATAGCCAATATATGGATACAGCCCAAGAGTCCACTGACAGATGAATGGATAAAGAAGATGTGGTACATAAATACAATGAAATATTATTTAGCCATATAAAAGAATGAAATTTTGTAATTTGCAAGGACATGGATGGAACTATAGAGTATTATGCTAAGTGAAATAAGTCAGTCAAAGGAAGTCAAATACCATATCATTTCATTCATATATGGAATTTAAGAAACAAAACATATGAGCAAAATGGAAGAAAGAGAGTGAGAGAGGCCAACCAAGAAGCGGACTCTTAACTATAGAGAACAAACTAATAGTTACCAGAGGGGAGGTGGGTGGGGGTTGGGGGAAATAGGTGATGAGGATTAAGGAGTGCACTTGTGATGAACACCAGGTATTGTATGTAAATGTTGAATCATTGAATTCGATATGTGAAACTAATATTATACTGTATGTTAACTAACTGGAATTTAAACAAAAACAAAAAATTAAAGGGCTCATGTCGTTAGATTAGGTGTACCTGATAATTTCCCTATCTTAACTGTAACATATATATGATATATAAATATATATATATACACTCACATATATACAGTAACTTAATCATAGGTTTGCTATCAAAGGGGCATTGAATCTTGGAGGTCCAATTTTAGAATTCTTCCTACTAAACCATTCAATTCAGAAGGTAATGTAGAGGTGCTTACCATAAAAATAAGGTACACTAGACCGAAGCCCTTAAAAGTAGCGACAGGGTCTTGTTTATATTTTTAGCTCCACTAGCTAAAATAATGGCAGTCCCAGAGTAGGGTCTTCTTAAGCATTTGTTGGGTGAATTAAATCCTTGACATGATTATAAAGAAAGCAAGAACTGTGAAATTAAGGAGTAGTTAAATTAATTAATGACTATAAATAAAGATCATGGTTATGTACTCACGTTTTCACTATAGATAGAAATGAACAAAATGAGTGTTTATTTCACACAATATAAAAGTAGGTGCTAGTAGGGGCACCTGGGTGGCTCAGTCATTAAGCATCTGCCTTTGCTCAGGTCATGATCTCAGGGTCCTGGGATCCAGCCCTGCATCAGGCTCCCTGCTCTGCAGGAAGCCTGCTTCTCCCTCTCCCACTCCCCCTGCTTGTGTTCCCTCTCTCACTGTCTCTCTCTCCATCAAATAAATAGAAATTTAAAAAAATAAGTGCTAGTAGATGTATAAATCAATCACATAGCTTAGGTAGCTAGATTTTCATGCAAGAAGAATAAATTCACTATTCAGTAAGACAATGCTACAAATTTTAATATTTTCCAAGTTGTATATTATTATATGAACCATTTAACAGTAATATTCTTTTAAAACTTCTACTTTTGTTGATTTTATTTAGGAGTTTTTCCTAATTGCCAAACATAGATATTATAATAAAACTGGCCTATTGTCTTGTAAGAATTTAATTATATTTGCAAACATAGTTTGGTTTCTAGAATTCATAATACCTTTACTCATATTTGTAGCCTTTCTAGATATGCCTGTCTTCTATAATACCTACCTTCACATGAGAAGTACTTCTTACATCAAGCAGAATATTCTGGTATTTTTCTAAAAAAAAAAAAAGTATCTCATAAAAAACTACCCAAAACACATGTAAAACATAAATGTGTACATATCTTAGAGCAGACACTATGGTTTGCTGCCCATAATTTCCTCTCTTCCTCTAGAATTGAAAAATTCATTTTATCAGCTGCTCTGAGCAGTTTTGTCCAACAGCTCTCAACTGTGTTCCTTTCTAGAACTTACCTTAGGGTGAAAAAAAGCTTCCTTGCTAAGGTCACTCACCTTTCCAGGGGGCAGCCCCCATTCAATGACTGGTTGATGAAAGGAAATAAAAGCCTGATTTCCCTCCTTTCAATTCAGGATAACTCTGAAAGGCTGTACAAATTCCAAAGTTTCCCATGGGATCATCTGGACTCTGTGCTGTAACTGCTTCAGAGTTCTCTCTCTGCCCAGTCCTGTTGTGTAGGCTGTATTCTATGTTGAATGGTGTAAACCCCATAATAATCCTAACTCAAATTGAGCAGATCTACTCCATATATAGTGAGGTAATAGGTGGAAAAAAAATCCATTACACATTGGGCGCCTGGGTGGCTCAGTTGGTTAAGCGACTGCCTTCGGCTCAGGTCATGATCCTGGAGTCCCGGGATCAAGTCCCGCATCGGGCTCCCTGCTCAGCAGGGAGTCTGCTTCTCCCTCTGACCCTCCTCCCTCTCATGCTCTCTGTCTCTCATTCTCTCTGTCTCAAATAAATAAATAAAATCTTTAAAAAAAAAATCCATTACACTAAGTATATTGACAAACTGTACAAGAAATTAAATCAAATATTATCATTGGACTATAGATATCTAGAGACACTGTTGAAATGTCACCATAAATGTGTGTTCTCAAAAAAAAAAAAAACACATAGAAAAACAGAAAAGTAGAGGCACCACATATTACATTTCTTTTTAATGTATTACCCAATTATTATTAGGCCCATCCTTACTCAGTTGATCCACTCCAACAGAAAACAGCCCATCAGTACCTTTCAATCGGTAATAACCTTAGCATTGTACATACTGCCTTTTGTTTAAGTTCACCAAGCATAGGGGTCTATTGCATCCATCTGCCACATTTTATTATCTGACAGTAGATTGATTTAGTGATGATCTAGCACTGTGTGTGCTGACCGGACATTGTTCTTCTTCCGTCCAATTTCCCTAACAGTGATTACCACTTTATATTCACTCACTCACACTGTCTTCTCATGTTTTTCTTTTCATCTCAAAGTCTAAATAATTTTCTATCATCAAAAATCCTGTTACTTCCTTGTTTCTTCCAGTCCTGAAAAGACAATGAAATTACACTGTAGAGGGGGAAAAAAAAAACAAAACAGCAGCTATTTCCTATATCTCCTCTTCCTACATAGATTATGGGGTTTGGTAATTCAATAACAATTCAATAAGGGAAGGATGGATCATATGCACAATTCCACAAATGCTGTGTCTTATATCTCACAGAAACTGTACCTTATACTCTGGGCTTTTAAATTTAGAAGTAAGGAGACTAAAGAGAGGATCAAATCCCATATACCTACTCTTTTGCCCAGAAAAAATAGTGACACACACACACACACAATACTATATATATATAGTATTATGTATATATATATATATACATATAATATATACATATTATATGTATATATATATATATACACATTCAGCTCCCTCAACTTAAGATGGGGTTATGTCCCAGTAAACCCATCATAAGTTTAAAATACTGTAAGTCAAAAAGACATTTAATACACCTAACCTACCAAACATCCGAGCTTAGCCTAGCCTACCTTAAGTATGCTCAGAACATTTACATTAGCCTACAGTAGTACAAAATCATCTAACACAAAGTCTGTTTCATAATAAAGTGTCAAATATCTAATGTAATTTATTGAATACTGTCCTGAAAGTGAGAAAGATAGAATAGTTGTATGGGTACAGAATGGTTGTAAGCATATGAGTTGTTTACCCTTGTAATCTTGTGGCTGATGGAGCTACAGCTCGCTTCCACTGCCCAGAATCACAAGAAAGTATCCTAGCACATATCACTAGCCCAGGAAAATATCAGAATTCAAAATTCAAAGTATAATCTCTACCGAACTGATATCACTTTAACACCATCATAAAGGTGAAAAATTAAGTAGAACCATCATAAATTGGGTACCATTTGTATATATAATCACTTAAAACAAGGGAGGAAAAGTAAAGACATACACCCACAAAAAAATTATGGTGCTAAACACTTGATTGGTTCTTTCAAGTGGAAAGTTTAAGTCTTTCTTAAAGCTTTGGTATTTTTTTTCTACATTCTTCTTTTTTTTTTTAATGTCATCCCCTCTACTCTCTTTCATTCCTTTTTTGGACTCCATGGTTCAGTCCTCCAGGTTTCATATTTTTTCTTTGTATTTTCCACATTTGTGGTCTATATATTAGGAGGGTTGTGTTTGGTGGGATTTTTTGTTTTTTGGGGTTTTATTGCCTTTAGCCTTCAATCAACTCATTTAACTTTTAAAAAAAAATAGAACAATATATTTTACTATATAAATGACGAACTGTCACTGTGGCACATTATATAGTGAAGTAATCAGATGCTTGCTGCTACATTTAAAATAAATATCTGACATTTAAAGGTTCAGATTGATAAAAATACATTGTTTTGCCACATCAAATACCACAAACTTCATTGCTGTTTTGGCATGATTTTTGAGCAATTCTTGGTAAAGTGCTTAACAGAATAATGTACAAACTTCTTTTGATTTACACTGTAATCCCAGGCCTGGAAACAGTACCTATTTAAATCCATATAAAATATTGTGTTTTTATTCAAATACAGTTGACCCTTGAACAAGATAGTTTTGAACTGCATGGGTCCATTTATATGAGGATTTTTTACAGTACAGTACTGCAAATGTATTTTCTCTTCCTTATGATTTTCTTTTCTTTTACTTCCTCTAGCTTTATTGTAAGAATATATCATACCTATAACATAAAAAATATGAGTTAATTGACTGCTTACGTTATCAGTAAGCTTTCTAGCCAACAGTAGGCTATTAATAGTCAAGGTTTTGGGGAGTCAAAAGTTATACATGGATTTTTAGACTGCATCGGTGGTCAGGACCCCTAACCCATGTGTGTTCAAAGGTCAACTGCATATATATAATAGAGTAAGTTTACACTCAGATAATTATGAGGACTTTTTAAGTTAACTTTTAAAAGTATAGCATTATATATAAATATATTAATAAAACATAGGATTATATATTACATGAACTTATGGAAGTACAGATTAATATATATTTATGTATTGTATTTAAAAGACAGAAGAGGATACGGCTCTACTAATTACCATTAATTATCACTGTGAACCTATCTATAAGCACCAACTCAATGAAAATTTATTTTATTTACCCTTCTACTTACTACTTCCATTACACGCTTTACATTTCAGTTTTGTCTGCTTTTGAACATTATATGAATAAAATCATATAGCATTCATACTACTTTATGCATTTTAATTTTATATCCTTAAGAATCACTCTAATAGTTTACTCATTCTTAATGTACAAAAATTAATTTTATGAATTTACAGTGGGCATGCTCTAAGTTGTATATAATTCCTGTTGCTGGACATTTATTTCAATTTTTTGCCTATTCCAAGTAGTGGTGCTGTGATCATTTTTATACATGTTTTTTCATGGGCATTTCTTTCATATATATATGTAGGAGTGGAGTATTAGGTTATATAGGGTATGTGTATATTAAGCTTTAGTAGATATATGCCAAAAGTTTTCTAAAAAATTATTCTGATTTCTTTCTATAAAATGGAGTATTTCATATCATGGAGAGTGACACTTGGTATTCTTGGTTTTTAAAAATCACTTTCTCCTCTAGAAAAGATGGCAGAGGAGTTGGGGACCCTATTCCAACTGGTCCCCGGAATTGAGCTGGATATCTACCAGACCACTCTGAACACCCACGAAATCAGGCTGAGATGTAAGAATATAGATCTGGATCTCTACAAAAAGAATACTGCAGGTGGTTGGTTTAGAGGTACAAAGCAGTGAGGAATGATTCCGTGGGCAGATATTGGAGGATAAATGGCAGGGAGAGGGAGGCTGGCCAATGGGATCTCACACCGCCGGTGAGCAATAGCCTCCCGTGCTGGGGCTGAGGCACAGACTTGCAGACTGGTAGCTGTGGGGAAAAGACTTTAGGGCAGCCCCTGGATGGAAACCCTGAGTGGCGGGGCTGTGCCTGTGAACTGGGAGCAGCTGGCAGTTTTAGAAGCACAAATGGCAGAGGTGTGCCCCAACCTGGAGGTGAAGACTGGGAGCACTGTGGAGGGGCGCACACCCCAGGATGCTGCAGTTTATAGCAGCACAGACAGAAATGGAGTGTGGCCTGGAGAGCTCACTGAAGAACAGACTGCATTCTCTCTGCTCTGGGGCAGGGGGTTGGAAACGGTCTCTTCTGCTCTGACTCTTGGGAGAGAGGTGGGAATCTACCAGGGAAAGCTGCCAGAGAAAAAAGGTCCCCCAAAACTGGTTTTCACAGAACCCATCCCCCACCATAGGGGACAAGGCAACTCTACCCAAACAGGGTTGCTTGAGTAACAGCAGAGCAGGGCCCTGCCCTAGAAGACAGGCTGGGAAAACAAGAGGCAAGCAACCTTAATGTCCCTAGAAAACAGGTGCATCTTGCTTGGGTTCTGGTCAATAATTTGGAATCTATACATTCCCTCAACTACCCCTCAACAGAATGACTAAGAGGAGGAACCCCCAAAATAGGAAAGACTCAGAGATTATGACTTGGGCCATAGATTTACAAATGGATTCAGATATAACCACGATATCGGAGATGGAATTCAGGGTAGCAACTGTGAAGACAATAGCTACAATGGAGAAATTGATTAATGGCAACATAGAGTCTCTAAGGGCAGAAATGAAAACTGAATTGGCAGAACTTAAAAATGCTATCAATGAGATCCAATCTAATTTAGATAATTGAACAGCTAAGGTAAGCCAGGAAGGAGAACGAATTAGTGACCTGGAAGACCATTTAATAGATAAAAAGGGAAAAGAGGAGGCCAGGGAAAAACAACTCAGAATCCATGAAAATAGAATCAGAGAAAAAAGTGACACCATGAAACTTTCCAATGTAAGAATTATTGGAATCCCTGAGGGGGTGGAGAGAGAGAGAGGACTAGAAGATATATTTGAGCAAATTGTAGCTGAGAACTTCCCTAATCTGGGGAATGAACAAACATTCACGTCCTAGAGGCAGAGAGGACCCCTCCCAAGATCAAGGAAAACAGGCTAACACCTCGGCATGTAAGGGTAAAACTTGCAAATCTTAGAACCAAGGAAACCATCTTAAGGGTGGTTAGGGGGAAGGGACTCCTTACATATAGAGGGAGGAACATCAGAATAATGTCAGACTTATCTACAGAGAACTGGCAAGCCAGAAAGGCCTGGCAAGACATAATCAGGGTACTAAACGAGAAGAACATGCAGCCAAGATTGCTTTATCCGGCAAGGCTGTCATTTAGAATGGATGGAGAAATGCAGAGCTTCCGTGACTAGCAGAAACTGAAAGAATATGTGACCACTAAGTCGGCCATGCAAGAAATATTAAGGGGGGTTCTATAAAAGGAGAAAGACCCCAAGAGTGATACACAACAGAAATTTACAGGGACAATCTATAAAAACAACATCTTCACAGGCAACATGATGACAATTAATTCATATCTTTCAATAAACACTCTCACTGTGAATGGCCTAAATGCTCCCATAAAATGCCACAGGGATGCAAATTGGATAAAAAGATAGGATCCATGCATATGCTGTCTACAAGAGACTCATTTTGAACCTAAAGATACATCCAGACTGAAAGTGAAGGGATGGAGATCCATCTTCCATGCCAACAGACCTCAAAGAAAGCTGGGGTAGCAATTCTTATATCAGACAAATTAGATTTTAAATTAAGACTGTAGTTAGAGACACAGAAGGACACTACATCATTCTTAAAGTGTCTATCCAACAAGAAGATATAACAATTGTAAATATCTATGCCCCCAACATGGGAACAGCCATCTACATAAGCCAACTGTTAACCAAAATAAAGAGTCATATTGATAACGATACCTTAATTGTAGGAGACCTCAATACTCCACTCTCAGCAATAGACAGATCATCTAAGCAGAAAATCAACAAAGAAACAAGAGCTTTGAATGACACACTGGACATATGGACCTCATAGATATATACAGAACATTTCACCCTAAAACAAAAGAATACTCATTCTTCTCGAGCGCACATGGAACTTTCTCCAGAATAGACCACATACTGGGATACAAATCAGGTCTCAGCTGATACCAAAAGATTGAGATTATTCCCGCATATTCTTAGACCATAATGCTTTAAAATGGGAACTCAATCACAAGAAAAAATTTGGCAGAAATTCAAACACTTGGGAGCTAAGGACCACTATGCTCAAGAATGTTTGGGACAACCAGAAAATCAAAGAAGAACTTAAACAATTCATGGAAACCAATGAGAATGAAAACACATCAGTCCAAAACCTATGGGATACTGCAAAGGCAGTCCTAAGGGGGAAAAACATAGCCATCCAAGCGTCACTCAAAAAAAAAGAAAAATCCCAAATACACCAACTAACTTTATACCTTAAAGAACTAGAGAAAAAGCAACAAATGATGCCTAAGCCACACATTAGAAGAGAAATAATTATGATTAGAGCAGAGATCAATGAATTAGAAACCAGTAACACAGTAGATCAGATCAACAAAACTAGAAGCTGGTTCTTTGAAAGAATTAAGATCGATAAACCACTGGCCAGACTTATCCAAAAGAAAAGAGAAAACACCCAAATTAGTAAAATTATGAATAAAAGGGGAGAGATCACGACTAACACCAAGGAAATAGAAACAATTATCAGAAATTATTATCAACAACTATATGCCAATAAACTGAGCAATCTGGATGAAATGGAGGCCTTCCTGGAAACCTATAAGCTGCCAAGAATGAAATAGGAAGAAATTGACAACCTGAATAGGCCAAGAACCAGTAACGAGATTGAAGCAGTGATCCAAAACCTCCCAAAAAACAAGAGTCCAGGGCCTGATCGATTCCCTGGGGAATTCTACAAAACAATCAAAGAAGAAATAATATCTATTCTTCTGAAGCTGGTTCAGAAAATAGAAACAGAAGGAAAGCTTCCAGACTCATTCCCTTGATCCCCAAACCATGCAAAGACCTCATCAAAATGGAAAATTTCAAACCGATATCCCTGATGAATATGGACTCTAAAATCCTCAACAAAATCCTAGCTAATAGGATCCAACAATACATTAAAAGGATCATCCACCACGATGAAGTGGGGTTTACCCCCAGGATGCAAGGGTGGTTCAACATTACCAAATCAATCAATGTGATAGAACACATTAATAAGAGGAGAGAGATGAGCAATATGGTCCTCTCAATTGATGCAGAAAAAGTATTTGACAAAATAGAGCATCCTTTCCTGATTAAAACTCTTCAGAGTATAAGGATAGAGGGAACATTCATCAAGTTCATAAAATCCAGCTGTGAAAAACCAAAAGCAAATATCATTCTCAACGGGGAAAAGCTGAGAACCTTTCCGCTAAGATCAGGAACACAACAAGGATGCCCACTCTCGCCACTATTGTTCAACATAGTACTAGAAGTCCTAGCAACAGCAATCAGACAACAAAAAGAAATAAAAGGTATTCAGATTGGCAAAGAAGAAGTCAAACTCTCTCTTTTAGCAGATGACATGATACTTTATGTGGAAAACCCAAAAGACTGCACTCCCAAATTACTAGAACTCATAGAGCAATTCAGTAATGTGGCAGGATACAAAATCAATGCACAGAAATCAGTTGCTTTCTTATACACTAACAATGCAACTGTAGAGAGAGAAATTAGAGAAATGATTCCATTTACAATAGCACCAAAAACCATAAGATACCTCGGATAAACCTAACCAAGAGGTAAAGTATCTATACTCTAGGAACTACAGAACACTCATGAAAGAAATTGAAGAAGACACAAAAAGATGGAAAAATATTCCATGCTCATGGATCGGAGGAATAAACATTGTTAAAATGCCTATGCTACCCAGAGCAATCTATACCTTCAATGCCATCCTGATCAAAATTCCAATGACATTTTTCCAAGTGCTGGAACAAACAATCCTAAAAT
>NC_138385.1:20193050-20227339 GCF_054177405.1 Leptonychotes weddellii
CAATTAATAACAAAAGCAAAGAAACACATCAACAACAATACAATAATAGTGGGGGACTTTAACACCCCCCTCACTGAAATGGACAGATCATCTAAGCAAAAGATCAACAAGGCAATAAAGACTTTAAATGTCACACTGGACCAAATGGACTTCACAGATATATTCAGAACATTCCATCCCAAAACAACAGAATACACATTTTTCTCTAGTGCCCATAGAACATTCTCCAGAAGAGATCACATCTTAGGTCACAAATCAGGTCTCAACCAGTGCCAAAAGATTGGGATCATTCCCTGCCTATTTTCAGACCACAATGCTTTGAAGCTAGAACTCAATCACAAGAGGAAAGTCGGAAAGGACTCAAATAACACGGAGGCTAAAGAGCATCCTACTAAAGAATGAATGGGTCAACCAGGAAATTAAAGAAGAATTAAAAAAAAATTCATGAAACAAATGAAAATGAAAACACAACTGTTCAAAATCTTTGGTATGTAGCACAGGCAGTCCTAATAGGAAAGTATATAGCAATACAAGCCTTTCTCAAGAAACAAGAAAGTTCTCAAATACACAACCTAACCCTACACCTAAAGGAGCTGGAGAAAGAACAGCAAATAAAGCCTAAACCCAGCAGGAGAAGAGAAATAATAAAGATCAGAGCAGAAATCAATGAAATAGAAACCAAAAAAACAGTAGAACAGATCAACGAAACTAGGAGCTGGTTCTTTGAAAGAATTAACAAGATTGATAAACCCCTGGCCAGACTTATCAAAAAGAAAAGAGAAATGACTCAAATAAATAAAATCATGAATGAAAGAGGAGATATCACAAACAACACCAATGAAATACAAACAACTTTTTTTTTTTTTAAATATGGTCTCTTCAAATCAAGGACACTGAGATACAGCCCTTCCTCCCCCGCCCCAGGTATAGACATAGTCCTGCTTCTATGCAAAGAAAGGTATAGATTTGTTTTTTTATTTGCCAAAATGTTTATTTTTTAAAAGATTATTTATTTATTTATTTGACAGCGAGAGCGAGCGCGCGTGAAAGCGCGTGCAAGCAGGGGGAGAGGCAGGCAGAGGGAGAGGGAGAAGCAGGTTCCCAGCTGAGCAAGGAGCCAGGGCTGAGCAAGGAGCTGGAGGTGGGGCTCAATCCCAGGACCCTGGGATCATCTCCTGAGCCAAAGGCAGACGCTTAATTGGTTGAGACACCCAGATGCCCCCAGAATGTTTATTTTTAATAGCATTTATGTTTGACAGCAATGTGGCTATCATCAACGAATCTTACCTTTCTTTATTTAGTAGTATATTTCTACCCCCTCAGGGAAGCTTTGATTCTCCCTCTCATTCTGCCTTGATTAGGACACAATAGATCACCCTAAAAGGTTTCAATAACTTTGAATCTTCAAAAAATGTTTTGATCTTAAAATTTAAGCTCAGCATATCAATATTTCTCCAGCAAAAATAAAGTTGTTTTTCCAGATACCCTGCTTCATATAAATATATAGAACAGACACATTCACAATGATAATTCATATTGAAGATGATAGATTCAAGGGAAGTTATCTTTAAATTCAAAGTTTTCTCAAGCCTACTCCATGATTGATATAATTGAGTAATGCTCAGTGTTACCACAGTGAGGCAGTGTTATGCAGTGGTAAAAAGTACAGGTCTTCAAGTCAAGTATAAAGAAATTTAAACTGGCCTTTCTCTTACCAGGTTTACTCTTCTGTGAAATGGGAAGAATAATAACTAACTCAAAGGAGTGATGTTAAGATTAAAGTATTAGTATACCATCTTACACTCAGTAAGTGTTTAATAAATGACAGCTTAATAACAAAACCAAAAGAGCAAGGTGCTTGTATACAAATAAAGCAGACTCAAAATACAGAGCTTCTAATGTAACACACACACAAAACCAATGATAATAATGACCTTCATTTTACTAGCACATATACTCCATAAATAAATGTATCAATGGATCACTTGGATGGAAGCGGAGTCCCCATCTTCCTCCCCTGAACCTTGTCCTCTCTCCCTTTAAATGTTTGTTTTTAAGAGAGTTTTATGATTTAAATCACAACTTGATAAACGGCCACTGCTTTTTAGAAATGCCCAAAGAAATGTCAGGTGTGGTTGTGTGATCCTGCAAAGGGGACAGAAAAGGGAATGTGTCATAGGCCTGTGCCTTATCAAGTCCCAGAGAAAGGAGTTGTTCTAACTGCTTCATACTCTCACCACTATCTTGGGAACAGGCTGAAGGTAAAGAAGACCTAGGGCAAAACAACCTGATGTTGCAAGTCAGTCAGGATTTCTCACTTGTTTCCTGGGACTGGGGATGTTAAGTAAGTCCATATTTAAAGTGACAAAAAGCTTTGGAAACTCAACTGAAAGAAAAGTTTATCTCAGCTTTCTTGAAAATCTAAGCCATGATCTTCATGGCACTTTAGTTTTCTCTTAAGGTCACAAAGATGTTAAGTACACACATCTTCCTGTGCTTATCAAGGAGCATAAGGACTCAATAGAAATGAGGGACTTTATATAATTATGTATACATTTATTAAGGTGCCAAGAAGTGAGGAAAGGGAAGTTGGAGAAAAGCTAATTGTGTCTGCTGCTGGAAGGACATGATCTGGATGCAAAAAATTAAAAAAAGGAATAGTAAAACTGAAATATTGTTCATGTTAGAGAGAAAAGAAACTATACTTCTTTACAGTGAGGGAAAGACAAGACAAAATAAATCTATAGATTAACATTAAAAATAAATAAGATTATCATTGACTATGCTCCTGCTGCAATATAGTTGCAGAATATTACAATTGGCACATAGTAGGTGGGTAATAACTATGTAATGAATTAATAGAAACTTCAATAATTTGTATGATCTAATTTAGAGAAATCAGTTCAATAAACATTTATTGAGAACCTATTATGTGCAGGTAGATGAGGGATAAAATTGCAAGTCACAGGACCCAATCACCAAGGACTCACAATCTATGATAATTAGTCAAAGTCTCATTTTACTGATATGACTTTTTTCCCCTTGTAAACCTGCAAGACTTCTTGAAATAGAGCAAAATTTCAATGTATAGTGATAAGTGCTTACAAGAATATCTGCACAAGAAACATCTCCCGACTAGACTGCACTATGCTAGACATTTCCAAAACAATCACCAATTTTTTTCTTCATTAAATTAAACCAATATGCTATTTGGGAAGGTTAAACATTATCAGGAATGAGTTTGCCAAAGGGATCTATTATCTTCCATTTATAAATAGTCTGATAAGGGGAAAATAATATAGATACAATTTAATTTTGAAAAAGTTAAGAATTATAGGATTTTAGAGCTGAAAAATACTTTTATTTTATTTTATTTTTAAAGATTTTATTTATTTATTTGTCAGAGAGTGGGGGGAGCAGCAGTCAGAGGGAGGAGCAGGGTCCCCGCTGAGCAAGAAGCCCAATGTGTGACTCAATTCCAGGACCCCGGGATTACGACCTGAGTCAAAGGCAGACGCTTAACTGACTGAGCCACCCAGGCATCCCTGAAAAATCCTTTGAGCATTTAATCCAATGGTCAAATTTTATAGAAGTGGATACTAAGAACCTAAAAGACTGAAAGTCAAAAATGAGTTAGAAAGGGAAATAAGATTTAAACTCAGACCATCTGAATCTCAGTTCCGTGCTAGTTCTTCTATTCTTGCCATCCTGAAGGAGACATTCAGTTCCATACTTTATTCCAATGCAAGTAATGGACAAAAGTTGCTAAAGATCAACTTGATATACCTAACCATTTTGTCTACAGATGACTTCGAAAATGATGACCTCATGGGCCAAATTGTGTCACAAATGTGTTTGACCTATACATTAAACAGTTTTTGTATTATTTGTGAGCATTTTATTTTTATTTTTATTTAATATTTTGTTTTTATTTAAATTTTAGTTAACATACAGTGTAATATTAGATTCAGGAGTAGAATTTAGTGATTCATCACTTACACATAATACCCAGTGTTCATTGCAAGTGCCCACCTTAATATTCATCACCCATTTAGGCCATCCTCCACCCACCTCCCTCTATCAACTCTTAGATTGTTCTCTATTATTAAGAGTCTCTTTTGGTTTGCCTCCCTCTCCTTGCATTCCCTTTCCCCTATATTCATCTGTTTTGTTTCTTAACCTCCACATACGAGTGAAATCATATGGTATTTGTCTTTCCCTAACTTATTTCACTTAGCAAAATACACTCTAGCTCCATCCAAGTCATTGCAAATGGCAAGATTTCATTCTTTTTGATGGCTGGGTAATATTCCATTGTGTATATATACTACCTCTTCTTTATCCACTCATCTGTTGATGGACATCTGGGCTCCTTCCATACTTTGGCTATTGTGGGCATTGCTGCTATAAACATTGGGGTGCATGTGCCCCTTAAAATCAGCATTTTTATATCCTTTGGACAAATGCCCAGTAGTGCAATTGTTGGGTCATAGAGCAGTTCTATTTTTCACTTTTTATGGAACCCCAAACTGTTTTCCAGAATGGCTGCACCAGTTTACATTCCAATCAACAGTGCAAGAAGGTTCCCCTCTCTCTGCATCCAGGCCAACAACTGGTGTTTCTTGTGTTGTTAATTTCAGCCATTATGACAGAAATGAGGTGGTATCTCATTGTGGTTTTGATGTGTATTTCCCTGATGATGAGTGATGTTGAGCATTTTTTCATGTGTCTGCTAGCCATTTGGATGTCTTCATTGGAGAAATGTCTGTTCATGCCTTCTGCCCATTTCTTGACTGGATTTTTTGTTATTTGTGTTGTGGAGTTTGATAAGATCTTTATAGATTTTGTATACTAGCCCTTTATTTGATATGTCATTTGCAAATATCTTCTTCCATTCCTTAGGTGGACTTTTAGTTTTGTTGATTGTTTCCTTCACTGTGCAGATACTTTTGATGAAGTCCCAATAGTTCATTTTTGCTTTTGTTTCCCTTGACTCTGGAAACATGTCTAATACGAAGTTGCTGCAACTGAGGTCAAAGAGGGTTTTGCCTGTGTTCTCATCTAGGATTTTGATGGATTCCTGTCTCACATTGAGGTATTTCATCCATTTTGAGTTTATCTTTGTCTATGGTATTAGAGAATGGTCGAGTTTCATTCTTCTGTATATAGCTGTCCAGTTTTCCCAGCGCCATTTATTGAAGAGACTGTCTTTTTTCCATTGCATATTTTTTCCTGCTTTGTCAAAGATTAGTTGACCATAGAGTTGACTGTCTATTTCTGAGTTCTCTATTCTGTTCTATCAATCTATGTGTTTGTTTTTGTGCCAGTACCACACTGTCTTGATGACTACATCAAGACAAGCTGCTTTGTAATACAGCTTAAAGTCCAGAATTGTGATGCCTCCAGCTTTGGTTTTCGTCTTCAACATTATGTTGGCTATTCAGGTTTTTTTCTGATTCTATACGAATTTTAGGATTGTTTGTTCCAGCTCTGTGAAAAATTCTGGTGTTATTTTGATGAGGATTACACTGAATATGTATATTGCTTTGGGTATCAGACATTTTAACCATATTTGTTCTTCCAATCTATAAGCATGAAATGTCTTTCCATTTCTTTGTGTCTTCTTCAATTTCTTTCATAATTGTTCTGTAGTTTTCAGAGTACAAATCTTTTACCTCTTCGGTTAGTGTTTTTTTTTTTTTTTTCCCCCTAGGTATCTTATGAGTTTTGGTGTAATGGTCAATGGGATTGATTCCTTGATTTCTCTTACTGCTGCTTCATTATTAGTGTATAGAAATGCAACAGACTTCTGTGCATTGATTTTATATCCTGTGATTTTGCTGACTTCCTGTATCAGTTCTAGCAATTTCTTGATAAAATCTTCTTTTTTTCTACATAGAGTATCCTATTGTCTGCGAAGAGTGAAAGTATGACTTCTTCCTTGCCAATTTGGATGCCTTTTATTTCTTTTTGTTGTCTGATTGCTGAGGCTATGACTTCCAGTACTATGTTGAACAAAAGTGGTGAGAGTGGACATCCCTGTCATGTTCCTGACCTTAGCAGAAATCTCTCAGTTTTTCCACATTGAGGATGATATTAGCTGTGGTCTTTCATATATGGCCTTTATGATGTTGAGGTATGTTCCATTTATACCTACTTTCTTGAGCGTTTTTATCAAGAAAGGATGCTGTATTGTGTTAAATGCTTTTTCTGCATCCATTGAGAGGAT
The DNA here is from genome assembly GCF_054177405.1 of Leptonychotes weddellii. Classification (NCBI taxonomy): domain Eukaryota; kingdom Metazoa; phylum Chordata; class Mammalia; order Carnivora; family Phocidae; genus Leptonychotes; species Leptonychotes weddellii. The sequence continues at coordinate 20,199,280 of NC_138385.1, forward strand.
CATATGGTTCTTATCCTTTCTTTTATTAATATGGTATATCACCTTGATTGATACACAGATGTTGAACCACCCTAGGAGCTTAGGAATAAATACCATTTGATCAGGGTGAATAATCCTTTTAATGTACTGTTGGATCTGATTAGCTAGTATCTTCTTGAGAATTTTTGCATCCATCTTCATCAGGGATATTGGTTTGTAATTCTCCTTTTTAGTGGGGTCTTTGTCTGGTTTTGGGATCAAGATAATGCTGGCCTCATAGAATGAGTTTGGAAGTTTTCTTTCCATTTCTATTTTTTGGAACAGTTTCAGAACAGGTATTAATTCTTCTTTAAATGTTTGGTAGAATCCCCTTGGGAGGCTATCCAGCCCTGGACTGGTGATTTTGGGGATATTTTTTTATTATTGATTCAATTTCTTTGCTGGTTATGGGTCTGTTCAAGTTTTCTACCTCTTCCTGTTTCAATTTTGGTAGTTTATATGTTTCTAGGAATTGATCCATTTCTTCCAGATTGCCCAATTTGTTGGCATATAATTGCATATAATATTCTCTTATAACTGTATTTCTGCGGAGTTGGTTGTGATTTATCTTCTTTTTTATTTATGTGGGTCCTTTCTCTTTTCTTTTTGATAGGTCTGGCTAAGGGTTTATCGATCTTGTTAATTCTTTCAAAGAAACAGCTCTTAGTTTCCTTAATCTGTTCTACTGTTGTTTTTTTTTTCAATTTCTATATCATTTATTTCTGCTCTAATCTTTATTATTTCCCTTCTTCTGCTGGTGTTAGGCTTTATTTGATGTTCTTTTTCCAGCCCCTTTAGGTGTAAGATTAGGTTGTGTATTTGAGACTTTTCTTACTTCTTTAGGAAGACCTGTATTGCTATGTACTTCCTTCTTAGGACTGCCTTTGCTGCATCCCAAAAGTTTTGGACTATAATGTTTTAATTTTCCTTTGCTTCAGTGTGTTTCTTTTTTAATTCTTCTTTAATTTCCTGGTTGACCCATTCATTTTTTAGTGGGATGTTCTCTAACCTCCATTTATTTGTAGTCTTTCCAAATTTTTTCTTTTGGTTAACTTCAAGTTTCATAGCATTGTGTCCTGCAAATATGTATGCTATAATTTTAGTCTTTTTGTACCAGTTGAGGCCTGCTTTGTGACCCAGTATGTGATCTATTCTGGAGAATGTTCCATGTGCATTCAAAAAGAATATGTATTCTACTGCTTTAGGGTGAAATACTCTGAATATATCTGTTAAGTCCATCTGGTCCGGTGAGTCATTTATAGCCCTTTTTTCCTTGTTGATCTTGTTGCGATGCTTGGTCTATTGCTGTGAGTGGGGAGTTGAAGTCCCTAACTATTATTATAGCATTAGCAAAGAGTTTCTTCATGTTTGTTATTAATTGATTTGTATGTTTGGTTGTTCCCACGTTAGGGGCATAAATATTTACAATTGTTAGATTTTCTTATTTTATGTACCCCTTTATTATGATATAGTGTCCTTCTTCATCTCTTATTACAGTCCTTGGTTTAAAATATAGTTTTATATGTGGCTATGCCAACTTTCTTTTGATGTCCATTAGCATGATAAATGGTTCTCCACTATCTTAGATTGTCTCTGTTCCTTTCCAGTCTTTGTTACTTTTGGTCTCTCTTTCCCACTCCAAGGGTCCCCTTCAAAATTTCTTGCAGAGCTGGTTTAGAGTTCATTAACTCCTTTAGTTTTTGTTTGTCTTGGAAACTCTTTATCTCTCTTATTCCGAATGACAGCCTTGTTGGATAAAGTATTCTTGGCTGCATATTTTTCCCCATTTAGCACATTGAATATAACATGCCAGTCCTTTCTGGCATGCCAGGTCTCTATGGACAGGTCTGCTGCTGACCTTATGTGTCTACCCTTGTAAGTTAAGGACTTTTTTCCCTAGCTGCTTTCAGAATTCTCTCTTTATCTTGTATTTTGCAAATTTCACTATGGTATGTTGTAGTGTTGACCTGTTTTTGTTGATTTTGAGGGGAGTTCTCTGTGTGTCTTGCACTTGAGTGCTTGTTTCCTTCTCCAGACTAGGGAAGTTCTCAGCTATAATTTGTTCAAATAAACTTTCTGCCCCTTTTTCCCACTCTTCATATTCTGGGACTCCTATGATACAGATATTATTTTGCTTTATGGAATTGCTGAATTCCCTAAGTCTACTTTCATGATCTAATAGTTTCTTTCCCTCTTCTTTTCAGCTTATTTTCCATAATTTTAATTCTATATCACCTGTTCTCTCTTCTGTTTCTTCAATCCTCATTGTGATTATACCCAGTTGGTTTTGCATCTCAGTTATAGCATTTTTTACTTCAGCCTGAATAATTTTTAGGTCTTTTATCTCTGCAGCACAGGTTTCTCTGGTGACTTCTATGCTTTTTATCAAGTCCAGCTAGCAGTCTTATGACTGTTGATCTGAATTCTTTTTCAGATACATTGCTTATATCTGTTTTCAGCAAATCTCTGGCTATGATATCTTCCTGACCTTTCTTTTGGAGAGAATTCCTCCATCTTGTCATTTTGGCTGTTTCTATCTTTTGTGTGTTATGAAAACTTTTTATATTTTCTGAGTTTCAGACTAATGCTATATTAAATAGAGGTCATACACTGTCCAGGGCCTGGCACTTCAGGAAGTGTTTCTAGTGTGTACTGTGTGCACTATGCTGTTTCATATTGGCTGTTCTTTCCCACTGGTCAGTCTTCTGCAGAGTTCCTACTTGTTTGCAGCGGGGAATGTTTGGACCTTCATTTAGGTGTGCTTTTATTGTTTGTTGAAAAAAGCTTGGAAAAGAAATTTAAAAAAAGCCTGCCTAAAAAAAAAAAGAGAGAAAGAAAAGGAAAAGGAATGGAAAAAAAAAAGACAATCAACAAAACTATAAGCCTGATTCCAAAGAAAAAGGGAAAAAAAAGAAAAAGAAAAAAAGAAGAAGCCTGATCCTCCCACCCGCAAAAAAAAAAAGAGAGAAAGAGAGAGAAAGAGAGAAAGAAAAGAAATAATAACACAACCAAACAAACAAACAAAAAAACCTATAAACCTGATTCCAAAGAAAAAGAAAAAGAATTTTAAAAAAATACAGCCTGGTCTTATTTCCAGCAGAACTGAAGGGGACACTTTGAAACAATATATGATCAGTAGATGTGATGCATATGACATACTGCCTGTGTTGCTCTTCCAAGGGAGAGGCCCAATTTGCTGGCTCAGAGTCACTCCTGCCCAGGTTAAAAAAACACTTGCCAAGCACAGGAGGGCAGAGTTTGACGTAAACAGTTCCCACTTTCACTGGGGCCACTGTGTTGCTCTCTGAATTTCAACCTTATTGGTAGCGAGGGTAAAATGTTACCACCCCACTCTCTTGTCCCCAGACAGGGGATCTCACACCCCTAGCTATTCAGGAAGCCCTCACAGAAAAGCAAGGGAAATCAGCATGCCCAGGACCACAGCTTTCCTGCATTTTATCTTTGGTGCAGCTGGGATTCAAAACTCCAAATCTCCTGTGTTTTATCTTTGACAAACAGCTGGGATTCAAAACTCCAGATCTTAAAGGAGCCAGAAGTTCAGATCTGCTCCCTCCTCCAGATTGGAGCCTCTCTGCACTCTGAAGAGTGCCCTTTGCCCCAGAAAATAGTCCCATGGTGGTGTGATGCACAGAATCCATGGTGTGGCACCATGAAAAGAAGCAACCAGGTTATCCACCCTCTGCACATGCTTTTGCCCCTACCAATGAAAGGGCATTTGCTGGTGCCTGCAGGGTCTTTTGTCCTTGGAGAGGCAATATCCCCTCTTCAAAATGTACTACAGGAAGAGGAACAATCTCTTCCAAGGTGACCCAGGAGATCCTTACACCACTCTGTGTGCACCTGGGCCAGAGCCTTCCTTTTCCCCAGGAACACATGCTACAGCTCCACTCCAGTGAAAGTTGTGTACTTCTAAAACCTCAGAGTTTGAGCTGTACTGACTGTTTGCAAAAGACCTGCAACACTCAGTTGCCCTGTCTCCCCAGTCTGTAGTCTCAGAGGTTTCTTATGTGAACCCAATGCTGCACTCTCTCAACACCCCCTCTTTCTCTCCCTTTTCTCTCCCCACAAAAAGGGTCTCCTTACCTCTGTAGCACAGCAATTTTGTCTCTTCCCGAATTCACTTCCATGTCCTTGCACCTACTATGCTGTTTCCCACCAACTGTGCAGATCCTTCTACCAGTCCGCAGATTGATTTCCTGGGTGTTCCAAGGGATCTGACCTCAATACAGTCGTGTTTGAGGGACAAGGAAAGACCAGTGTCCCCTACTTCTCCACCATCTTAACTCCTCCAGATTTTATTTAATTTTTTAATTTATTTTTAAAAACTTATTTATTTTAGGGAGAGAAAGAGAGAGTTGGGGTGAGGGACAGGGGGAGAGAGAATCTCCAGCAGACTCTACACTGACCATGAAACCCAACGTGGGGCTCAATCTCATGACCCTAAGATCATAACCTGAGCTGAAAACCAAGAGTCAGATGTTTAACCAACTGAGCCACCCAGGCTCCCCCATATTTTATTTTTTAAGTAGACTCCATGCCCAACACAGAGCCCAACTTTGGGCTTGAACTCACGACACTGAAATCAAGACTTGAGCTGAGATCAAGAGTCAGACACTTAAGCAACTGAGCAAATCGGGCACCCTTTGCTAACAATTTAAATTAAGGATTTCTCATAAAAAAAAAAAAACAGATTATAGGGTTCCCTTGAAAAATAAGATCTTGGCACGCCTGGGTAGCTCAGTTGGTTAAACGGCTGACTTTGGCTCAGGTCACGATGCCAGGGTCCTGGGATTGAGCCTCACTTTGGGCTCCCTGCTCAGCGGGGAGCCTGCTCCTCCCTTTCCCTCTCCTCCTGCTTGTGTTTCCTCTTTTGCTGTCTCTCTGTCAAATAAGAAAATAAAATCTTAAAAAAAAAAAAGATCTGAAAACACTGAGCTCTCATGCCCGAATGGCAAAAATTGACCAGAGCTGGGTAGTAAATTCCACCATCAAACAGACATGTGTGTTTCAGTTTACCAATTTCCAATGATCTCTATTGGATCTTACACATAACCTGGTTCACTCATTTATATACTACATATTCTTGTAGCCCTAAGGTTTTGAGTTTGTGACTTCTGGAATCAATTCTAAATTAAAGATTTCAAATTTAAAAACCCTGTGGCTTCAAAGCTATTAAATAATAATAAAATCAGAAACATGAAGTGTCTAACACTATAGAAAGATGATTAAAAACTCAATGTGAGGAGAGGGGGAAAAGATAGTGGAGGAGTAGGGGGACCCTATTCCAACCACTCCCTGGAATTGAGCTGGTTATCTACCAGACCATTCTGAACACCCATGAAATCACTCTGAGATGTAAAATGATATATCTGGATCTCTACAAACAGAATATCACAGGCGATTGGTTTCGAGGTATGAAGCAGAGAACCATGATTCTGCGGGCAGATATTGGAAGATAAATGGAAGACGGAGGGAGCTGTGGGGATCCTGCACTGCCAGTGAGCAAAAGCCTTCCATGCTTGGGACACGGCACAGACTTACAGACCTGTAGCGGCAGGAAAAGGACTTTAGGGAAGCCCCACAGACCGAAACCTAGAGCTGCAGGGCCCCATCAGCAAACTGGAGGCAGCTGGCAGTTTTGGAAGCACAAAGGGCAGAGACAAACCCCCACATCCTGACCTAAAGATGAGGACTGGGAGCCATGCTGAGGGGTGCACAACCCAGGACACTGCAGTTTATAGCAGCACGGACAGAAACGGAGATAATGTGGCCTGAAGAGCTCACTGAAGAACAGACTGTGATCTCTCTGCTCTGAGGCAGAGGGTTGGAAACGATTTCTTCTGCTCTGACTCTCAGAAGAGACGCGGAAATCCAGCAGAGAAAGCCACCAGAAAACAAAAGCCCCAAAAAACCGGTTTTCACTGAGCCCATCCCCTGCCACAGGGGGCAGGGCAACTCTGCCCAAACAGGGTTGCCTGAGTAACAGTGCAGCAGGTCCCTCCCCCAGAAGACAGGCTGGGAGAACAAGACGACAACAACCCTAAGGTCCCAGGAATACAGGTGCATCTTGCTTGGGTTCTGGTCAATAATTTGGACTCTGTACATTCCCTCAACCACCACTCAACAGAATGACTATGAGGAAGAACCACCAAAATAGAAAAACTCAGAGATTGTGACTTCTGATACAGATTTAAAAATGGATACAGATATAAACAAGATGTCAGAAATGGAATTCAGGGTAGCAGTTGTGAAGAGAATAGATACAATGGAGAAGTCAATTGATGGTAACAAAGAGTCTCTAAGGGCAGAAATGAAAGCTGAACTGACAAAACTTAAAAATGTTATCAATGAGATCCAATCCAATCTAGATAATCTAACAGCTAGGGTAAGCGAGGCAGAAGAATGAATTCATGACCTGGAAAACCATTGAGTAGATAAAAAGGGAAAAGAGGAGGCCAGGGAAAAACAACTCAGAATCCATGAAAACAGAATCAGAGAAATAAGTGACACCATGAAACGTTCCAATGTAAGAATTATTGGAATCCCTGAGGGGGTGGAGAGAGAGAGATGACTAGAAGATATATTTGAGCAAATTGTAGCTGAGAACTTTCCTAATCTTGGGAATGAAACAAACATTCGTGTCCTAGAGGCAGAGAGGACCCTGCCCAAGATCAAGGAAAACAGGCCAATGCCCCGGCATGTAAAAGTAAAACTCGCAAATCTTAGAACCAAGGAAACCATCTTAAAAGCAGTTGGGGGAAGAGATTCCTTATGAACAGAGGGAGGAAAATCAGAATAACATCAGACTTATCCACCAAGACCTGGCAAGCCAGAATGGCCTGGCAAGACATACTCAGGGTACTAAATGAGAAGAACATGCAGCCAAGAATACTTTATCCAGAAAAGCTGTCATTTAGAATGGATGGAGAGATGCAGAGCTTTGAAGACCGGCAGAAATTGAAAGACTATGTGACCACCAGGCGGAACTGCAAGAAATAATTAGGGGGGTTCTATAAAAGGAGAAAGACCCCAAGAGTGATATACAACAGAAATTTACAATGACAATCTATAAAAACAAGGTCTTCACAGGTACCATAATGACAATTAATTCATATCTTCCAATAATCACTCTCAAGGTGAATGGCCTAAATGCTCCCATAAAACAGAACAGGGTTGTAGATTGGATAAAAAGACAGGACCCATCCATATGCTGTCTACAAGAGACTCATTTTGAGCCTAAAGATACATCCAGACTGAAAGTGAAGGGATGGAGATCTACCTTCAGGCCAAGAGACCTTAAAGAAAGCCGGGGTAGCAATTCTTATATCAGACAAATTAGATGTTAAGATAAAAACTATAAAGACACAGAAGGACACTATATCATTTTTAAAAGGTCTATCCAACAAGAAGATCTAACAATGGTAAATACCTACGACCTCAACATGGGAGCAGCCAACTATATAAGCCAACTGTTAACCAAAACAAAGAGTCCTATTGATAATAATACATTAATTGTAGGAGACCTCAATACTCCACTCTCAGGAATAGACAGATCGTCTAAGCAGAAAATCAACAAAGAAACAAGAGCTTTGAATGACACACTGGACCAGATGGACCTCATAGATATTTACAGAACATTCCACCCTAAAACAAGAGAATACTCATTCTTCTTGAGTGCACATGGAACGTTGTCCAGAATAAACCACATACTGGGTCACATATCAGGTGTCAACCAATACCAAAAGATTGAGATTATTCCCTGCACATTCTCAGACCATAATTTTTTAAAACTGGAACTCAATCACAAGAAAAAAATTGGCAGAGATTAAAACACTTGGAAGCTAAAGACCACTCTGCTCAAGAATGTTTGGGTCAACCAGGAAATCAAAGAAGAAATTAAACAATTCATGGAAACCAATGAGAATGAAAACACATCAGTCCAAAACCTATGGGATACTGCAAAGGTGGTCCTAAGGGGGAAATACATAGCCATCCAAGCCTCACTCAAAAAAAAAAAGAAAAATCCCGAATTCACCAACTAACTTTATACATTAAAGAACTGGAGGAAAAGCAACAAACAATGCCTAAGCCACTCATTAGAAGAGAAATAATTAAGATTAGAGGAGAGATCAATGAATTCGAAACCAGAAACACAGTCGATCAGATCAACGAAACTAGAAGCTGGTTCTTTGAAAGAATAAGATCAATAAACCACTGGCCAGACGTATCCAAAAGAAAAGAGAAAGGACCCAAGTTAATAAAATTATGAATGAAACGGGAGAGATCACGACTAACACCAAGGAAATAGAAACAATTATTAGAAATTATTATTGACAAGTATATGCCAAAAAATTGAGCAACGTGGATGAAATGGATGCCTTCCTGGAAACCTATAAACTGCCAAGCCTGAAACAGGAAGAAATTGACAACCTGAATAGGTCAATAACCAGTAATGAGATTGAAGCAGTGATCAAAACCTCCCAAAAAACAAGAGTCCAGGGTCTGTTGGATACCCTGGGGAATTCTACCAAACATTTAAAGAAGAAATAATACCTATTCTACTGAAGCTATTTCAAAAAATAGAAACAGAAGGAAAGCTTCCAGACTCATTGTATGAGTCCAGGCTTCCCTTGATCCCCAAGCCATGCAAAGACCCCATGAAAAAGAATTTCAGACCAATATCCCTGATGAATATGGATTCCAAAATCCTTGAGAAAATCCTGGCTAATAGGATCCAACAATACGTTAAAAGGATCATCCACCACGACCAAGTGGGATTTGTCCCCAGGATGCAAGGGTGGTTCAACATTCACAAACCAATCAATGTGATAGAACACATTAATAAGAAGAGAGAGAAGAACCATATGGTCTTCTCAATTGATGCAGAAAAAGCATTTGACAAAATAGAGAATCCTTTCCTGATTAAAACTCTTCAGAGTATAGGGATAGAGTGAACATTCCTCAAGTTCATAAAATCCATCTATGAAAAACCCACAGCATATATCAATCTCAATGGGGCAAAGCTTTCCCTTAAGATCAGGAACACGTCAAGGATGCCCACTCTCACCACTATTGTTCGACATAGTACTAGAAGTCTTGGCAACAGCAATCAGACAACAAAAAGAAATAAAATGTGTTCAAATTGGCAAAGAAGAAGTCAAACTCTTTCTCTTCACAGATGACATGATAGTTTATATGGAAAACCCAAAAGACTCCACCCCCAAATTACTAGAACTCATACAACAATTCTGTAATGTGCCTGGATACAAAATCAATGCACAGAAATCAGTTGCTTTCTTATACACTAACAATGTACTATAGAAAGTGAAATTAGAGAAATGATTTCATTTACAATACCACCAAACCATAAGACACCTCAGAATAAACCTAACCAAAGAGGTAAAGGATCTATATTCTAGGAGCTACAGAAGTCTCATGAAGTAAATTGAAGAAGACACAGAAAGATGGAAAAGCATTCCATGCTCATGGATCAGAAGAACAAACATTGTTAAAACATCTACGCTACCCAGAGCGATCTATACCTTCAATGCTACCCTGATCAAAATTCCAGTGACATTTTTCAAAGTGCTGGAATAAACAATCCTAAAATTTGTATGGAATCAGAAAAGATCCCAAATTGCCAAGGAAATGTTGAAAAATAAAAAAGAAATTTGGGGGCATCATGTTGCCCGATTTGAAACTTTATTACAAAGCAGTGATCACCAAGACAGCATGGTACTGGCACAAAAACAGACATATTGACCAATGGAACAGAATAGAGAACCCAGATATGGACCCTCAACTGTATGGTCAAATAATCTTTGACAAAGCAGGAAAAAACATGCAATGGAAAAGTTTCTTCAGTAAATGGTGCTGGGAAAATTGGACAGCCACATGCAGAAGAATGAAACTCGACCATTCTCTAACACCATACACAAAGATAAACTCAAAATGGATGAAAGACCTCAATGTGAGACAGGAATCCATCAAATTCCTAGAGGAGAACATAGGCAGTAACCTCTTTGACATCGGCCATAGCAACTTCTTTCAAGATACATCTCCAATGGCTAGAGAAGCAAAAGCTAAAATGAACTTTTGGGACTTCATCAAGATAAAAATCTCTGCACAGCAAAGGAAACAGTCAGCAAACTAAAGAAGCAACCCACAGAATTGGAGAAGATATTTACAAATGACACTACAGACAAAGCGCTGATTTCCAAGATCTATAAAGAACTGCTCAAACTCAACACCCAAAAAATAAATAACCAGATCAAAAAATGGGCAGAAGACATGAATAGACACTTCTCCAAAGAAAACAAACAAATGGCTAGCAGACACATGGAAAATGTTCATCATCATTAGCCATCAGGGACATTCAAATCAAAACCACATTGAAATACCACCTTACACCAGTTAGAATGGCAAAAATTGACAAGGCAAGAAATAACAAATGTTGGAGAGGTTGTGGAGAAAGGGGAACCCTCTTACACTCTTGGTGGAAATGCAAGTTGGTACAGCCACTTTGGAAAACAGTGTGGACGTTCCTCAAAAATTTAAAAATAGAGCTACCCTATGACCCAGCAATTGCACTCCTGGGTATTTACCCCAAAGACACAGATGTAGTGAAAAGAAGGGCCATATGCACCCCAATGTTCATAGCAGCAATGTCCGCAATAGCCAAACTGTGGAAAGCGACAAGATGCCCTTCAACAGAGGAATGGATAAAGAAAATATGGTCCATATATACAATGGAATATTACTCAGCCATCAGAAAGGATGAATATCCAACTTTTGCATCAACATGGATGGGACTGGAGGAGATTATGCTCAGTGAAATAAGTCAAACAGAGAAAGTCAATTATTGTATGGTTTCACTTATTTGTGGAAAATAAAGAATAGCATGCAGGACATTAGCAGAAAGAAAGGTAAAATGAAGGGGGAAATTGGAGGGGTGACGAACCATGAGAGACTAGGGACTCTGAGAAACAAACTGAGGGTTTTAGAGGGGACGGGGTTGGTTGATGGGTTAGCCTGGTGATGAGTATTAAGGAGGGCACGTACTGCATGGAGCACTGGGTGTTATATGAAAACAATGAATCATGGATCACTACTTCAAAACTAATAATGTATTGCATGGTGACTAACATAACATAATAAAATTAAATTAAATTTAAAAAACTCAATGTGATATTATTATAAATATTTCTACAGTGAGGTGCTTTTATTCCTTAATTAGTTAGCAAAAGTGATTTAAAATAAAAAATATGTTAAACCAAATGCCCAGTAATAAAATAATTTACAATGACACATTAACATATTTATTGAGATGATCATATCTCAGATGATCTATAAAAGCAGCAGCTGGTTCTTTGAAAAGATCAATAAAAAATTATAAACCTTTAGCCAAACTCATCAAAAACAAAAGAAGAAGAAAAAGAATGAAAGAAAGAAAGAAAGAAAAAAAGGAGAGAATTCAAATAAAATCAGAAATGAATGAGGAGAAATAACCAACATCACAGAAATGCAAAGGATTATAAGAGAATATTATGAAAAATTGTATGCCAAAAATTAGACAACCTAAAAGAAATAGATAAATTCCTAGAAACATATAACCTTCCAAAACTAAATCAGGAAGAAATAGAAAATTTGAACAGACTAGTTACTAACAATGAAATTGAATGAACAAAAAAAGTTCCAACAAAAGTCCAGGACCAGATGGCTTCACAGGTGAATTCTACCAAACATTTAAAGAAGAATTATTTCTTCTTAAACTTTTCCAAAAAATGGAAGAGGAAGGAAAGATCCCAAACACATTCTATGAGGCCAGTATTACACTGGTACCTTAAACTAGATAAAGATACTATGAGAAGAAAGAAGAAAGAAAGAAAGAAAGAAAGAAAGAAAGAAAGAAAGAAAGAAAGAAAGAAAGAAAGAAAGAAAGAAAGAAAGAAAGAAAGAAGGAAGGAAGGAAGGAAGGAAGGAAGGAAGGAAACTATATATCAATATCTCTGATGAACATAAATGTAAAAATCCTCAACAAAATGTTAGCAAACTGAATCCAACAATTCATTAAAAAAATCATTCACCATGATCAAGTGGGATTTATTCCAGGGATGCTTGGGGGATTCAATATTAGCAAATCAATTAACAAGATACATCACATTAACAGGAAAAACATTAAAACCATACGATCATTTCAATAGGTGCAGAAAAAGCATTTGACAAAGTATAACATCCATTCATGATTTAAAAAAACTCTCAACAAAGTAGGTTTACATTTGATCTTAGCCAAAAGGCCGAGAAGCGATGAATAAAGTAGGTTTAAAGGAAACATACATCAGCACCATAAAGGATATATATGAAAAACTTTCAGCTAACATCATACTCAGTGGGGAGAAACTGAGAGCTTTTCCTCTAAGATCAGGAACAATACTAGCATGTCCACTCTCACTACTTTTATTGAACATAGTAATGATAGTCCCAACCACAACAATCAGACAAGAAAAAAATAAAATGCATCCAAATTGGTAATGAAGTAAAATTTTCATTATTTGCAAATAACATAATAGTATGTATAGAAAACCCTAAAGGCTCCACTGGAAAACTACCAGAATTGATAAATGAATTCAGTAAAGTCACAGGATACAAAATTAATATCCTGTTGCATTTATATACACCAATAATGAAATATTAGAAAGAGAAGGAAATAATCCTATTTATAATTGCACCAAAAATAATAAAATACCAAGGAATAATCTTAACCAAGTAGATGAAATACCTGTACTCTGAAAACTATAAAACACTCATGAAAAAAAGTGAAGATGACATGAACAAATGGAAAAATAGTCCATACTCATGGATTGGGAGAACAAATATTGTTAAAATATCCATACCACCCAAAGTAATCTATAGATTTAATGCAATTCCTATCAAAATACCAACAACATTTTCCAGAGAACTAGAATAATCCTAAAATTTGTATGGAACCACAAGAGACCCTAAATAGCCAAAGCAATCTTGAAAAAGAAGAATAAAGTTGGAAGTATCACAATCCTGGATTTCAAAATATACTACAAACCTGCAATATTTAAAACAGTATGGTACTAGCATAAAAGTAGACACATAGATCAACAGACCAGAATAGAGAGTGCAGAAATAAACCCATGCTTTTATGGTCAATTAATCTACCATAAAGGAGGCAAGAATATACAATGGGAAAGAGTCTCTTCAACAAATGGTGTTGGGAAAACTGGACAACAACATACAAAAGAATGAAACTGGACTACTTTTTTACACCATACAAAAAATAAATAAATAAATTCAAAATGGATTAAGGACCTAAATGTGATACCTGAAACCATAAAAATTCTAGAAGAGAGCACAGGCAGTAATTTATCTGACATTGGCCATAACTATATCTTTCTAGATATGTCTTTGGAGACAAGGGAAACAAAAACAAAAATAAATTATTGGGACTACATCAATATAAAAAGCTTCTGTGCAACAAAGGAAACCAACAAAACAAAAAGACAACCTACTGAATAGATGATATTTGCAATAACCCGATAAAGGGTTAGCATCCAAAATATATTTAAAAACTTATACAACTCAACACAAAAAAACACAAATAATCCAATTAAAAATGGGCAGAAGACATGAACAGACATTTCTCTAAAGACATCTAGATGACCACCAGACACATGAAAAGATGCTCAACATCACTCATCATCAGGGAAATACAAAACCACAATGAGATATCACATCACACCTTTCAGAATGGCTAAAATCAAAAGACAAGAAATAATAATTGCTAGTAAAGATATGGAGAAAAAGGGATGCCCATGCACTGTTGGTAGGAATGTAAATTGGTGTAGCCACTGTGCAAACAGTATGGAGGCTCCTCAAAAACTTAAAAATATAATTACCATATGATTCAGTAATTCCACTACTGGGTATTTACCCAAAGAAAATGAAAACACTAATTTGAAAATATATATGCACCCCTATGTTTATTGTAGCATTATTTAAAATAGCCAAGATATGAAAGCAACCCAAGTGTCCATTGATAGATGAATGGATAAAGAAGATGTGGTGTATATATATATACTATGAAATTTTACTCAGCCATTAAAAAAAAAAAAAAAGGAAATCTTGCCACTTGCAATAACATGGATGGACCTAGAGGATATAAGGCTAAATGAAATAAGCCAGTCAAAGAAAGACAAATACCACATGATTTCATTCATATGTTGAGCTTACAAAAAAAACAAATGAAAAAAGAAAAAAAAAAGAGAGAGACAAACAATCAAACAGACAAATACAGAGAACAAATGGGTGGTTGCCAGAGGAGAGGTAGATGGAGATTTGAATGAAATTTATAATGGAGGTTAAGAGTATATTTACTTTGATGAGCACTGAGAAATGTATAGAATTGTTGAATCATTATATTGTTCACCTGAAACTAATATAACACTGTATGTTAATTTTACTTGAATAAAAAAAATACACAGTTAAAAAAAAAAAGCATGTTAAATAAGATGCCCAGTAATGAAATAATTTACTATGACATATTTACATGTTTATCAAAGGATTAGGGAAATTTCTAACATTGAAAATAATCTGTGCTTTGGTTGCAAAACATACAATAACATTTCAGTTAAACTATGGTACAACAAAGGTTGAGGAACTATTATTTTTTCAGGATTCCAAGCTGCAATTTATATACTTATGGCACAACATTTTACTACAGTGCTAATAAAGCCTAGTATAAGCAGATAACTAACCAATTATGGGAAGTACAAGAGTACAAGCAGAGATGGCTACTCCATAATCTAATGCCAAGACCACTGGCTAAAAAAGTAAATAAATGCATTAATCATTTCTTTTGTCCACATAATGTTTTACAACTGGCTTGACTACTTTGAGAAAACATCATTTGTCTGCAATGATCTGATTTTTTTCATTTTTTTTTTGACATCAAAACTAGATTTATAGTTTTATTATGGTAACAAAGTTGTTACAGTGAGATCTATAAACATATACAGAATTATTATATTTAAATTCATATAGAACAATATTTACATTTTTAAGTTACACTTTTGAAATCAGAAGATGACGTACAGCTTAAGTTTACAACAAAGAAAAGAAAAATACACAAAACAAAAACAGACAAAGTTAGCAGTAAAAATATAACTATCTGTTCTTGATACGTGGAAACTCTTTGTCAGAAAGCTACATCTTCTTAATCTGATTGTCCAAATCATTAAAATATGGATGATTCAGTGCCATTTTGCCAGAAATTCGTTTGGCAGGATCATAGACTAACATTTTCCAGAGCAGATCCAAGCCATTTTCATCCAAGTTTTTAACATGGGATGCCAGGCTTCCTGGTTTCCACTTGGGAAATGTATTCTTATAGTCCTGTAAAGATTCCACTTCTGGCCACACTTCATTATTGGGACTGCCCAAAGCTCTGAAAATTCTGAAGAGTTGATCGATTTCTGAATCCCCATGGAAAAGTGGTTTCTTGGTTGCTAATTCTGCAAATATGGTGCCTATACTCCAAATGTCAACTGGAGTTGAGTAGCGAGCTGACCCCAGCAATACTTCTGGCGATCTATACCAGAGTGTTACCACCTCATGTGTGTATACTCTAATAGGTATTCCAAAAGCTCTGGCAAGGCCAAAATCAGCCAGTTTAATTGTTCCTTTGTCATCAATCAATAGATTTTGAGGTTTTAAGTCTCTGTGCAGAACTCTTCTGGAGTGGCAAAACACAATCCCTTGTAGGATTTGGTACAAATAACTCTTAACAAGTGAAGAATCCATGAACTGACCAGGAGGGATGGAATCTAAGTATTTCTTGAGATCCATGGAAAGGAATTCAAAGATGAGATATAACTTGGCATCTTGCATAAGCACATCTTGAAGACTGACTATATTTGGATGACGAAGTTCTTTTAATAGAGAAATTTCCCGAATTGCAGTACTAGGAACCCCTTCCTCTTCACTTTCTAGTCTGATTTTCTTCATGGCTACCACTTGACCTGTAGTTTTGTGTCTACCCTTATACACAACTCCATAGGTACCTTCTCCAATTTTCTCTATTTTGGTATAATCTTCCATAGTTAATCAGCAGATTTGGTAGATCCTCAGCAACTCTACCCGGCTTATTATCCCGCGACAAAAGCGGCGGCGGCTACCACGTCGGCGTCGCTCTTGCCTCAACTTCCAAGCTGATTTTTTTCATTTTTAAAAGATTTATTTTTTTGAGAGAGAGATAAAGAGAGAGCATGAGCAGGGGGAAGGGCAGAGGAAGAGAGCAAGAGAGAAAAAGAATTCCCAGCTGACTCCTCACTGAGCACAGAGCCTGACATTGGTTCGATCTCACAACCCTGAGATGATGACCTGAACCAAAATCAAGAGTTGGAGCTTAACCAACTCAGCCAGCCAGGTGCCACTGGTCTGATATTTTAGAATCATATTTGTAGAACACTATAGAATTATAACTTGATCTGAAATAGAAGACATTTTCTATTTTTTTTTATCTTTTAGGCCAAATAATTTAAAACAGAAAAATTATCTCATGTATTCTTGGCCTTAGTATATCAATTCCCCCAATTCTGCTGAAAATCTGCTTCTGCATCATTGTATTCCTAGTAAGTGGACTATATCCTTTCACTGCCTCTTTCACTGAACATACAAAGACTATTTATTTTAAAACAAGAAAAGAATGGGTAAATCAACAATGTAAGGTGAAATCAAATCTCCTAGTACAAAGTACATTCTTTCTTCCATAAATAATATATAGTTGTCATCATAAAGAAATACATAGATTTAGCTTTTATTTTCCCTTTTGCAGATCCTCCTGTAGACCTGAATTATGTACAGCTTAAAAAATATCATTAAAATGAAATATTTAGAGCTACAGCAAACTTCCAAAGAGATACTTGAACAGTTTTCCTCCTTGTAATTAAAAGGTCTTGTCTAGGGTTGCACTTAAAGTGTAGAATTAAAAAAAAAATAAAAATAAAGTGTAAAATTATTTTCTGTTCAAGGTAATTCCACTTTGAGTTTGACAATGTTTTGGTTTTGGTTTTTTTGGTTTTTGTTTTTAATAGACTCTTTGAAAATTACTTTCAAAGTTGATTTGGAAATTCTTAAATTGCCCACTGGAAGGCCCTTGAGTTAACTGGAATATTGCAACTCTGATGGAACTTTATTCAAATTCTAGAAAATCATGCAAGGTAAACTTGTAGAGCATTTGCAAGAATCCCAAATTAGATATCTTTAATATGTTGTTTTATTTTCCATGTTTCTTTTTAAAATTACCTTTTTCCCAAAATTTTCTTTGTAAACCTCATTATGACCTTGATCCAGCAATAATCCTTATGATAGGAAAGTTATAAATGACTATTGTTTAATAGCTTTAACATCCTTCTACCCATTTTCTGTGCAGCCAATGAGTAATACATTTAGCTATGTTAGAACCTTGGACATTAAGTATACAACACCGAACCTTTAAATAAAATGTATCTTGTAACTGGTTAATAGAGTATTTGGTGGGGGGATTATGATGTTATAAATGATTCCTTCCATATTAAAAAAGATTATATCAACATAAAAATAACATATTATCTTAATAGATTCTCAATATTTCCAAAAATCAAGCCTGATAAAAGGATGATGGCTATTTCCTAATGACTTTTTATGGCTTGATACTTTTCTTCATGACCATATTTATGAACAAATGAGAGTCAAAAAGCATCATTTGACTATCACTATGTAGACAGATGTGGATTGAAGAAAGTATCTCTGGCTTCATAAAATTTAGATTCTAATAGGAATGTTTGATACACATGGAGGTATGCACACATAAATAAAATTAAATAGGACCATAATAAATAATAATTCTCAGTTCAATTTTTTATTACAGCATCACTAAGTTTTGATAATTCAGCCTGATGGATAATTCCAAAACTGAAGAGACTACCATCTAATGAGATGGCTCATATTTTATAATTTTTTGGAGGATGTCTGTCTCTTATGCTAAATCAGAAATGTAATGCAAGATTCCCAGCACTTAGTGCCTGGAATAGAGTATGTACTCAATAAAATTTTGTTGAATGAATGTACTTTTTTATTTCAAGTCAATAATTTACCTCTGCAATTCTTTTTCTAGTACTACCTTGATTTGCTCTCTGGACATATATAGAACAAGCCTGGCCTCTTTTATATAATAGAACTTTAAATATTTAAAGCCAGTTCCTAAATTCAGAGTTCTGAAACTGAAAGGGTTCCCTAATTTTCAAATAAGAGTATTCAGCCACCAGGATATGTGCCAGGGATAGAGAAAGCCATGAGAGAAATAGAGCCACATTGTTCTGCAACATCTATTCAAAAATTGGGACATGAAAATACTTTATATTAAAATACAGGTACATGGTAGACTAGGATGAAAAAATCACATGAATTTATCAAATAAAATAATAAATTTCAATGAAATGATATATTTGAAGAGGACTTCTGTCAAAAAAACCTGGTTTACAGAGAAATCATAGCCATTTTCCTTATGTACTACAAGCCTGTTGGTAGAAATTTTTGAGAAGTTAGTTTTAGCTGACTGCTACATTGTATCAATGAGGGATTTGTCATCCAGAAAAAGGAAGTGACTTCACAGAAGTCACAACATATATCAATGAATATCCCTGACAAGAATCTATGTAACATTACTCATAGTCAATAAATTCCTTCAACTGTGTGTGTGACATCTTCATTGTCCAGATTAACCTCCTGCCCATATCTCTTAAAATATAATGCCTCTCCCAGTTATCCTTTAAATTGCCAACAGAGATTTCTTTCTAAAATACAAGTCAATACATGAAAATTTTCTTTTCATAAACATTCAGTAGTAGAAAGTATGAAGTATTTAAAAAAGCAAAAGAATGGGAACATGTTAAAGGATCATGGGAGCCAACCTGAAAAAGTCCCCAGTGACCAAAACTGAAATAATATAAGCAACAAATTAAATTACAAAGTTAGGCTGTAATTCAAGATCTAAAATAAGTATGCGTGAGACCATAAATAAATAAATAAATAAATAGATAAATAGATATATAAGTAAATAAATAATAACAAATAAGACAAATTTCCTTACAGAAGAATTCCAAAGAATATGTGAAGATAAAATTGCTCTAATAGGTAGAGATTAACTGTCTCATTGAGAGTGGGCTGGATTGAGTAACTTCTATAGAATAGAGAAGCCTTTCAAATATCACTTTAAATATGAGATGAATGTTAATAGAACCACCGATGTCATGGAGATATCATACACCCTCTTAAAAGGTATGATAAGGCTAATTTACTTCTGTGGTATTCTTCCCCAAATCCATAACCTCAGTCTTACCATCAGTAAAACATCAAATTGTAGACATTATACAAAATACCTGACCAGTATTCCTTAAAATTCTGAAGGTCATCAAATGGTCTCAGAAAAAAAATTCTGAGAAAGAGTGACAATCAAGAAGCCTAAGGAGATATGATGACTAAACTTAATTTGGTATCCTGAATAGAATCCTTAGATTACAAACAAAAAGGACAGTAGTTTGAGAGAGTAATATTGATAATGGGGGAGACTATGCATGTGTGGGGAAGGGGGTATATAGTAAATCGTTGTATCTTCCTCTCAATTTTGCTGTAAACCCAGAACTGCTCTTTAAAGTCTTTTATAATAAAAGGACCATAGGAGGGTGCCTGTGTGGCTCAGTCGTTAAGCATCTGCCTTCAGCTCAGGTCAAGATCCCAGGGTCCTGGGATCAAGCCCCACATCATGCTCCCTGCTCAGCAGGAAGGCTGCTTCTCCCTCTCCCACTCCTCCTGCTTGTGTTCCCTCTCTTGCTATCTCTCTCTGTCAAATAAATAAAAATCTTTATTTTTAATAAATAAAAGGTCCATAAGAAAAAAGGACCATAGGAAAAGAGTGGTAAAACCCCAAAATGTGTAAATTTTAATTAACTTGCCAATGTCACTTTTTCTTAGTTTTGACAAATGAATCATGATAATATAAGATGTTAACATTAAGAGAAACTGGATGAAGAATATATGAAATTTCTATACTAGATTTGCAGGTTTTCTATAAATCTATTTTTTTAAAAATATTTTATTTATTTATTTGAGAGAGAGAGAATGAGAGAGAGCACATGAGAGGGGGGAGGGTCAGAGGGAGAAGCAGACTCCCTGCTCAGCAGGACTCGATCCAGAGACTCCAGGATCATGACCTGAGCTGAAGGCAGTCACTTAACCAACTGAGCCACCCAGGTGCCCTCTATAAATCTATTTTGTTTTTAATGTTTATTAAAAGAAAAAACAAACATGACATCAGCAATGACAGAGTACAGAATTCCAAGGACTAGTCCCTCTACAGAAACACCAAAAATGGTGAGCAAATCTATCAGAATCAAGTCATCAGAACTCCAGGAAGTAGTCAAAGATTTATAGCATTCAAGTGAATGTTCAACCAAGAAACGGGTGACTTAAATATTTTAGGAGAGCTTTGTGGCATTTTAACTTAGACTTGTCCCACCTCCCACACCAGGATGAGGATGATTTTGAAGATGAGAGTTCATGTTCCTGGTGTGGTTACCTGGCACTCAGTAGCAGAATAGATTATGTTCCAAAAAAACTGTGTTTCTGTTTTGACCTGTCTGGAGGTTTCATGAAGAACTAAAACAGGACACTTGCATTTGTCCCTGTTAACTTGGAACTCTCTTGAGGCAGAAAAGTGGCTAAGCATAAATCATTCCTCAAGACATTGAAAGGCAAATGAACAAGCTGCTGCTTCCAGTGGCAAAAGTTTACAGTTGGCACAAACAAGAGGCCAGCACAACCTGGGAGGTAAAAGTTGGAGAGAGAGATACTTTGGAGAAAAAGGGCTTTGAGGAACACCTGCATATAATGGGGAATCTAGAAAGCCTGGAGACGTGTCCAGGGAAGGACACATACTCAGAAAAGACCTGAGAAAACCCTAGCCTTTACCTCCAGCAGATCTTTAGGTTAGGTTCCAACAGGAAGTGAAGGTTAAGGCAGTGTTGCAAAGGACCTAACTAAGCTTTGAAACACTGCCCTGACACAGAGTCAATCTGTAAAGACTGGTAGCGCATTTTCTTTTCTTTTCTCTTTTCTCTATTTTGTTCTATTTTACTATTTGGCTTCATGTATTTAAATATATCTCTGTCAAACCACTAGCTGACTGGAAGCTAACATAAAAGAAACTGCAAAGACCACATACACAAAAAAGAGTTCTGAAAAATTACTAAATGATCAACTATAACTCACAGTAAGCAAGAACAATAACCCTGAGGAGAGAAAGAACTGTATTTCCAGAGTGACCATATTAGAATATCCAAAATGTCCAATTTTGAACAAAGAAACAAGAAAGTATGGCTCATTCCCAGGGGAAAAAAAAAAAGAACCTGATCCTTTCAATGTAAAGATATCGTAATTACTAGGAAATAACTTTATTATTTTTTTAATTTTTTTTAAGATTTTATTTATTTGACAGAGAGAGAGACAGAGAGAGAGGGAACACAAGCAGGGGGAGTGGGAGAGGGAGAAGCAGGCTCTCCACCGAGCAGGGAGCCCGATGTGGGGCTCCATCCCAGGACCCTGGGATCATGACCTGAGCCAACCAGGCACCCCTAAGAAATAACTTTAAATCAAATATTGCAAGTATGTTCAAGGAGCTAAAGTGAACTTTAGACAAAGAATTAAAATAAACCAGGAGAATGCTTCCTCAATTAAAAGAGAATAGCAATAAATATAGAGAAATTATAAAACAGAAGCAAACAGAAATTCTGACACTGAAAAGTATGATAACTGTAATAAAATATAAATCACTAAATGGTTTCAACGATTTGAATAAGCAGAAGAAAAAAAATCGATGAACTTGAAGGTAGGTCAATTGAAATTATCTAGTCTGAGTAACAGAAGAAAAACATAATGAAGAAAAATGAATGAATCCCAAGAGACATGTGGGATACTACCAAGCATACTAACATATTCTTAATGAGATTTCTGGAAGGAGAAAAGAGACAGAAAGGAACAAAAAGAATACTTAAAAACTTACTGGTCATATACTTCCTAGATTTTATAAAGATAAAAACCAACACATCTAAGAAGCTCAACATACTTCAAGTAGGAAAACATAAAGAGATCACCACTGAGACACGTTATAACCAAATGGTCAAAAGACAGAGAATCTTGGAAGTCAAGAGAGGAAAGCAATTTCTTATGTACAAAGGATCTTCAATAAGATTACAATTTCTCATTAGACATTGGGTGCCAGAAACCAGTGTGATGATATATTTAAAGTGCTATGAGAAAAAAACATTTCATCCAAGGATTCTATTTCTGTGAAAAACTATCCTTCAAACATGAAGGGAAAATTAAGGCATTCCCAGATAAACAAGAGCTGAAAAAATTTGTGGCTAGGAAAACTTTCCTACAGGAAGTACTTCAGGCCACAATGAAAAGACATTAGACAGCAACTGAAAATCATATGAAAAAAAAAAGACAATTATAAAAGTAACTACAAAGGCAAAATAAAACACAGTATCATTGTATTTCTGGTTTGTAACTCCTTACTTTTCTATATGGTTTAAAATTCCAATGAATTAGGGGAAAAGATGGCAGAGGAGTAGGAGACGCTATTCCAACTGGTCCCAGAATTGAGCTGGATATCTATCAGACCACTCTGAATACCCACAAAATCAGCCTGAATTGTAAGAAGATAGATCTGGATCTCTAAAACAGAATATAGCAGGCTTCTGGTTTCGAGGTATGAAGCGGGGAGTTGTGATTCCCTGGGCAGATATCAGAAGATAAATGGCAGGTGAGGGAGCCTGGCCCTGGGGATCCTACACTGCTGGTGAGTGATAGCCTCCCACCCTGGGGACCAGGCACAGACTCGCAGACTGGTAGCAGAGGGGAAAGGAATTTAGGGCAGACCATGGATGGAAACCCGGGGCAGTGGGGCCATGTGTGTGAACTGGGGGCAGCGGGTGGTTTTAGAAGCACAAAGGGCAGGGGCGCCTGAGTGGCTCAGTCGTTAAACATCTGCCTTCATCTCAGGTCATTATCCCGGGGTCGTGGGGTCAAGTCCTGGATCAGGCTCCCTGCCCCAAGGGGAGCCTTCTTCTCCCTCTCCCACTCACCCTGCTTGTGTTCCCTCTCTCATTGTCTCTCTCTCTCTGTCAAATAAATAAATAAAATCTTAAAAAAAAAAAAATAGAAGCACAAAGGGCAGAGAACTGCCCTGACCTGGAGGCCAGGACTGGGAGCCCTGCTGAGGGGCACACACGTGAGGATGCTGCAGTCTATAGCAGCACAGACAGAAATGGAGAGAGTGTGGTCTGGAGAGCTCACTGAAGAACAGACTGCGATCTCCCTGCTCTGAGGCAGAGGGTGGGAAACAGTCTCTTCTGCTCTGACTCTTGGAAGAGACGCAGAAAGCCACCAGGGAAAGCTGCCAGAGAACAAAAGCCCCCAAAAACCAGTTTTCACTGAGCCCATCCACCCCCCACAGAGGCAGAGCAACTCTTCCCAAACAGGATTGCCTGAGTAACAGTGGGTCAGGCCCCTCCCCCAGAAGACAGTCTGGGAGAACAAGAGGCCAGCAACCCTAAAGTCCCTAGAAAACAGGTGCATCTTGCTTGGGTTCTGGTCAATAATTTGGACTCTATACATTCCCTCAACCACCCGTCAAAAGAAAGACTAGGAGGAAGAACACCCAAATAGGAAAGATGCAGAGATTATGAATTATGCTACAGATTTACAAATGGATGCAGGTATAACCAAGATGTTGGAGATGGAATTCAGGCTAGCAATAGTGAAGACAATAGCTAGAATGGAGAAATCTACTAATGGCAACATAGAGTCTCTAAGGGCAGAAATGAAAGCTAAATTGGCAGAATTTAAAAATGCTATTAGTGAGATCCAATCTAATCTAGATAATCTAACAGCTAGGATAAGCAAGGCAGAAGAATGAATTAGTGACCTGGAAGACCATTTAATAGATAAAAAGAGAAAAGAGGAGGCCAGGAAAAACAACTCAGAATCCATAAAAATAGAAACAGAGAAATAAGTGACATCATGAAATGTTCCAATGTCAGAATTATTGGAATCCCTGATGGGGTGGAGAGAGAGAGACGACTAGAAGATATATTTGAGCAAATTGTAGCTGAGAACTTTCCTAATCTGGGGAATGAAGAAACATTTGTGTCCTAGAGGCAGAGAGGACCCCTCCCAAGATCAAGGAAAACAGGCCAATGCCCTGGCATGTAATAGTAAAACTCACAAATCTTAGAACCAAGGAAACCATCTTAAAAGCAGTTAAGGGGAAGAGATTCCTTATGAACAGAGGGAGGAACATCAGAATAACATCAGACTTATCCACAGAGACCTGGCAAGCCAGAAAGGCCTGGCAAGACATATTCAGGGTACTAAATGATAAGAACATGCAGCCAAGAATAATTTATATGTCAAGGCTATCATTTAGAATGGATGGAGAGATGCAGACCTTCCAACACTGGCAGAAACTGAAAGAATATGTGATCACTAAGCCGGCCCTGCAAGAAATATTAACGGGGTGGGCGCCTGGGTGGCTCAGTCGTTAAGCGTCTGCCTTCGGCTCAGGTCATGAACCCAGGGTCCTGGGATCGAGTCCCACATCGGGCTCCCTGCTCGGCAGGAAGCCTGCTTCTCACTCTCCCACTCCCCCTGCTTGTGTTCCTGCTCTTGCTATCTCTCTCTCTGTCAAATAAATAAATAAAATCTTTAAAAAAAAAAAAGAAATATTAAGGGGGGTTCTATAAAAGGAGAAAGACCCCAAGAGTGATATACAACAGAAATTTACAGCAACAATCTATAAAAACAACGTCTTCACAGCCAATATGATGACAATAAATTCATATCTTTCAATAATCATTGTCAACATGAACGGCCTAAATGCTCCTATAAAATGGAAAGGGTTGCAGATTGGATAAAAAGACAGGACCCATCCATATACTGTCTACAAGAGTCTCATTTTGAACCTAAAGATACATCCAGACTGAAAGTGAAGGGATGGAGATCTATCTTCCATGCCAATGGACCTCAAAAGAAAGCTGGGGTAGCAATTCTTATATCAGACAAAATAGATTTTAAACTAAAGACTGTAGTTAGAGACAGAGAAAGACACTATATCATTCTTAAAGGGTCTATCCAACAAGTAGATCTAAGAACTGTAAATATCTATGCCCCCAACATGGGAGCAGCCATCTACATAAGCCACTGTTAACCAAAATAGAGTCATATTGATAACAATACTTTAATTGTAGGAGACCTCAATACTCCACTCTCAGCAATAGACAGATCATCTAAGCAGAAAATCAACAAAGAAACAAGAACTTTGAATGACACACTGGACCAGATGGACCTCATAGATATATACAGAACAATCCACCCTAAACAACAAAATGCTCATTCTTCTCGAGCACACATGGAATTTTCTCCAGAATAGACCACATGCTGGGTCACAGATCAGGTCTCAACTGATACCAAAAGATTGAGATTATTCCCTGCATATTCTCAGACCATAATGCTTTAAAACTGGAACTCAATCACAAGAAAAATTTGGCAGAAATCCAAACACTTAGAAGTTAAAGACCACTCTGCTCAAGAATGCTTGGGTCAACCAGGAAATCAAAGAAGAACTTAAACAATTCATGGAAACCAATGAGAATGAAAACACATCTGTTCAAAACATATGGGATACTGCAAAGGCAGTCCTAAGGGGGAAATACATAGCCATCCAAGCCTCACTCAAAAAAATAGAAAAATCCCGAATTCACCAGCTAACTTTACACCCTAAAGAATTAGAGAAAAAGCAACAAACGATGCCTAAGCCATGCATTAGAAGAGAAGTAATTAAGATCAGAGCAAAGAACAATGAATTAGAAACCAGAAACACAGTAGAGCAGATCAACAAAACTAGAAGCTGGTTCTTTGAAAGAATTAATCAGATCGATAAACCACTGGCCAGACTTATCCAAAAGAAAAGAGAAAGGACACAAATTAATAACATTATGAATGTAAGGGGAGAGTTCACGACTAACACGAAGGAAATAGAAACAATTATTAGAAATTATTATCAACAACTATATGCCAATAAACTGAGCAATCTGGATGAAATGGATGCCTTCCAGGAAACCTATAAACTGCCAAGACTGAAACAGGAAGAAATTGACAACCTGAATAGGCCAATAACCAGTAATGAGATTGAAGCAGTGATCTAAAACCTCCCAAAAAACAAGAATCCATGGCCTGATGGATTCCTGGGGGAATTCTACCAAACATTCAAAGAAGAAATAATACCTATTCACCTGAAACATAAGGAAAGCTTCTAGACTCATTCTATGAGGCCAGGATTACCTTAATCTCCAAACCAGGCAAAGACCCAATAAAAAAAAGTAGAATTTCAGACCGATATCCTGGATGAATATGGATTTCAAAATTCTTAACAAAATCCTAGCTAATAGGATCCAACAACACATTAAAAGGATTATTCAACACGACCAAGTGGGATTTATCCCTGAGATGCAAGCGTGGTTCAACACTCACAAATCAATCAATGTAATAGTACACATTAATAAGAGGAGAGGGAAGAACCATATGGTCCTCTCAATTGATGCAGAAAAAGCATTTGACAAAATACAACATCCTTTCCTGATTAAAACTCTTCAGAGTATAGGGATAGAGGGAACATTCCTCAAGTTCATAAAATCTATCTATGAAAAACCTACAGCGAATATCATCCTCAGTGGGGAAAAGCTGAGAGCCTTTCCCTTAATAACAGGAACACGTCAAGGATGCCCACACTCACCACTCTTGTTCAACATAGTACTGGAAGTCCTAGCAACAGCAATCAGACAACAAAAAGAAATAAAATTATTCAAATTGGCAAAGAAGAAGTCAAACTCTCTCTTTTCACAGATGACATGACACTTTATGTGGAAAACCCAAAAGACTCCACCCCCAAATTACTAGAACTCATAGAGCAATTCAGTAATGTGGCAGGATACAAAATCAATGTACAGATATCAGTTGCTTTCTTATACACTAACAACGCAACCATAGAAAGAGAAATTAGAGAAACGATTCCATTTACAATAGCACCAAAAACCATAAGATACCTCGGAATAAACCTAACCAAAGAGGGAAACGATCTATACTCTAGGAACTACAGAACACTCATAAAAAAAAATTGAAGAAGACACAAAAAGATGGAAAACCATTCCATGCTCATGGATCAGAAGTATAAATATTGTTAAAATGTCTATGCTAACCAGACCAATCTATACCTTCAATGCTACCCTGATCAAAATTCCAGTGACATTTTTCAAAGTGCTGGAATAAACAATCCTAAAATTTATATGGAATCAGAAAAGATCCCAAATCGCCAAGGAAATGTTGAAAAATAAAAAGAAAGTTGGGGGCATCATGTTGCCCGATTTCAAGCTTTATTACAAAGCAGTGATCACCAAGAGAGCATGGTACTGGCACAAAAACAGACATATTGACCAATGGAACAGAATAGAGAACCCAGATTTGGACCCTCATCTGTATGGTCAAATAACCTTCAACAAAGCAGGAAAAAATATGCAATAGAAAAAAGACAGTCTCTTCAATAAATGGTGCTGGGAAAATTGGACAGACACATGCAGAAGAATGAAACTCGACCATTCTCTAACACCATACACAAAGATAAACTCAAAATGGATGAAAGACCTCAATGTGAGACAGGAATCCATCAAAATCCTAGAGGAGAACATAGGCAGTAACTTCTTTGACATCGGCCACAGCAACTTCTTTCAAGATACATCTCCAAACGCTAGTGAGACAAAAGCAAAAATGAACTTTTGGGACTTCACCAAGATAAAAAGCTTCTGCACAGCAAAGGAAACAGTCAACAAAACAAAGAGGCAAC
>NC_138385.1:20227839-20248732 GCF_054177405.1 Leptonychotes weddellii
GACTGAGCCACCCAGGCGCCCCCACAATACTCAAGTTTTAAGTACAGTTTTTGGTAATACAGAAAACTAATATACCAAGAAATTAAATACTTAACCTCGTAACCTAGGTATTAGTCAAATGGTTACTATAGTACAGTAACATAGTACAGTAATATAATAAGTATAGATATTATTGCTATTATTTAGATTAATAATTCTAAAACTTTAGCATGTGTCAGAATAAACTGGAGGACTTTTTAAAAGCAGGTGGCTGGATTCTACTCCCAGTGTTCCTGACTCAGCAGGTCTGGAGTAGGGCCTGAGTATTTGTATCAACAACAAATGCTGCTGGATCAAGGACTACACTTTGAAAACTATTGGTTTAGATCAAAGGTTTTCAAGCCAACTTTGCTGCTTAAAGCTATGTGACCTATGGCACATTAATCTTTGAGCCTTGGTTTTCTTAGCTGTAAATTAATATGTACCTTACATACATTTAGTACAATATGAAGCAATATATGTAAAGAACTATACATCTAGTGTCTAAGGCATTTGATACATGGTTGCCATCATTATTTTTTTAATTATTATCACATTGATTTTCTAAGCATTCAGATTCACCAGGCACAGATAACTAAGTTAATCAACTATAGCTTACTACAGGAAATTTGGGACTGTAATAACTGGAAAGAATGATTTTTTGTATGCAAATACTTGTAATTTTGTGCCACTGAAAACACTTGAAATAGTTTCCTAGATAAAAGAAAAACTTTAGCCACCCCTCTTCTCCCCATTGAGCTTAATGAACTGTAAATTTTTTGGTAGAACTCTTCTTTATCTTCAGAAGGTAACTTGTTTGAACTGTCATCAATTTGAGTTGTGAGATCTGCATTAATGAGATGTAAAGGTGTGTAATATTTTTAAGTGTGGGTGTCTTTGTTTAGGAAATAGAGCTTTTATGGAGGTCAAATACCCTTATTGATTGTTGACAAAAATCTCTTCAAATGCAAATGCTTTCTGTCTGTAGGTGAATAATCTCCAAGACATTTGAGCAACACATAAAAAGAAAGCCAATTCTTTTAAACACCCAATGTCAGTTGGATGGTAAAAAGAATTCTGTTGAATGTATTCAAAGAAAGGATTTTTTTTTTCCTGAGCTCTCCTCACTCCTGTGCCACTCTGTATTCTGGGGCTTGCCTCTTGGCAGATTGTTTCATTATCCAGCAGTATCATTAATCTTTTTTATTAGCACCTTATAAAATAAACAAATAATGATTTTGTTATGTTTGACACAAGTAGTGCATTTTAATTTTGTAGGCTTGTATTACTGACTTGAAAAAAACTGCAACAATTCAGATTGAAATACCACACTCAATTCTTAACAATATGAAAACACTATTCGATGTGTAGAAATATAATGGCATCTGTTATGCATATTAAATGAAGTAAGCTTTTTTTGTATCATCCACATGGAGCCCTGGATTAACTAGGAAAGTTAGTATTAATTACTACAGAAAAATTAAAGCTTTTCATTCAATTTTGTACTCTCTGTGAAAATGCTCCATGAAATTGAGTCAGCACCTCATGAAATATACTCAAAATCATTTGAAGACCACACAAAATATGTGTATGAATCAGTTAAATAATAAGTAAATTTTAAAATCAGCAAGTAAAAATAAAAGTTATTTGCTGCCATCACACATTTTCTTCCAGCCTCATAAGCCTAATTTTTTTTTAATTATGTACATCAGGCATGAGTAAAATTCATTAATTATAACAAAAAAAGGATAACTAAATATCAAAAAGGATAACAAAGTAGCAAAAACTAACATTGGTTAAGACAGTTGTATTTGCTTTTCTTCACGATATTCATATCTTTCATCTTACAGATTTATCAGATTTGTTTACTGTGATGCCAGGTTTCCTAAATCTGTGCACATATGAGAATCTTTTCAGAATTTTTTTTAATGAGTGATTTCTGAGGTTATATCCTAAATCTATGAAATCTCAGTCTTCAAGGCTGAGTCCCAAGAACTTACATCTATATATTTTTCTCCATTAGTGGTTCTATTGCAATTAACAGCTCAACAGGCATTTGAAAAACATTGTTATAATGTACATTTCATGAATATTGCCAAATGACAAAACTGAAACAATTTAGTAGTGTGTTTGATGTCCTCTGTTTAAGGGAAAACAACTCATGGTTTGGGGGAGTACAGTGCCTCACAAGCAGTGGAGCAGTCTTCCAAAGGATTTTGGGCCAGAACAAGTTGTATAGAATGTTGGAAGTGGCAATGCAAAAACAGAACCTGATTGGCTAGGAGTCAGGTATTTCCTTATAAGGCTAAAAGCAACCCAAGTGTCCATCAATAGATGAATGGATGGATAATGAAGATGAAGATGTGATATATATATATAACTCAACCATAAAAAAGAATTAAATCTTGCCATTTCAACGACATGGATGGACCTAGAAGGTATTATGCTAAATGAAATATGTCAGTCAAAGAAAGACAAATGCCATATGATTCACTCATATCTGGAATTTAAGAAACAATTAAGAAAAAAGAGACAAACAAACACTCTTAAATACAGAGAACTGGTGGTTGCCAGAGGAAAGATGGGTGGAGGGATGGGTGAAATAGATAAAAGGGATTAAGAGTGCACTTGTCTTAATGAGCAATGAGAAATGCATAGAACTGTTGAATCATTATGCTATACACCTGAAACTAATATAACACTGTGTGTTAATTATACTTGAATAAAAATAAAGATAATAAAAATATGGGGTGAAAGGGCCTAGCAGGTCCTGTTTTCTAGGGTAAGGTAAGCTAACTAAAGCTGATTTGGAGGATTATGATTGGTGTATGTTAAGTTTCCTTGACAGGTGTTGCACCTAAGTGCACTCTGACATAGGTTTATATTTGTGATGTGGACTGGGTCACTGGGGTGGCCTCCATTTTGTGGGCCCTGATATAGAAATTAACTCTATCAGTGTTTTTATTCTAAAGCCTTTATATATGGTCTTAAATGTGAATTTCAGCTTCTAAGAAAAATAGAAGAGCAGAAATACCAAGATGCCATCTTACTGTTTCCCAAAAATTATCTATAAAAAAGTAATATTAGTACCTAAAATAAAAGACCAAAATATACTGTACATTCTTATAGAAATATATTTTATAGCCCACCATTAGTTAACATGGTATCAAAACCTGACTCTAAAAGAATGCTTATTTAGAAGCCACATTCCTGAAATGGAGGTAGAAATAGATCTTTCTTTTTCCTTCTCTAACTTTGGACCAAGCCATGCCTTAACACCAGTACAACATATAACCCAAACACTGACTGAGAGTAAGAACAGATTCACAAAGTAGCCTGATTACCAGTCCTCATTCGATGGTAGCAATTCACTGACAACAAAAACACTTCTTTCAGCTCTATGTTTTCTCCCAAAATGAGGGCAAATCCTTCTAAATTTTCAAAATTAGTTTAAGATTCAGATACAAAACTAGGAGGGAAACATTTTTCCATATTCCTGATCTCTAAGGATTAAAAATTAATTGTAAGTACACATGAAAAACTAGTGTAAATAAAATGCTATAAATGAAAGTTCTGAAAAATGCAATAGATTTGGTACTAAAAATTTGTGGTAAATACATTGTTTCACAAATGGTTTTGGAAAAACTGGTTTTCTATATGAAAAAAATAAAGTTATTGTTAAACAACAAAATTCAACCAAGTAAATTTAAAGATTAAATTGGTTTTATTCAATGATTCAGGAATTGGGCAGCAATTCCCCCTTTAGCAAATAGGATCAGAAAAAAAAAAAGTTATTAACAAAGAATGCATTGTTTCAGACAAGGTTGTCCTCCTAAGAGGAACAAAAGGGGTCTATCAAGCAGGTTACCTCACCCTCGCTAAACAGGTAATTTCAGTTTGGCTGGTTAAAGGTTACATTTTTGGGGGAGGTTAAAACTTCAGTTAGGTTAGGTATTAAGTCTTGGTTTGCTGATGTGGGGGGGTTAGCACAAGTCACTCCATCTTGGCCCTACTGTCTACTTTTTGACAATTCCCCCATATTGATCAAACTCTCAACTTAACTGAGAGATATGATAAAAATTTAGGGCATTAGTGTCACCCTCAGCTACCACTTGCAGCTTTTGTTGCTCTTTGTATAGTACCCTTAGGTCATGACATTTTTGTTTAATACCTGTGATATTCAAAGATTATGGCTTCAGGTCCAAAATTTTTAAGTCAATCATTATCTTCATTCCTTTCTTAATGTCCCAGTCTTAGGGAAATCATTTGGCAGTTAGTGGATGTAAACATACATTTAAATCTTTTAAGAGAATATAATGCATCAATGGAGATTATCATGATTATTATATGCAGGATAATTCCCAGCATTTGGATTGTACCTCAGAACCATGGTCCCCAAGACCCAAAGTAATCAAAATCAAGTAAGTCAAAGAAAGACCCCACTGACAGAGTCACTTTTTTAAGCTAAATGGCTTGTTCAGTAATCTTACGTAACTGAGTTTCAACTTCCAGGTACAGTAGGTGGTGTTGGCCACAGCACAAACAACTCCTACTCCACTAAATGATAATTAAGGGCTATCCTATTATCAAGAAGAGCTTTAGCTAAAGGGTCTAAGGATCTTTGTTAGGCAATTGCTGTCTTTGCAGCAAATTCTGCAATATTCCCGAGTTAAGGAGAGGTTTCTGATTATATTCTCATTTACATTTACTCCTAACCAGGGAAGTATGGCTCTGCCAAGGGAAGCAAATCCTGAGTCATGAGTGCCTCCTGGCAGGTCTACTCTAATTCATGTAAATTTAGGAGAATCAACTAGTGATATGTTTTAGTTCATTTGTGGAAAATTAGGGACATGATTAGTTAACCTAAGAGATATTGCTCACCTGTGTGCTAGCTATCTAGGCATTCATAGGCCTGAGGAGAACGATAGTCACTACAGACAAAGACAAACCATTTCCTTTAAGATGGTATTGTTAATGGAGTCATTCACAGGTATTGCCACATTTACCTGTTCAAGCCAAGGGTCAGTTATGTTTTCAGCACATTTGGGAAATAAATATCTTAGCCTGAAAAAAAAGAATTATTCTAAATATCTTGCAAAGATGGGTTCTGTTGGTGAGATCCTGTAGTGAGTAGGGGCAGATCTGATCTAGATAATTTTAAGAATGTGGAGGTGCAAGTGTATTAAGACTTACATAGGTATTTATGTCATACTGGGCAAGTAGAGTCAAAATTAGAGAAAGGTAAAATCACAGTATTGGATGTTCTGACTGTAAGAGTTGAAATCAGTAATAGACTCCTTTTTTTTTTTAAAGATTTATTTATTTATTTTGAGAGAGCGAGAATGAGAGAGAGAGAGAGAGAGTACATGAGTGGGGGAGGGTCAGAGGGAGAAGCAGGCTCCTCGCTGAGCAGGGAGCCCGATGCGGGACTCGATCCCGGGACTCCGGGATCATGACCTGATCCAAAGGCAGTCGCTTAACCAACTGAGCCACCCAGGCACCCCTCAGTAATAGACTTCTAAGAGGAATCAATAACAGTCTGTGGTGACATTAGGAGTAGAAGAGAAATTGGTCACAGGGAGGACCAGGGGATCCTGTTCTTGCAATTTTATAGACGTCTCCCCACCAATGTCTATCTATACTTTGAATCATTTTAAATGTACCATGGTAGGTGACGGATTGTAAAAAACAAAAAACAAAGAATAGTTTGCGAGAGAGTGGGGAAGAATCAAGGGGCTATCGTGGGTTTCTCATAGCTCCAACTGTTCATTTAGCTTACAGCCATTGTTTGCCCATCTTAATTTCTCTGATTCAGGATCAGACTGTTACCATGTTGCAAGGACATCAGAATGACAATAGTTTGGCAATAAGGGGTCATCTTTTGCAGTAGAGTGGACTGGATCTTAATGTGTCACAGTTTATATAGATTATATTGCTACTGCCTTTGCATGAAAGCAAGCTAGGGCATTTCTCTGATACTCAGGTCCAGGCTTTTTAGTGTGAGACTCAATTTTGATGCCAGCAATTTAAGAAGGTAAGAAAATAGTAGTAAGAAGGTCAATTATTTTTTGTCCTTTTTTTATTGGGGTCACGGAAAACATAAGGAAAGTTCTCTGCTTTCATAACATCCCCAAATCATAGATGACTCCAGAGGCATACTGGCTATCAGTATAAATATTAACAGTTTGTCTTTCTAATAACTGGCATGCTCTGGAAAGGGCATAGATTGTTTTTTGGTCTGATTTAGCTTGTGGGAGATTACCCTTCTCATGTAATTCATATTGGGTATTAACAGAATAACTAGTTTTAAAGTTCCCTTTCTCATTTTTACAATATGACCCATCAACAAACAAGACTAGATTAGGATTAGCCAAAGAGGTGTCTCATAAATCAGAACACAGTGTCATGAAATGAGACGTTATTATCTCACAGTCATGGGCTCTCCTTCAACATGCAGGGGTGGTAATATAGCAAGATTAAGAACATTGCAGCATTTAAGATGTAGATTAGATGTTTAAAGCAGAAGGATCTCATAGGAGGTTAATCTGCTTGCAGAAAATTGTTGAGTTGATTCGGAGTTAAGAAGACTTTGAACAGCATGTGGCATTTGAAAATAAATGTAATTTCCTACGGTTAAGTCTGCTGAGGTTTCTAATAACTTTGCATTTGCAGCTATAGCCTTTAGGCAATTAGGATAGTCATGAACAACTGAATCAACCTGCATACTACAATAGGCAATAGGCTTGAATTTACTGTCATGTTCTTGTGTAAGCATTCCCAGAGGTTGGTTATCTCTTTCATGTACAAATAAGGTGAAAGGTTTTGAACAGTCAGGCAGTCCCCCCCCCCCCAAGGCAGGCAGTTCTTATAGAATTTGTTTTAGTCTTATAAAACCTGCTCATGTTTATCTTCCCAAGGAAGAGATTCAAGGACTGAAATTTTTGTAAGTTCATAGAGTGGGGAAGCCAATAAAGGAAAATTAGAAACCTATAGCTTGCAATAGCCAGGTGGATCTAAAAATCTTTGAGGCTGTTGCTTAGTTGTGGGCCTAGGAAATCTTGGATTAGCTTAATGCTTTTTGGAGATAACTGGATACCTTTAGGGCTTAGATAATGACCTATGTAATGAACAGTGTCCAAAGATAATTATAATTTCTGTTTAGACATTTTATGTCCTTTTTCAGCTGTTGCAGCAAATAAATGGAATATTTTATGGATGGCTCCTTGGTAACTGAGCATAGCAAAGTTGTCAATGTATTGTAAAAAGGTCAATTTCCTAGAGAACTAGAAGGTGTTTAAATCTTGGTGGAAGTACCTGGGAAAAATAAGAAGGGGCCTCAGTGAACCCTTGAGGAATGACTCTCCAGGTATACTGTTGATTGTTCCAAGTAAAAGTAAATAGATATCAACTGTTGGAATCTATGGGGATGCCTAAAAGGGCTGAACAAAAGTTTACAACAGTGAACCATTTTGAGTCTTGTGGAACTTGTGACAAAAGGGTATTTGGGTTTGGAACAACGAAGAAATGGGGAATGACTATCTTGTTAATAGATCTAAAGTCCTAGACAAATCACCATGCCCACACATTAGGTTTCTGGGCTGGCTAAATCAGCATGTTAGAGGGACTGGCACAGAGAATAATTAACCCCTGAGTAGTTAGGTCTTTTACCATTGGTATAACACTTTGTATGGCCTCAGCCTTTAATGGATATTGAAGCAATTTGGGAAGAAGTTTAGTTATATAATGACTAAGTAATATCTGATGGCTGAGTAATATTCCATTGTATATATAGATTATATCTTCTTTATCCATTCATCCATTGAAGGACATCTCCACTCCTTACACAATTTGGCTATTGTGGATATTGCTGCTATGAACATTGTGGTGCAGGTGCCCCTTCTTTTCATTACATTTGTATCTTTGGGGTAAATACCCAGTAGTGCAATTGCTGGGTCATAAGCTAGCTCTATTTTTAACTTCTTCAGGAACCTCCATACTCCAGCCATTCCAGAGTGGCTGTATACCAGCTTTCATTCCCACCAACAGTGTAGGAGGGTTCCCCTGTCTCCACATCCTCACCAACATTTGCTGTTTCCTGAGTTGTTAATTTTAGCAATTCTAATTGCTGTAAGGTATTATCTCACTGTGGTTTTGATTTGTATTTTCCTGAGGATGAGTGATGTAGAGCATTTTTTCACGTGTCTGTTGGTCATTTGTATGTCTTCATTGTCTGTTCATGATTTCTGCCCATTTCTTGACTGGATCATTTGTTTTTTGGGTGTTGAGTTTGATAAGTTCTTTATAGATCATGGATACCAGCCCTTTATCTGATATGTCATTTGCAAATATCTTCTCCTATTCCATACATTGCCTTTTAGTTTTGTTGACTGTTTCCTTTGCTGTGCAGAAGCTTTAAATATTGATGAAGTCCCAATAGTTCATTGTTGCTTTTGTTTCCCTTACCTTTAGAGACGTGTCTTGCAAGAAATTGCTGCAGCCATGGTTGAAGAGGTTGCTGCCTTTGTTTTTCTCTAGGATTTTGATGGATTCCTAAATCACATGTAGGTCTTTCATCCATTTTGAGCTTATCTTTGTGTATGGTGTAAGACAATAGTCCAGTTTCATTCTTCTGCATGTCTGTCCAAATTTCCCAGCACCATTTATTAAAGAGATTGTACTTTTTCCATTGGATATTCTTTCCTACTTTGTTGAAGATTAGTTGACCATAGAGTTGAGGGTCCATTTCTGGGTTCTCAATTCTGTTCCATTGATCTAAGTGTCTGTTTTTGTGCCAGTACCATGCTGTCTTGATGATTGCAACTTTGTAATATAGCTTTAAGTTAGGCATTGTGATGCCCCCAGCTTTGGTTTTCTTTTTCAATATTCCTCTGGCTACTTGGGGTCTTCTTTGATTTCATACAAATTTTAGGTTTGGGATACCTGGGTGGCTCAGTCAGTTAAGTGACTGCCTTTGGCTCATGATTCTGGAGTCCCAGGACCAAGTCCCGCACCAGGGTCCCTGCTCGGTGGGGAGTCTGCTTCTCTCTCTGACTCTCCTCCCTCTCATGTTCTCTCTCTCTCACTCTCTCTCTCTCAAATAAGTAAATACAATCTTTTAAAAAATTTAGGATTGTTTGTTCCAACTCTGTGAAAACTGTCGATGGTATTTTGATAGGGATTTCATTGAATGTATAGATTATTCTGGGTAGCATAGACATTTTAACAGTATTTATTCTTCCAATCCATGAGCATGGAATGTTTTTCCATCTCTTTGTGTCTTCCTCATTTTCTTTCATAAGTGTTCTGTAGTTTTTAGAGTACAGATCCTTTACCTCCTTGGTAGGTTTATTTCTTGGTATCTTATGGGTTGTGGTGCAAATGTAAATGGAATGGATTCCTCAATTTCTCTTTATTCAGTCACATTGTTAGTGTATACAAAAGCAACTGTTTTCTGTGTATTGATTTTGTATCCTGCCATATTGCTGAATTGCTGTATGAATTCTGGGTGGAGTCTTTTGGGTTTTCCACATAAAGTATCATGTCATCTGCAAAGAGAGAGTTTGACTTTTTTTTTGCCAATTTGAATGCCTTTCTTTTTGTTGTCGATTACTGAGGCTAGGACTTTTTTTTTTTTAAGATTTTATTTATTTATTTGAGAGAGAGAATGAGATAGAGAGAGCATGAGAGGGGGGAGGGTCAGAGGGAGAAGCAGACTTCCTGCTGAGCAGGGAGCCCGATGCGGGACTCGATCCCGGGACTCCAGGATCATGACCTGAGCCGAAGGCAGTCGCTTAACCAACTGAGCCACCCAGGCGCCTGAGGCTAGGGCTTCTAGTACTATGTTGAACAACAGTGGTGAGAGTGGGCATCCCTGTCATCTTCCTGACCTTAGGGGAAAAGTTTTCAGTTTTTCCCCACTGAGAATTATATTTGTTGTGGGCTTTTTATAGATGGCTTTGATGATATTGAGGTATATTCCCTCTATCCCTACACTTTGAAGAGTTTTAAGCTAGAAAGGATGCTGTATTTTGTCAAATGCTTTTTCTGCATCAATTGAGAGGATCATATGGTTCTTGTCTTTTCTTTTATTAATGTGCTCTATCACATTGATTGATTTGTGAATGTTGAACCATCCTTGCATCCCAGTAATAAATCCCACTTGGTCTTGGTGAATAATCCTTTTATTTTTTTAAGATTTTATTTATTTGAGAGAGACAGCATGAGAGAGAGCGAGCCTGAACAGGGGGGAAGGGCAGAGGGAGAGGGAGAAGAGAGTCCCTGCTAGCAGGGAACCTGATGTGGAGATTGATCCCAGGACCCTGGGATAATGACATGAGCCAAAGGCAGATGCTTAACTGACTGAGCCACTCAGGTGCCCTGTGAATAATCTTTTTAATGTATTGTTGGACCCTATTGGCTAGTATCATGGTGAGTATTTTGGCATCCATGTTCATCAGGGATATTGGTCTATAATTCTCCTTTTTGATAGGGTCTTTGTCTGGTTTTAGGACAGGGTAATGCTGGCCTCATAGAAGTAGTTTGGAAGTTTTCCTTCCATTTCTATTTTTTGGAACAGCTTCAGTAGAATAGGTATGATTGATCTTCTGCTTAGTCCCCTACTATTAATGCATTATTATCAATGTGTTTCTTTACTTTGGTTATTAATTAGCTTATATAATTGGCTGCTCCCATGTTGAGGGCACAAATTTTTATATTTGTTAGATCTTCTTGTTGGATAGACACTTTAAGTATGATATAGTGTCCCTCTTCATTTCTTACTACAGACTGTGGTTTAAAATCTAATTTGTCTGATATGAGGATTGCTACCCCAGCTTTCTTTTGAGGTCCATTAGCATGGTAAACAGTTCTCCACCCCCCCATTTTCAGTCTGGAAGTGCCTTGAGGTCTAAAATGAGTCTCTTGTAGACAGCATATGGATTGGTCTTGCTTTTTTATCCAAACCTGATACCGTGTGTCTTTTGATTAGAGCATTTAGCCCATTTACATTCAGGGTAACTTGAAATATATGAATTTAATGTCATTGTATTGCCTGTAAAGTCCTTGTTTCTGTAGATTGTTTCTTTTCTTTCTGGTCTATATGACTCTTAGGGTCTCTCTTCACTTGCAGGATCCCCCTTAATATTTCTTGCAGGGCTGGTTTGGTGGTCACATATTCTTTCAGTTTCTGTCTGTCCTGGAAGCTCTTTATCTCTCAATCCATTCTGAATAAAGTATTGTTGGCTGCATGTTCCTCTCATTTACTACCCTGAATATATCATGCTAGCCCTTTCTGACCTGCCAGGTCTCTGTGGATAGGTCTGATGTCAGGCTAATGTTCCCACCTCTGTAGGTTAGGAACCTCTTGTCTTGAGCTGCTTTCAGGATTTTCTCTCTATCTCTGAAATTTGCAAGCTTCACTATTATATGTCAGGGTGTTGATCTATTTTTATTTATTTTGGGAGGGCTTCTCTCTACCTCTTGGACATTTATGCCTGTTTCCTTCCCCAGATTAGGCAAGTTCTCAGCTATGATTTGCTCCAGTGTACCTTCTGCCCCCCCTTCACCCTTAGCCACCCCAATAATTCTGATGTTAGTTCATTTTATGGCATCACTGATTTCTCAAAACCTCTGCTCACGGGCTATTAGTTGTTTTTCTCTCTTTTCCTCAACTTCCTTCCTTTCCATCAACTTGTCTTCTATGTCACTTACTCTCTCTTCTGCCTCATTTATCTTAGCTGTTAAAGCATCCAATTTAGACTGCATCTCAGAGCATTTTTAATTTCGGCCTGATTAAATCTCATTTCTGCACTATGAGATCTCTAGTGTCTTTTATGCTTTTTTCAAGCCCAGCTAGTAACTTTTTTTTAAAGATTTTATTTATTTATTTCAGAGAGAGAGAATGAGAGAGAGCACATGAGAAGGGGGAGGGGCAGAGGGAGAAGCAGACT
This sequence comes from Leptonychotes weddellii, assembly GCF_054177405.1. Lineage (NCBI taxonomy): Eukaryota > Metazoa > Chordata > Mammalia > Carnivora > Phocidae > Leptonychotes > Leptonychotes weddellii. The sequence continues at coordinate 20,239,806 of NC_138385.1, forward strand.
CCCTGCCGAGCAGGGAGCCCGATGCGGGACTTGATCCCGGGACTCCAGGATCATGACCTGAGCCGAAGGCAGTCGCTTAACCAACTGAGCCACCCAGGCGCCCCCAGCTAGTAACTTTATATTTGTTATCCTGAACTCCATCTCTGACATCTTACTTACATCCATATTGATTAGATCTGTGTCAGAGAGTATTACCTCTGGTTCTTTCTTCTGTTGTGAGTTCCTCCTTCTAGTCATTTTGCCCAGAGAAGAATGGATGAACGAGTGAAAAGAATAAAAAATATCAACCATGGCCCAAGGAAAATGCACACTAGACAAATCCAAAAAGGTAAGAATCCAAAACAGAAAAGAAAAAGAAAAAGGAAAAGGAAAGGAAAAAGAAAAAAAAAAAGGCAGGGAGGAAGAATATAATCTCACAGGGTGGACAAAACAGGGTGATCCACTTGGTCTTGAGTGTATTTTGGTCTGTGTGTTAGAAGACACTAAATCCCAAAATTGTAAAGAAAGCAGAACTTATATATATACAAAAATAAAATTGAATAGAGTGAAAAGAAGCCAAAAATGGAGACTCTATCTCTAAAACGTAAATGTAAAAAATGAAAGTTAAAAAAAGACTTAAAAACAATGAGTTGATAAAATAAGAAACTAGTTGAAAAAGAAAAGAAGAAAAAGAAGAAATGGAAAATTTTAAACTGAAAGATAAACAAATCATGAGAAAAAAACCTCAAATTCTATATACTATTTTCCCCTAGTTTTACACTCAAGTTTTACAGTGTAAAACTCAAGTTTTACAGTCTTGTGGGATCTGTAAACTTGCTGTGCACTTGTTCTTCCAGTTGGTCTTCTGGGTGAGGGGTCTGCTGCACTGCTTCTCAGGTGTCTTTGCCTGGGCAGAGTTGCACTGCCCCTTGCCAGGGGGTCAGGCTCAATGTATGCTGGTCCTCTGTGTGGCTTTTGTTCCATGAATGATTGCCAGCCTCTTTAGAGGATCAAAATAAAAATGGCCATGCCCTGATCTCCAGCCCCAGAGCCAAAAGATCATGGTCCCCTCTCTTCAGTAAACCCTTGGGAGAAATGGTCTTCACTTTTGTGTGTGCCAAACTCTGCAGACCCCTGTGGTGTGCGCCCACACTGATCCTTCCGGGGGAAGTCAGAGTGTCCTGCATTACTGCACTTTGTAGGGCCCTGGCACTGAGAGTGGTCGCCCGATCTGGATCTTCAAGGGGAAGGTGGAGCATCGCTGGATACTCCTTTACAAGGCCCCCACCCTGAGAGCTGTTGCCCGGTTGTGTGCACACCCACTCCACCCCTCCTGGGGGATGGTGGAGGGTCCCCGAATTCCAGTCCTCTGCAGGGTTCTCAGGCAGAGAGCGGTCACCTGGGTCACTCGATTGGCCCCAGCTCACAGTTTATGGTTAACTGAGCTAAGATCCCCCTCCTGGGCTTGCTGACCATAATCAGTTTCACCACTCCACTGCTTGGGAACTCTACCAGCTCAGGCATCCCTGTTAATTGAGTGACTCCAGGGATCCTGACACCACACTGTCCCTCCTAGAATTCTGCCTGTTTCACCCCCTGAGCCCCTTTCAGACAGGGATGTCTCTCACTGGAGCAGATTTCTAAAGGTTCCAATATTGCCCTCCAGGGCTATATCATTTTCCAGTAGCCGGCTTACAGAGGCTCCCTCCCCTGCAACGTTTATCTTTCAATATCTCTCCTCAGATTCACTTCTCCACACCTCCTACCTTGTAAAAAGTGGTAGCTTTTCTACTTGTAGAGTTCCAGATATTCTTTTCTTACCTCTCAGGTTGAATTCATGGTGTTCAGAATGATTTGATTGTTATCTAGCTAAATTCAAGAGTCAGATGAAATGAGGCCCCTACTCTTCTGCCATCTTTACACAGATTATTTTTATAAATACAGTATAGTACTGTAAATGTATTTCCTTCCTTATGATTTTCTTAATAACATTTTTTTCTAGCATATTTTGTTTTAAGAATACAGCATATAATATATATAACATACAAAATATGTGTTAATCAACTCTTTATGTTATTGATAATGCTTCCAGTCAACAGCAAGTTATTAGTAGTTAAATTTGGGAGGAATCAGAAGTTATACTCAAATTTTTGATTGCATAGATGGTCAGCATCCCTAACCTTGACATTGTTTAATGATCAAATGTATGTGGGGATAGGATTTCAAAAAATATGGGTGTACCTAAAATGGACAAGGTCAGAATATATATTCATGTATATTTGACAGATTCATATATATGACACAAATTAGGCCAATCAGATCCTTTCTCTCTGGATTTGAATCTTGAGAGTGAAGTAACACAAAGGCCAAAAGTTGTTGGTGTTCATTAATTTCAACAGAGGTTTGTTGGTGAGGACGCCCATTAGATCCTACTCTCTAAATCTCTAAAGTTGCCTCAGTGCTTTTACTTTTAATGTTTATACCACAATTAAGAATTTTAATTAATATACCTGTTGGTTGGTTCATGTACACAAGATCATGAGGTGGGAGTACACACTTTTTATTACCAGTGTTCCATTCAAACTGTAACTTCTCTGTTCTCGTATTAAAGCATTATTCTGATGTCTCTACAATCCAATTGTGTTCTCTTTTATTCCACCTTGTCCATGACATTTTAAAAACTCTGGTCACTATTAATATTCTTTAAAGATATTGATTCTCACATGTTTCCTTCTGTATCACAATGCCTGCCACCATTCTTGATGAATTCTATATTTATCTGTGCATTAAATACCAGTTTTATGCCACTTCAGCCACTCATTCCCATATCATGAATCTTGCCATCTTTCATAACCATTTTATTTCTGAAGTATCAAATTTGAATAACCTACTTGCTAATGAGTTCTTTTAATTCCTATTATCTTTCTATCCTCCCTACTACATATGGTCTATGACCTCACTAAATACATCAGTCCCTGGTACTTCATTTTCTCCCATTTTATTAGCTCCTAATGAATTTATTTCCTTTTCTAGCCAATGTGTTCCACCTTGACTCACCATTTTATTTTCTTACTATCATCCTTAATTATCTAGACCACTTGTTCTGCTTTTGCATTTGTCCTTCAAAATTTCTAGCCCTGGATTAATTGAACCTTCTGTCATGTTCACTTTTACATGTGAATAATTGAACATTGAAAGAAATCTCTGTGGATTAGTGCCCAAATGAGTTGATTCAATCCCACATTTATCATTACCTTTGATCACTGTGCTTGTCTTTGAACTATTCCAATTGCATTTCCCTTTTCTCCACAATTTAAATCTCCTCCCACACCTTACTCCCAGCACAAGAGCATTAATTTTTTAGCCTTCCTTTCTATCTCTTTATCTTTAGCCTACATGTAAGCACAGTGTGTCTTCCATTACAAAGAGACCCTCTGTGTATATATCTTTCATCCACTTCTTGCTACAACCATCTGTCTCTTCTCCACTTACATAAACTTATCTTATTCTTTTATGCTCTTTTTTCTCCAAATCAAAAAAAGTAATCACATACTTTTGCTCAAAATGCATAAAATCTGAGGTAACATCCTTCAGTCACAGATCATACTTATTTTTGTTTGTTTGTGTGCTATTTTACTCTCAGAAACCAGTTAAAATCACTTTATCATCTCTGCCTTTTTTGGCTTATTTAGCTTAGTGTGTATGATACTGATTTATTACAGGAAAGTTGTTCTCAGTCAAGAATAATAAATCAGAACTTCTGATGGTAATTTCCAAATATGTAACCCAGACAATACTGATATGCATCCCTGGTTAAGAGAGAAAAACTATTGGGGCACCTGAGTGGCTCAATTGGTTAAGCATCTGCATTCAGCTCAGGTCATGATCCCAGGGTCCTGGGATAAAGCCCAGCATCAGGCTCCCTGCTCAGCTGTTGCCTGCTTCTCCTTCTCCTTCTGCTGCTCCCCCTGCTTGGGCTCTCTCTATATATATTCCTCTCTGAAATAAACAGATAAAATATTTTAAAAAATAAAAAAAGAAAAACTGTTTTAGATACTCTAAACATAAAGAGTAGGGAGTTTTAAAAGTTACTAACAATTTTACAAGAAAACATAAAATTAAATAACTTTTTATTATAATAGATCAAACAAGGGAAAGGGTAAAGAATTTCAGTTATGGTTGCCTATAGTTTCCTTAACACAGTTGGAAGTATCTGAGATGCAGGGACAGTACCTTGTATCTTGGTATCACCCACTCACTTAGAGGTAAGTGAGGGTAGCATGGGCTTTGGATTCAGACAGACCTTGAACACATCCTACTCTAGCTATTAACCTTTGAGAGTTACTTAACCATCCTGAGTCTCAATTTTCTCATTTGTAAGTTGAAATAGTAATAGTACCTATTTCATTTAGCTGTGGTAGAAATTAAATGAGATGATGTATGCAAAGAATTTAGTAAAGTCCCTGGCACATTGTAATTGCTCAGAAAAAAAGAAGTAACTACTTATTGTCTTGCTCATAGTACACATACTAGGCACTTGAAGTGCTCGTGTTTACACTTAGAAAAATAATTACTACCATTTGTATAGCACTTTACAGTTTACTGTTTAAACTTATTACAATTAATTCTTACAAAAGCCTGTAAGTTAGGCACATTATATATATATATATAAAACGGGTTAGAAAAATTAGCTTCAAATGGGCAATTCAGCTTAAAATGGGAAACCTGGTTCGTCTCCCCCTCCGATTTCCCCCCTTCAGGGTTCTAGAAGGGAGGGGGGTGGGGGGATGATTTAGCCTGGTGATGGGTATTAAAGAGGGCATGTATTGAATGGAGCACTGGGTGTTATGCACAAACAATGAGACATGGAACACTACATCAAAAACTAATGATGTAATGTATGGTGATTAACATAACATAATAAAATAAAATTAAAAAAAAAAAGGGAAACCTGGACATGAAAGAACATAATGTGTTCAGGGGACTTCTATATATAGGAGGGAAGAATGCAAAAAGTAGTCTTGAAAAATGCAAAAAAGTAGGTTTGAAAAGTAGTCTCTTGAAACTATAATTTATATTGTGATTTACAACTATGGTTAGTGCTGATATATATATACACAATCATTTTGTTTTAAAGTTGCCTCCAAAACCATAACCAGACTGGACAAAATCACACTAAATGTTATCAAACTAATCTAAATTCTTAGATTTATTTCTGACATGCATACGTATTTGTGGGACTTCCTCATAATATTGTCTGGCTAATGACACAGTAATAGCACATCTATTAATAGAATCAATGTCATGATATACGGAGAAGATTGATAAATGAGCATCTCACCTACATCTTGCTATTTATATAGACTATTGAAATCAAACTCTATTTGATCCTGTGTCTTTCCAAAAAACCCCACACTTTTAGTTCATTTGATCATCCTGGGTTTTGCTGATTTTTTTTTTCTTTTTAAGCAACAGGTGTTTGTTTCTTTCTACCCAGCTGAGATATGATTACTACAGAAGAGCTGCTGGACACTGTGCTTCTACAGGCTTCATATTTTCTTCTTCTCCCTTGGATTTTATCCAAAGCCAATTTTGTTTAATCTGCCTGCTGCTGCTCTAGAAGTGACATCTGTTCAAATTTACGCTCTTTATCATGGCTGACATGGTGTTTGTGTGTCTGTTTACCTCAAGCCTAGTTCCAACTGCCTCTTGCTGATAATTTGTGATTTCTTCCTTCAGTCTATTACAGGTTGGTAGGCATTGTGTTTGTTTATGCAAACTGACTCATATCCCTTATTTTTTGTCCCTTATATTACCTGATATTATGCTTTAAAGGAAGTTGGAACTTATATGACAGGGAAAGTACGGATTAGTGAATTGAATGGAAACCAAAATAATTCTCCTGCTTGCTCACCTTTAGGTAACCACTGAAGTATGTTCTAGTAGTACGCAACCCAACAACTATGAAACCCAGAAAACATATCAAAGAACTTACTACATACTACCTTTTCAATGTGTATGAAGAGAAATATATAGGAAAGGATGTTCAGTTCCAGTACATTTTTAAAGGAAGACCCCTGGCAAAGTTTAAGTGTCCGGAGAATAAAAATATATCCCCATGGTGAATATGTGAAACTAATTTTAGCCACAAAATTCACTACAATTAGATCTAAGCCAGTTAATTTTAAGGGAACCTTTTAAAATTGAATCTGAAAATAAAGATACTACTAGACATCATTATCTCCTGTATATTGCAGTAGTGAAAAGAGATTAAGACAATATAAGATGCAGCAGCAGAAAGGCAAATTACTCAAATTTTGCAAGTTGAATTAATTTTGAATACTGAAATTAGGAATATCAAAAATGAATCATGATTAGTAAGATCACATGTAAGATCAATTAATAGTTATTAGAACAGAAACACATGAGAAAAAGCACAATTAAAATAGATTAAATGCATATAGCAGAAGGTTAAGTAATAAATAGCAGCACAGCCAGGCAGACCAGTGAAGAATAGTATGGATGAAAAACTGGCATGGGGCACCTGGGTGGCTCAGTCATTAAGCATCTGCCTTCGGCTCAGGTCATGATCCCAGGGTCCTGGGATCAAGCCCTGCATCGGGCTTCCTGCTTGTCAGGAAGCCTGCTTCTCCCTCTCCCACTCCCTCTGCTTGTGTTCCCTCTCTTGCTGTGTCTCTCTCAGTCAAAATAAAATAAAATCTTAAAAAAAAAAAAAAGAATTGACATAGTCAAAAATACTGGTGGTGTTTCTCAAAAATCCCTGAATGCTTATTAAGTATCTCTTATATTGAATATTTTAAAAGTCTAAAAAATATTCTGAGATTTCAATGATTTCTATAACATCTCCCAGGGAAAAGAACCAGCCAAAGAAAGATGAAGGTACAATATTTATTTACAATAAAATAAGTTCCAATTGACTACACAGGAAACATTTACAGTCTCTATTCATTCTCTACCCAGATTCCAGATATAGATATCTATTTCATTGGTGATCTATGTAAAATGTAAGAAACATCTTTCTGAACTATGTTATGATTGTAAATGCATCAAAACCATTATTCTTTTGATTTGGAGGACTATAAGACTAAAAGGAAAAAAAAGGAAAGTGCCTTTCAGTTTTCAAAGCTATATTATTTTCTTCCTTTTTTTAATGCTGCTTTTTTTAAAAGATTTTATTTATTTATTTGAGAGAGAGAATGAGAGTGAGCATAAGAGGGGGAAGGGTCAGAGGGAGAAACCCCGACTCCCTGCTGAGCTGGGAGCCAGATGCGGGACTTGATCCTGGGACTCCAGGATCATGACCTGAGCCGAAGGCAGTCGCTTAACCAAATGAGCCACCCAGTCACCCTTTCTTAATGCTTCTTCCATACTATATAGTCTGTCTTTTTATTTTCCCACTTAGGCAGTTGAGACTAGGTACTGATAATATGACAGCACTTTCAGCAATGGGAGTGAACACTCATGACACTCGGAATAATTTCACTGGTGCGGGAACCTTTGTTGCATTTTTTCAAGTACCAGGTTTAGTCAAATTTTCCTTTATAGAAGAACATTGGCAGATAAGGGATTTCAAAACCTGGTTCTCTCTAAATACTTGAGAAGCATGAAGATTAGTAGCAGAGAGGTATAAATTCTATCACCCTGAAGACAAGAAGGTTAATGGAAAAAGAGACCAGATTTCAACAGTGTAATGTTTAACTCAAGGACAGGTTAAGAGGAAATTAATGCCTAAGGTAGATGCTTGTTTTGGAACAGAAACATGATAATGGATCTGACTGTATTCTATAAATTCTCATTAAATGTCTTTATTTTTATATGTTGAAATCATGAATTCCATAATATCTGCTGCACTAAGTCAGCCACTACCTGGGGGAAAAGAAGCTACTACACTTGAAATGGTTGGTGAAGGAATCTTTAAAGCTATTTTGGCCTAGAAAATTGCTTCACTGGGCTCCTGGGTGCCTCAGTCGGTTAAGTGTCTGCCTTCAGCTCAGGTCATGATCCTAAGGTGCTGAGCTCGAACCCCGCATCAGGCTCCCTGCTCAGCGAGGAGTCTGCCTCCTCCCCGACTCGTGCTCTCCCCACACCCCGCTAGTGCTCTCTCTTGCTCTCTCTCCAATAAATAACTAAAATCTTAAAAAAAAGAAAATTGCTTCATTATTAGAGAATTCAGCAAGTAAAACCTTTGCTAAAGATCTGAGGTTCTTCTTATGGTTGATTAAATACTATGTAGAAAACTGTATTGTCTACCTACCATATGTAAGAAGCTGAAGGAGCATACCCAAACGTTTGCATAGTCGAAGGCCTTTCTAATTTTTAAATTCTTATTAAATAAGTATATATTGCTAAAAAAGTGTACCATCTCAGACAGCGATCTCTCTAGTTCTTTTTGGTTTTTTTTTTTTGAGAAATAAAAATAGCTATAGCTTCCATTTATTTTTTTTCCTGGGCTATTGTATGTATTGTATGTATGTATGTATTTATTTGTTTCTTTTTCTTTTTTTCTTTTTTTATTACTATGTTACATTAATCACCATACATTACATGATTAGTTTTTGATGTAGTGTTCCATGATTCATTGTTTGTGTATAACATCCAGTGCTCCATGCAGAACGTGCACTCCTTAATACCCATCACCAGGCTAACCCATCCCCCCACCCCCCTCCCCTCTAGAACCCTCAGTTTGTTTATCAGAGTCCATAGTCTCTCATGGTTCATCTCCCCCTCTGATTCCCACCCTTCATTCTTCCCCTGCTACTATCTTATTTTTTTTTTAACATATAATGTATTATTTCTTTCAGAGGTACAGGTCTGTGATTCAACAGTCTTACACAATTCACAGCACTCACCATAGCACATACCCTCCCCAACATCCATCACCCAGCCACCCCATCCCTCCCACCCCCCACCACTCCAGTAACCCTCAG
>NC_138385.1:20249232-20263723 GCF_054177405.1 Leptonychotes weddellii
TCTCAATGTGGTTTTGATTGGAATTTCCCTGATGGCTAATGATGATGAACATTTTTTCAGGCGTCTGTTAACCATTTGTATGTCTTCTTCAGAGAAGTGTCTTTTCATATCTTCTGCCCACTTTTTGACTTGATTATTTGTTTTTTGGGTGCTGAGTTTGAAAAGTTGTTTATAGATCTTGGATACCAGCCCTTTATCTGTAGCGTCATTTGCAAATATCTTCTCCCATTCTGTGGGTTGCCTCTTTGTTTTGTTGACTGTTTCCTTTGCTGTGCAGGAGCTTTTTGTCTTGATGAAGTCCCAAAAGTTCATTTTTGCTTTTGTTTCACTAGCCTTTGGAGATGTATCTTGAAAGAAGTTGCTGTGGCCAATGTCAAAGAAGTTACTGCCTATGTTCTCCTCTAGGATTTTGATGGATTCCTGTCTCACATGGAGGTCTTTCATCCATTTTGAGTTTATCTTTGTGTATGGTGTTAGAGAATGGTCGAGTTTCATTCTTCTGCATGTGGCTGTCCAATTTTCCCAGCACCATTTATTGAAGGGACTGTCTTTTTTCCATTGCATATTTTTTTCTTGTTTTGTCAATGATTATTTGACCATAGCCTTCTAATAGTTCAAGAGAAGTGGTGCTGAGTGGATTGAGACTCGTCTTCTTATGTCCTCTTACCTGACACAGACATGACACATTGTGGACTCACAGACTTTGCATTTTCTTTGTTAATGATTTATAGTAAAGAATAAAAATGGCATCCACAAAATTTAATTGTATTAACACAATAGATGTTGTTATTTACCTTTGCAGACATCCAGGACAGTATTTTTTAAAAAAGCTTAACACAATATAAAAAATGTGATACATATTTTTGCATGCTGAAATCTTATTTTGCATATGCTAAAAACCATTGCCATTTAATAATGGCCTACATTTTCCCCCTCTTCTTTTGTAAGATGCTCTCTGTTTTGAGAGTGGTAGTGGTCATGGTAATAATACATAAATTTCTATAATACTTTAGTGCAGATTTGTTTCAAATCTTTGTATTTTCTGAAAGAAAGTTTCCAGACATATAAGTATGGGTATCTGAGGAGCACAGCAGAGGAAAGCAGGGAGAAGAGGGAGAAGTTATGACATCACTAAAGAAAATATCTTTTAAGGGCGCCTGGGTGGCTCAGTTGGTTAAGCGACTGTCTTCGGCTCAGGTCATGATCCTGGAGTCCCTGGATCGAGTCCCGCATCGGGCTCCCTGCTCGGCAGGGAGCCTGCTTCTGCCTCTGACCCTCCCCCCTCTCATGTGCTCTCTCTCTCTCATTCTGTCTCAAATAAATAAATAAAAAATCTAAAAAGAAAATATCTTTTAGTACAAAGTGTCCAGAGACAGTCCTGAACAGACCTACAGATTTGTTTGTAAATTATTTAACACTGTCTTGGGTTTATTTTTTTAACATATATTTTTAAATTTTAGAATAGTTTTAGCTTTACAGATTTATTATGAAGTAGTATAGAGAGTTCCATATATATATCCCACACTAAGTTTTCTTAATTATTAATGGCTTATATTATCATGGTACTTTTTCATAATTAATAAACTAATATTGATACATTATCATTAACTAAAGATTATACTTGATTTTATTTCCTCCACTTTTCTCTACTACCCTTTTCTGTTCCAGGATTCCATTCCAGATACTACATTACCACATTTAGTCACTGAGTCTCCTTAGTTTCCTATTCTCTGTGACAGTTTCTCAGACTTTCTGTGCTTTCATTACCTTAACAGTTTTAAAGGTTACAGGTCAGGTACTTTATAGAATTCTCCACAGTTTGGATTTGTCTGATTTTTTTTCACAATTAGACTGTAGTTATAGGTTTTATTTATTTATTTATTTATTTATTTATTTAATTATTCAATCAATCATTTATTCATAACAGCATGGACTCATGGTCATTTTTTTTATACCTTGGGCTAAAATTCAGTACTATTTATTTATTTTTTTGTTCACATCATTCCAGCTTTGGACATTGGGAGCTCTTTTGGTGGGCTGCTATATCCCTTTTATGCCCACCATTTTTTTTTCATTTTCTTATTTAGCATTTTGTATTTTCTGGCACTAAAAGATGTTCTGAGTTAATCATATATATTTTCTACCTCAGTACTAGAACCAGCCATTTTTCTAAGGAAACCTGGAGAATAGCATTCGAAACCAAAATCTGATTGCTAGGTGTGCTTGTCACTACTTGGGCATCATTACTTCTAAGCCCTCTCAGGTGACAAAGCAAGGAAATGTTTGTGTGTATACTAACCTATATAAATAAACATATAGGTATTTCTATATGTAGCCATCTATCTCTGTCTTAAGTTAAACATGTGTTCATACTCATGTCTTTCACTCAAATTCACTACCAGATGGATCATAATAACTTCCTCCCCTTGCTTATCTATTAACGCACACTGCAACCATGAGAAACATGGCTCATACCATCCACCTTCCATTTAATTAATTGTTCAATTCCAGTATACATGTTCAGTGGTTTTAAAATTGTTAACTTGTACCGTATGGGGAACAATCTTATCAAATAGAGTACAGTACTTATATAAAGTTTATTTTGCCTTTATTCTTATAGACACCATTCATTTAAACAGTTATTTAAGTTAGAAACTTATTCCCCTATACATTTCTGTGACATTATTTAATACATTTGTGATGCAGTTAGATTGTTTTGTCACATTCTGAGCTCCATCATAGGATTTGTTCTGACTTCTTAAATGATACTTTAAAATTTTCAAAGTTTAGTTTAACTCATGCTATAAAAAGTTCAGTGAGTTTTGACAAATTAAGAGTATAAGGAATCTGCAATTATAACATTAGAAAGAATAGTTTCATTACCTAAAAAACCCTGTTTTTCAACTTTTCAATAACACTCTCCCTCTCTCCCCATCCCCTGGCAATCACTTATACTTGTCTATCTACATAGTTTGCCTTTTCCAAAATTTCTTATCATTAGAATCACATGGCATGTAGCTTTTTTAAGAATGGCTTTTTGGGGGCACCTGGGTGGCTCAGTCGTTAATCCTCTGCCTTTGGCTCAGGTCATGATCCCAGGGTCCTGGGATGGAGCCCCCACACCGGGCTCCCTGCCCCATGCGGGAAACCTGCTTCTCCCTCTCCCACTCCCCCTGCTTGTGTTCCTTCTCTTGCTTTGTCTCTCTCTGTCAAATAAATAAATAAAATCTTAAAAAAAAATGGCTTTTTTTACTTAGCAATATATATTTATCTGTTTCTTCATGTCTTGATATTTCTTTCTTTTTTTTTCTTTGTATAAGAAAAAGCCAAGAAAGTTGTTTGTTTCCTTGGTAAGAATAATGTGACTAATAAGTAAAAATGTCTATTTGCAGAAATATCTAATTACTGGAATAGATACAGAATCCTATTTAACTGCTTAAACTTAACTATAGGTTTATAATACATGAACATTTCTTTTTTTTTAAGCTTTTATTTATTTATTTGACAGAGAGAGAGAGCACAAGCAGGGGGAATGGCAGGCAGAGAGAGAGGGAGAAGCAGGCTCCCCGCCGAGCAGGGGGAGCCTGATGTGGGACTCAATTCCAGGACCCCAGGATCATGACCTGAGCCGAAGGCAGTTGCTTAACCAAATGAGCCACCCAGGCGCCCTAATACATGAATATTTCTTTTTTTTTTTTTTAAAGATTTTATTTATTTATTTGAGAGAGAGAATGAGAGAGAGCACATGAGGGGGGGAGGGTCAGAGGGAGAAGCAGACTCCCTGCCGAGCAGGGATCCTGATGCGGGACTCGATCCAGGGATTCCAGGATCATGACCTGAGCCGAAGGCAGTCGCTTAACCAACTGAGCCACCCAGGCGCCCTACATGAATATTTCTAATGCTCACCTAAATTATACAATGGCATTTCTCTTTTTCTGGATATTTTACTCTATGTAACTTATAAAAGTTTTGTTGAGTGTAGCTTATAAAAATTTTATCCATTAGGACTTTCAAATAGATTTTTAAAAGATCAGTCATTGACATTTGGCTAAGACCACATTGTATATACTTAAAAGAGGTTAATCTGTAAATTCTTCCTGTAAAAAGCATTCTTACTTCATCAGTAGCCACTTATTTTGAATCCAGAATGTAAAACTTTTTCTTTTATAGTTGAAAATGTAAAGCTTTTTCTTTTGTAATTTAGTTTTTTTAGGTGGGGGCAGGGGCAGAGGGAGCGAGAGAATCTTAAGCAGGCTCCACTCCCAGCATGGAGCCTGACATAGGGCTCGTTCTCACAACTCTGAGATCATGACTTGAGCCAAAATCAAGAGTCAGATACTTAGATGCCCCTGTAGTTGAATTTCTTTAATTGAAGTATTGTTGATGTACAATGTTATATTAGTTTTAGGCATACAACATAGTGAATTGACAAATTTATACATTACACAATGCTCACCAATGCTGACCAGAAAAATTATAGTTACCATCTGCCACCATACAATGTTTTTACAATATTATTGACTATATTACCTATGCTTTTTTATCACTCAGTAATATTCCAATGTATGGATGAATACAGTTTGTTTATTCATTCACTGCCAAAGGACATCTGGATTGTTACCACTTTTTGGCAATTATAAATAAAGCTGCTACAAACATTTGCATGCAGTTTTTTTTTTTTTTTTTGCTTGTTTTGTGGACATAAGTTTCTTAACTCAGTTGGGTAAATACCCAGGAGTATGATTATTAAAATGTATGATAAGACTGTGTTTAGTTATCTAAAAATTGGCAAGCTGTCTTCTAAAATGACTGTACCATTATGCATTACCATCTGAAATGAATGAGATTTCTTCTTGTTCCATATTCTTGCCAGCAGTTTATGCTATCAGTGTTTTAGATTTTAGCCATTTTAATAAGTGCATTGTTGTATCTCATTATTGTTTGAATTTGCAATTTCCTAATGACAAATGATGTTTAACATATTTTTCAATGTTTATTTGTCATATGTATATCTTCTTTGGCAAAGTGTTCAGATCTATATTGTCTTGTTTTATTATTCTTGAATTTTTTTTTTTTTAAAGATTTTATTTATTTATTTGAGAGAGAGAATGAGATAGAGAGCATGAGATGGGGGAGGGTCAGAGAGAGAAGCAGACTCCCCGCCGAGCAGGGAGCCCGATGCGGGACTCGATCCCGGGACTCCAGGATCACGACCCGAGCCGAAGGCAGTCGCTCAACCAACTGAGCCACCCAGGCGCCCTTATTATTCTTGAATTTTAAGGTGTGTGTATTTTAGATACAAGTACTTTAGCAGACATATGTTTTCAAATATTTTCTCCCAGGCTGTTGTCCTATTTTTCATTCTTTTTTATTTATTTTTATTTTTTTTAAAGATTTTATTTATTTATTTGACAGAGAGAGACACAGCGAGAGAGGGAACACAAGCAGGGGGAGTGGGAGAGGGAGAAGTAGACTCCCCGCTGAGCAGGGGGCCCGATGCAGGGCTCGATCCCAGGACCCTGGGATCATGACCTGAGCCGAAGGCAGACGCTTAATGACTGAGCCACCCAGGCGCCCCTCAAGTCAGTGTTTTACTTGGTAAACATGTCTGAGACCATGCATCCCTGGCTGCTAAGCACCATGGCGGACAGGCTAGAAAGGCAACAGCTTTATTTTGAGCAGGGGGCAAAGACAAGGCAGCACTTTATAGCTACATTGTAACTAGATCCTGCATCTATTTTTCATTCTTTTAATGGGATTTTCCACCAAGCATAAGTTTTTAATCTTTATTAAACTTTATTAAAAGTTCAACATCATTTTTTTCATGCATACTGATTTTGTGTTTTACATAAATATCACCAAACCCAAGATCATATTGATTTTCCTCTATGGTTTGTTTAAAAAGTTTTATAGTTTTGCATTTTACATATATGTCTATGATCCATTTTGGTTTAATAGTTGTGAAAGCTGCAAGGTTTATTTATAGGCTCTTCTTTTTGCATAACAGAACTCCAACTGTTTCAACACGCTTTGTTGAAAAGACTCATTTCTTCATCAAATTTTCTTTGTTCCTTTGTCAAAGATCAGTTGATTATATTTGTTTGGGTCTATTTCTGGGAATACCTATTTTGTCCCATTGATCTATGTTTCTACAATTTGGCCAATACCACACTGTCTGGATGACTGTAGCTTTATAGGTAGTCTTGAAATTAAATAGTGAATTCTCCCATTTTGTTTTCAATATTGCGTTGCCTACTCTAGATCTTTTTTTTCTTTTTATATAAATATTAAAATCAGTTTGTCAATATCTACAAAGCAGTTTGGTGGTATTTTAATTGTGATATCATTAAATACAGAGATCAAGTTGGAAAAAATTGACACAATATTGAGTCTTAATCCATGACATGAAATATATTTTTTATTAGATATTTAATTTCTTTTTTAATTTTTTAATTTGAGTATAGTTGACACATAATGTTACATTAGTTTCAGGTGTACAGTATTGTGATTCAATATTTATATACATTACAAAACAGACACCACATTGTCTAGTTACCATATAAATGTCTAGTTACCATATAAAGTTGTTACAATAGTACTGATTATATTCCCTATGCTGTGCATTATATCCCCTTGTCTTATTTATTTTATATCTAGAAGACTGTACTTCTTAATCCACTTCACCTATTTAGTCTATCTCCCATTTCCCTCCCCTCTGAAAACCATCAGTTTGATCTCTGTACTTATAAGTCTGTTTCTGTCCTGTTTTGTTTGCTCATTTGTTTTGTTGTTTAGATTCCACATATAAGTAAAATCATATAGTATTTGTCTCTCTTTGACTTATTTCACTTAACATAATACCCTCTAGTTGCATCATGTTGTCACAAATGACAAGATTTTATTCTTTTTATGGCTAATTACTATTCCATTATATTATTATTATAATCCATTATTCCATTATATATATATACATACACACACATACCACATCTTGTTTATATTCATCTATAGGTGAACACTTAGGTTGTTTCCATATCTTGGCTACTATAAATAATGCTGTAGTGAACATAGTGGTGCTCATAGTGGTAAATTAGTGTTTTCATTTTCTTCAGATAAATACCTAGAAATGGAGTTGCTGGATCATATGGTGATTCTATTTTTAATTTTTTGAGGAATCTCCATATTGTTTCCCACAGTGGCTGCACCAATTTATATTTCCACCAATGGTGCATGAGGGTTCCCTTTTCTCCACATTCTCACCAAAGCTTCTTGTTTCTTGTCTTTTTGATAAGAGCCATTCTAATATGAGATGATATTTTATTGTGGTTTTGATTTGCATTTCCCTGATGGGTAGTGAGCATTTTTTCATTTGCCTATTGGTCATAAGTATGTGTTTTGGAAAAATGGCCTCTGCCCATTTTTGATTGGATTGCTTAATTTTTTTGATATTGAGTTATATGAGTTCTTTATTTATTTTGGATGTTAACCCCTTATCAGATATATCATTGCAACTATCTTCTCCCATTCGTTAGGTTGCCTTTTTGTTTTGTTGATAGATTCCTTCATTGTGCAAAAGTCTTTAGTTTGATGTAGTCCCATTTGTTTATTTTTGCTTTGTTGCCCTTGCCTTCAAAAACAATATCACAAAGACCAATGTCAGAGAGCTTACTGCCTATGTTTTCTTCTATGTTTCAGGTCTTACATTTAAGTGTTTAACTCATTTTGAATTTATTTTTATATATAATATAAGAAAGTGGTCCAGTTTCATTCTTTTGCATGTAGCTGTCCAGTTTTCCCAGCATCATTTATTGAAGAGACTGTCTTTTCCCCCACAGTATATTCTTGTCCCTTTGTCATATATTAATTGATCATATATATAAGCATGGATTTACTCTGGGCTCTCTGTTCTGTCTCATTGATTTGTTTTTTTGTGCCTGCAACATCCTGTTTTGATTACTATAGCTTTGTAGTATAATTTGGAATCTGGGAGTATGCTTTTAGTTTTGTTCTTCTTTCTCAAGATTGGTTTGCCCATTTAGGGTCTTCTGTGACTCCATACAAATTTCAGGATTATTTGCTCTAGTTCTGTGTAAAATACCCTTGGTGCTTTGATAGGGATTATGTTGAATCTGTAGATTGCTTTAGGAAGTATGGACATTTTAACAGTATTAATTCTTTAAAGAAATTTATTTTATGTTGATTATTTGGGATATTCTACATAGACAATCACATCATCTATAAATAAAGATAGTTATATTTCTGTTTACATTTTACTTCCCTTTTTTCCCTCTTTCTGCACTAGTTAGGACTTCAACTACAATGTTGCATAAAAGTGGTCAGAGAGGATATTATTGCTTTGTTCCCAATCTTAAGGGGGAAAGTATTTAATTAACTAGAAAATATGTTATTTGAATGCTTTTGTACCTTATCAAATTGAGAAAGTTTCCTTCCTTCCTTAATTTGCTATAAGTTTTTTATCACAAATAGGGGTTGGATTTTGTCAAATGCTTTTCCTGCATCAATTGTTATCATATGATTAGCTTTCTTTAGTTTTAATGTGGTGGATTATATTGATTTTTAAATTTTATTTTATTTTTTATTTTTTTTTAAGATTTTATTTATTTATTTGAGAGAGAGAGAGAGAGCACATGAGAGGGGGGAGGGTCAGAGGGAGAAGCAGACTCCCTGCTGAGCAGGGACCCTGATGTGGGACTCGATCCCAGGACTCCAGGATCATGGCCTGAGCCGACGGCAGTCGCTCAACCGAGCCACCCAGGCGCCCTTGATTTTTAAATTTTAAACAAGCTTTGCATAACTGAAATAAATCCTACTTTATCATTATTCTTTTTAGATATTGTTGGATCCAATTTGCTATATTTTGTTGAGAATTTTGGCATCTATGTTCATGAGAAATATTGTTCTGCAGTTTTCCTTCTTTGTAATATCTTTATCAAGTTTTGTTTTTAGATTGATGAGTTGAGTTGTTGAATGAGTTGAGAAATTAGTTGAGAATGTTCCCACAGTTTCTGTTTTCTGGAAATAGAATGAATTGAGAAAGGTTACCACAGTTTCTATTTTCTGGAAACGGTTGTGGAGGATTCATATCATTTGTTACTTAAATTTTGGTAGAAGTCAATGGTCAAACCACACGGGAGTGATGATTTTGTTTTTGGCAGATTATTAATCATTTATTCGATTTCTTTTACAGATATAAGGCAATTGATATTATCTGTCTCCTGTGAATTTTGGTAGTTTGTGCCTTTCAAGGAATTGATCCATTTCATCTAGGTTATTAAATTTGTGTTTATACAATTGTTTATAGTATTCCTTTATTACCTTTCTTATGTCTTTGTCATCCATGGTAACATCTTTCTCTCTTTTCATTTCTGGTATATTTATGACTCTTTTTCTTTTCTCTTTTTAACTTTTTTATTGTGGATGTATAGAGAGATACATATATATATCTAGGTAACATACATATCTAACATATATATTATAAAATTTACCTGTTTACCTTTTTTTGAGTGTACAATTCAGTGGCATTAATTAAATTCACAATGTTGTACAACTATCACCACTATCTATTTCCAAAGCACTCCAGACAAAACTCTAGCCATAAGTAATAACTCTTCATTTCCCAATCACTTCAATCCTTAGTACACTCTAATCTACTTTCTGTCTCTAAGAAGTTGCCTATACTATATATTTTATATAAGTTAGTCATAAAATATCTATCCTTTTGTGTCTGGTTTATTTCATTTAGCATGTTTTGAAGGTTAATTCATAATGTAGCATGCTCCAGAATTCATACATTTTGATGGTTGAAAAATATTCATTGTATAGATATATCATATTTTGGTTATCCATTCATCTGTTAATGGACAGTTGGGTTATTTCTACCTTTTGGCTATTGTGAATAAGGCCGCTGTGAACATTGGTGCAAAAATATCTCTTTGAGTCCATATTTCTTTTGAGTATACATCCAGAAATGGAATTACTATCATATGGTGATTTCATATTTAGCTTTATGAGAAACCACCAAACTGTTTTTCTACAGTGGATTCACCATTTTACATCCCTACCAGCGATGCATGAGGGTTCCAATTTTTCCACATCCTCACCAACTTGTATTTTTTTTCCTTATACTCATCTTAGTAAGTGTGAAGTGGTATTTCATTATGATCTTAATTTACATTTACCTAAAGACTAGTGATGTTGGGCATTGCCATGAACTGAATGCTTGTGTACCCCCCCCAAATACACATGTTTAATAATAATCCCTAATGTAATGATATTTGGATATGGGGGCCTTTGGGAGATGATTAAGTCATGAGGGCACAGCCCATAAATATGGAATTAGTGCCCTTATAAAAGAGATCTCAAAAGAGCTCCCTTACCTTTTCTACCATGCAAGGACATAGCAGGAAGACGATGGTCTATGAAACAGAAAGCAGGACTCTACCAGATATTGAACCTGTAGGCACCTTGTCGGACTTCCTAGCCTCCAGAACTGTGAGAGATACATTTCTTTTGTTTATAAGCTACCCAGTTTATGACATTTTGTTTTAACACCCTGAACTGACTAATACAAGGAGTCTTTGGGTGAGCTTCTTGGCCATTTGTATATCCTTTTTAGAAAAATGGTCTGCCCAAGTCCTTTGCACATTTTTTTATTAGGTTGCTTTTGTTGTTGGATTGTAGGATTTTTTAAAATATATTCTGGATATAAAGTCTTAGTTATAGAATTTGCAAATACTTTTGTGTATTCTGTAGATTTTTTTTTACTTTCTTGATAATGTCTTTGATGAACAAAAGATTTCAATTTTGATAAAGTCCAATTTATCTTTTTTGTTTTGTTGTGTTTTTGTGTCTTGTGATTTTGGTGTTATATCTAAGAATACATTGCCAAATCCCAAAACATGAAGATTAACCTTTATTTTTTCTAAGATTTTTATGGTTTTAATTATTATATTTAGGTTATTGGTCCATGTTAAGTTAATTCTGTGAGGTAGTAGCCTGAATTACTTTACATGTGGAAATCCAGTTGTTCAAACACATTTATTTATTGAAGAGACTGTTCTTTCCTCTCCGAGTGAACTTCAAACCTTGGTCAAAAGTCAATTGGCCATTGATGGGTGCCTGGGTGGCTCAGTCACTTAAGCATCTTCCTTCAGCCCAGGTCATGATCCCAGGGTCCTGGGATCGAATCCTGCATCAGGCTCCCTGTTCAGCGGGGAATCTGCTTCTCTCTCTCCCTCTGCTCCTCCCCCCTGCTTGTGCTCTCTCTCTCTCTCAAATAAATAAAATCTTTTTTTTTAAAGTCAATTGGCCATTGATATATTAATTTACTTCCAGACACCCATATTTATGCCATTGGGTTCTATGTCTGTCCTTACACTCTTTTGGGATTACTGTAGATTTGTAGCAAGATTTGAAATCAGGCTGTAGGAGTTCCCAACTTTCTTTTCTTTTTCAAGATTGTTTTGACAATTTGGGACCCCTTGCAATTTCATATGAATTTCAGATTAGCTTTTCTATTTCTGAAAATAAACAGACTGTTGAAAATTTCATAATTGTGTTTATTTGTAGATCACTTTAGGCAATATTAACATCTTAACAATTTTAAGTCTTTCTACCTATGAACACAAGATGTCTTTCCATTTATTGTCTTCTTCAATTCCTTTCAGCAATGTTTTATTATTTTTAGTAAACAAGTCTTTCACTGCCTTGGTTAAATATCTGTCTGTTAATTGGCATGTTTAGATCATTCATAGTTAAAGTGATTATTGATTATTGATTAATTTTGATTTATACCAACAATTTTTTTTTGAGAGAGAGAGAGAGAGTGTGTAGGAGTCAGAAGGAGAGGGAAAAGAGAATATTAAGCAGGGTCCATGCCAGCATGAAGCCCAATGTAGGGCTCCATCTCACGACCCTGAGATCATGGCATGAGCCAAAATCAAGAGTCAGATGCTTAACTGACTGAGCCACCCAGGGGCCCCTATATCAACAATTTTTGTAACTTTTTTCTATTTATTGCCAGAGGCTTCTTTTTCTGCCTTCTCTGGTTTTAATTGAGCATTTTATAAGATTCTAATTTATGTCCTCCTTTAGCATATTAATTATACATATTTTTAATAAAACTTAGATGTTGCCCTAGAGTTTACAATACACATTATTAACTAATCTAAGTATACCTTCAAATAACATCATTACACCTCTTGTGTAGTGCAGATAACTTATAACAACATATTCCCATTTCCTCCCTCCCCTCCTTTATAATATTATTGTCATTCACTTTCATTTTCCATGATCTATAATCACTTGATATATCATTACTATCACCATTTCAACAGTTGCCTTTTAGATCAATTAAGAATAAGAAAAATAAAATACTTTATTTCACCTTTATGCCTTCTCTGATGCTCTTCCTTTCTTTATGTCAATCCACGTCTGACATATATTTTTTTCTTTCTTCCTGAAGAAAATATTTTAACAATTTCCTGCAAGGCAGGTCTGATTGCAATAAATCATCTTTATTTTTGTTCTCTGCGAAGGTATATCACTTTTACTTTTGAATGATAATTTCTCTGGAAATTTTAGTTTGGTGGAGTTTTTTTTTCTTTTAACACTTGAAATATTTCATTCAGTTCTCTTCTTGCTGGCATGGTTTCTGATGATAAGTCTGTTTTAAGTATTATCTTTGTTCCTCTAAAGATTTGTTTTACCTCTAGCTCTTTGCAAGATTTTTTTTCTCTCTTTAGTTTCTGCAGTTTGAATATAATATGCCTAAGTGGTTTTGTTTTGTTTGGTTTGATTTGGTTTGGTATTTATTCTGCCTAGTGTTATTTGTGCTTCCTGGATCTGTAGTTTGAGTTCCATCATTAATTTTGGAAAGTTTTAGACTATTATTTCTTCAAATACTTTTTATGCTCTATTCTCTCTTTCTCCTATTATTTCAATTAAATATGGTACATGTTTCAAAACTATTCTACAGTTCTTGGATATTTTATTTTTATTTATTTATTTATTTATTTATTTATTTATTTTTAAATATTTTATTTATTTATTTGAGAAAGAGAGAATGAGAGACAGAGAGCACGAGAGGGAAGAGGGTCAGAGGGAGAAGCAGACTCCCCGCTGAGCAGGGAGCCTGATGTGGGACTCGATCCCAGGACTCCAGGATCATGACCTGAGCCGAAGGCAGTCACTTAACCAATTGAGCCACCCAGGTGCCCAGATACTTTATTTTTAAATATTTATTCCTTTTACTCTCTGCATTTTAGTTTGGGAAGTTTCTATAGACCTATCTTCAAGATCACTAATTCTTTTCCTTGACATAGTTGAATTACTGAAGAGCCCATCAAAGGCATTTTTTATTTCTATACAGTGTTGTTATTATTGTTGTTTTCTAAGATTCCCTTTTATTCTGCCTTACTGCTTACATTACCCATCTGTTTCTTGCCATTTGGCTTCATTTCCACTAGAACTCTTAACTTTTTAATCATGGTCATTTTAAATTCTTTTCTGATGATGTCAATACATCTGTCATATCTGAATTTAATTCAGATGCTTACTTTGTCTCTTTAAAGTATATTTTTCCGGGCGCCTAGGTGGCTCAGTTGGTTAAGCGACTGCCTTCGGCTCAGGTCATGATCCTGAAGTCCCGGGATCGAGTCCCACATCGGGCTCCCTGCTTGGCGGGGAGCCTGCTTCTCCCTCTGACCCTCCCCCATCTCGTGCTCTCTCTCTCTGTCTCATTCTCTCTCTCAAATAAATAAATAAAATCTTTAAAAAAAAAAAGTATATTTTTCCTTACCTTTTGGCTTGCTTGTAAATTTTTGTTAAAAGCTAAACATGTTGTTTTGGGTAATAGAAAATGAGGCAAATAAGCTTTCAGTGTAAGGTTTTATGGTATACTAGTTAAGATTTGGGTTTTGTTTGATGTTTGCTGTAGCTATATGTGCCAGAGACTTCAAATTTCTCTAATATCTTTGTTTATTTTTCCCTTCTTAACTTTGTGTTTCTCCAACTACCCCTTAGAAAACATATGTCTTGCAGCTCTTTCAGTTATACTCCAGTGGCATTATGTTGAAGTTCTGTTGGTGTATGGTAAAGTGCAGATAGCTGTGTCAGTTTACTTTCAATCTATGAAATGGGAATAATAATACAAATCAAAACCTCAATGAGATACCACCTCACACCAGTCAGAATGGTTAAAATTAACAAGTCAGGAAAGGACAGATGTTGGCAGGGATGCAGAGAAATGGGAACCCTCCTACACTTTTGGTGGAATGCAAGCTGGTGCAGCCACTCTGGAAAACAGTATGGAGGTTCCTCAAAAAGTTGAAAATAGAGCTACCATATGACCCAGCAATTGCACTACTGGATATTTACTCAAAAGATACAAATGTAGGGATCCGAAGGGTTACGTGCTCCCCAATGTTTAGAGCAGCAACATCCGCAATAGCCAAACTATGGAAAGAGCCAA
>NC_138385.1:20263823-20269094 GCF_054177405.1 Leptonychotes weddellii
TATCATATGATCTCACTGATATGAGGAATTCTTAATCTCAGGAAACAAACTGAGGGTTGCTGGAGTGGTGGGGGGTGGGAGGGATGGGGTGGCTGGGTAATGGACATTGGGGAGGGTATGTGCTATGGTGAGCACTATGAATTGTGTAAGACTGTTGAATCACATACCTGTACCTCTGAAACAAATAATACATTATATGTTAAAAAAAAAAACAAAAAGAAGAAGGAGATAGCAGGAAGGGAAAAATGAAGGGAGGGAAATCGGAGGGGGAGATGAACCATGAGAGACTATGGACTCTGAGAAACAAACTGAGGGTTCTAGAGGGGAGAGGGGTGGGAGGATGGGTTAGCCATGGGTATTAAAGAGGGCATGTAGTGAATGGAGCACTGGGTGTTATACACAAGCAATGAATCATGGAACACTACATCAAAAACTTATGATGTTGGGGCACCTGGGTGGCTCAGTCACTAAGTGTCTGCCTTCGGCTCAGGTCATGATCCCAGTGTCCTGGGATCGAGCCCCGCATCGGGCTCCCTGCTCCACGGAAGCCTGCTTCTCCCTCCCACTCCTCCTGCTTGTGTTCCCTCTCTCGCTGTGTCTCTCTCTGTCAAATAAATAAAATCTTTAAAAAAAAAAAACTAATGATGTAATGTATGGTGATTAACATAACAGAATAAAAAAAGAAAAATAATAATACTAGATGTCTGATAGAATTGTTATGAGAATTAAATGAGAAAATATGAGCAATGTACATTAAAAAGTGCCTAGCACAATGAAAGCTCTCAGTAAATGTTACCTACTGTTATTATCATTATCATCATAATCCTATTTGTGAAATATGGTGGGAACACTGCATGTGATAAGGATGGCAAGAACCTTTTTTGCCATATTAAGAGACATATTAATTTGCAGTTTACCTTGTGCAGTTTACCTCCTTAGTGACAAGGAACAATTTTGGATATTTTCTGATTATGTGTATGATTTGTGATTGCATTGAGTGTTGTACTGGATTTGGATAGATTTACACTTTTTTAAAATTTTGTTTCTTGGTTTGTTTGTTATTCCTTCTTTCCTTCATTATTTAGCCGGAAAATATTAGCTTCCTAGTATGTTCCAGCATTAAGCCAGACCTATGCTAAGTTCTGAGACTACAGAGTGAAAAATGTGTAATTCCCATCTCCGAAGTTCACAGCTGGGGGAAAGTTGGGACAGAAGATAAAAAATAATAAAAATATAATGCCATAAATATTACTGAAGTCACTTTTAAAGTGCTATGGGGTTACACTTAAAGGAAAGCGAAGGACAACTAATTGTGCGTAGGTTAGTCAAGAAAAGTCTTCCCAGAGAAGATGACTTTTTAGCCAAGTCTTGAACAATATCAATGATTTTTTCCAAGCAATTAGAAACAGCAAGGAGATATGAAAGATCATTTAGTATGTGTATGTGCATGCATGTGGGTGTGTGCATGTGTGTGGGAGGGTGTGTGGATGTGTGTACCATAAATAGAAGTTTAATATGGTTGGGATGTTAGGATATAGGGATATTTAGGACACTGGATGGTTATTATCTATAAATGTAGGTAAGGGCTTAATCAAAGTATTTTGTATGTTTTGCTAAGAATATTATACTTTATCCTGTAGCTTATAGACAGCATTAAAAGATTTTATGTCAGATTTGGCTTGCAAAGGTCTGATTTGTTTACTCTGGCTATAGAATAAGATTATGTAATCCATATTCTTGAAAGAGCACTCTGGTGATTGCAGTAATAACTGGAAAAGGAACATGGAATGCCAGGAATACCAGTGAGAAGGATTTGTAATAATCCAAGTGGAAAATAATAAGAACCAACACTTACACAGTGGCAAAGGAAAAAAATAGAGTAGTATTTTTACAGGACATGGTAACTGACTAGATGTAGAGAAAAGGAATTTTAGAGTCAAAGATGATTCTAGTTTTCTAGTTTGGATAAATAAGCGGAGTGTGAGTTAGAGAGGAATGGGGAAGAGATTAATGGAAGACTGAACTTGAGAGAAACAATTGCATAATGAAAGCCTCAATACAGGGTGAGAACTTAGGATCTCAGATCCACATGACTTCAAATGTTTACAGCTCTAGAACTCTCAGAAGTTATAAGACCCAACATATAGATATAAATCCTGAGAATTATAAAAGCAACAAAACACAAATCATTGAAAATCCACATCCCTATCAAAATGTCAAGCAAATAGAAAAATTTAAAAATTCAGTTAAAGCTCTGTACCCATTTCTATTTTAAATTCTTATAATAGAAAAAAAATAATACCACAACATTCTCTTTTGGTTTTGAGAAAGATCTTGAAGGTACTTTTTGGACAATTTCTTGCTGAACCTAATTGCCACTCATGCCTTAATATGTGTTTGTTTGTTTTTTTCTTAATGCAGTTTACAGAACAAATGTCTTCACCCGCCCCCCCGCCCCAAGTAAAGGAAATCGTTACATAGCAAGTGGCGTTTCAATTACATAGCATAATTAAAAAAAACAGTATCAACTATCTAGAGAATAAATTGAGCCTCAGGACTATTATGTTGTCACATACTTCCAGTTTAATGCTTTTTTAGTGACCACTCAAAGTACTCTTACTGTCTTTATGTACTCTACTGTTTCATTTCTGTGTTGAATTTAACCTTTTCAGATTAAAAGTAGTCTCTTTCGTATTTTGTCATATCTTCCTAAGTAGAGAAGAAATTGGAGCAGACAGCTTTAATAACTTTACATACAGTAAGGAAACCAGGCACAGGCAGAATATAAAAAAGTAATCTAAAATTCAGCACTTTAAGTGCTGAGAGCTTGAAAATGACTAAGGTGTTATAGCTTAATAACATCTTTCTGGAATCACATTTTGCACTAAAAAAAAAAGGAGGAAATGCAACTTGTGACTTGTGGTACAGTATATTGCCCTTCTGAGGATAATCTTCTGCTTATTCATTATTACGTGCAACTTGCTTAGAAGGAAGTTCAGGTTTAAATTAGCATTTGCAGATTATTGGAATTCTAATTTACAGTAAGTAAGGTTAGTAATTAAAACCAGTTTTGTCTGGTACTAAAGTGTTGTGGGGACCTTCTTGGTATATTCAAAACTAAATATTAAGAAAGTTCTTTTTAAAAAAATAGGAAATTATTTTTGTTTCACTATAAAAGAAACTGTTACAAGCAACTTGAGAACAAGTGTAATGTTTTGAATTCTGTATTTTTTTCTTGTGTTTTGCTGATAGGAATCATTTGATGATAGGTGATGGAATCTAGATTAAAATGTTCTGAGTCAGGTACCTGGTTAGTCAGTAGAGCATGTGACTCTTGATCTCAAGGTCATGAGTTCAAGCCCCATGTTACACATGGGGATTATTTTTTAAAAAAATAAATAAAATGATCTCAAAGTAATCAGATCATTAAAAAAAGTTTTGATCTGAATATTCATTTTTTAATTTTTTGTAAACATAGTAAACATGATGCGAAACTTGAAAAGAAAGCAATTACAACAATCTCAATTCTTTCTCCGATCCCATCATAGTTTAACCTTCCAATGTTCTCATGACCTTAGACTTGAGTGGAGGCAAGAGGAAAAAAAAGTTAGGAAAATAAGTATAAACTATTAAAATCTATATGAAAGATGGGATTAAAGCTTCCTTCAACTGCATAACTATTTTTTTAAAGATTTTATTTATTTGACAGAGAGAAAAACAGTGAGAGAGGGAACACAAGCAGGGGGAGTGGAAGAGGGAGAAGGAGGCTTCCCGCGGAGCAGAGAGCCCGATGCGGGGCTCAATCCCAGGACTCTGGGATCATGACCTGAGCTGAGGGCAGATGCTTAATGACTGAGCCACCCAGGCGCCCCATAACTATTATTAAAATGACTTCTACCTCATTTACTGGATTAACCCATGCTTTTGATAACGAGTCTAATTGGGTGTTGTTTATGTATTCCAGGACTATAATGTGATAGCATTCAAAAACTTGGAGATAAGGTAAATAAAGTTTTCTTGGAGAGGCAAACAGCAAAATCAGCACCTAATGGATCAGAACAGAGATAAGCAAAGTCACCTAAAGGAAAGAGAAATTGGCTGTCAGGTCTCTAAAACTGGATTTTATAATGTTCTAAATATAAATTAATGAATTAACAATTTATTTTTTTCCTCTATTCTTATGTTCAGTTTAGTTAGTACAAAATAGTAATTCATTGGGTTTTGACAATTGCTGGTGTCTTCTAATCAGAAGGACACATTCAGCACAACCTACCCTCAACTAAAGCAGATTTCTACTTTTGCATCACTAGAGATATAGCACTTAAAATTAATCTCTTTCTTTGAACATAGGTCACAACGGGACTGAAGAATGGTAAAGAGCTTTAGGTTTGGTGGGCTCATTCAGGTCAGATTGATTTTTAAGACAGTAATACAAAAACCTCAGGTAATAATAACAATTAGTTATACACATATTGGCTTATTTAATCCTCATAATGATCCTATATGATAATCACTGTCACCAGGCCCATTCTGCGAAGTGAAAGCTGAAAAAAAGAGGGGCTAAGTAACTTGCTCAATGTAATACAGCTATTGAGTGAAAGAAACAGAATTTAAACTGAGGCACTCTTGCTATAGAAGCTGTACTTTTTTTTTTCTTTTAGTAAATTCTACATGCAGCATGGGGCTGGAACTCAGTACCCCCACCCAGAGATCAAGAGTATCCTGCTCCACCGACTGAGCCAGCCAGATGCCCCCAGTGGCTGTAATCTTAACTGTCATGCTACTTTATCTCTATGGCCTAATAATGTGTACACAGTAGGTACTCACAAAATATATGTTGACAAATGAATCTAATATGATGTTTTATTTATGTGAAATACATTATAGTTTTCAAAATGACTTTCTTTTTTTAAATTTTTATTATGTTATGTAAGAAACCATACAATACATCATTAGTTTTTGATGTGGTGATCCACGATCCATTGTTTTCCTATAACACCCAGTGCTCCATGCAGTATGTATGTGCCCTCCTTAATACCCATCACCGGGCTAACAAATCCCCCCTCCCATCAAAACCCTGTTTGTTTCTCAGAGTTCATAGTCTCTCATGGTTCATCTCGCCCTCCAATTCCCCCACCCTCATTTTTCCCTTCCTTCTCCTAGTGTCCTCCATGCTATTCCTTATGTTCCACAAATAAGTGAAACCATATGATAATTGACTTTCTCTGCTTGACTTGTTTCACTTAGCATAATCTCCTCCAGTCCCATCCA
>NC_138385.1:20269594-20281283 GCF_054177405.1 Leptonychotes weddellii
TTGCCAGGCCTTTCTGGCTTGCCAGGTCTCTGTGGATAGGTCTGATGTTATTCTGTTGTCCTCCCTCTGTTCGTAAGGAATCTCTTCCCTCTAACTGCCCTTAAGATGGTTTCCTTGGTTCTAAGATTTGCAAGTTTTACTATTACATGCAGGGGTGTTGGCCTGTTTTCCTTGATCTTGGGAGGGGTACTCTCTGCCTCTAGGATGCGAATGTTTGTTTCATTCCCCAGATTAGGGAAGTTCTCAGCTACAGTTTGCTGAAATACATCTTCTAGTCCTCTCTCTCTCTCCACTCCCTCCGGGATTCCAATGATTCTGACATTGGAATGCTTCATGGTGTCACTTATTTCTCTGATTCTATTTTCATGGATTCTGAGTTGTTTTTCCCTGGCCTCCTCTTTTCCCTTTTTATCTATTATATTGTCTTCCAGGTCGCTTATTCGTTCTGCCTCGCTTACCCTAGCTGTTAGATTATCTAGATTGGATTGAATTTCATTGATAGCATTTTTAAGTTCTGCCAATTCAGCTTTCATTTCTGCCCTTAGAGACTCTATGTTGCCATTAAGTGATTTCTCCATTCTAGCCATTGTCTTCACAATTGCTAGTCTGAATTCCATCTCCGACATCTTGGTTATACCTGCATCCATTTGTAAATCTGCAGCATAAGTCATAATCTCTGAGTCTTTTCTATTTTGGGGGCTCCTCCTCCTAGTCATTCTGTTGATGGGTGTTTGTGGGAATGTATAGAGTCCAAATTATTGACCAGAACCCAAGAAAGATGCACCTGTTTTCTTGGGACCTTAGGGTTGCTGGCCTCTTGTTTTCCCAGCCTGTCTTCTGGGGGAGGGTTCTGCCACACTGTTACTTAGGCAACCCTGTTTGGGCGGAGTTGCCTTGCCCCCCTGTGTTGGGGGATGGGTCAGCGGGAATCAGTTTTGGGGGCTTTTGTTCTCTGGCGGCTTTCCCTGCAGCTTTCCACATCTCTTCCGAGAATCAGAGCAGAAGAGACCATTTCCAACCCTCTGCCTCAGAGCAGAGAGACCACAGTCTGTTCTTCAGTGAGCTCTCCAGGCCACACTGTCTCCATTTCTGTCCATGCTGCTATAAACTGTAGCATCCTAGGTTGTGCACCCCTCCGCAGTGCTCTCAGTCCTGCCTCCAGGTCGGAGCACATCTCTCCCCTTTGTGCTTCTAAAACTGCCAGCCACCCCCAGATCACACGCACAACCCGCTGTTCTGGGTTTCCACCCTGGGGGCTGCCGTAAAGTCCTTTTTCCACCACTACTGGTCTGCGAATCTGTGCCCCGTCCCCAGCATGTGAGGCTGTCGCTCACCAGCGGTGTAGGATCCCCACGGCCAAGCACCCTCCCGCTGCTGTTTATCCTCCAATATCTGCCCATGGAATCACGGCTCCCCACTTCATACCTCAAAACCAACTGCCTGTGATATTCTGTTTGTTGAGATCCAGATCTTCTTACATCTCAGGCTGGTTTCGTAGGTGCTCAGAGTGGTCTGATAGATATCCAGCTCAATTCTGGGGACCAGTTGAAATAGGGTCCCCCACTCCTCCGCCATCTTTTCTATAATATCTCAAAATGACTTTCTATCACTTATATTGTTTTTCCCCCCTCAGGAATCTGTGGGTATGCTGGAGAAGTAAACTTAACTTGCATTTAATAGAGAAGAAACCTGATAACCTGGTAGTTGGATTACAAAAAGAAATAAGGTGGGGCACCTGGCTGGCTCAATCCATAGAGCATGGGACTCCTGATCTCAGAGTCATGAGTTCAAGCCCCCACATTGAGGGTAGAGCTTACTTAAAATGAAAAAAATTAATAATAATAAGGTTCATTTACTGCCTTGAAGTGCAGAGAATAAGATGGGAGGAAAGATGCCTAAACAAATAATTTTAAGAAAACTGGTAAGAGCTCTGATGACAGACAGAGTGAACTATAAGAGTAATATGTATTCTTCTTATTATTATTATTGTTATTGTTATTAATGACAGGAGATATGTTTGTTTTCCTTCATGCTTTTCTTATTGCCCATCTTTGTGGTATGTTCAAAAAAGGGTTTATTGTGTTCCTAATATTGAACCAGATTTATTTGGAAGATGGAAAAGTTATCAACTGAGAAATGTGTATCAGAAGTAAAATTCAAAATAAGACCTAGATACCTTAGGTTATGTTGAAGTGGGTTGAGTTTGAAGTTCTCTGGAATATCCAGATGGAAGGTTTAGCAGGCAGTTTGAAATATAAAATACATTTATGATTAATCAATGTGATAGTGCTAGGAGTCAGTCAACTCATTAAGAAAAAAAAGGTGGGCAGAATGTTGGAGATCAAAATATTTTTAGGGGGAAGAAGAATGGAGGAATCCATGATTGACACAAAGAAGAAATCAAAGAAGGGCAAAGAAAACATGAGTGCACTATCATGGAAACCAAGTGATAAAAATAGTTCCAAGTAGAGAAGAGTTAACAATGCCAAGTACTAAAAAGAGATCAAGAGGCTATGGACATAGATACATCCATTAAATACCATTAGCTCCCTAATTTCGGTGAGAATATTCAGGAGGATAAGAGGACAGGAATCACATTTGAAGAGCTTGAAGTGTCCAAATATATGGTCTGGAATTATCAGTGGAAATAAGGAGAACATTAATTCTTCCTGTTTGTCCAAGAAGAAGACATAGTCTTTTTTGGAATATGTAGTCAAGAGTGGCAGTGTCAGTAGAAAGCCAAATTTTAATTAAGTCAAAGACGTTTTAAAAAGTTTAAGAAAGATGCTAAATATTTAATAAAGTTGTTGGCAACAAAATGGGGGACATCAAGGAGCACAGAATAAGGTGCTAATTTAAAGTTCAATGGGGAAGGGCAAGTGAAACTAGAAAGTAAAATTGAGCTTAATTTAAGAAGGCTACTAGATAACTTAGCTTAAACCATCCAATACCTAGATGTTTCAGTGTTTCAATCATTTAGTTGAATGCATAGAATTCGAGATACTTCCGTATCACACTGAATTTATTCTCTATGTAATATGCTAAGGAGTAAGTTAAAACATGTTTAGAACCATGAGGTAGTGCCTTTCTGAATTAGTCCCTGATGGTCTAGAAAAGTTTATTTTTGAAGTTGTCATATGTTTAATTAGGAAAAAGTCATGATGATGTGATTTTCTTTTTATTTTTAAGAAACCCTTTATTTTTAAGCTAAGATCAAAATAAAATAAATTATAAAGGGTAAGCATTAAGTTAAATATGTGGTTTTTGCCCTTCAAAATTTGCTAAAACTTTCCTTCATATATGGTAAAATTTTTAGACTTTAGGGTTATGGATTTACTTTATACCCTTTTGAATATAGCACCAGTCAACCCACAGCACCTGTTTTGATCCTTAGTATTGTAACAGAATAAAATAAATATAATTTATATGTTTATGTTTATTAGTCTGTTACATCATTTAAAGTTGAGAATTCAATTAAGAACACTCTCAGAATGATTTAATTGGAGCTAGATTTTTTAGTTTGCATTTTCTTGAAAAATCAGATCATTTCTGAATATATATCAAGCAAAATCATTTTATATGATATTT
This sequence comes from Leptonychotes weddellii, assembly GCF_054177405.1. Taxonomy (NCBI): domain Eukaryota; kingdom Metazoa; phylum Chordata; class Mammalia; order Carnivora; family Phocidae; genus Leptonychotes; species Leptonychotes weddellii. The sequence continues at coordinate 20,273,183 of NC_138385.1, forward strand.
TTCAAGTACATATTTCAAGTAAACACCCCTCTGTGGTAATATAAACTGTCATAAATCATATTTCTGAAAGTTACATGCACAATATATCATTAAATATGGGCACACAAATAAGTAAAGTGCATGGTTTATTTATGTAATTATTCAGGAAATTCAACATTGGTTTCTAGTGCAATAAAAAAAAGGATGCTGTCAGAGGATATAAAGCACACTGCTCCATCAGGAACATTGCTTTAATCTGGAAGCAGCTATAATTTAAGAACTGGAGGTTGAGTCTCGTCATACATCTGCTTGTTAATATCATTTCCCTACTGCTATTTGTTTACAGACTTTGTTTTGATTTGGAGAATTACAATGTCCATAACAGAGCTTCTCAATCCTTTATTTTTATTTTTTTCTAAACTGTACCAACAATGAATTGTGGCATTCTATATTATAACTATACCTGCCATTACAAAGTGATAAATGAGCCAGGGAATTGGAAGTTGGATTTTTTTCTCCCTGATTGATTCAAACCCAGACTATATCAGATAAAATTAGGAAAAAAATACAGCATTTAAGGTTTTATTATGATAAATTACTGATTGAGAAGTCCTTAATAATGCATAAACAATATTTTTTCATGAAACAGCATAGTTATTCCTTCTATGTCTTAGTAAAAACGCAAAGCATTCACTGAAAATTGATTCAGTTACTCTTTGGTTAACTATGTAACTAGAACTTAGAAACCACATCAGAAGCTGCTAGTACTTCTATATTTAATTGCTATAGTGTGCACTTGTTGATGATACAGGATTTAGCTGCTTACAGGTATCATTCTTTATGTAATTTTCATAGGGACTCTGTCCAAGGCATACACCTGTTCAGAGCTTGGACAAAGACATTAATTCAGTATTTTTCCATAGAAATATATTTTATTCCATCATATTTAAACATATATCAGCTCTTTCTACCTTTGATTAGAAAATAATCTGGCATAGATTTAGGTTTAATTATGTTTCAAAAGTATTAAAAAGATCAGTGCACATATCTTTGAAGACTATATTTCTGTGTACATTCAAAATGAAATAGCAACACAAGTGTCAATCAATAAAGACCAAGTAGGTTGGCCATTGTAAGGTTGATTTAGTGTTATACAGAATTAGCAAAAATTAATAAGCAGCAATTCCACTTAGTTACCACTAGTTCAGACTTTCAGATCAGTGATGTTTTTATTCATGTTGGAATTCCCTTTGTGATTGAATAATAAAGGCTGAAGGTATTCACATACCATTCAGTTTCCTCAAAAATATATCACTGAAGCATATTGCATATGTTAAGAGGAATTTAACATGGATCTTAGGATTGCAAAATAGTAGCAACTTATTCCAGATGAAACTGAATTTGGCATTCTGTATTTAATAAAAAAGTAGAAACTCCTAAAAGGCAAGGGTTATGACTTAAAATTCTCTGTAGCCACTGAAATTCTTAAGACTCAATATATGCATTTTGATTGAGAATGTCCTACCAGTGAGATTAAAAGGTTTACCACACATGAGTTCAGATATTTCACCCAGTTCATACCAAGGCATGTATCATACCGTGTCAAAGTGAAGACATGCTTTGGAGATTATCAGTATCCTCTTACCACTCAACAGACATAGGCAATTTGTTGGGCATAGTTCAAGATGGAATGACATCATTGAAGTCTGTTTTTTATTGCTAGTGATATTTCCCCCCTCCACTAATAAGTCAAATTCAACTAAAGCAGGGGTCCCGTGTATTGTATGTGTACTGTGTGAAAGGCATTCTTATTGTTTTTCATTCATGAAAATTTAATTAATGTGTACAAGTGGGAGGTGGATAATGAGATTTGGGGAAAAACTCCGTGTGTGTGTGTGTGTGTGTGTGCATGTGTGTGTGTGTGTGTAGAGACAGAGAGACAGAAAAGGAGAACATTTGTCAGGCAAACAATTTATTACAATGTCAGCATGTGTCATGATAAAATATATCTCTTTAACAGATTTCAGTGTTTTCTGTTATATTTTTTTAAACTTTTTGAGTAGTAAGAAAAATAGAATGAATTGAAAAGAAACATAACAACTTTTAAAAGCTTAAAACGTTCCAAAAAGTGTGTCACAAACCTTACATAAACAAATTCTAAGAAAAAGTATACAATTTATTGAAACTACAGTTGGAAAAAATTGGTATTCTTACAAAATGTCTTTTACTTCATGTTCTCATATTTTTTTTTTGTAATAAGCACATTTTATACTCAAGTATACAGAGTCACTATGAAGTCCAGAAACAGATGAACCACATAGGTTTTTTTATCTTATATGATTAGTTAAATGACATTAAATGGTATATTTAACATGATATCCCTCATTAGGAATGCTTAAGACAATGTGTTATGAAAAACCAAAATGGACATTGTATATTAATGCATTTCCATTCATCTCAGAACACATACTCATGACGTACTGCCTCGCATAGTTTGTCTCTGATTTCCCCTGAAGATCCTGTGTTATTAGTATATCTCAGAAGTATCAAGTAGATACAATAGGTTTAAGAAATAAAATAATATTGGGGCGCCTGGGTGGCTCAGTTGTTAAGCATTTGCCTTCAGATCGGGTCATGATCCCAGGGTCCTGGGATCAAACCCCACATGGGGCTCCCTACTCCATGTGAAGCCTACTTCTCCCTTTCTGACTCCCCCTGCTTGTGTTCCCTCTCTTGCTGTGTCTCTCTCTGTCAAATAAATAAATAAAATCATTAAATAATTTTCAGATTTTAGGGCCACCCCAAATGCTTCAGATCATTTAACAAAGACCTTGGGTCTCATGTATATGTTCTCTATATTCTATTTTACTGCTTATTTCAAAATTCTCTACACAGGGGTACCTGGGTGGTGCAGTTGGTTAAGTGTCTGACTCTTGGATTCTGCTCAGATCATGACCTCAGGGTCCGGGATCAAACCTCAGTTATGTTCCATGTACAACATGGTGTGAGCTTGAGATTCTTTCTATCCCTCTGCCCCTCCTCCTTGTGCTGTCTCTCTATCTCTAAAATAAATAAATAAAATATTTTTAAAAATTCATTACATAGGGGAAAAAAGATGGCAGAAGTGTAGGGGACCCTATTCCAACCTGTCCCCGGGATTGAGCTGGATATCTACCAGACCACTCTGAAAACCCATGAAATCACCCTGAGATGTAAAAAGATATATCTGGATCTCTAGAAACAGAATATCACAGGCAGTTGGTTTTGAGGTATGAAGCGGGGAGCCGTGATTCTGCAGGCACATATCAGAAGATAAATGGAAGAGGGAGGGAGCTGCCATAAGTGCTGATGCCGGGAAGGTGAAATAACACAGGAGTGCAAAAGCCTCCTATGCTGGGGACCGGGCACAGACTCCCACCGGAAAGACTTTAAGGCAACCTACCAGACTGACACTTGGAGCAGTGGGGCTGTGTGTGAACTGGGTACGACTGGTGGTTTTAGAAGCACAAAGGGCAGAGAAGTGCCCCGACCTGGAGGTGAGGACTGAGAGTGCTGCTGAGGGGCACACAACCCAGGACACAGCAGATTACAGCAGCAAAGACAGACATGGTGATATGTGGCCTGGAGAGCTCATTGAAGAACAGAATGCAATCTCTCTATTCTGAGGCAGAGGGTTGGAAATGATATCTTCTGCTCTGACTCTCAAAAGAGATACAGAAAGCCACCAGAGAAAGACAACAGAGAACAAACTCCCCAAAAAACCGGTTTTCACTGAGCCCATCCCTGGCCACAGGGGGCAGGGCAACTCTCCCTGAACAGGGTTGCCTGAGTACCAATGCACCAGGCCCCTCCAACAGAAGACAGGCTGGGAGAAGGAGAGGCCAACAACTTGAAGGTCCCTATAAAACAAGTGCAACTTGCTTGGGTTGTGGTCAATAATTTGGACTCTGTACATTCCCTCAACCACCCTCAACAGAATGAATAGGAGGAGGAACACCCAAAACAGGAAAGAGAGACTGTGACTTCTGCCACAGTTTACAAATGGATACAGATATAACCAAGATGTCGGAGATGGAATTCAGGCTACCAATTGTGAAGACAATAGCTAGAAGGGAGAAATCGATTAATGGCAACATAGAGTCTCTAAGGGCAGAAATGAAAGCTGAATTGGCAGAACTTAAAATTGCTATCAATGAGATCCAATCTAATCTAAATAATCTAACAGGTAGGGTAACCAAGGCAGAAAAACAAATTAGTGATCTAGAAGACCAATTGATAGAAAAGGATAAAGAGGAGGCCAGGGAGAATTCAAAATCCATGAAAACAGAATGAAAGAAATAAGTGACACCATGAAAAGTTCTAATGTCAGAATTATTGGGATCCCTGAGGGGGTGCAGAGAGAGAGAGAGGAAGAGAAAATATATTTGACCAAATCATAGCTGAAAACTTCACTAATCTGGGGAATGAAACAAACATTCATGTCCTAGAGGCAGAGAGGACCCCTCCCAAGATCAAGGAAAACAGGCCAAAGCCCCGGCTTGTAATAGTAAAACTCGCAAATCTTGGGCGCCTGGGTGGCTCAGTTGGTTAAGCAACTGCCTTTGGCTCAGGTCATGATCCTGGAGTCCTGGGATCGAGTCCCGCATCAGGCTCCCTGCTCGGCGGGGAGTCTGCTTCTCCCTCTGACCCTCCTCCCTCTCATGCTCTCTGTCTCTCATTCTCTCTCTCTCAAATAAATAAATAAATAAATCTAAAAAAAAAAAAAACTCGCAAATCTTAGAACCAAGGAAACCATCTTAAGGGCAGTTAAGGAGAAGAGATTCCTTACAAACAGAGGGAGGGACATCAGAATAATGTCAGACCTATCCACAGAGCCCTGGCAAGGCAGAAAGGGCTGGCAAGATATATTCAGGGTACTAAATGAGAAGAACATGCAGCCAGGAATACTTTATCTGGCAAGGCTTTCATTTAGAATGGTTGGAGAGATGCAGAGCTTCCATGACTGGCAGAAACTGAAAGAATATGTGACCACTGCAAGAAATACTTAGGGGGATTCTATAAAAGGAGAAAGACCCCAAGACTGATATAGAAAAGAAATTTACAGCGACAATCTATAGAAACAAAGACTTCACAGGCAACATGATGACAATAAATTCATATCTTTCAAGATTCACCCTCAATGTGAACAGCCTAAACGCTCCCATAAAATGGCACAGGGTTGCAGATTGGATAAAAAGACAGGACCTATCCTTGTGCTGTCTACAAGAGACACATTTTGAGCCTAAAGATACATCCAGACTGAAAGGGAAGAGATGGATATCCATCTTCCATGCCTACGGACCACAAAAGAAAGCTGGGGTAGCAATTCTTATATAACACAAATTAGATTTTAAGCTAAAGACTGAAGTTAGATACACAGAAGGACACTATATCATTCTGAAAGGGTTTATCCAACAAGAAGATCTAACAATCTTAAATATCTATGCTCCCAAGATGGGAGCAGCCATCTACATAAGCCAACTGTTAACCAAAATAGTCATATTAATAATAACACATTATTGTAGGAGACCACAGTACTCCACTCTCAGCAATAGACAGATCATCTAAGCAGAAAATCAATGAAGAAACAAGAGCTTTGAATGACACATTGGACCAGATGGACCTCATAGAATAATACAGAACATTCCACACTAAAAAACAGAATACTCATTCTTCTCAAGTGCACACCGAACTTTCTCCAGAATAGACCACATACTGTGTCACAAATCAGTTCTCAACCTATAGCAAAAGATTGAAATTATTCCCTGCATATTCTCAGACTATAATGCTTTAAAACTGGAACTCAATCACAAAAAGAAATTTGGCAGAAATTCAAACACTTGGAAGCTAAAGAGCACTCTGCTCAAGAATGTTTGCGTTAACCAAGAAATCAAAGAAGAACTTAAACAATTCATGGAAACGAATGAGAATGAAAACACATCAGTCCAAAACCTATGGGATACTGCAAAGGCAGTCCTAAGAGGGAAATACATAGCCATTCAAGCCTCACTCAAAAAAATAGAAAAATCCTGAATTCACCAACTAACTTTACACCTTAAAGAACTGGAGAAAAAGCACTAAGCCATGCCTAAGCCACGCATTAGAAGACATATAATTAAGATTACAGCAGAGATCAATGAATTAGAAACCAGAAACACATTGAATCAGATCAATGAAACTAGAAACTTATTCTATGAAAGAATTAATAAGATCAATAAACCACTGGTCAGACTTATCCAAAAGAAGAGAGAAATGACACAAATTAATAAAATTATGAATGAAAATGGAGAGATCACGACTAACACCAAGAAAATAGAAACAATTATTAGAAATTATTATTAACTACCATATGCCAATAAATTAAGCAACCTGGACGAAATGAATGCCTTCCTGGACACCCTGTAAACTGCCAAGACTAAAACAGGAAGAAATTGACAACCTGAATAAGCCAAGAACCAGTAAAGAGATTGAAGCAGTGATCCAAAACCTCCCAAAAAACAAGAGTCCAGGGCCTGATGGATTCCCTGGGGAATTCTACCAAACATTCAAAGAAGAAATAATATCTATTCTCCTGAAGCTGTTTCAAAAAATAGAAACAGAAGGAAAGCTTCCTGACTCATTCTATGAGGCCAGCATTACCTTGATCCCCAAACTAGGCAAAGACCCCATCAAAAAGGAGAATTTCAGATCGATATCCCTGACAAATATGGATTCCAAAATTCTCAAGGAAATCCTAGCTAATATGATCTAACAATACATTAAACGGATCACCCACCACGACCAAGTGGGATTTATCCCTGGAATGCAAGGGTGGTTGAACATTCACAAATCAATCAATGTGATAGAACACATTAATAAGAGGAGAGACAAGAACCATATGGTCCTCTCAATTGATGCAGAAAAAGCATTTGACAAAATACAACATCCTTTCCTGATTAAAATTCTTTAGAGTATAGGGATAGAGGGAACATTCCTCAAGTTCATATGAAAAACCTACAGTGAATATCATCCACAATGGGGAAAAGCTGAGAGCCTTTCCCCTAAGATTAGGAACACATCAAGGATGCCCACTCTCGCCACTATTGTTCAACATAGTACTAGAAGTCCTAGCAACAGCAATCAGACGACAAAAAGAAATAAAATGTATTCAAATTGGCAAAGAAGAAGTCAAACTCTCTCTTTTTGCAGACGACATGATACTTTATGTGGAAAACCTAAAAGACTCCACCCCCAAATTACTAGAACTCATAGAGCAATTCAGTAATGTGGCAGGATACAAAATCAATGCACAGAAATCAGTTGCTTTCTTATACACTAACAATGCAACTGTAGAAAGAGACATTAGAGAAATGAGTCCATTTACAATAGCACCAAAAACCATAACATACCTCGGAATAAACCTAACCAAAGAAGTAAAGGATCTATACCATAGGAACTACAGAACACTGATGAAAGTAATTGAAGAAGACACAAAAAGATGGAAAAATATTCCATGCTCATGGGTTGGAAGAATGAACATTGTCAAAATGTCTATGCTATCCAGAGCAATCAGACCTCCAATGCCATCCTGATCAAAATTCCAATGACATTTTTCCAAGTGATGGAACAAACAATCCTAAAATTTGTATGGAATCAGAAAAGACCCCAAATGGCAATGTTGAAAAAGAAAAACAAGGCTGGGGGCATCACGTTGCCCGATTTCAAGCTATATTACAAAGCTGTGATCACCAAGACAGCATGGTACTGGAACAAAAACATATAGACCAATGGAACAGAATAGAGAACCCAGATATGTACCCTCAACTCTATGGTCAAATAATCTTTGACAAAGCAGGAAAAAACATGCAATGGAAAAAAGACAGTCTCTTCAATAAATGGTGCTGGGAAAATTGGACAACCTTTTACTGAAGAATGAAAATGGACCATTCTCTTATACCCTACACAAAGACAAACTCAAAATGGATGAAAGATCTCAATGTGAGACAGGAATCCATCAAAATCTTAGAGGAGAACATAGGCAGTTACCTTTTTGACATCGGCCACAGCAAATTCTTTCAAGATACATCTCCAAAGGCTAGTGAAA
>NC_138385.1:20281383-20365765 GCF_054177405.1 Leptonychotes weddellii
CTGCACAGCAAAGGAGACAGTCAACAAAACAAAGAGGCAACCCACAGAATGGGAGAAGATATTTACAAATGACACTACAGACAAAGGGCTGGTGTCCAAGATCTATAAAGATCTTCTCAAACTCAACACCCAAAAAACAAATAATCAAGTCAAAAAATGGGCAGAAGACATGAACAGACACTTCTCCAAAGAAGACATACAAATGGTTAACAGACACATGAAAAAATGTTCATCATCATTAGCCATCAGGGAAATTCCAATCAAAACCACGTTTAGATAACACCTTACACCAGTTAGAATGGCAAAAATGGATAGGGCAAGAAACAACAAATGTTGGAGAGGTTGTGGAGAAAGGGGAACCCTCTTACACTCTTAGTGGGAATGCAAGTTGGTACAGCCACTTTGGAAAACAGTGTGGAGGTGCCTCAAAAATTAAAAATAGAGCTACCCTATGACCCAGCAATTGCACTTCTGGGTATTTACCCCAAAGACACAGATGTAGTGAAAAGAAGGGCCATATGCAACCCACTGTTCATAGCAGCAATGTCCACAATAACCAAACTGTGGAAAAGCCGAGATGCCCTCCAACAAATGAGTTGATAATGAAGATGTGGTCCATATATACAATGGAATATTACTCAGCCATCATTAAGGATGAATACCCAACTTTTACATCAACATGGATGGGACTGGAGGAGATTATGCTAAGTGAAATAAGTCAGGCAGAGTAAGACAATTATCATAGGGTTTCACTTATTTGTGGAACATAAGGAATAGCATGGAGGACATTAGGAGAAGGAAGGGAAAAATGAAGGGGGTGAAATCGGAAGGGGAGACGAACTATGAGAAACCATAGACTCCAAGAAACAAATTGAGAGTTTTAGTGGGGCAGGAGGTAAGGGGATGGATTAGCCCGGTGATGGGTATTAAGGAGGGCACATATTGCATGGAGCACTGGATGTTATATGCAAACAATGAATCATGGAACACTACATCAAAAACTAATGATATAATGTATGGTGATTAACATAACATAATAAAAGAAAAAAAAACTAATGATGTATTGTATGGTGACTAACATAACATAATAAAATTAAATCCCAGGGTCCTGGGATCGAGCCCCGAGTTAGGCTATGTGCTCGGTGGGGAGCCGGCTTCTCCCTCTCTCTCTGCCTGCCACTTTGCCTACTGTGCTCTCTCTCTGTCTCTTTGTCAAATACATAAATAAAATCTTTTAAAAAAATTCTTCACAAAAAGTCTATATTACTCCTTGCTTTTGACATCTGTCTTTGGGGATTTCTTTAGACTTTATATAATTGACCTCCGTGTGTATTGAAAGATGTTAGACTGATGTCAACCATTGTGTAAATTCTTCGTAGTGTTCATAGTTTACAAATCAACCAGAAGAAAAGAACTGATAATTTAATGTGCCTGATCCCCCTGCAAAAAGGCTGGTAAACTGAGACACTGAATATGGCTGGCTCAATAGTCACCAAAAATTATAAGGGAAAGATAACAGCCACATCAGTGCAATCTTCTTTCAATACCCTATGAGATTAGATTCATGGTATATTATTTTCTGTTGGCTTTTCCTTGTGCTTGCACTTGAGAGCAGGTTATGGGTTACCTGAAACAATCAAGGGAGTAACACTTTTCATCTTCCCATTATTAGTGATAAAAATATCAAGTTACAAAGATATTTTTAATTAATAGAAAATATAGATATGTATATAAATTCTTAAATGCATAGATTTTTTTAATGAAGACTGACAATTTCCTAGGCAGTTCAGTCGCTAAATATGGTCATTTGTTTTTCCCATGGCCATTAACAACTAAGTAGGTTGTTTCATTTTCCTGAAGCCTTACCAGAAGTATTTGCTCTGAATTTTACTTCTAGGTCTAGTCTTGTACCTTCTTGTAGAAAACCAACCTCCATGTGTCAGAGCCAAAATATAATGCAAAGACAGAGTTTGGGATAAAGAGGAACCAATGGTTTCATTGCTTTGCCTGGCAAAGGAGGCTGTAGCAGGCTATGGCTTTCAAAAACTGCAAGCCCAGAGGAATGGGCTGGGGAGCTCTATATGGAAATACAGGATCTAGCCAGTTTTGATAGGAATTGTGTAAGTGCTACCTGCCTCCTTCCTCATGGCTTTAGGGTAATACTGAGTTTCTGAAACAAAGGGATAAGAAGGGAGGAGGGAAGGTTTGCAGAAGAGAGGAAAAATGGTTACTTAATATAATCAAGCTTCACTAAAGCATTAGGGCAACTTTTTATTTCTGATCAACTTTATACTTTTAAACAGTTTCATTATAACTTCCAAATATGACTAGACTTTTACTAAAATTTTTTTTTTCAGGCTGTTCCATGGTACGACCCTCATCTGGGTTAAGGCTGGTAGTCTCAACAGAAATTAGGGGAAAACACTGAGATCTGGTCTGGTGGAACATCTATGCTTTGTCACTACTGCTCCTAACTCCGAGGGGTTTTTTGTTTGGTTGGTTGGTTTTCATTTTTTGTTTTTAATTGTTTAAGTAGGTTCCATGCCCAATGTGGGACTTGAACTCACAACCCTCAAATCAAGAGTTGCATGTTCCACCACTGAGCCAGCCAGGTGTCCCCAACTCCTAGTTTTCTTTCTTCAATATTATCTGAGGAGGGGAAATAAGATCTTAATGACCAACCAAACATTCTCACTTCTGAAGAAGTTACAGAAACAGTACCAAAGTCTGGCTACAATTTCCCTAGACCTCTAATTTTTTGCACTTTTTCCCCCCTGAATTACAAGAATAGCATTTAACTCAATTTTAGATAGATGCCTATGGAGGCAAATCATTGGCAAAGAACCTTCAGAAAAGGGCTCTGCTTTTAATTAGACACTTCAGTGGATTTCTGCTTATAATTGCATATGCAAAATTTAATGATGAACACACTTGGGAATTGAAGCCCTTAATAGATGTTATGTGAGGTGATTTTTGGTACATAAAACCAGAATTTCAAAGAGGACCCATACACACCACTTAGGAGTATTAGGGGAGGGAAAGTATAAAGTAGGTTTCTACTTCAGATATCAAAGAATTTAAAGATAGAAGGTATCTGTAGGTTTGTCAAATGCTTATTGAACATCTAGTATGTCAGTCATTCAGCTAGGTACTGGGAATGCTTAGATGAATAAAACATGGCCCTCACTTGTTTGTGATAGCTCATGGTTAAGTGGGGACAGGGACAAATCTGTAAATAGATCACTGCATACAGGGTGGCAATTGTCAAAACAAAGTGGCATTAGAAACAGCTATTGAAGAAGCTACTGGGAACTTTGAAATTAAAAAGTACTGGAATTTAAAGGAATTAATATGCCAAAAATTAATAATTGAATTTTCTCTTAAATTACATAAGAATTTTCTAGGTAATGAAGCAGGAATGGGCATTTCACATAAAGGAAATCACATGTACAAACTCTACATGGGTTCAAGCAACAATGAGAAGTCCAGGATGGTATAAGGTAAATGAGGCCTGGAGACCTGTGATAGATGGTATAGCGCCAAAATATGTTAAAACCAGATTGTCAATTTGCAATTTAGAAGTGATTTACAGGGAATGAGGAGTCAAAGGAGGTTTCTCTTTTCAGTAACACATTGCTATAATCCAATTTATGTTTTAGGAAGATAATCATAGGACTTAGAGTTGAAGGGGGACTGGAAAGGACATTGGCTAGAGAAAGACTTTTTTGCAACTGGTCAAGGGTTCCAAATTAAGCAAATGAAAATATAAGATACCAAGTTGAATTGAATTTCACTTGAACAGTAGACTTTTCCATCTTATAAGTATGTCCCATGCAATATTTGGGGACATACTTATACTAAAAATGATTCATTGCTTATCTGAAATTTAGATTTAACTCAATATCCTGTAATTTATCTGCTAATTCTAACACAGTACAAGACAAAATAAGATCCTTAAGAAAGGTACTGGAAAAAGACCTTTAACAGAAATGAAAAGATAAAAAATAAATTAAAAAATAAAAGTGTTGGTGAGGATGTGGAGAAAGAACACTGGTGCACTATTGGTGGAAATGTAAATTATGGCAACTACCATGGAAAACAGTATGGAGTTTCCTTCAAAAATTAAAAATAGAACTACCCTACAACCCAGCAATTGCACTACTCGGTATTTACCCAAAGGATACAAAAATTCTGATTTGAAGGGATACATACACCCCAATGTTTATAGCAGATTATCTACAATAGCCAAATTTTGGAAAGAGCCCAAATGTCCGTCGACAGATGAATGGCTATAAGAATGAGATCTTGCCATTTGCAACAACATGGATGGACCCAGGGGGTATTACACTAAGCAAAATAAGTGGCACCTGGGTGGCTCAGTCAGTTGGGCATCCTACTTTTGTCTTTGGCTCAGGTCATGATCTCAGGGTCATGAGATAGAGCCCCAAGTCAGGCTCTGTGTTTAGCCCAGAGTCTGCTTGAGATCCTCTCCCTCTGCCCCTCCCCCCCACTCGTGCTCCCTCTCTTTCTCTCTCTCTCAAATATATAAAATTAATCTTTAAAAAAAAGTCAGAGAAAGACAAGTACCATATGATTTTACTTATATGTGTAATCTAAACAAAACAAAAGAACAAACAAACAAAACAGAAACAGACTTAGAACAAACAGATGGCTACCAGAGGGGTAGTGGGATGGGCAAAATAGGTGAAAGGAATTAAAAGGTACAAAGTTCCAGTTATAAAATAAATAAGTCATAGAGATGAAAGATACAGCATAGAGAATACATTTGATAAGACTGTAATAATGTTATATGGTGACAGATGGTAGCTACACTTACTTTGGTGAGCATTGCATAATGTATAGAATTGTTGAATCACTATGTTGTGCACCTAAAACTAATATAACATTGTATGCCAACTATACTTAAATAATAAAAATTTAAAAAGAAAGTTATTGGGGGCGCCTGGGTGGCTCAGTCGTTAAGCGTCTGCCTTCGGCTCAGGTCATGATCCCAGGGTCCTGGGATCAAGCCCTGCATCGGGCTCCCTGCTCGGCAGGAAGCCTGCTTCTCCCTCTCCCCCTGCTTGTGTTCTCTCTCTCGCTGTCTCTCTCTGTCAAATAAATAAATAAAATCTTAAAAAAAAGAAAAAAAGAAAGTTATTGGAGTGCACAGATTCAAGAGATAACAAAGAGATAGAACTGGCTGGACTTAGTGACCAGTTAAATATTAGAGGTTGAGGAGAAGGAGCCCTGGTGAGTCCCAGGTTTCTAGCCCAAGAGACCTATTTAGGAATGGAATAAGTATGCTGATATAGAAACAGAATTCAGATTTGCACATGTTAGGTTTAAACTGCCAGGAAATGTCCTAAGACTCTATCCTTCTTACATTATTAGTAATAAAATACTACTCCTTTTATTAAGAGATGTGATAGGATATGGTTAGTGATGTTTCTAGAAATTCTAAGAGGAGTTTGGGGCAATGAATAGATAGAAAGGAGCCATTTGCACAGTAAGAACATTTTTTTCCTTAGATATACTTAATTTGAATGCTTTTGAGGGAGGCAATGGAGATCATTGGCCCAACCACAGCAAAAGTATTAATGGCTTATTTTCATGTTTTATTGGTCTTACCTGGAAAATACCACCACCAACAAAACACCTTAAGTATACCATCATTCTCAATTATTTTTAAAGTTTGTGTTCACTCATTAAATACAAAAGCTTAGGAAATAGTCTTAAAACTTCTACATCTAATGGCTTGACCTAATTCAGCCTATTTTCCCATCCTAAGGAGACTCCCAACCTCTTCCTCTTATCCATCTTTCTCAGTTTACCCATGAGGCTTTTATGGACCCTTCCCAGAAGAAGTAGAGATTAATAGGATGCAATGCAACAGGGGTATCTGAAAGACAAAACTTTGTAGATGCCAGAACAAAAATAAAAGAACATTCCAACCAATTTTATTATATAATAGAAATAACTTTTAACCAGAGAATTGCTCCTAAAATTATGAATTCCCTGAATACTTATTATTCTACAAGAATTACCATCTTGTATTTTTATTTTTTTAAATTAAGTATCTATTAAGAAAAAGCATTAGCTCAGAGCAAATGACTGACAGCACCTGGGGCTGGGATTTATCATACTTACACAGGTAAACATAAGACTGGTCATTGGCTATCATTTACCACTGGAGATAAGCATGTCTACTCACTTGTTATGTAGGTAATGCCAATTACATTAGATCAGTAGCATTTTCAACAGTGATATGTTGGTTCATAAACCCCAGGATTAACCAAAATGCTCATACCATATAAATGGAGAGAGGATTCCATTAAGAACATACTTTTATTACAGTGGTGTTTCTTATAATGAGCTTGGGTCTTCATAAACGTCTGTGCCCTCATTTAAACAATTAGCACAGACTTAAAGTTCATCACTTGAACTTGAACATTAAAAAAAAAAAGCACATTTATACACCACATTACTCAGATTTATTTCTGAATGTACAATACTGGGAAAGCAATTGCTGCTTATTTTTATTTAATTAACAATGAAGGATAAATGACATCAGCAAAGAAATATCAGCCAAAGGGGACCAAGTGTGTTTGTTACAGATCACCTCATTAGCTTGTTTCCAAAATATGTTCACTGGAGTGAAAAGCAATCATGTGACTAGGTGGGTGACAAAACATCTGTTGTATAACTCCAATAAGGCTACTGGGAGTAAGGATAAATTGTGTTCTTTTTTTAATCAGGTTAAGTGGAAATTGAGAGATAGTATATCATTTGTGGTCTTGTCTCAGGCTGCCGTTTCTTCTAAAATAATAATAATAATAACAACAACAACTTAGAAGGTAAGGGTTGCCAATTAAAGTTTTATGCTCTTTTTGTAAGTAAATGATTTCCATCTGCTTTGTAATGAGTACAAATGCTGTAGCTGCAAATTGTCAAAAAAGCAACTATCCCTGTTCTTGAAAAAACACACCAGGGACTGAATGTACTTGTTATCTCTAAATGAAAGATTCCAATAATTTTATAAGATAGATTCTTTGTACAAAATATCAGCTTAATTGTCAAAGCTATTAGTAAATCATGAAGATAAAAAGAGTTGAGCACACAGTTTTCACACTGATCTCAAAATTCATAGCTCAGGGAGACTATAGTTACTGGAAAGCATTTCAAATAGTTAACTATGTCAATGATAAGTTATTTAAGTTATTATATGATGCCACGATAGAGCACATTTTTGTGATAAAAAAATTGACTCCTCATTAAGTTACCTTGATAATTTAACAAACAAGGTGGGAAATCATACATACAAACACACAAACACATTTTGTGTGTATATGAGAATGAATAATGAATATAGTTTTAAATAGATAAAAATTTGCATTGTTTTAAGAAGAAAGAAAGCATCTCCCTTTGTTGTGATCTATTGATAAACCATCCACTTAATCATCGCTCTAAGAATACATTGTACATGGCAGGGTACCATTCCTTTGAGAGAATAGATTATATAATTCCAAATGATCAGAAAACAACACTGATAGGGACTTTCTCTGTTTTCCTTTTCTGTGTGTCAGTGTCATTCTGCTAATATGTGGAAAACTTGGTACTGGTAGATCTTTTAGCAAGTGAAAGGACTCTCTTAACTTCAATGCATTATGAAACTAGGTTCTTATTTTTATATTTTTGGTCATACAACTAACTCTAACAGAGTGTCTTGGAATATTTTGTCCCTAAGTGTAAACAAAATATACTATGATTTTATAATTGTGAAAGTGATCCAGAAAAAATTATTGTTCACTTTAGAATATAGCAATGATCATATATTTAATACCTATAGCATAGCCACGTTCCTTCCAAATTTCCAAGTTATGTATTAGTAGTGAACCGTCCCTCTACCTTCTGCCTTTCTTACTGAGCAAATACTGAGAGCCTAGTACCCCACCTGCTCAACCATTTCTTTGTCCTCTTTGCCATTTTCTCAAGTAGATTCTGAGACATTTTCATAAAATACAACTTAAAATATGTCCTACATTGTGTGTCTGTGTGTGTGAATCACATTTATACCCATATGAAAATGACTTCCTGGTATGTTCTTGTTTATGTTCATTTTCCTAGCTTGAATTGATAAATATTTCATGAATTTTACCTGGGTTTATTATAGTCACAAAATAATCCAACCAGTATTTATTTAATATCTTTGATTTGTCCTTCATTAGGGTTAGTACCATGAGGGAGTGCTGGGATAGGTTGACTCTTTAAATGGTGTCTTCAGAGTACACGTCATTCAGAAAGTAAATTTTAGCAAAAAATTGAAGTAATGAGATCAGCCTTACAGTTATCTGTGGGAATAGCATTATAGGTACAGGAAACAACTGGTGTAAAAATGTGACTGACTTATTTGAGATAGCAAGAAGATCAGTGTGGCTGGAGTGGAGAAAGAAGGGAGAGTGTAATAGGTGATAAAGTCAGAGAGTTAACAAAGATGGAACTTGTGTAGGGCTTTGTAAGCTATTTGTCCCATAGCTGCAAGTAAAGAACCTTAAGGTATGAAAACAGACCAAATCAGTTTAGATCGCTGTATCCAGAGAGAAGCAACACACTGATCAGCTTATACTACCTCATGATTTCCCCTTGAATGTATGGATGGAGGGACACCTGGCTGGCTCAGTCTGTGGAACATGTGACTCTTAATTTCAGGGTTGTGAGTTTGAGCCCTACATTGGGCATAGAGTTTACTTAAAAAAATTAAATATATATATATATGTGTGTGTGTGTGTGTGTGTGTGTGTGTGTGTATGTGTACATGGAGCCAGCTTCCTAAGAACCACATGAATCCCCAGACAATTAAAAAAGGATGATGAACACTGCTAAAACAATCATAAATGTCCACTAAATATTGGGAGATTTAAAAATATTTGGGGAAAGAGCCAATATGCCCTTCAACAGATGAATGGATGAAGATGTGGTCCATATATACAATGGAATATTACTCAGCCATCAGAAAGGATGAATACCCACCATTTGCATCAACATGGATGGAACTGGAGGGGATTATGCTAAGTGAAATAATTCAAGCAGAGAAAGACAATTATCATTTGGTTTCACTTATATGTGGAACATAAGGAATAGCATGGAAGACTATTAGGAGAAGGAAGGGAAAAATGAGGGGAGGGAAATCAGAGGGGGAGACAAACCATTAGAGACTATGGACTCTGAGAAACAAACTAAGGGTTTTGGGGGGGGTGGGAGGATGGGTTAGCCCAGTGGTGGGTATTAAGGAGGGCATGTATTGCAATGAGCACTGGGTGCTATACACAAACAATGAATCATAGAACACTACATCAAAAACTAATGATGTAAAGTATGGTGACTCACATAACATAATAAAATAAAATTAAAAAAAAACTAATGAAGTACTATATGGTGACTAACATAACATAATAAAAAAATAAAAAATAAAATTAAAATATTTACAAGATATAGTTTAAAAACAATTTAAAAA
The DNA here is from genome assembly GCF_054177405.1 of Leptonychotes weddellii. Lineage (NCBI taxonomy): Eukaryota > Metazoa > Chordata > Mammalia > Carnivora > Phocidae > Leptonychotes > Leptonychotes weddellii. The sequence goes on from NC_138385.1 coordinate 20,290,898, forward strand.
TTAAGATTCTTTTATCTATCAAAAGAAACTCCACACATCAGCTTTTGCTTCGTGTTTACTGTGAAATGGACCAATCTTTAATGGAGAAATATCTTTCTTTAACCATAAAATTACTTTTTCAGACAGTGGTGTGACTGTTTTCTTGATAGTCATTTCTATGCCTTCTCTAGATTCACTGATCAAATAATTATGTTCAGCTAGATAATTGATTGTTGAAGAAATGATGTTTTATTCTACAAGTCCATAATCAAATAATGTGATTTTTTTTTTTACTTTTTTTGGTAAAATGACAAGAGATACTCAGAAAATTAGGATTTTTTTGACTATTAAAATATATCAACCCTTATTGAAAATGTAGAGCCCTGGTATTTTAATTTTCTTATAAATCAGCTCCAGTAAACAGCAGCAAAGGAGAAATAGGGCATGTATATCATAGTCTAGATAAGGAAAATAGTAAAAAATGCAAGAAACTACTACAAAACAACAAAAAATAAATGCTAGTACAATTGAGTAGAATATAAGCAATGGTAGGATCATAATGCCGATCAGCCTTCATGTTTGTCACATAGATGTGTTTGCCTTCTCCCAATTATAGTTTCCACTTAAATCAGAGCTCATACAATGTAAGTAGTATACAAGAAAAACATAATTATTGATTGTGCTTATTTTTGCTTTGAAGACCAAATCCTTTTGATTTAAGGATTAAAATCATCTAAGTTTGGAGTGCTTCTGTCACTTGTTTGGAAATCACTGCACAGTCAATGAACAGGAAAGGAATGGCTCTGATGTAGATTGTTCTTCAATGAAGACATAAATATATGCCACTGACAAAGTTAACTCTTCTTTGTATGACCTGCCTTATTTTGATTTATACACTTGTAGAAGAAAAATAAATGAGAGTTTAAGGCCTCAGAAATCCAAGAAAGGTCAGCCAGCCCCAGATGTTGGTTCATTTGTCTTCTGCTGCATGTTTATAAATCAAGAAAGATTATTAGGCACTTAAGATGGTAAGTGGGTGAGTAATGGACAAAAAAACAAAAATAACAAATGATCACTGAACTTCTCAGGTAAACTTGAATAATTATATTACAACTGTCAATCCGATATCTAGCTTTATTGTGGGATTACCTTTGGAAAAAAATGTCCCAATGCTAAATGCCCAGTTTTTGATTATTCACACAAAATGTGGGTCATGACACAAATGAAAATTTAGGACTTTATATTATGTGCTGCATCTTTTACCTTCTGATTTTCCCGCACCATGTTATAGTTTGAGGTTCATTCTAATTGCAAGGTCATGGTTTCATCTAGCTGACCTCTGTTCTCTTTTCTAGCTTTTACCCTTCTTGAAAAAATACATGCACACACACACACACACACACACACACACACACATGCTCACACCATTCACTTGAGATTCTGTTTGCAGGCATTTTATTCTCCAAATGACATGTACAAATATTTTTTGATGAATTTACTTGCATATTCAGTTATAAAAAGATCAGTTCAGTAAGAAAACAGAAAATTTGGTAAATTAATTTTTCTGGCAGTTATATTGAGCTGAAAAAAGGTGCTTGGCCCACTAGTTAGGTCAAAATTATTGAACCAATTGTTCACAGAGACATAGTTTCATTAAGTTTTATGTTAAAAAAAATACAACAAAATGCTCTTTCTGTTCTTAACAATATAAAAATGTTGTTTTTAGTACTTTACTACTTTTTTACAGCTTTAACATATAGCTATGCAAATTATATTCATATTTAAAACAAGGGAGGGATATTACTGATAGAAGTCTGGGTAAAATGATGAATATGATATATTATTATCTTATTTTGAATTCTCCCATACTGGTTAATTTATCTTCTTTAATAACAGAAGCAAGTATACATTATAAATTTGATAGGCAAATCCATTTTTAATAGTTGTCTCTGTGAAAGTCTGGGCCCCTTTGTTTTAAATGATTAATGTGATTCATATAAAAAGATGATGTTGAAGCACATGGATTTAAGTATATCTTATCTGACTGTAGCATTTTGGGAACTGAATTGAAATAAGAATCCTGTTAATTTTATGCATGTGAAATAAGACAATATTTTATGGATTTGTGAAATGTATCATGTTTATCTAATGTATATCCATTGCTTGCTTTAAGACATCTGGGCTCTGATTGGAATGAACAAAATTCTGTTTGCAATTTGTTCCATTTGGAAATCTCAGAGTTACTGTGTTTCTCTTGATATTTCTATTGAGACGTTTTTGCTTACATTGGTGGAAGAAGTGGAAAGAAGCAGTTATGCTTTGTGACAACCTCAAACCAAATAGATGTGATTTAAAATGATCACTGATATCACTTATTTCTAACAAATTTTAGTAACTTGTCTATAAATTTAAAATGAAATATTTGAGATTAAATCAGTTATCAAAAACCTCCCAACAAATAAAATTCCAAGACAGGAGAGTTTCACCGATGAATTTTAACAAACATTCAAAGGAGAATTAATGCTAATCCATATCAAACTTTTCCAAAAATCAGGGCACCTGGGTGGTTCAGGTTCAGTTGGTTAAGCATCTGCTTTCAGCTCAGATCATGATCCCAGGACCCTGGAATCAAGCCCAGAGTTGGGCTCCCTACTCAGTGGGGAGTCTGCTTCTCCCTCTGCCTCTCCCCCTGGCTTGTGCTCTCTCTCTCACTCATGCTCTCAAATAAATAAATAAATAAATAAATAAATAAATAAATAAATAAATAAAATATTTTTTTAAAAACTTCCAAATATTGAAGAGGAGGAAACTATCTCAAACTCATTTTACAAGGCCAGCATTGTCTTGATACCAAAGCCAGAAAAGGACACTCTAAGAAAAGAAAAAATATAGAGCAATATCCCTGATGAATATAGATGCAAAAATTATCAGCAAAATATTAGCAAACCAATTTCAACAGCACATTAAGAGGATTATACACTATGATCAAGCAGGATTTAACCCTGGGATGGTTCAACATACACAAATCAGTAAATGTAATACAGCACATTAATAGAATTAAAGACAAAAGCCATATCACCATTTCAATAGATGCAGAAAAAGCATTTGACAAAATACAACATCCTGTCATTAAAAAAAAAAAACACTCAACAAATTTGGTATTGAATGAACATACCTCAGCATAATGAAGACTGTATATGACAAGCCCACAGCTAATATCAAATTCAATAGTGATAGTTTGGAACATTTTCCTCTAAGATCAGGAATAGGACAAGCATGCCCACTATCACCACTCTTATTCAACATACTACTAGAAATTGTAGCCAAAGCAGTCAAGCATGAAAAATAAACAAAAGGCATATAAATCAGAGAAGAAAAAGTAAAATTGTCTTTGTTTGCAGGTGGCATGACATTATACATAGAAACCCAAAAGACCACCAAAGAAATGTGAGAATTAATCAACAGATTCAGGAAGGTTGTAGGGTACAAAATCAACACACAAAAATCATTTGTGTTTCTATACACTAACAATAAAATATCTGAAAAAATAAAGAAAACTATTCCATTCACAATAGCATCAAAAACAATAAAATACTTAAGAATAAATTCAGCCAGGGGCACCTGGGTGGCTCAGTTAGTTAAGCATCTGCTTTCAGCTTGGGTCATGATCTCCAGGTCCTTGGATGGAACCCCACATCAGGCTTCCTGCTCAGCGGGGAATCTGTTTCTAACATCTATCTATCTATCTACCTATCTCTGTTTCTCTCTCTCTCTCTCTCTCCCCCTCTGGCCTTCCCCCTGCTTATTCTCTCTCTGTCACATAAATAAATAAATAAAATCTTTAAAGAAAAGAATAAATTCAACCAAAGAGGTAAAAATATCTACACTGAAAACTACCAGATTCATAAATGAAATTGAAAAAAAAAACAAAAAATAGAAAGATGTTCCATGTTCATGCATCAAGAAAATTAATATTATTTTTTAAATGTAAGCTCTATACCCAATTTGGGCCTTGAACTCATGACCCTGAGATAAAGAGTCGCATGCTCTACTGACCGAGCCAGGCAGGCACCCCAGGAAAATTAATATTGTTAAAAGTGCCCGGGGGTGGCTGGGTGGCTCAATCGGTTAAGCACCCAACTTCTGATTTCGGTTCAGGTCATGATCTCAGGGTCATAAGACTGAGCCCTGTGTCAAGCTCTGCCCTGGGCATAGAGGCTGCTTAAGATTCTCTCTCTCCTTCACCCTCTGCCTCTTCCCCTGCTTGCTCTCTCACTCTCTCTCTCTCTGCCTCTCAAATAGATAAAGTAAATCTTTTTTTTTTTTTAATTTTATTATGTTATGTTAGTCACCATACAAGACATCATTAGTTTTGATGTGGTGATACACGTTCAATTGTTTTCATATAACACTCAGTGCTCCATGCAATACATGCCCTCCTAAATACCCATCATCGGGCTAACCAATCTCCTCTCCCCCCTCCCCTCTAAAACCCTGTTTCTTTCTCAGAGTCCATAGTCTCTCATGGTTCATCTCTCCCTCTGATTCCCCCCCCTTCATTGTTCCCTTCCTTCACCTAATGTCCTCCATGTTATTCCTTATATTACACAAATAAGTGAAACCATATGATAATTGACTTTCTCTGCTTGACTTATTTCACTTAGCATAATCTCCAGTCCCACCCATGTTGATGTAAAAGTTGGGTATTCATCCTTAATGATGGCTGAGTAATATTCCATTGTATATATGGACCACATCTTCTTTATCCATTCATCTGTGGAGGATATCTCAGCTCTTTCCATAGTTTGGCTATTGCAGACATTGCTGCTATGAACATTGGGGTTCATATGGCCCTTCTTTTCACTACATCTGTGTCTTTGGGGTAAATATCCAGTAGTGCAATTGCTGGGTCATAGGGTAGCTCTATTTTTAACTTTTTAAGGAACCTCCACACTGTTTTCCAAAGTGGCTGTACCAACTTGCATTCCCACCAACAGTGTAAGAGGATTCCCCTTTCTCCACAACCTCTCCAAAATTTGTTGTTTCTTTCCCTGTCCATTTTTGCCATTCTAACTGGTGTAAGGTGGTATCTCAATGTGGTTTTGATTGGAATTTCCCTGATGGCTAATGATGATGAACACTTTTTCATGTGTCTGTTGGCGATTTGTATGTCTTCTTTGGAGAAGTATCTGTTCATGTCTTCTCCCCATTTTTTGACTTAATTATTTGTTTTTTGGGTGTTGAGTTTGAGAAGTTCTTTATAGATCTTGGATACCAGCTCTTTATCTGTAGTGTCATTTGCAAATATCTTCTCCCATTCAATGGGTTGCCTCTTTGTTATGTTGACTGTTTCCTTTGCTGTGCTGAAGCTTTTTATTTTGATGAAATCCCAAAAGTTCATTTTTGCTTTTGTTTCACTAGCTTTTTGAGATGTATCTTGAAAGAAGTTGCTGTGGCCGATGTCAAAGGGGTTACTGCTTATGTTCTCCTCTAGGATTTTGATGGATTCCTGTCTCACATTGAGGTCTTTCATCCATTTTGAGTTTATCTTGTGTATGGTGCTAGAGAATGGTCGAGTTTCATTCTTCTGCATGTGGCTATCCAGTTTTCCCAGCACCATTTACTGAAGAGACTGTCTTTTTTCCATTGAATATTTTTTCCTGCTTTGTTGAAGATTATTTGACCATACACTTGAGGGTCCATATCTGGGTTCTCTATTCTGTTCCATTGGTCTATATGTCTGCTTTTGTGCCAGTACCATGCTGTCTTGGTGATCACAGCTTTGTAATATAGCTTGAAATCGGGCAACATGATGTCCCCAGCTTTGTTTTTCTTTTTCAACATTTCCTTGGCGATTCGGGGTCTTTTCTGATTCCATACAAATTTTAAGATTGTTTGTTCCAGCACTTTGAAAAACGTCACTGGAACTTTGATCAGTATGGCATTGAAGGTATAGATTGCTCTGGGTAGCATAGACATTTTAACAATGCTTATTCTTTTGATCCATTAGCATGGAATATTTTTCCATCTTTTTGTGTCTTCCTCAAGTTCTTTCATGAGTGTTCTGTAGTTCCTAGAGTAAGGATACTTTACTCCTTTCGCTGGGTTTATTCCGAGGTATCTTATGGTTTTTGGTGCTATTGTAAATGGAATCATTTCTCTAATTTCTCTTTCTACAGTTGCGTTGTTAGTGTATAAGAAAGCAACTGATTTCTGTGCATTGATTTTGTATCCTGCCACATTACTGAATTGTTTTATGAGTTCTAGTAATTTGGGGGTGGAGTCTTTTGGGTTTTCCACATAAAGTATCATGTCATGTGCGAGAAGAGAGAGTTTGACTTCTTCTTTGCCAATTTGAACACATTTTATTTCTTTTTGTCGTCTGATTGCTGTTGCTAGGACTTCTAGTACTATGTTGAACAATAGTGGCGAGAGTGGGCATCCTTGACGTGTTTCTGATCTTAAGGGAAAGGCTCTCAGCTTTTCCCCATTGAGGATGATATTCGCTGTGGGTTTTTCATAGATGGATTTTATGAACTTGAGGATTGTTCCCTCTATCCCTATACTCTGAAGAGTTTTAATTAGGAAAGGATGTTGTATTTTGTCAAATGCTTTTTCTGCATCAATTGAGAGGACCATATGGTTCTTCTCCCTCCTCTTATTAATGTGTTCTATCACATTGTTTGATTTGTGAATGTTGAACCACCCTTGCATCACAGGGATAAATCCCACTTGGTCATGGTGGATTATCCTTTTAATGTATTGTTGGATCCTATTAGCTAGAATTTTGTTGAGGATTTTGGAATCCATATTCATCAGGGATATCAGTCTGAAATTCTCCTTTTAGATGGGGTCTTTGCCTGGTTTGGGGATCAAGGTAATGCTGGCCTCATAGAATGAGTCTGGAAGCTTCCTTCTGTTTCTATTTTTTGAACCAGCTTCAGTAGAATAGGTATTATTTCTTCTTTGAATGTTTGGTAGAATTCCCCAGGGAATCCATCAGGCCATGGACTCCTGTTTTTTGGGAGGTTTTGGATCACTGCCTCAATCTCGTTACTGGTTCTTGGCCTATACAGGTTGTCAATTTCTTCCTGTCAGTCTTGGCAGCTTATAGGTTTCCAGGAAGGCCTCCATTTCATCCAGATACTCAGTTTATTGGCATAGAGTTGTTGATAATAATTTCTAATAATTATTTCTATTTTTTGGTGTTAGTCATGATCTCTCCCATTTCAGTCATAATTTTATTAATTTGGTTCCTTTCTCTTTTCTTTTGGATAAGTCTGGTCCGTGGTTTATTGATCTTATTAATTCTTTCAAAGAACCAGCTTCTAGTTTCATTGATCTGCTCTACTGTTTTTCTGGTTTCCAATTCATTAATCTCTGCTCTAATCTTTTTTAAAGATTTTATTTATTTATTTGAGAGGGAGAGACTGAGAGAGAGAGCACATGAGAGGGGGGAGGGTCGGGAGGGTCAGAGGGAGAAGCAGACTCCCCGCCGAGCAGGGAGCCCGATGCGGGACTCGATCCAGGGACTCCAGGATCATGACCCGAGCCGAAGGCAGTCACTTAACCAACTGAGCCACCCAGGCGCCCAATCTCTGCTCTAATCTTAATTGTTTCTCTTCTAATGCATGGCTTAGGCATCATTTGTTGCTTTTTCTCCAGTTCTTTAAGGTATAGAGTTAGTTGGTGAATTCAGGTTTTTTCTATTTTTTTGAGTGAGGCTTGGATGGCTATGTATTTCCCCCTTAGGACCACCTTTGCAGTATCCCATAGGTTTTGGACCAATGTGTTTTTGTTCTCATTGATTTCCATGAATTGTTTAAGTTCTTCTCTGATTTCCAAACATTCTTGAGCAGAGTGGTCTTTAACTTCCAAGTGTTTGAATTTCTGCCAATTTTTTTCTTGTGATTGAGTTCCAGTTTTAAAGCATTATAGTCTGAGAATATGCAGGGAATAATCTCAAACTTTTGGTATCAGTTGAGACCTGATTTGTGACCCAGTATGTGGTCTATTCTGGAGAAAGTTCCATGTGTGCTCAAGAAGAATGAGTATTCTGTTGTTTTAGGGTGGAATGTTCTGTATATATCTATGAGATCCATCTGGTCCAGTGTGTCATTCAAAGTTCTTGTTTCTTTGGTGATTTTCTGCCTAGATGATATGTCTTTTGCTGGGAGTGGAGTATTGAGGTCTCCTACAATTAACGTATTGTTATCAATATGACTCTTTATTTTGGTTAACAGTTGGCATATATAGATGGCTGCTCCCATGTTGGGGGCATAGATATTTACAATTGTTACATCTTCTTGTTGGATAGACCCTTTAAGAATGATACAGTGCCCTTCTGTGTCTCTAACTACAGACTTTAGTTTAAAATCTAATTTGTCTGATATAAGAATTGCTACTCCAGCTTTCTTTTGAGGTACGTTGGCATGGAAGATGGATCTCCATCCCTTCACTTTCAGTCTGGATGTATCTTTAGGTTTAGAATGAGTCTCTTGTAGACAGCATATGGATGGGTCCTGTCTTTTTATCCAATCTGCAACCCTGTCCCATTTTATGGGAGCATTTAGGCCATTCACGTTGTGAGTGATTTTTGAAAATATGAATTAATTGTCATCATGTTGCCCATGAAGATGTTGTTTTTATAGACTGTCTCTGTAAATTTCTGTTTTATATCACTCTTGGGGTCTTTCTCCTTTTATAGGACCCCCCTTAACATTTCTTGCAGGGCCGGCTTAGTGGTCCCATATTCTTTCAGTTTCTGCCGGCCGTGGAAGCTCTGCATCTCTCTATCCATTCTAAATGAAAGCCTTGTCAGATAAAGTATTCTTGGCTGCATGTTCTTCTCATTTAGTACCCTGAATATGTCTTGCCAGGCCTCTCAGGCATGCCAGGTCTCTGTGGATAGGTCTGATGTTATTCTGATGTTCTTCCCTCAGTACGTAAGAAATCTCTTCCCCCTAACTGCCCTTAAGATGGTTTCCTTGGTTCTAAGATTTGCAAGTTTTACTATTACATACCAGGGTGTTGGCCTGTTTTCCTTGATCTTGGGAGGGGACTTCTCTGCCTCTAGGACACGAATGTTTGTTTCATCCCCCAGATTAGGGAAGTTCTCAGCTACAGTTTGCTCAAATACATCTTCTAGTCCTCTCTCTCTCTCCACTCCCTCCAGGATTCCAATAATTCTGACATTGGAACGCTTCATGGTGTCACTTATTTCTCTGATTCTATTTTCATGGATTCTGAATTGTTTTTCCCTGGCCTCCTCTTTTCCCTTTTTATCTATTAAATTCTCTTCCACATTGCTTACTCATTCTTCTGCCTCACTTACCCTAGCTGTTAGATTATCTAGATTAGATTGGATCTGATTGATAGCATTTTTAAATTCTGCCAATTCAGCTTTCATTTCTGCCCTTAGAGACTCTATGTTGCCATTAAGTGATTTCTCCATTCTAGCCATTATCTTCACAATTGCTAGCCTGAATTCCATCTCCGACATCTTGGTTATATCTGCATCCATTTCTAAATCTGCTGCATAAGTCATAATCTTGGAGTCTTTTCTGTTTTGGGGGCTCCTCCTCCTAGTCATTCTGTTGATGGGTGGTTGAGGATATCTATAGAGTCCAAATTATTGACCAGAACCAAGCAAGATGCACCTGTTTTCTAGGGACCTTTAGGGTTGTTGGCCTCTTGTTTTCCCAACCTGTTTTCTGGGGGAGGGGCCTGCCGCACTGTTACTCACGCAACCCTGTTTGGGCAGAGTTGCTCTTCCCCCTGTGGAGGGGGATGGGCTCAGTGGGAACCAGTTTTTGGGGCTTTTGTTCTCTGGCGCTTTCTGGCGGCTTTCTGCATCTCTTTTGAGAGTCAGAGCAGAAGAGACCATTTCCCACCCTCTGCCTCAGAGCAGAGAGATCACAGTCTGTTCTTTAGTGAGCTCTCCAGGCCACACTATCTCTGTTTCTGTCCGTGTTGCTATAAACTGCAGCATCCTGGGTTGTGTGCCCCTCCTCAGTGACCCCAGTCCTGCCTGCAGGTCAGGCATGTCTCTGCCCTTTATGCTTCTAAAACCACCAGCCGCTCCCAGTTTGCAAGTGTGACCCCGCCGCTCTGGGTTTCTGTCCCGGAGGCTGCCCTAAAGTCCTTTCCCCGTGGCTACTGGTCTGCAAGTCTGTGCCCCGTTCCCAGCGTGCGAGGCTGTTGCTCACCAGTGGTGTAGGATCCCCATGGCCAGGCTCCCTCCCGCTGCCGTTCATCCTCTGATATCTGCCTGTGGAATCACAGCTCCCTGCTTCATACCTCGAAACCAACCTCCCACGATATTCTGTTTGTAGAGATCCAGATCTTCTTACATCTCAGGCTGATTTTGTGTGTGTTCAAAGTGGTCTGATAGATATCCAGCTCAATTCCAGGGACCAGTTGGAATAGGGTCCCCTACTCCTCTGCCATCTTTTCTCTGAATCCTAAAATAAATCTTTAAAAACTAAAAGTAAAAATTAAGTGTCCATACTACTTATAGCCATTTATAGATTTAATGTAATTCCTATCAAAATTCCAATGACATTTTCATAGAAAAAGAAAAAATCTAAAATTTGTATGGAACCACAAATGACTCTGAATTGCCAAAACAATCCTAAGAAAGGAGAACAAGGTAAGAGGCATCATATTTCTTGATTTCATATTATATTACAAAGGTATGGTAATCAAAACTGTACAGTATTGGCATTAAAAACAGACACAAAGACCAATAGAACAGAACAGAGAGCCTCCAAATCAACCTTCATATACAGGGTCAACTAATATTTGACAAGGGAGCCAACTAATAATTAAGAAGGAAGCCAATATTTGACTCAGTGGAGAAAGGATAGTCTCTTCAATAAATGATGTTGGAGATAGTGGTTAACCACATACAGAAGAATTAAATTGGACCCCTATCACATACCATCCATGAAAATTAATTCACAATGTATTAAAGACTTAAACATAAGACCTGAAACTGTAAACTCCTAGAAGACAACAGAGAAAAAGCCCTTTGACATTGGTCTTGGCAACTTTTTTTTTTTTGTATATGACAAGAAAAGCACAAGTAACAATAGCTAAAATATAGGTAGTCATTCTTTATCTTGTATATGTGAACAATAGAATGTAACTGCAAATTTAGAGTGAGATGGTGTACATATACTTTAAGCAGAAAAAATAATAAATAAGCTTCTAATTTATTGACTTTTTATACAATTCTTTTAGAAAAATAAAACCTACTTTACCAAATCAAATAACATAAATAGGATTTTTCCTCCCCACCAACCTGATTCCCTTGGTAGTAAAATTGTAGTCTTGTTTCTTCTTCCATTCCTTCTTTCCCCTAGTTTCATTGGATACATTCAAACATACAAACATAAAGGGATTTTTCTGATATGCCTATTGTCTTTTGCCTAGATTCCTATCATTGTCTCTTAAATGATCTCATTGCTTCTAATCTGGTTCTGCTCCAATCACTTTAAAAATAAGAATGAATTTTTAGTTTGACACCAATACCCTTAATGATTCAATCCCTACCTACCCTTCTACTCTCATGTCCTGCCACATGTAATTTGTGCACCATACACCCATATTTACTTGTATTTCTTCAAAAATGATATTATGGTGGTTTATTTCTGTAGACTTTTATATATTATATTCCTCTTACCTAATATATGTTTTCCTTCTTTGTCTAGGTCAAAACTACCCTTTATTCAAAACTTATCTTAAAACTCAGGAATTACTTCCTGACTCATTCATTGTTTTTCCCATACCACACTAGAAACCTGCAGACTTGTTACTCCCCCAATCACAACTCTGGTCAAACTAGTGTATGTTTTTAAGTTTTTAATTCCAGTTAGTTAATATACAGTGTAATTCAACACCCAGTGCTCATCACAACAACTGCACTCCTGAATCCCATCATCTATTTCCCCCATCCCTCCACCCACCTCCCCTCTGGTAACCATCAGTTTGTTCTCCAAAGTTAAGAATGTTTCTCTCTCTCTCTCTCTTATTTTTCCACTTATTTGTTGTGTTTCTTAAATTTCACATATGAGTGAAATCATATGGTATTTATATATATTTCTCCAAAAATATGGAATGTTTCATGAATTTGCTTGTCATCCTTGCACAAGGGCCATGCTAATCTTCTCTGTGTCATTCCAACTTTAGCATATGTGCTTCCAAAGTGAGCACAAACTAGTGTATTTTTAAAGTCTGATGGTTGGGGCACTTGGGTGGCTCAGTCAGTAAAGCATCTGACTCTTGATCTCAGCTCAGGTCTTGATCTCAAGGTCATTAAGTTCAAACCCCATATTGGGCTCCATGCTGGGCATGGAGCCTACATAAAAAATATAAATTAGTAAAGTCTGATGGTTATATAATACCATTGCTTCACCAATGCATATCTAAGAATGAAACTAATGACTGAGAAATGGAAGATGCTCACTCTCCTCATGTCTTGGTAATGGATTATTTAGACAGTCTGTTGCTTAGATCAATTCCTTATTCTTTTCACTATTCCAAAGAGTTTGGTCTGCCCAGAAGAAAATAAATCTACTCAGCCATCAGAAAAGATGAATACCCAACTTTTACATCAACATGGATGGGACTGGAGGAGATTATGCTAAGTGAAATAAGTCAAGCAGAGAAAGTCAATTATCATATGGTTTCACTTATTTGTGGAACATAAGGAATAGCATGGAGGACATTAGGAGAAGGAAGGGAAAAATGGGGGGGGTGGAATTGGTGGAGAGATGAACCATGAGAGACTATGGACCTGAAAAACAAACAGGGTTTTAGAGGGGAAGGGGGAGGGGGGATTGGTTAGCCAGGTGATGGGTATTAAGGAGGGCACATACTGCATAGAGCACTGGGTATTATACTAAAACAATGGATCATGGATCACTACATCAAAAACTAATGATGTATTGTATGGTGACTAACATAACATAATAAAATTTAAAAAAATGATTATATCAGTTATCTCAGAGTATCAGGGGCTGATGTTTAAAAACAAATACACACACATTGGACAACTTTGGAATCCCCTTTAGATTCTTAAATATCCCAGGCAAAGCATACATTATTAATGCAGATGGACTTTATGTGTAATGATCATTACATAGATAAACTAATACAAAGACTTATACAATGAGCTGGATATATGAATATTATTCTATTATGAGAATATTGTGTTCTAACCTTAATGATTAGCAATCACTGGTGGAAAAATTCCATAAAGAGCAACACTTTAAATATTCAGATTGTAGTATTGACTATGTATTTCAGTTTTTCAGAAATAAAATCTCTAGAAACTTACTCCTTTTTAATTGAAGCAAGATGACTTTGATTCTTATATGACTGAATGGGCTAAATTAGGGATGTTTGGACATTATATTAGGCAGAAACTTTTTTGGTTGCAGGAGAAGATCCAAATAACACTGTGTCATAAAGTACACAGTTTTCTAAAATAACAAGACTTTTCGTATTTTTTTGCTATAGGAGCTGGTTCACTCCTCAATACAGGCAGACTGGCATTTCTATAATTCTGTTGTCCTTTCCCACAAGATTGCAAGTTGCCGTATTTCCTGACATCCCATTTATATCCTAATCCACCTAAATGCTTATTTTGCCAGAACTCATTACTTGACCCTTAGCTACAAATGAGACTGAATTAAAAAGTATTTAGCTTTTACTTCTAAACTGGAAGTAAGTAGGGTATAAATGTTTGGGAAATGGGCATTAGTGTTAGCTGACCTACAGTTTCAACCACAGAAGTAAAGCTTTTTAATGCAGCTCTCTATTGCTAAGAGAAATTATGTTCTATTGGACCTACTTTTCCAATGTAGTTGATACTATGGATAATAGCACATATGTTCACACAATAAATAACTCAGATCCACTTTAAGAGAGATATTGTATTAGAACATTTGCTTCATCCACTGTGGCATTTATTTCTGTTCTTGTGTTTAAATTGAGTTTCAACCAACAGTATGAGATGCTTTAAGTATAATCACTTTATGGATAGAGGAAGTGTCATGTTGTTAACTTAGTAAATTCCTTAGAATTGTTGGAATGTTAGTATTATTTCAATTATAATTGATAAATCACATGGAACCTCTGAATAGGACAGATTGTTGAAATTTCAGTAAATTCCTCTTTTAAATTTAAATTTAAATTTTTTTAAGTAATCTCTACACCCAGTGTGGGGCTCAAACTCATGACCCTGAGATCGAGTCACATGCTCTACTGACTGAGCCAGCCAGGCACCCCAGTTTCAGTAAATTCTTAATAAAAATACAGACAGACAGATGAAAATAGATTTTAAATCAAAATGTGCCATTACTCAAAGAAACTTAAATCATCACTAAAGTTCTTTATGTTTACAAAACTAGCTATGGATTTAAATCCCCTGAGATGATTTTCAAAACAAACTTCATGCCTCTAATTCAATCTATCTGAATTAAAACATATCTCTATTGTCAACAAGTCACCAGGTGTCTTGTTGCTTTGGTTTTCAGACTAACATTTAATAACAAGTATACAACCCAATGTTGTACACCTTTAAAAAAAATTGTTTTTAGGGGCGCCTGGGTGGCTCAGTCATTAAGCGTCTGCCTTCGGCTCAGGTCATGATCTCAGGGTCCTGGGATTGAGCCCCACATCGGGCTCCCTGCTTCGCAGGAAGCCTGCTTCTCCCTCTCCTACTCCCCCTGCTTGTGTTCCCTCTCTCGCTATGTCTCTCTCTGTCAAATAAATAAATAAAATCTTTAAAAAAAATTGTTTCTATTATTTTAATATAGTAACCTGCAAATAAGAGTAATGAACAGTTACTAATAAGAGTGTAAATGAGCTTCATCAATAAAGCTGATTTAAAATAAAGCAAACAATTTTATTCTGGGAAGTTTGGATCTCCAAAGATTTCACAATATATGATCTGATACACACTTGTAACACTTAAGAGGAAGAATGTTAAAAATAAGAGAATTGTACTAACAAATTAAAAAGTCTAGAAAGCTTTGATTTCCAATTCATTGAAATTCAATTAGGCCACTTGTCTGAGAAGAAATTTCAGTTCAAGATCCTCGAAAAGTTCAAGTTCTCCTTGAGATTCAGTGCTACACAGCTACTGTTCATCAGACAGCTGAGCTTGCTGATGGGTTAATTAATCTCATCAGCCCAACTGGAAGGCAAGTTTCAAATTACTCAATGGAGTGTTGTCACTGCCAATGATTTCTTATTCTATATCTTGGTGGAGGAGAGTTTATCATTAATGAACAAGTGAACTCCAAAACTTGGTTAAGAGCTCTCTTAGAGACAAGAAAGTTTAAATTTCTTCCCTGAATTTCTAAATTCCCCTTAATAAGATGGCATGAAACACAGAAATATGTTAGCAATGAAAAAACAGAATGCATTTTAAGTTCTCCAGATTAAAATAATTATAGTAATAATTTTAAAATGACAAAATATATCTAAATATTGGATTGGTGGGGGACACCTGAGTGGCTCAGTTGGTTAAGCATTTGCATTCAACTCAGGTTATGATCCCAGGGTCCTGGGATCAAGCCCAGCCTTGGGGTCCCTGCTCAGTGGGGAGCCTACCTCTCTCTCTCCCCCTCTCCCTCTGCTGCTCCCCCTGCTTGTTCTATCTCTCTCTGTCAAATAAATAAATAAAATCTTTTAAAAAATAAACAATAATAAATATTGGATTTTTTTAGTGTTCTCTTCCCCTATATATACTGTTTTTCTTTTTTTTTAAATTTAGAGTTCTCATTTTCTTTTTTATTTTTAAGATTTTATTTTATTTATTTGACAGAGAGGGACACAGCGAGAGAGGGAACACAAGCAGGGGGAGTGGGAGAGGGAGAAGCAGGCCTTCCGCTGAGCAGGGAGCCTGATGCGGAGCTCGATCCCAGGACCCTGGGATCATGACCTGAGCAGAAGGCAGACACTTAATGACTGAGCCACCCAGGCACCCCCTGTTTTTTTATACAGATAGGTTTCTCTTTTACCTAGACATTTTTATAACTTTCCCTTCTACTTATTACAATATATTTTAATATTTTAACAAACTTCATGTTACCTTGTGTTATAGTTTCAACATGTCTTTGTTACCCTGTGTTATAGTTTCAACATGTCTTTGTTTTTATTAACAACAAATGTGAAAATAAACCTTCAATATTTAATAAACTGGCATACTGATTAGGCCAGTCTTTATCTTTTCATGTCATCAAGTAGAAATATTAGCTACAAAGTATCAAAATATGTTGTTATTTCAAATGATATAATATTAATATTGACAATACCGAAAATAATGTTTAAACCTTACCAAGCTAGGTAGTGGACTAACATATTTGTTACTCTTCAACCTATTTTTAGGCCCCATGCAAGTCATCAGATATTTCAAGTTTTATTTTAATTTTTTTTAGTCAAAAGCCTCCTTAATAATTTATAGGTAAATACAAAAAAACCAAAGTCAACATTTACAAAGGCATCTTTTGCAGAAATCTGTATGCACATTTATTGTTATAAAGATTTTTTTAATTTTCTGATACTTACATAATAAGACAATAACAGTAATAATAATAAGCATGGTAAAATTCCTAATACTTAAAGAATGTTTTCTATATACCAGGTACTGTGCTATGTAAAATTGCAACATGGATTCAAAAAGACCTAGCTTTGGTCTTTTTTAACCTTGAGAATTTTGTTCATTTCTCTAAGCCTCAGTATCCTCATTTATAAAACAGGCATAATGAACATAACTGCTTCATAAGGCTGTGATGAGTAATTATGAGAATAAATGAAAAATGCAATGTAAAAGCTCAGTATAAGATAGACTGTATGATGATTATGAAGATGCTTAGCAATGCATTGATTTCTACTTCCTCCTCTTAATTTTTAACCTGTTAATTAATCTTTGTGTCTTTGTTACTTAGCACAGAACCTGCAACATTATAATTACTCAAAAAGATTAGTTAAACTGGGATGCCTGGGTGGCTCAGCCGGTTAAGTGTCTGCCTTCAGCACAGGTCATGATCCCAGGGTCCTGGGATGGAGTCCTGAATCAGGCTTCTTGCTCAGCAGGGAAGCTGCTTCTCCCTCTGCGGGCCTCTCCTCCTGCTTGTGCTCTCTCTCTGTCTCTCTCTCTGGCAAATAAAGAAATAAAAATCTTTAAAAAAAACAATTAAACTGAAAAGAGACTATATCAATGTATGCTCAGAGAGTATCTAAATGGATTTTTCCTTTTAATAAAAAGCCAATATTTGTATTTTATAATATTGGTGTTTTCTAATCATTATTTCACTTCCCAATTTATGTATTTTCAATTTAGGTGCTAACTTCTTTGAGTTTCGTTTTATTGTACCACCCCTTTATACAGTATATTTTGTGTTTTAATATTTATTTTATTTAAGCTATGAAATACATCAATTATTTGTTTCCTTATATTTTCAGCCTGTTTTCCCCTTATGATTGATTTTATAGACAAAGGATTATAAAATATTCAAATAAATCATATATTGTATTAATGAATAAAGGAAAATAACAGAACACACAAAAAATGTGTTTTGCATGTATGTGTGTTTGTGTTTTGATACTTTTTGGAAGAGGTCGTTGAGACAATGTGACTGCTTGTTGAACTGTGAGTTGGACCAAGGGAATTGGAGTCTCCTTACCCTCTCCCCTATCCTTGGAATGTACATCCCACCCACCATTCCCACACTAGGAGCTGTTTCAAGGAGGTAACCTTGACAGAGTAAGGTATTGTTGAGACCAACTGAATGGTATACATGACTGAAACCCGTTAAGGCCACTATATGAACGCACAAGATTCTGGTGGCAGGTGCAGAGATTTACTCATCTTGTGGTCACCAAAGACAAGTCTTATATATAAGTTTCTTTGCTTATTAAACCTGCCACCTACCAATCTGGAGTGGTCTGCCTCTTTCTTCCTTTTTCTCCTTGCCCTCTGAGTACAGGGGTCACTTTCAGATTTCACCCAAGAAACTCTCAAGTTTGTGAACCAATAATGCTATAGTTGGTGTTATTATTTTTAGGACAGATTGGGAAATATCTTTGAATAAAAGGAAATTCAACATTAGGTGTAATTGGCCTTTAAGAGGAAAATTTTTGCTTAGAAATCTGAAGCTGAGTAAGATTCCAGAAATCCTTTTAAAATAGAAATTTCATATGTGTCATTCTTTTGCTAAAAAAATAAAAACAAAAGGAACTGATGAGTCTGGGTAGAAAGACAGCATAAGGAACAGACCAATGTCAAAGCTAGAAGAGAAATCAGAGTCAGATGCAATATACACTTAGCATTTAGGTTTAGTTTATTGAAATTGTATGTTTTCTTCCTATCTTGAAAGAATTAATATTAAATGAAAAGTAACATACTAACTAAGGGTAAACAAACAATTTTTTAGCAATTCTAGATAGCTAGTGGGAATTTAAATTTATAATAAGCTCTTTTGGATATAACAATATATCATAGTATTGCACAAAGGTCAAAACCACATGATGATAATAAATAGAATCAACGTAATTATTAGTAGATACACATCTAAAGTTAATATTATTTCTGCCATAAGCTAAGAAGCACAGTATGAGATTCATATCAAATGTTTGTTTCTTAAAGAGTTGATACTAATAACCACTTGAAACCTTATTAGGTGTCATTTCATTTTTAGAATATAAATTTTTCTTTCCTATTCATTTTGTTTTCTGTCTCTTGGCTTAAATAATCAAATAATTCATTTTAAAAAAGAGGTATTTGAGAAACTCTGATATGCGCACACAATTTGCAAAAATTAATTTAAACCCAATTGAACTTTTGAGCCATCACAGTATCCCTTTAAAAAAGTTTCAGGGGAAAGGAGCTCAATACCATGGCCTTGCTATATAAACAAACTCAATAAAGGGAATAAAAAAAGTGTCTGGAGGGAAAAATTAAATGAAAGGAGAGTAAACCTATCAAAACAAATTTCTTTCCTCTAAATTGGTATGGCAATGTTTCTTCCTCTGCTCTAACCCACAAGGATCAAGTGTTAGATCAATGTCTATTTTATTGGAAGATTATGGATTGGGGCTGCAGCATGTCTTGAGAGCTTGTCTGGTCGATTTCCTTGCCTTCAGGTGAGACTATCTCTAAAGTAGTTTAGACAAATGAGTATTGTAATTGTAATAATTTCTAGCAAGAGTGATCTCATGACCTTCTTTCATTTATTTCTTCATTGATGAGCTCTCATTATTTAATATTTATTTATAGTTAAGCATTATCTGAATGCTTCAACCCAAATGTTGTAAAGTACCTAGAATAGTGCCTGACATATTGCAGCTACTTAGGAAGAGTCAAATAATTAAAGTCAGTGAAAGGCCTTGTGTCTTTTTCCTAGTTTCCCAGTCTTTTAATTCTCTATTCACAAAGTATGAAAGAATAATAGAAGTTCAGGTTTGAAAGAGTCTTAAAAAATGTCCCCACAGTTCTCAACTTGGATTTCTCAAGCTGAACTACTACCTTTAATACTATACTAAATGACAAAGCAGCATCAGCAGCAAAAATGCAAACATATTGTAGAAACTGTTACAGAACAAGGAAAATATATGGAAAAGAAAAGGTCCCCAGGTAACGGTGAACTGGATAGTGTTTTGGCAGCCATCAAGAATAGAGCTGAAGACATCCAGAAAAGAGTTGGTGAAGATGATAATTACCAGTGAAATCATTTAGGCTTACATGGCATGAGAAATATAATTTAAGAAGTTATTAAGCAGCCAGTGGCTACCATTTGAGATGTTGATTCCCAGGAGGTAATTAAGAAAATCACAGCTTGACCATCTTGGAAACGAATGTTTCAATGCTGAAGAAGTAAAATTGCACTAAGAAAAATTGGGAAAAACAAGTTTTTCTCTTGCCCATCTCCAAAAATGGATGCTATGTTAGTGTTAGTTCAAAGGAAGGGGTAAGCAATATATTCTAATGAATATTCATTAACTGTAGGTTATTTGGCAAACAAATTATGTTTTTTAGTGAGTGGAATTTTCAACTACAATGGATGAACATGAATTGAATGGGCATGAACTACCAAGGTTACTTAAAAGTGTGTTGTTTAGGGGCTCCTGGGTGGCTCAGTTCCCTGCTCAGCAGGAAGCCTGCTTCTCCCTCTCCCACTCCCCCTGCTTGTGTTCCCTCTCTCGCTGTGTCTCTCTCTCTGTCAAATAAATAAATAAAATCTTAAAAAAAAAAAGTTTGTTGTTTAAATTACGGTATTTGGGGGTTTTCTACCTATATTTTTGGTTTTGATTTCTAGTTTAATTCCCTTGTGGTCTAAGAGCATACCTTGTGTGATTTCTATACTTTTAAATTTGTTAAGGTATGTTTTATGGATTAAATATGGTCTATATTGGTGAATGCTCTGTGTGAGTTTGAGGAGAATATGTATTCTGCTAATTTTTAATATAGTATTCTAAAAATGTCAATTATAATCAGTTGATTAATGATGCTGTTCAATTCAACTATGTCCTTACTAGTTTTCGGCATGCTGGATCTTTCAGTTACAGGTAGAGGTGTGTTAAGATCTCCAGCTCCAATAGTGGATTCATCTATTTCTTTTATATCAGTTTTTGCAATTTTGGTGTATTTAGACCATTTATATTTAAAATGATTGTTTATATGGTTAGATTAATATCTACCATATTTATTACTCTTTTCTACTTTTTCTATTCATTGTCCTTGTTCTATGTTTCTTTTCTTTTTATCTTCCACTTTTTCTGTCTTTTATGGTTTTAATTATTTTGCATGATTCAATTTTTTTCTCCTCTCTTAACAAGTAATTTATATATTTTTGAATATTTTTTCAATTCAGTAATTTTATTTTATTTTATTGAAGTCTAGTTGACACACAATATTACATTAGTTTCAAGTGTACAACATAGTGATTTGACAACTCTATCCATTATCTATGCTCACCACAAGTAGCTACCATTTGTCACCATACAACACTATTATACCAATGACTATATCCCTTATGCTTTAGCTTTCATCCCCATGACTTACTCATTTCATAAATGGAAGCATGTAACTCCCACTTTTTTTAGTGGTTGCCTTCATACTTGCAATATACACTTACAGCTAATCCAAGTTCTCTTTCAAATAACATATCACTTCTTAGGTAGTACAAATACCTCATATCCTCAATTTCTTTATCCTGTCCCTTATAATATTACTCTCATTAATTTCACTTATCTATAAACTGTAAGTACTAAATACATCGTTGCTATTATTTTGAACAAATTATTAGCTGTTAGATCAGTTAAAAATAAGAGTGATTATTTTACTTTAATACCTTCTCTAATGCTTTTTCTTTCTTTATGTAGATTTGAGTTTCTGACCTATATCATCACCTTCTCTGTGAAGAACTTTTGACCTTTATTTCAAGGCACATCCTCTGGAAAAAAAAAAATCCTCAATTTCTTTTTTTGTCTGAGAAAGTCTGTATTTTTCTTTCACTTTTGAAGGATAATTTTGTTGCATACAGAAATCTAGGGAAGTGATCCTTTAAAAAAAATACTTTAAATATTTCTCTTCATGTTTTGCTTGCATGCATAGTTTCTGAAGAGAAGTTTGCTGTAATTCTTATCCTTTTTCTTCTTTATGTAAGTTGCTCCCCCCCACCTCTGGACTCTTTCAAGAGTGTTTCTTTGTTTTTGATTTTCTGCAGTTTGTATATATGATATGCTTAAGTGCAGATTTTTTGGTTTTTTATCCTGTTTGACATTCTCTAACTTCTGGATTTGTAGTTTGGTTTCTATCATCAATTTTGGGAAATTCTCAATCATTATTGCTTGAAGTATTTCCTTTCCTTTCCTTTCCTTTCCTCTCTTTCTCTGATATTCTCCTTATGCATATGTTATACCTTTGTATTTTGTCCACAGTTCTTGCATATTATTTTTTGTCTTTTTCATTCATTTTTTTCTTTATATTTCAATTTTGGAAGTTTCTATTGATATTTCTTCAAGATCATTGAATTTTCCTCGGCTGTGTCCAGTCTATTGATGAGTCCACCAAAAGCGTTTTTCATTTTCATGATGGTGTTTTTGATTTCTAGTATTTATTTTGGATTGTGTCTTAGATTTTCCAACTCTGTTTTTATTACCCATCTGCTCTTGCATGTTGTCCACTTTTTTTCATTAGCACCCCAAGCATTCTAATCAGTGTTTTGTTTTTTTTCTTTTAGTTCCCAGTCTGATCATTTCAAGATCTCTGCTATATCTGAGTCTGATTCTAATGCTTACTCTTTCTCTTCAAATTGTGTTTTTTGTCTTTTAGTATGCCTTTAATTTTTGTCATGTGCTGGATATGATGTACTATAAAAAAGGAACTGAGATTTTAAAAAAAACCTCATATTAGTGTGAAATAATGTGAACTTTTAAATAAATAACATGAAGCTTTATGTTTAATCAGGGTAGAAGTTGGGCTGTGTTTACTGTTTGTTCTAGCTATAGGTGTCAGAGGTTAAAATTTCCCCAGTGTCTTTGGTTTTGTCTCTTCTTTTGGGGTTTCCTTAGATACCTCTTAAATATTGTTTTAGGGGTATAGTTGCTTCCATTTTTCTCTGCTATTATTAATCAAGTGACTTATTGATTTGGTATCAAGGTGTGGGAGGGAGGGGAAGTTTTCTATAGTTGTATCATTAATCAGTCTTTTAGTTAGCCTCTGCCCCTGGGCTATGATCTTCACCAGTGTTTTTCAGTTTTGTTTTGCTCCCACCTGCTTAGTGAGGCAGGTAGGCTAGAGAGGACTGGAGTGGAATATTTCCCTTTCTCCAGGTGGAAGGCTAGAGCAAGTTAGAATTGGGTACTTCCCTTCTCCCACAAATTTGGGATCTGCTAAAACCCTACTCAAATAGGCTCTAATAAAATTACTTTCATTGAGAATAGGCCTTGTTGAGAAAATGGAATTCTGTGATAGATTTTAAAAATATCTACTTTCTCCCACTCCCTGACAGAAGCAAGAGGGAATGTTGCTCCAATCTTTATTGTGAGAACCTAGTAGGGCTCCTGGAAGTAAAACTCATGAAAGTGCAGGGACCTTCCTAAGACTGGTTCCCCTGGCATTTTTTTTTTTTTTTTATGTTCAGTTAACCAACATATAGTACATCATTAGTTTTTGATGCAGTGTTCAACGATACCTTAGTTGCGTATAACACCCAGTGCTCATCACAACACATGCCCTCCTTAATGCCCATCACCCAGTTAGTTACTTCATCCCCAATCCCCTCCCTTCTGTAATCTTCAGTTTGTTTCCTGGAGTCCAGAGTCTCTCATGGTTTATCTCCCTCTCTGATTTCTTCCCATTCAGTTTCCCTCCCTTCCCCTGTTGTCCTCTACACTATTCCTATGTTCTACATATGAGTGGAACCATATGATAATTGTCTTTCTCTGCTTGACTTATTTCACTTAGCATAATCTCCTCCAGTCCCAACCATGTTGATGCAAATGGTGGGTATTCATCCTTTCTGATGGCTGAGTAATATTCCATTGTATATATGGACCACATCTTCTTTATATGTTCATCTGTTGAAGGGCATCTTGGCTCCTTCCACAGTCTGGCTATTGTGGACATTGCTACTATGAACATTGGGGTGCATATGGCCCTTCTTTTCACTACATCTGTATCTTTGGGGTAAATACCTAGTAGTGCAATTGCTGAGTCATAGGCTAGCTCTATTTTTAATGTCTTGAGGAACTCCATACTATTTTCCAAAGTGGCTGCACCAGCTTGCATTCCCCTGGAGTTTTTAACAATCAGACATGTCCAGTTTGAGACCAGAAATTTGTCAACTAGTTTAGGTTTGTTTGCTTGTTTTTTTTTTCCTAATACTGGTTCCCACAGAATTTCCTATTTCTGGTTTTCTGATTCAGTAAGTTGTGATACTCTTCCGTGTATGTCTCTTAAATCTGGGGGCAGTGGCTTGCCCTATTGATGGGGTTTTGGAATGTAGGTGAAGTTCGGTGGGGTGAGGTCTGGCACCGATGACCAAGAAAGAATTCTTGAGGCATCTTTGATGCAAAATGGTGGTTTATTAAATCACAGGGACAGGACCCATGGGCAGAAAGAGCTGCTGCACCTGGGTTGTGAGGGGTGGCTGATTATATACTATGGGGTTGGGGGAGGTAAGGAAAAGGGAAGTTTCAAAAGGATTTTCATATGTTAAAGAAGACTCACAGGATACCAGAAGCCTTGCCATTGTCAAGTTAAGGTTGTTTTTTCCTTTAGCAAGGCATTAACATGAAGATAGTTGGGAGCTTCCTGGAGGCACATTATACTCTGCCCATGGGCCAATGGGCTGCAGATTATAAGGACATTTAATTGTATCTACATTTCCTTCTGGAAGCTAGGTTATTGATAGAAATGCTTTGTTCTCTTAGATCGCTAAGACATTTGTAAACTGAGGGAGACTCATGTCTTACCGGATTATAACCTCTATAGGTTAACTATTTGTTTTTCCTTTCTTTAGCTTTAGAGCAGCCAGGAGTACTTAAGGAATGTCACATATATCCCATGGCGGGGGGGTTGTGGGGTGTCAGCTTCTGCTTTGTCTTCAGCTTGCCTTCTGTTTCTTCATCACTATGACCTCAGTTCTCTGATTAAATTAAGAAAATATGTTAATTTTTAGCTTGTTTGGTTGTTTTTTTTTTCTTGGTGTTTGAATGGAAGAGCTGATCTCCAAGTTCCTTATACACTAGGCAGGAAACTGGAAGTTCTGAGTATCTTTTTTTTCCAAGTCCCAGCACCTCTAGGGTCCAGCACCCATGACAGGGAAAACTCCTCCATTCTCTTATTTCACTTATCACCACTCACAACCCTCACCCATCATGCTTTGGACAGGGGTTCTACTGAGACAGAGAAAGCAAATTGTGAAACTGAATAGCCTAAATTCACTATTGTTTTTTGTTCCTGATACAGATGGAGAAATTCCCATCCCACTGCCCACAACTTCTCACAGCTTCCTGACTTGGGAGAGAATAAAAAGGGGATTGATTACGGGAAAATGACCCTTCTCTTCACTTGATGGTATAAATTATACATATTATCCTCTTATTAATGTTACAGTCTATAAAAAATGAATATTGTTAAAGAAAAATTCTATAAAACCTTTGTGGACATCTTAATGGAGTCATGATAGTGCACATTACAAGATAAGAGAGGCTGATTGTTTGAACTAGAAATGCCATGGATTTGCATTTGTTTCTGCACATTTATTATGATCTAAATGCCAGATATGAAGGAAGAACTTATTGGAAATCCCAATAGGAACAATAGACTTTTTAAAACAAAAATGAAGAGTCTTTAGGAACTGTTAGGAGATGGGAGACAAGATAAGGTCCTGCAATAAAGGTAATTTTCATTGAAGCCACTCAACCTCAAGAAAGACTATGTACAACAGTTAGTTTGTGAAGATTAGGAAAGAAGCAGATGTCACTAGAACCATACAAGTAGTGAATTGACTGCAGATAAACAAAATAGATAAAACTTAGCCATCAATGTTTATTGAGTATTCTTTTTTTTATTATTATGTTACATTAATCACCATACATTACATGATTAGTTTTTGATGTAGTGTTCCATGATTCATTGTTTGTGCATAACACCCAGTGCTCCATGCAGAACGTGCCCTCTTTAATACCCATCACCAGGCTAACCCATCCCCCCCACCCCCATCCCCTCTAGAATCCTCAGTTTGTTTTTCAGAGTCCATAGTCTCTCATGGTTCATTTATTGAGTATTCTATTCCAGGCACTATGCTAAATACTAGATCATGACATGAATAAGACACTGTTACAACTCTCAGGTTTCTCACAGTCTGGCAGGAACTGCCTGAAACTAGAGCAAGAACAGACAAATAATTTATTGTTCAGTTATTTCAGAACAACCTAAAACTACTAAACCCAAGGGAAAGAATCTTCAGAAATTGGTGATGGTGATGGAGACAATAATTACTGTATCATCCATATGGTTTTTCCCCAGTTATTACATTTACCTCAAATGGCATAGTAGGCCTATTAAAATGTGGTATCTATTGACACTAGTTATCCAACAGGCTTTATTCAAAAATGTGACTTATTTTTATGAGAAATAATTTATGGTTCATTTTTAAATTAAATGAACAATAATATTATATTAATTATATTGCCTTGTTAAAAAGTTTTTACTTACAATAGAAAAATGGAATTTATCAACCATTAAGATCAGGCTTACAATTAAACAGCTTATTGGTTAATACTATGATTAAATTTAGGAATGCAAACCTTGCTGTATGTTTTAATATCATTATAACTAGACCCCATAGGCACATTTTTTTGTTTATGTAAAGCCAAGTACATCCAAGTTTTCTGTTCAGAGTATCTCATTGATTTCTTCTCTTAAATACAACCTAGTTTCTAGGGGTGCCTGGGTGGCTCAGTTAAGCGACTGCCTTCGGCTCAGGTCATGATCCCAGAGTCCTGGGATCGAATCCCGCATCAGGCTTTCTGCTTAGAGGTGAGTCTGCTTTTCCCTCTCCCTCTGTGATCTCTCTCGTTTTCACTCTCCCTCAAATAAATAAAATCTTTAAAAAAATAAATAAATAAAAATAAAAACAACCTAGTTTCTAAACCCATTTGAGTAACTAGAAGGATTCCATTGCCATTAATTTAAATGGGGAGGTTGCAGGAGGAGCAGATCTTAAAGGGTGAGGGGAGATCAAAAGCCTAGTTTTGATTGTGCTAAGTTTGATATGCTCCTTAGACATTCAAATGGGTTTGCTATTATCCATTTGAAGATGAGACAGGAGTTCAAAAGAGAGTGAATACCCTAGGGAAATGAAGGACTGTTGCCAGGGATCATGCAGGGCCACTTAAAGTTAGCAATCATGAATTTAAAGCAGGAATAGTTGTGGGTTTTCCTCCAGCTGTATTTAGTTACGTGAGTGCTGTCACAGATTAGGTGGAAAATTGTAATTATTCAGGTTTGTATTTTGCCAAGTGAGTGTGATGAGGTGAAAAAGAAGGAGAACTGAGGGTCAATACAAGGATGTGATTATGAAATACTGTCAATCGGATGACCAAAATATATTTCTCATATACATTTGGTCTTCTCCCAAGGTTCTCCAAGACCCTTGGAATTTCCTGAGTGGTAAGGGCAATGAAAGCATCTTTTGTCACAATATTTGGTCTCTGGTCCTTAGTTCCTGAAATTGGTTCAAAGTCATAAAGGTGAAATGGGTGTCTTGTTATTCATAGCAAGTCCCTTTCCACCACAACTGAGTTTATGTTAATAAGGTGACTTTTGGAAAGCACCTAATGATGGGGGCTGATTGCTGTGGGAGCCAACCATGTGATTGGAGGGTTGAAACTTTCTTTTTTTTTAAAGATTTTATTTATTTATTTGTCAGAGATAGAGCACAAGCAGGAGGAAAGGCAGGCTGAGGGAGAAGCAGGCTCCCCACTGAGCAAGGAGCCCAATGCCAGAGCAAAGAGCCCAATGCGGGACTTGATCCCAGGACTCTGGGATCATGACCTGAGCTGAAGGCAGACACTTGACCGACTGAACCACCCAGGTGTCCCGAGGGTTGGAACTTTCAGTCCCACCCCCTGACCTCCAGGGAGGGGAAAGGAGCTGGAGGTTAAATTGATCGCCAATGGCCAATGATTTAATAATGATGCCTATGTAATGAAGCCTCCATAAAAACCCAAAAGGACAGAAGTTGGAGAGCTTCCAGGCTGGTAAACACATGTTGGTGTTGGGACAGTGGCATGTCTGAAGACGGCATGGAAGTTTCATGCAACTTCCCCATACCTTGCCCTTTGCATCTCTTTTATCTGACAGTTCCTGAGTTATATCCTTTTATAATAAACTGGGGATCTAGTAAGTGCAATGTTTTTTTGAGTTCTGTGAGCTGGTCTAGCAAATTAATCAAACCCAAGGAGGGGGTTGTGGGAACCTCCAAACTGCAGCAGGTAGTAGAAGCGCAACTAACAACCTGGGCTTGTGATTGGCATCTGAAGTAGAGGGCAGCCTTGTGGAACTGAGCCCTTAAGCTGCAGAATGTGATGCTATCTCCAGGTGGATAGTGTCAGAACTGAGTTGATTTGTAAGACACCCAGCTCTTGTCCTGAGAACTGCTTGTTGGTGTAGGGAAACCACACATACACATTTAAATTGGGTGTGAGAACCAATAGATTATAATGACTAAACATAAAATTTAAGCTAGACAAAAAGAAACTGGGGGCATAAGGGACTAAAACACATTGGGAAGTTATACATTTCAGGCCCAGGTGAGAAGAAAGGATTATTGCAGATAGAATACAAGAAATAGTAATCTGAAAAGTTAAGAAAAAGTAGTGAGAAAGTACGTTGCATGGAATTGAGATTAGGTTGGGGTAGCAATTCCTGGTAATGATAGAGTCTGGGGTATGACCATGAGAATAAGTGGATGAGGTAGGGTCAATATCAAAATCACTGAAGGAGAGAAGTTTTAAGGAACTTAGAGGCTATGATATTGGAACGACCTTACACACATATGTTGAAATCGCCAAGAACAATTACAGGAGTAGTATTAGAAAGCATGTCAGTGAACCAGGAACTAAATTCTTCAAGATAATGCATGGGAATCAGGGGAACAGTGGCAGGTGATCCAGCTATCTGTAGCTGACAACATGGGATTCAGAAATGGGATATTTTAGGGATGAGGTGGAGAGAAAAATGGCCTGAAATTTGCAATGAAGAGCAAGTATGACATTTACCTCACTCTCTAGGCTCAATATTATGAGTGGTGTAGGAAAAAAAAAAAATTTAAAAAACCACCACTCAAAAAGGCTACAGGGAAGGCAGTGTCCATAAAGGAGAGTCAGAATTAAATCCAAGAAAAAAGTAAAGGTAGATCAGGATTTCTCAGTCTTAGCACCATTTTGGGCTGGACACTTCTTTTTCTTGTGTGGAGGGCAGCCCTGTGCATTGTAGAATGTTTAGCAACATCTCTGGCATCTATCTACTAAGTACCTGTAAGAACACCTCCCCACCCAACTCTTGTGACAACTGAAAATGAGGTAGATCATGAAAAAAGCTGAGTATATTGAGGATTTTTCCTAGGAATTCACCCACTGTAGTTCTCACATTAAAGTTATTTCTATCTTAGATTATTTTTTTCCTATTAAAGGTAATGAAAATGGGATAAAATGCAATTTTGCTCACATATCATAAACTGTATCATTTCCATTGTGAAATCATAGATTTTTCCTTATGGAAGGAAAACATGGTCAATCTCAATTGAGTAGATACAGCATATTTTCTATGTTATGGCATAAGGTAGACTCCAGATGAGTGTCCTCCACTGCAATCACTCTAGTTTAAGACATTGTCATCTTTCATCTGAATTTCTACAATGCCCTTATAACTGATCTATCTCCATTCATTCTGGCCTCCCTCCCCTACTCACATTCTCATACACAACTCAGGGTAAGTATAATCAGTCATGTTACTCTCTTCACTAACCCAAAACGATTGTGTTTCCCATTGCATAGAAGATAAAATGAAACTGTTTACAAAACTCTGTTGGTGGGGCACCTGGGTGGCTCAGTCTGTTAAGTGGCTGCCTTCGGCTCAGATCATGATCCCAGGGTTCTGGGATCGAGCCCCACATTGGGCTCCTTGCTCGGCGGGGAGCCTGCTTCTCCCTCTCCCTCTGCCTGCCTGCTTCTCCCTCTGCTTGTGCTCTCTCTCTCACTACCTCTCTCTCTGTGTCAAATAAATAAATAAATAAAATCTAAGGAAAAAAAAAAACTCTGTTGGCACTACATGATTTGGTCCTGCTTACCTCTCCAACATATCTGAGATTTTTTTTTTTTCCTTTGGGCCAGAAACTTCAACTATAAACTTTATTTTCTTCAAGCAACTAAACTCACATTCATCCCACCTCAGTACCAATGCATGGTCTGTTTTCTCTGTCAGTAATGCTCTTCCTTCACACAGAATCCTCACTATGAAGAACAAAGCTCAAGTACCATTACCTCAGAGGGTCTTTCCCTGATCACTTTATGTAAATTAGCTCCATAAACCTGAGAAAATGACTGCCAATCACTATCACATCACTTTGTTTTAGTTCCTTC
Source organism: Leptonychotes weddellii (assembly GCF_054177405.1). Classification (NCBI taxonomy): domain Eukaryota; kingdom Metazoa; phylum Chordata; class Mammalia; order Carnivora; family Phocidae; genus Leptonychotes; species Leptonychotes weddellii. The sequence continues at coordinate 20,321,045 of NC_138385.1, forward strand.
ATTACACTTGCCACTACCTGAAGTTATTGTTTATTTTATATTTACTTGTTATCTACATTATCTACCTTATTTACCAGTATATTCCCAACATCTGGCTCATAGTAGGTCCTTTGTAAATACTTGATGCATGAATAAATAAATGAATGAATTTGAAAAGTGGAACTTGTAGTATTTCCCCTGTCTCTGTTCAATTCACTATAACTTAAGTTTGCTTGAATTTTTCAGCTTTAATCTATTAATTTGCACACAGAAATCCATCTGTGGGGGTAATTCCAAATGTAATTTTGTGAAATATTGTGCTAAGTCAAGATAGAAAAGGATTCTAATTTTAATCCACTTTGAAATCATTCTGTTTACCTGTTGCTTAAGGAGGATCAAGGAGATTAAATTGGCTCTGAACAAACACAAAACTAATTAGAGGTGATAGGAAAAATGTAATCTATCCTTTTATAATGACACTTTTAAGACTTTTTCTATTATACATAAATTTGGCTAACATGGCAATGTCTGGTTTGGCACTGTGAGGATAACATGAAATTTGAGCATTACTTTCCTTAAGTACTTTTTAATTTATTACTTAATCTGAAGGGATTGAAGTAGCTTTTATATAATGTTGACTTTTATTTCCTTGTTTACACAGAACATTTGTGGCATACACAGCAATTAAATTTAATCTATTCTCTGTTCTCATCTCATTAAATGATATTCTTCAGCCCCAAGTCAAATAAATTATTGTTGCAAGAGATCAGGTAGGTTGAGTTTCAATAACAGCAGTTCAGGAAAATTCCCCTCTCCCTTTCCACTCCCTCCGATTCTAGAAACAGAACCAATACGTTTTCTTGATTTCACAAATTATTTTCACAGGAAACCATTGTCTCAGGCTCATTTCAGTGCAAATGTTATGCTACTATGTTAGTAGACCTAGTTATAACTATTATTTTTATAGTCTACAACCTTGCAGAAAAAAATAAGCTCTCTACAGATCTTTTCTGCCAGGTGTCCAAACATTAGGATTACTCATGACTATTACAACTCTTTGTGTTTTCCAGCAGCAAATGTCATATTCATAATCATTATGTTTGAGGAAAAGAGGCCTTTCATTTTTTTTTTTCTTTTATGCCTTATTTCTTTGATCCATTTCTGTGGACTAGTGATATAAACAGGATTTGTCTATGAAAAACAACCTAGATTTGACAAATCCCAGTCTATAACTAGTTCCCAGTTAACTTTAAACAAAGTACTTTATAAAAAGAAATGAAATCATTAACCAGCATCCTACTGTACGGTATAAGTGCCTATTTTGATATTTAATTATCCTTAGATCCCATTACTTGTATTATAGTCTGGCTTAGTAACTTTTTTGTTGCAAGCAAGTGTCAAAAATGGTGCCACTTTTCAGTACTTGACACAGAATCCAATGAGAAGGATCAGATAGAACCAAGAAGTTATCTTTTCATTCAATAAACAGATATTTATCTCCTACTATGTACAAGGAACTCTGCTCAGTACTGGTGATACAGTGATGAACAAGACAGACATGGTCCATGCATATGCAGTTTCCTCTTTCACAGCCACTTATGTAAGAGATTATCTATTTAAGATAAAGTAAAATTACTAGTTGTGCTGACTTCCACTTAGCAACAAAAATGGAAAAATACTTGCTTACCATAACTTTTCAGCTGTGTACTTAATGGTGCATGTGCTATTGTTCTTTCTGTAAAGGCTAGTAATTGAAGAAGTAATGATGATGCCTGCTAATTATTTGAAAGATTCTGTAAAGATGTCTACAAATACCCTTATTCTATAGGATCTTTCAAAATATATTTGTGCTTATAACTCTCTGCTCATGCATTTTTCTGTCTAATATATGGGACTTATCTACTTTCCACGTTTTCCTCAGCACAGAGCATTGTTCTCCACCGTATGTGACTCCATGTAGAATTCTTTTCTTATATTTTGTTTGCCTTTTTGAACAACACAGTATGACATAGTATACTGATAGCAAGCTCAAATAAAATATATATATTTAAAGTATTTCTGGGGGCACCTGGGTGGCTCAGTTGGTGAAGCGTCTGCCTTCGGCTCAGGTCATGATCCCATGGTCCTGGGATGGAGTCCAGAATCGGGCTCCCTGCTCAGCAGGGAGTCTGCTTCTCCTTCTGCCCCTCCCCCTGCTCGCGCGCTCTCGCTCTCTCTCACAGAAAAATAAATTTTTTAAAAAAATTAAAAAAATAAAGTATCTCTGAATGTTATAGAAGGACTGAAAAATATAATTTGTTAGGTAAAGTAGAAAATATTTATAAAATGAATGTGTAGAAACACAGCTGTTGTAATAAAAACTAGAGGAAAAAAATGCCTTCTGCATTTAGATTCATTGCAAAATATTCCTCTTCCAACTGAAATACACATTCATAACTAAATAAATAGTAATTTGTGTTTGAAATCATAAACTTGGAAAATAAATATCCTAATGCAGAAACAACTAAAATAATTAGAAACCACGTAACCAGAACCCTTCATTAACCATCCTCCCCAACTAATTCTTCATTTTTTTTTTTGCAGAAATGGACAAAATTTTAAATATGCTGATTACAGAGGTTTATCCACAAAACACTTCCAGAGAAATGGTATGGAATCAATAAGAATTCAGCCAATTTTTTGTACCTTCTGTAACCCCATCAATAGTTTTAGACAAAGACATGCTCATTATTAAAATATTTGAAACAACCGAAAGAAGAAAGCAATCACCTACCCTTTCAAATTTTTATTACTATCCAAATTTTTATTACTATCAGTATATTCTTTGTATATTTACTTTCAATATTTTCTAAGTATATGTGTGTTTGTTTCTCCCTAGTTATCCCCTGAATATAGCTAACTTCATAATTAGCTTATCATATTTGGAATTAGGATTCTTGTTTGCAAGGAACAAAAACTGACTCTAAACAACAAAAACAGAAAAACATATAACTGACAAAAGACCTATATCTAGAATGTATAAAAACTCCTACATATCAATAAGAAAAAGGCAAGCAATTCAATAGAAAAGTGAGCTAAATACTGAATAAGCACTTCACAAAAGAAAAAATCCAAATAGGCAATAAAGATATGAAAAGTTTCTCAAAATCATTAGTAAATCATGAAAATGCAAGTCAAAACCATTCTCAGTAGATTGGCAAAATATTTTTAAAGTCCTGAAAACATCAAAAAGTTAGTGCAGATGTGGAACAAAAGAATCTTTTATACATTATTGGTGAGAATATATATTGGTTCCACCATTTTGGAAAATAATTTGTTATTATCTAATGAGGTTGAAAAGATGTCTTGCCTTTGATCGGCATTCCACTCTTGAATATATACCTTAGAGAAATGCTTATAAATGTACACCAACATACATATATTATAAAGTAGCAACAGCATTCCTATACTAAAAACAACCAAATGTTCATAAATGATTGAATAAATACATATATTATAATATTTTTATGCAATGGCGTATTATAAATCAATAACAATAAATGAAGTATAGTGACAAACAATGTGCAGATAATTCTTACAAATAAATGTTAAACAAAAAAAGGCACAAAATGATATGTAGATTCTTGTATCAGTTTTTGAAGTTTAAAAACCAGACAAAATTAGACTATGCTGTTAAGGATTCATATATAATCATAACACTGCAGAGTAAAGCAAGTAACTGCTTATCATAAAAATGATAGGTTTACTTCTGCAGGGTGGGGGATAGTTAAAGGAAACTGAGAAGGGATACACTGGCAGCTTCTGTAGTGCTGTGTTTTATCCGTTCATTTGGGTGGCTTTTATATAGGTGCTCCTTTATAATCAATCACTATACTGTACAGTAATGCTTTATGCACTTTTCTCATGTTGTATCTTATTATAAAAGTAAAAACAAAAGAAAGAATTTTTATTTATTTATTTATTTTAAAGATTTTATTTATTTATTTGACAGAGAGAGACACAGCGAGAGAGGGAACACAAACGGGGAGTGGGAGAGGGAGAAGCAGACTCCCCGCCGAGCAGGGAGCCCGATGCGGGGCTCGATCCCAGGACTCCAGGATCATGACCTGAGCCGAAGGCAGTCGCTTAACCAACTGAGCCACCCAGGCGCCCAGAAAGAATTTTTAAAATGTAGAAAATAAATGGACAGGAAGCAAGGGAGGCTAGGCAATAAGTAACATAACCAAGCTCTCTTCATCAGTACTTTGTAAAAGCTATGTAGATGATTCCATCATACATTCAGAGATGAGAATCAGTGTTGAGAAAAAAAAATCTTAAGTACAGTACCTGATATATATATTAATGTCAATTAACATCTGTCTACTTCTGAAGATGATTGACAATTCTTTTCATCCAGCTCGAGCATTCAGGTCCTTGAGTAAATTATCAAAAATAACAAAGGTGCCTGGCTGTCTCAGCCGGGGGAATGTGTGACTCTTGATTTCAGGGTGGTGAGTTTGAGCCCCACATTGGGAATAGAGATTATTTTAAAAAAAAGGGAGGGGCGCCTGGGTGGCTCAGTTGGTTAAGCTACTGCCTTCGGCTCAGGTCATGATCCTGGAGTCCCGGAATCGAGTTCCGCATCGGGCTCCCTGCTCAGCAGGGAGTCTGTTTCTTCCTCTGACCCTCCTCCCTCTCATGCTCTCTGTCTCTCATTCTCTCTCTCTCAAATAAATAAATAAAATCTTTAAAAAAAAAATTAAAAAGAGGGAAAAAATAATTATTGTAATGAGTTTACATCTATAATTAAATTTAATATAGACTTAGGAAGATGTATTTAAATATGTTGTAGATGAGATAGGTTTGTGGGAAATGAAAAATTATTTCTGATGGTGTTTAATATATAAAGTCTCCAACAAAAAATAAAAATAAGTGAATACATCCTAAAATCTTTCAAATGGGGACTTTAAGGTATAAATTGAAATTTTTAGAATTGTTAAAATTGTGATTACTAAATCAAATACCAGGGTTTTTTAAATTAATCTTTACAATACTGACTGAAATGGCACTAAACTTTTGAAAAGTATGGCAGTTTTTTTGACATATAGTGAAGGGTGTAATGGAATAATTGATCACGGTATTCTGTAATTAATATATGATCACTTTTCCTAGAAAACTTAATTTTTTTTACTGTTATTGTTTTAAGGAAATAGAAAAAAAAAAGATGAAATAAGAGCCACAGTGAGATCTTTAAAGCTATGAGGGTTTTCTCCCCTTTGTTTTGATTATAAGAATTGCTTAAATATAGAAAGTTATGTTTAGCTGTGGCAAAGTTGATATTTATGAGCAGAGACACAAAGAAGAAATTTCTGGAGAGCTTCATGAAGAAAAGCAAATGGATGAATCATGGGAAATGTTGATTCAGCACCATGCAATTTCTGTCTTTTATTCTATGGGTCCAGTATTTTCCAGCAGATGGGGCAGGTGTGGAAGATTTGGGCCAAGAGAGAAATGGCCAATAATGACTGATGGATCAGGGGCATTATTTCTGCAACTAGAACTGAAGCTGGAGCATGCAGTGAATATTGTAGTGTAAATTGCACCCCAAAGAGAAAAATGGATATAGGAAATGATATTCCCATCACAACTGTCATATAATGACACCTTGGTAACACATGCTTTACTCCAAAGGTGTTTGTATGAAGATAAAACAAACAGAAATTCATGATTGGGGCAGGGGTGGGGGGTGGGTTCTCTACAAACTGTATACAGGTAGTGGGAAACTCACTCTAGGGGATTTTAGGACATTTGTATCACAAACTTTTATTTTGCAGGAAAAATCATCTTAATTTTTTTAATCAAGATTTCCATCAAATGCTTTTTATTATTAAACAGATTGTCTCCTATATGATTATGATAAATTTCTTTTCTATCTCCTTTTATAAAAGAAAATTATATACCAATACATCATTTTATCTGAACAAAGCTGTCTGTGCTTTTGAAAACATTTATCTATAAATATTAGTTTATTGAATCTACAATATAAGTCTGGGCAATGTCTACTGGATATGCTATATTACCAATTCTAAAAAATTAAAATAATACTTTAATGCTTAAAGACTCATTAAGAAGTAATTTGCTGCCCAAACATCCATGCACAAGAATTTACATTGCCGTATTTTTTTATTGTAGCAAAAAACTATGAAAACTACAAATTAATAAATAGATGTATAGTTATACTATGGAATCCTTTGCTATTTAAAACTGTGAAGATGAATGAACTAGAGCTTAATGTGTGAACATGATTAGCTGACAAAAACAAAATACTGAGTGAGAAGGGGGGGAAGTGGAGGGGGAGACGAACCATGAGAGACGATGGACTCTGAGAAACAAACTGAGGGTTCTAGAGGGGAAAGGGTGGGAGAATGGGTTAGCCTGGTGATGGGTATTAAAGAGGGCACGTTCTGCATGGAGCACTGGGTGTTATGCACAAACAATGAATCATGGAACACTACATCAAAAACTAATGATGTAATGTATGGTGATTAACATAACAATAAAAAATTTTAAAACAAATACTGAGTGAGAAAATCAACTTCCAGAAAAATACAGAGTGTAATTTTCTAGTTCTTACTGAGTACCTACTCTATACCTGGAATTGTGCTGAGATCTTTAAATACATTATCTCACTTGATTATCATTTTCATTTTTCCCATTTACAGATGATGAAATTGCAGTTCAGTGACCTGCCCAATTTCACACAGCTACCAAGTTGTGGAACAAGCACTTGAACCCAAATCAGTCTGACTCCAAAACCTGAACTCTTAAACACTACAAAGCCAAAGCAATAATTAAAATCTATTCCTCCCAGCATTCATGACAGACCTTCTTGTCTGAGCCACCTAAGGAGTCTTCTTGGGAGAACAGAACACCACAAGTCACATTAACTATATTCATATTCCAATAAGTCACATGCATTTAAACTTACAAAAGATAGCAAGATAAATTCTAAACTAGCTATTCTAGGTTCAAGAATAAATGTTTGTAGTGTATGTAGTCTGAGCATACCCGCAAAAATAGCCAAACACATTGCACAACTCCAGGAGAAATTATTCTCACAAAATGCAGTGTAAATGGTGGCCTTGAGGTGGGATAGTGTAGAGGTCCTTTTGGCTCACAGTATCTACTCACTACTGAATGAAGCACACTACCATCAGGATACAAAGTCTACATTATACTACCAGAAATAACATCTTCCTTGTTTAAAATGTGCAGTTTTTTTTTTCTGGAATATACTTTAGTGTAATGCCATTGGCTTAAATTGAGGTAGTTTATAAGAAATATTTCTATGGGCGCCTGGGTGGCTCAGTTGGTTAAGGGACTGCCTTCAGCTCAGGTCATGATCCTGGAGTCCCAGGATCGAGTCTCACATCAGGCTCCCTGCTCAGCTGGGAGTCTGCTTCTCCCCCTGACCCTCCCCGCTCTCATGTGCTCTCCCTCTATTTCATTCTCTTTCTCAAATAAATAAATACAATCTTTTAAAAAAAATAAATATTTCTATGAAATTGATATGACTGTTTTATTAAGTAGTCATGATTTTACTACATTGTGTTAAGTCAAGTGACTCTGGAACTAGACTGTATAAGAATTCAACTCTAACGTTCATTAATTATGTGTCATTGGTCAAGCTGTTTAACCTCTTCCTGATTCAGTTTTCTCATCTGTAAAATAGAATCTTTCTCATAAAGGTTTTGTAAGAATTAAGTGAATTAATACATGTAAAGTTCCTAGACCAGTGCCAAGCTGATGGTAAGTACTACTTAAGATTCCTTTTAGTACTACCTGATTGATAACCATTAACTTTGTTTCTGTTGTTGTTTTGTACCACTGAGTATCCTCTTTATGTGGAAGATATTGTTAAGATGCAGAATAGAATACACATGTCCTAAGCAACTGGTCAATAGTGAGAGTCAAAATATTAAATAACAGATCTGAAATGGGCCTTCAACCAATCAGAAGGGAGACCAGGTATGGTCTCTATGGCTATACTGGTGGATACTAGTTGAATATCAACTCTGACTTATAGCCTATGGACACTACAAAGTGGAAAGATCTTTGTTAGAAAGCTCATAAATGTTTGTGCCCAAATGTAGCAAGTATCCATCACTCCAGGGTAGGAATATTCCTCATTTGTTTCTATCTATAAACCCCTTTTTAAATCTGTGTCTTTGCAAGCTGTTGTAACCACTCTAGAATAAGGTGTCAGATGATTTAGTTCTCCTAGGGTATTTCAGATATATCCAAAATGGGTGAAATAGACCTCTGGGAACACAAACCTTCATGTAATTAGAGAGAGAGGACGAAATATTTAAGCTGCATGCTAAAAATTTGCACTAAATTCTTCAGTTCAGATTGTATACCAAAAAAAATTGTGTGTGTGTCTGTGTGTAGTTAAAAAAACAAAGAGAAAACAAGACAGACCAAAATATGTCGAAAGAGAAAAACAGAAACAAAAACAAAGGAAATCCCTACTGTTAAGTTTCTCTCAGAGCAAAGAAACAGGATTTATAGTGAAATTATTTTTCTTACATTTTAATGGGTTAAAATTTTGTGCAGTGTAAAACAGAGAAAGAAATGGTACATCTGGCCCTTTAAAATAAACAGGTTTTTAGTCTGGCACTCAAGCACATCCCTTTCATGGAACTAGTTGTACTAAAGAGTTAGCAAGTACAGTTGTAAAAGCAGTCCAGTCTTTTAGCTCCTAGAGAAAAGAAGTGCAGAAAGCAGAAAGGAGTCCATTCAGCTGTAACCAAATGATTGACTCAATATTGATTGAGAATGCTCTCTATCCCAAACATAGCTCAATCTCAAAATAGATCAATAGAGTTCCATCATGGTAACTATACAAACATGAATTCAAATACACTAAAGCAAAATCCAAAAATATAGAGCAGATAAAAAAGAGAGAAGAAACAAAAGAACAAGTACTTTAATAAAGTATTAATTGAATAAGACTCAATATAGCTTTTGGTTTACATATTTCACAGGATGTTTTGAAACATAAGATGTCAAGTCATGGTGTGTGGGAAGGAGCTATGAACAAAGAATCAGTCTGAGTCTTAATATCCTCTCTGCCACCAGCTTGGCTGTGACACTTTGGATTACTCTCTTCCACTCTCCAAATGTCAATCTTCTTATTTGATTTAAAACAGAGATGCCCAGGGACAGCTGGCTGGATCAAGAGCATGAAACTCTTGATCTCAGGGTCATGAGTTCAAGCTCCATGTTGGGTGTGGAACCTACTTTTTTTTTTATTTGACAAAACTATTAAAGTAAAGCTTAGTGCCTTCTCTATACACAAAGATACAGAAGTGAGGTTGTTCAAGCTTTTGGCTAAATTCTAAAGGCCAAAACCACTTCCCTGTTTAAGTGAATGTAATTCTCTTCAGAAATCCTTCATCTTCTTTTTTTTTAATTTTTATTTTATTATGTTATGTTAGTCATCATACAGTACATCATTAGTTTTTGATGCAGTGTTCCATGATTCATTGTTTACATATAACACCCAGTGCTCCATGCAATACATGCCCTCCTTAATACCCATCACCGGGCTAACCCATCCCCCCACCTCCTTCCAAACCTCTAAAACCCTCAGTTTGTTTCTCGGAGTCCATAGTCTCTCATTGTTCGTCTCCCCCTCCAATTCCCCCCTTCATTTTTCCCTTCCTTCTCCTAATGTCCTCCATGCTATTCCTTATGTTCTACAAATAAGTGAAACCATATGATAATTGACTTTCTCTGCTTGACTTATTTCACTTAGCATGATCTCCTCCAGTCCCATCCATGTTGATGCAAATGTTGGGTATTCATCCTTTCTGATGGCTGAGTAATATTCCATTGTATATAGAGACCACATCTTCTTTATCCATTCATCTGTTGAAGGGCATCTCAGCTCTTTCCACAGTTTGACTATTGCAGATATTGCTGCTATGAACATTGGGGTGCATATGGCCCTTCTTTTCACTACATCTGTGTCTTTGGGGTAAATACCCAGGAGTGCAGTTGCTGGGTCATAGGGTAGCTCTATTTTTAACTTTTTGAGGCACCTCCACACTGTTTTCCAAAGTGGCTGTACCAACTTGCATTCCCACCAATAGTGTAAGAGGGTTCCCCTTTCTCCACAACCTCTCCAACATTTGTTGTTTCTTGCCTTGTCAATTTTTGCCATTCTAACTGGTGTAGGGTGGCATTTCAATGTGGTTTTGATTTGAATTTCCCTGATGGCTAATGATGATGAATATTTTTTCAGGTGTCTGTTAGCCATTTGTATGTCTTCTTTGGAGAAGTGTCTTTTCACGTCTTCTGCCCATTTTTTTGACTTGATTATTTGTTTTTTGGGTGTTGAGCTTGAGAAGTTCTTTATAGATCTTGGATATCAGCCCTTTGTATGTAGTGTCATTTGCAAAAATCTTCTCCCATTCCGTGGGTTGCCTTTTTGTTTTGTTGACTGTTTCCTTTGCTGTGCAGAAACTTTTTATCTTGATGAAGTCCCAAAACTTCATTTTCCCTTTTGTTTCCTTTGCCTTTGGGGACATGTCTTGAAAGAAGTTGCTGTGGCCGATGTTGAAGAGGTTACTGCCTATGTTCTGTAGGATTTTGATGGATTCCTGTCTCACATTGGGGTCTTTCATCCATTTTGAGTTTATCTTTGCATGTGGTGTGAGAATGGTCGAATTTAAATACATACATACATACATACATGCATAAATCAGAGATGCTCCAAAATGTTTTGATTGAGACCCACAGTAAGAAGTATGTTTTACAATATATATTGTATAAAATCCAGCATAGTTTGAAAACACTATACTAGGTGATCCTAGGATTCATCCGCAGCCGATATTCTGTGACTCAGGTTAATTAGACTGGTCTTGACACTGCAGGCATCTTTCATTATATGAATCTGATCTCTTCTGAAAATGCAGTGGAAAACACATTTTTAAAAAAACAGAATGCTAGGGGTGCCTGGGTGGCTCAGTTGGTTAAGGGTCTGCCTTCCGCTCAGGTCATGGTCCCAGGGTCCTGGGATCGAGCTCCACGTCAGGCTCCCTGCTCAGTGGAGAGCCTGCTTCTCCCTCTCCCTTTGCCTGCTGTTCTGCCTACTTGTGCTCTCTCTCTATCTCTCTGTCAAATAAATAAATAAAATCTTAAAAAAGACCCATAATGTTATATTTCATTTTTTTTAAGATTTTATTTTTTATTTATTTGACAGAGACACAGCGAGAGAGGGAACACAAGCAGGGGGAGTGGGAGAGGGAGAAGCAGACTCCCCGTGGAGCAGGGAGCCTGATGCGGGGCTCGATCCCAGGTCCCTGGGACCATGACCTGAGCCGAAGGTAGATGCTTAACGACTGAGCCACCCAGGCACCCCTATATTTCATTATTTTAATGAGAAAAATAATAATGTGTTCCCAACTCATCTAGTAACACTAATCATTTTTCTGAAATATTTTTAAACTGCTGTTAAATACATATGTAATAATCTATCAAGGATTTGGGAATAAAATTAAATATTTAAAAGACCAGTTTTCCAATTAATGGACAAAGAAGCTATTAGTGTTTTTGTGCACTATGAGCAGTGGTATGCTGCAACAACTCACAACAACTGATTTTTTAAATTATAGGAAATATCTGAACCAGTTGTAATAGGGCCTGAACCAGGCCCTATTGTTATAGCTTGAAGCAGGCTACGGTAGGAGTATTTACACCAAAGGAATCACCAAATGCTGCATATCAAGGCTTTCTCCCTGAAACCCAGAACTAGTCATTAAACATTTCAGACTGTAATGTGTACAGAGGTAGAGAGAGGAAGCCATGACTCAGAGGTGTTGCTTTCATCCTATTTTGATGTATAGCAGTTTTGGTCATGTTTTTCTTCCAATAAAATCAATATCATATAATATATGATAAAAACAGGTATTTTTACAAATAGCACTAATAATTCTAATTGAAAGATTTCTCAATTCTATAATGCTATTGAAGAGAAAAAAGCAAATAATCTCATTTGCTTTGTCCACCTACCTCTCATAAATCCTACTTTTCTTAAGCTAGTGGATCTTTGCTTGGTAGTTCATTACTGATGATAGGAAAACTGAATTCTGATAATACCAAGACCCAAGTGGATGAAGTCTCCAAACTATAAAATATACAAGATTATCAGAAATTCTGTGGTGTTGATCAGCTGCAGTGTTTATCAATATTAATTAAAAAATAGGGAACACACAATCTCTGGGTAGCAATGACCACATACTCTGATGCAGCCCTGAAGGCAGTGTGGAAGCTGATAGCATTTCTAAAAAATTACAACAAAACTTTCATGCATTCAGGAAAATAGCTTTCCTGGGTAAACATAAATAATCAATATGTTGCTCAAAGAAAGACTAGAAAAGTTTAACTTGAAAGAAATGGGGAAACAAAGGCAGAGAAAAGAAAATACCATAGCTGAGTTAGGGCAGTAGACAGTCATTCACTGAAGGTGCATTTAGCATGTGCCTCTTTCAATTTCCATAAAGAAAATTACTTTGGGAAATATTATTTCATTTGCTATCAAAGATATTTTCAAGTTAAGGTGGAAAGATATCATTTCAACTTTTCACCATGTCTCTTGAGCAGGTGGTGACATTATCAGTCATCTTCATTCACAGAGTGTGAAGTATGAACATTTAAGGAAGCATTGACAAAGGAGAAGGCACAAGCCAGAGGAGAAGCACTGACAGAGGACAGGGCATTATATTTTTAACTAAATACTTAGTAAAAACTACAGAAGAAAACAAAAACTTGTAAAAGAAATGGAGGTGCAAGAAGTTCAAAGAAGGTACACTTGATCTTTCTTCTGGTGCTCTCTTACCCTCTCTTAACTTGTGTAAGAGTTTCTTTAGAATGTTCTACGTTATGTTCATAGAGTAGGTCAAGAAGTATAGCTTCCTGAGTACAGTTTGTTTACACACTATGTAGTTGCCTAAACTCGAGTATAAGTTGACTTACTGCTATGCTGATTTAGGCGTGTGATTTTTCTAAATGTGCACCTTCCCCCTTAATAAAAACTTATTTTAAAATCCAAAAATTAACTATATAAATGTTACCTCTACTACTAGACACAGCATTATCATTGCTTTCTGTATGTAATAATGTTACTGGATTGTAAACTTTTTGAAGGCAATTGTTTTGTCTTGTAACGTTTTATCTTCTTAGCATCTAGTTCAGCAATTGTTAGGTGATAGTGTCTGCACTGGTACCCATAAAATCCTTTACTGTTTCTCTTCTTGAAAGCATCCTGAGGGGTGCCAGGGTGGCTCAGTCAATTGGGTGTCAGGCTCCTGATTTCGTCTCAGGTCATGATTTCAGGGTTGTGGGATCCAGCCTCATGTCAGGCCCCATGTCAGACCGCATGTAGGACTCCATGTTTAGCAGGGAGTCTGCTTGATGTTCTCTCTCTTCTTCTCTCTCTGTGCACCACCCCCGCTCTCTCTGTCTCTGAGATAAATAAATAAATCTTAAAAAAAAAGAAAGAAAGAAAAAAAAAGGCATCCTGAGGTGAAAGAACCCAAGAATGTGTGTTAGGAAGTCTGAGTTCTTGATCTATGTAAACATTACATTCCTTGAATACATAATAAGATATTTGGGCTAATTTATTTCTAAGTGTCCAATATGCCCATTTTCTGCTCAAATAAGACCTCATCAATTAATATTGTCCTTTCAATGTATACACTTTCCTCTACCCTATAATATTCAGGAATGTACAGAGCTTATGAAGATAATTATATAAAAATGAAGGTTTTTTGTTTCCCCTCTAGATGATATTAATCATTATCCTGAGTGAAAATTTAAATGTGGTCAGTTGGGTGTCAGGCTCCTTTAAGGGGAAAAGTCATATTCATAGTATGTCTTAATTACTAAAAGTCTTTGAACAAAATCTTTCATTACATGCTTCTGGGGAAAATAACTTATTGTGCAACTGAATGCATGCATAGCTGGTTAAATGGCCAGATACTCATAATACTCAATTGAGGACAGTCTCTAGTGGAATGCCTCAGGACTCTGTATTGAACCAATTCCACATTTCTTGCTATCAATGATTTTCATGAAAATATTTAAAAATTGCATGCCATGCCTTGACATGAGGATAAAAGAATGTACTACCTTGAAGTAAACGTTTCTCAAATAGCAGAAATTGTAATAATGGACTTAAATCAACAAAAGGGAATTTAATGAAAGAAATGTTAGGCAACTCCTGTGTCTAATTTTTGAATAATCAAATACATAAAGTACATAAAGGGAATATTTAGCTTTCTAGCATCTTCAAATTAAATAAGACCCAGATGTTTCTGTTTACAACAGACTCAACAGAAGTCAAGACTGTGTTGGTAGCCAAATAATCTAGTGAAGAATGGGTGAATATTCTGTCTAGACAATAGATATGTTTGATTCTGCATCCAGAGAGTCTCCCTTGGTTTCAGTATATAGTCGCAATTTAAAGGAATAAGGTCTTTTGTTTTTAGTGTCCTATTCAGAGGGAAAATAATTAAAGTTATTAAATAAAAGTTTGCTTTCAGTGTTTGTAGTAGTACAAAGACAATGATGGTATATGTAATTTTAGGAATATATGTATTTGATGTTACATTTCAAAGATTTTATTTATTTATTTGAAAGAGAGAGCGTGCACAAACAGGGAGAGGGGTGGAGGGAGAGGAAGAAGCAGACTCCCTGCTGAGCAGGGAGCCCTAGGCTGGTCATCCTAGGACCCAGTGATCATGACCCCTGCCAAAGTCAGATGCTTAACCAATGGAGCCACCCGGGTGCCCCGATGTTACATTTCAAATAAAAATAATTAAATACTTTTTGCTTAGTGGTGGAATAATATCTAAGTATAGAGAGCAGCCTCTAATGCAATACCATACAGTGAATTTACTGTAGGTTGTATATGGAGACATGAAAGGTAGTTGATACCATCACATGACTTCACTGTACACAGAGACATCACTCATGCCTGTTTCTCAATAGTCCAGTAAGTCAGGACTACTGCTCCATCTATGTCTTTGAATTTGCACTTAGAATAAAATCCAAGCTCTGCATGGCTACAAGCCTCTGTATAGTCTAGACCTGCTTACCTTTCTACCTCACTCTTTCTTCTTTTTTTTGCAACCCTTTAGCTCCAGTGGTTTTCCAATGCATCCATGACTACAACCAGATTTATCTAATGTACCTAAAACAGATAAAAAAATGCCTGTAATATGTACCAGGCATGTGTAGAAAATGCGACTTACGTAACACTGGTGTAACTTTGTCTATAAAAGATTAAGAAATTTTATAAATACAATACTGAGTATTATTTATGCAGCTATTTCCCATAATTGTAATCATCATCTTTTAGAATGGCTTCCTCAAAGCCAGGACTTCTAAGTAAATAAATCAATTTCAATTTTCAAAAGGTTTTACCCACAGTATCCTTTCACTGATAATACAAAAAAAATCATGGATAATATTTGTTATGTGGATCAGTGACAAAACAAAATATTAATTTTTGGTCTATTTTTTTAGTAAGCATGATAAACCAAACTAAAATGACCACTTCATTCATTTAAAAGAGAAATGTCCAAAATCTCTGGGTTGGAGATCTGGATAGGCTAAAAAGGAATTCAGGGAGAAAAGAAATAGAAGATACATTATTGTGTCATGGTTTGATTAAAGTCAACATTTTCTGGGCTTTGTTGTTAATGAATCTTGCATATGGAAATTACAGTTGCTCTTAATCTGCTTTCAGAGGACTGATGCAAATATTAAAAAGTAATGAACTAACAAGATTGTTTGTTAATGCCACATAAAAGTGCTAATTATACATCATTTCCTGCCTACAGTTAAACCCAAGAGACATCTAAGAAATTGTTAAATAAGCTTCTTCACTAGAAATGTGAATATAGTTGAGTGGCATGAATTTCTATTTAAGGACCCTGGTGCTATCTCACCCATAAAAAAAGAGAAAATAAATACAAAAAATATAGCATATTAAATGTATTCAGGGAGCAAAATTATTTTGCTCATGGAAAGTGACTCATTAATATATTTACACCTGATATTCAACATATGCTTTAAAGGGTAGATTTCATACTGAACTATATTTAGAGTATATTTGGGGGTCATTATATTGGATGATTCTTGTAAATTTCAATGTTATTACTTTTAATATTTTAATAGTATCAATGATAGCAGTCATTTTCCAAAATATATTTGAAATCTTAGCCTCGTGTTTGGGTTTTATGGTTCTAGCTATATTTCTACATTATTCCCATTGCAAGAGATGCTTTATGAGATTTTTTCCCTTTGTATAAATACCATTAAAGCAACTGTGTTTATTCAATTTTAGTTTCAATTTACTGTCTAAATTTTTTTAGAGGTTGGGGGAGGGGCGCCTGGGTAGCTCAGTTGGTTTAGCATCTGCCTTCTGCTCAGGTCATGATCTCAGGGTTGTAAGAACAAGTCCTGCATCAGGCTCTGTGCTGGGTGTGGAGCTTGCTTAAGTTTCTCTCTCTCCCTCTGGCCCTTCCCTCCACCTTTATTTTTTTTTTTTTAAGAATTTATTTGAGAGAGAGAGATAGTGAGAAAGAACACGAGGGGGTGGGGAGAGGGAGAAGCACACCCCCCTCAGGAGAGAGTCCGACATGGGCTCTATCCCAGGACCCCTGGATCATGACTTGAGCCAAAATCAAGAGTCAGATGCTTAACTGACTACGCCACCCAGGTGCCCCTAAATTACTTTTTAATATGAATTATTTTTCTATGTCTAATGGTAGCTTTTTAGCAGGTAATTTGCAGTTGAAAGCCTGCTGGTCTTTGATCATTTGGTGGGCATTTTGAATGGCAATTATTTTTTAATTCTATCAACACTGAAACTGTGGTTTCTTTAAGCTAGGATCATGCTTTTTAACAATTTTCTAATTTTATCAGATATGAAGTTGTTTGAACCCATTGATTATTGACCTGAACTGCACTATTATCTACTACATCTATGGACAAATTAGAAGAGGGCACCCACTCTATGGGAATAAATTAGAAAAAGTTCTCCTCAGGTATACTGCTTAGCAAGCAGAATTCAATTCCCACTTGTATCCTTTTGGCTAGACATCTTTGTGCAGGGTACAAACTATAAAATCATATTCTTTTTTTTAAGATTTTATTTATTTATTTGAGAGAGAGAATGAGATAGAGAGAGCACAAGAGGGGGGAGTGGGAGAGGGAGAAGCAGGCTTCCCACTGAGCAGGGAGCCCTATGTGGGGCTCAATCCCAGGACCCTGGCATCATGACCTGAGCAGAAGGCAGATGCTTAACGACTGCACCCCAGGTGCCCTATACAATCATATTCTTGATGTGCCTACTTTTTACAGCCATTTTAAAGTGTATCATAATGGGTTACAGAAAACAATTTTCATTTAAGTAGATTACACACCCAATGTGGGGCTTGAACTCATGACCCTGAGATCAAGAGTCACATGCTCCACCAACTGAGCCAGCCAGGTGCCCCTAGAAAATAATTTATGATTGGTACTCTACAGTCTGGGTTATATTATATGCAGTTTTAAAATGTTTACTTCATTCATGCTCGTCTTAACTTCCTGTTTTTAAATTGCTCACATTCAACAGGAAATAGTGTAGAAGGGGAAGATACTGGGGCAGTTTGATAAACCTAGCACCTTTGTTCCTGCTTACATCAGAAACATGATTCACATACAAGTCTGACATTATCTGGGTACAGTTAACATATGCTGTTCCAGGTTGCTAGAATTAAAACTAGGATCATTGTAGGGGTGCCTGGGTGGCTCAGTCGGTTAAGTGTCCAACTCTTGATTTTGGCTCAGGTCATGATCTCAGGGTCATGGGATCAAGCCCTGTGTCAGGCTCTGTGCTCAGCATGGAGTCTGTTTGTCCCTCTCCTTCGGCTCCTCCCCCCATTCTCTCTCTCTCAAATAAATAAATAAATAAAATCTTTTAAAAAAACAAAACTAGGATCACTGTAGTTCAATGAAAAACCTAGAAATTTGAAGTTAAAATCATAGATAATGAAATGGGATGCCTGGCTGTCTCTATCAGTAGAGCATGCAACTCTTGGTCTTGGGGTTGAGAGTTCAAGCCCCACATTGGGTATAGAGATTACTTTTTAAAAAGGCATAGATATATGAAAACGCTGTTAAATTGAATTTATACCTGCTTACACCATGCTGTTTCAGCGGACCTGTCTGGATTTGATCCCCATCTGCCTAAACCTGTGGTATAGGCCAGATCTTATTTTTTGCTCATCCTCCTGATTCTTAGCCTGTCTTGGCCAGCCCTAACTCATTGTGTCTTGTGGAAACAGCCAAATATCAGATTTTGTGGAAACAGCCTAATATCAGATTTTAGCTAACATGACTAAAAAGGACCTCACTTCACCAAGGATCAAGAAACAAAATGTTGCAACAGCATTAGTGTTCCTGAAATTGTCTTACTCAAACTCCTTGACTTAAACCTCTATAACTACTCTCATCACACTTGATTTTTTCTCTCTTTTTCTGAGTATTCATTTAAGATTATGGTTACAAATAAAATAGGGGTGCCTGGGTGGCTCAGTCGGTTAAGTGTCTGCCTTCGGCTCAGATCATGATCCCAGGGTCCTGGGATCAAGCCCCACATGGGGCTCCCTGCCCAGTGGGGAGTTTCCTTCTCCCTCTCCCTCTGCGCCCCCTTGTGCTCTCTCTCTCTCACTCTATCTCAAATAAATTAATTAATTAATCAATTAATTAAAATAAATAAAATAAAGGTTACAAAATATCTCTAATGTTCTGTTTTGTATTATATTATTGTTTCATTGAAATATAGAGTTGAAAGAAACCTTAGAAATCATATACAATCTCTTTTTTTTAATTTTTATGTAAGCTCTACACCCAACTTGGGGCTCCAACCCATGACCCCCAGATCAATAGTCAAATGCTCGACTGACTGAGCCAGCCAGGCACCCTTCTACAATCTCTGTTCTATTACAACTTTTAATTTTCATTATGAAAGTAGAAATTTTCATTACAAAATTCAAAATATAGCTAAGCAAAAAGAAAAAAAAATAGATCACACTGTCACATACTTCTGGAACTTTTTTTTCACATAAAATTCATACAAAAGTGTTTATGTATGTACGTATTTATTTATTTTTAAGATTTTTTTTAAGTAATATCAACACCCAACATGGGGCTCAGACTCACAACCCCAACCAAGATCAAGAGTCACATGTTCTGTTGACTGAGCCAGCCAGGTACCCCTGACAGTTTTTATTTTTAAAATGATAATTGTTATTATTCTGATGGTGGCATTACATTCTATCATTTGAATATACCACAATTTAGACAACTGTGTATTATGTAACATTTAGTTTACTTTTCATTTTTTGCTGTTATAATGCTAAGATGAGCTTGATTATAGCTACAGATTTATCCATATCCATGATTATTTCCTTTGGACAAGCTCTAAGCAGGATTCTTGAATCAAATAAGATTATAATTTTAAGGAATTTGTTTAATATAACAAAATGCTCTCAATAAGTATTCTACCATCTATACTCCCACAGATAGTATATGAGGGTATCCATATGCCCAAACCATCTCCAACAATGTATATCATTATGTAAAAAAATCTTCACTGGGCACCTGGGCACCTCAGTCGTTGGGCACCTGACTTCGGCTCAGGTCATGATCCCAGGGTCCTGGGATCGAGCCTCACATCAGGCTCCCTGCTAAGAGGGAAGCCTGCTTCTCCCTCCCCCACTCCCCCTGCTTGTGTTCCCTCTCTTGCTGTGTCTCTCTCTGTCAAATAAATAAATAAATAAATAAATAAATAAATAAATAAAATCTTGGCTAATTTGACAGATAAGAAATTGTATTTCTTATTTTAATTTAAACTATTTTGTATGTTTATTAGCCATTTTTATTTATTCTTTTGTGAATTACCTGGTAATGTCACTTATCCATGTTTTATGAGGATGTGCACTTTTACTAATGGCATTAATTTATTTGACTGGTAAGGTTAGCAATGTTAACTAATCATAAACTTGGACAATTTGAGATGCATTTAGATTACAATTGGTTTGTGGAAATGCCTAGCACTGAAACAATAAAGTTCATATGAACGCTGCAGAGATTTTTCTTTTTTTCCCCAGAGATTTTCCTTGAAGCCATATCATTCTGTTAAATTGGGGTTTATCCATGATTTTACTGATAATCTTTATAAGACTATCTCATAGGTGATTTGTTAAACTATGAAACATTATATATATTTGACCTTTTTCCTCCAGGTGTGACTTATTCCTAAAACAAGATTTTTAAAAAAATGTTCCATTTATAGACAATCAACTTTTTAGTTAGGGCATTAAACACTGTTCTCAATACATTTATTGTACAATATATCGCTAATAACTATTGATCACCAGTGAAGATTAACACAATGTATAAGGATTTTATACCTAAAGGAGGTATACACCTGCCCCCTAGGGAAAATAATAGATTACCTGGTTTCTGGATGAAGTGTAATTAATAAAGCCAACAACTACACCTCAGAAAATTATGATTTAGTAGGAGGAGTGAAAAGGCAAAATTAGAAAATTATCAGTGTACCTCACTAGAGGAAAAAATGATTGGTGTTTAAATTTGAAAAAAAAAAGTTCAGGTTCTTATTTATTTCAGAACCTAGAGAGAAAATGTTCTTTTGTGAGCTTAATTCTTTGCATACCTACTTCACTAATAGAGTTAACCTTGATGATGATGTGTCTGCTTATCAAGGCCAATTTGGGGGCTTGATGAAACCTTAAACAGAAGGAGTTTCCAGTTTCACATAGGGAATATGAGATTGGCTGCTATCTAAGGAGAGGTGATATTTATAGGAAGGAATGAAGCTGTGGAGATAGATTCATTTTTAGGAAGGCTGGATAGTGTTTCTCTAATTATCTCATCCCCACCCTCTCAAATGTGTGGCTCCTACATGGAACCTTTCTGTTATTAAATACTTAATCCATAGCACTTTTTTTTTCTTTTCAAACTGCCCCTTTCTACCTTCTCTGGGTTATATTCTCCTATATCCAAATTTATTACATTTTCCACAGTACTTCCACTGTTCTAAAGCACTTCATCTCTTCTCAACTGAGTGGTGCTACCCCTCTCTATTTTTAATCTTCTCTCTTTCTCCATCAGTTTTTTTCTCACATGCACAAACACCATCCATCAACCCCTGTACTCCTTGTGTTGCTTTGCCTCTGACTCAAAACTTTTACAATCACGGTGTTGGATGAAGTCAGTTATAAATGAGTATTTCCCCGTAAATTATATGATTAAAAAATTAGATGGACAAAGTCCTTTATGACAGGATTGATGGGTTTGTGTGCTTTTTTTATCTTATTTTGCTTAGGAAAAGAGATTTTCAGAGTTGAAAAAAATACAGTTTACCTCCATAAAGTCATACAAGATATGGGTCCATTCTCAAAAAAACAATGGTGGAGTCACTTTATGAAAATAAGTTCCACAAATAATTTCTCTGAGAAATTGAGATACTGAGAAAGCCTTTCTGAGTGGCAGTGAAGTCCCCAAAGGTGGGTGAAAAAGTATGTATTTAAAAGTGTGTATTTGAAAAGTATGTATTTGATCAGTCTTTAGTAGGAGTATCACCTTCTCAAGTACTTAAGAAAAGGATTGCACGATGGAGCACAATTTCTCTGACTTCTCAGATCTAGAGTTGATTTGATAAATGCAACACATTTCCATCATTATAAGAAAAAAATGACTATTACCACAGAGAAATAGATGGGTTATTTCGCTTAATTTAGTCCCATCACTTGCTCTTTCTGTGGGACTATCACTCAATCTAGCTTATTATAAAAAATAGCATAAGGTTTTTTGATAGCTATGGAATCAACCTATGACATTACATGGTGTTTTTTTTTTTTTTCTTTTTTAAAGTAAACACTATACGCAGTGCAGTGTGGGGCTGAGATTCAGCAATCCCAAGATCAAGATTCACATACTCTACTGACTGAGCCAGCCAGGTGCCCCATGACATAGTGTTTTTTATCTGTCTAAAATTTCTTTTATCTCTGGGTTGGTGCATTGATCTTAAAATAGAGTCATTTTACATAGTTCTGTATTTAGGGCCTATAAAAATCAACATCTCTCAATAACACTTGATAATCCAAATCCATTGTTATAATATAATGTAATAGTTATGTAAGGATATTGTTCCCCATTATATATATGCAACTTAATTATTCAGTGGCAACCACCAAAAAATTAAAAAAAAAAAACACTTATTTCATGGTACATAAAGATAGCACTATGATCTCAACCTGAATACTCCAATGAAAATAAATTATTTGGTCCTGGTTAGTATTTGTCATAATAATTCTCAGAAGAATGAAGTGTACTTTTAATGTCATTCTGGTTTATGAAAGAATATAAACTTAAAAAATTTCATAACTTTGAACTTTAACCTTTTCAGTATTCTTCAGTTTGATTGGCTCCATGTGTACTTCTTCCATCGAGCTACAGAAGTTGTAAACAATGGAAAATAGAAATGGCTAATGAATCATACTTTGGGACATGGAAAAGGTCAAAGTTGTACAGTTTATGATTATCTTCTAGAGAATATATAGGACATTAAAATTCTGATGCTACAGTCTTGTGACAAAGAATATAATGAGAACTATAAATAATAAACTGTATGACATGAATCTTCTTGTGACAATGATTATAACTTACAATAAGAAATACTTAACCCATTCCCATTACTAGCAGAAGAAAGGGCTACTTTGATGATGTTTATCTTTTCCTTTTGCAGTAAAGAGCTATTTAAGCCACAGAAAAGAAAGGGAAAATGTATATGTTCAAGAATGTTGAATATATTGCATTAGGAGCACTTTCTAAAATGAATAGGATGTTGTGTTATAGGTTAATATTTGCTTATGTTATACTAAAATAATTTAAAAATAGCAATTTTAAGGCAAATCATGTGTTTAAAAAGTTTGACTGTCATTGAGGATGCCAGCACCTATGGTAACAAAATGATACATTATTTCCATACAGAGGGTGTGAATAAACAAAAATATTTACATTTTACTTGCATTTAACAACAGGATCCTAGGCTTATTCCATACTTGCATTCACTGAAATTTGTTATATAGGCACAGAGCTTTACATAAACTAAAGAAAATACATTCATCCTACATCACGGAGTTATAAATAAAACTTCAATGCTTCAATTTGCTAATAGCTATTTTTTTATTGCTCCTTATAGGTGTTCAGTGTTTAGAAATGACACAGAAAATAACAAACATAGGGTGTTAGGAGAGAAAACAGAGTTGAAAACCAGCAGATTGTGTTGGTGGCACTTTCTTGTTACAGAGAATTTGTCATGGATTGTTGTAATTGTGAGTAGTCTTTCTGAGCCTTTATCACTCTACTTCCTTTGAGAAAGAAAATGTATCCTGTCCTGCTGTCACTTACTACACCTTTTGGCAACTCTCCAAAGATTCAGCACTACTGTTGACACGACAACTTGATTTCTTGTCAAAATATCTTTTAACATCTGGCTCAAAAGGTATTTTTGATGACTATAAGCATGCCCAACTCCTCTGTTCATTAAGGCTGAAAATTCAGTAAGTGTTTGGTACACTGGGACTAAGCTACCTCATAGTGAGCAACTGTCAAATGATTTGCTGAATACTTCTGCTCAACCCACTACAGTGTATTGATGGAATTGTGCCAACCTTAGGACATACACAGAGTGAGGGGAATTTTAGCAAGCACTATCCAGATGTTCCTTCTAAGCCCTGCACTATCACCTGTAAATTTAGAACAATCTATTCTTAAATAAATGGAGAAAAAGAAACTTTATGGAACCATGTGCCCTCTTTGTCAGAGTAGCAACAAACCTGTTATTGGTGCTAAAAACACATTAATGGTTTTGTTGTTTATAGGCTAGGTATCTTGTGGATCTACAGGTTTTCTCAGCTTTTAACTTCTTACATCACCTACACCATCAGCTCTGGACATGAAAAATGCTTGTTTGAAGAATCATTCTCTAAAGACGTTTCTAATTTAGTGGTTGTTCATACAGAGTGGCGCTCTGTTTTAGGGCATTTTACTATATAGTGAATTGAGTTGTGCAGTGGTCAGAATGACCATCTTTCCACTCTGCATGCTGTGCTTCTATCTGTCACTAATATTTGAAAAAGCTCCTATCCAGGTATTGTGATAATCTTTCAGAACCATCATTATAATAGGGCATTGCAGCACATTATAGAGTACAAACAGCCAGTATCTGAGAAAATAATTCTATGTGAGTAAAATATTTTCATCTGTTTAAAAGTTCTGAGTAGATAGTAGCCCTGTGTTCAGGCAAAAGGTGAAGGGACCAGCCCTGTTCCACCTTGTCCCTGGACTTTTATAAAGCCAGCTCTGTATATACCATGTTCTCAGTAACAGTGTAATATTGAGGGGCAAACTAGTTCATGTTTGAAGCAGTGATCTACAACTCTATCTCCCCTGCACCCCCCCCCTTTTTTTTTTTTATGAGAGAGAGCGTGTGCAGAGGGAGAGGGAGAGATAGAATCTTAAGCAGGCTCCATGCCCAGCACGGGTCTGGGGCTCCATCTTACCCCTGAGATGATGACCTGATTCCAAATCAAGAGTCAGAGGCTTAACCGACTTAGCCCCCCCAGGCGTCCCTCCCCTGCCCCTTTTCTTTCTTCACTTTCAGCCTGGTTCTGCCTCTAACTGGCTGTTAAATGTTGGTTAGTACTCTCACTGGTCTCATCCTATTCTTACCCATTGTGCATTTTTTTCTATTACCTAGACTTTGGTCTACTTTATGGACTTTAATTTTCCCATCCTGCTCTGAGCAAATCCCATAACCTTAGGTAGGTAGTAATTCCCCACCCTGGATTTGGCCTAACAAGAACCCAATTGACCCTCCCGCAGTCACACAGCTGCAAGCCAAGGCTAGGGATTCAACTAAGCTACTTAGAAAGTACTACCACTACTGCTTTAATTTCCTTAAAGTTAGAAAACAAAAGCCAGGGTTTAAGCTCCTGGGGTGGCGTTTTTAAAAATAATTCACAATATTTCAAACTTTAGAATCTTTATTGAATCTCCAAACATGTAATGCACATCAGTGCTAAGCAAAGTGTAAGAGGGTAGGGGGTTTCAAATATAAAAACATAAATGAGTAATTTTCACCTCTTCCCCCAACCTTTTTCCCCCCTCCCTTGTCATCAGTTGTTCTCTCTGTTTGAAGGCGCAGGAGCCGGCATGCCCCAGGAAGGAAAACTGGCAAAATAAGAAGGCAGTGGAGGACCAAATATTGGGGGTGGAGCAAAAGCAATAGGCATAGCAAGAAATGGACTGAAACTCGGAGGTCGAGGAGGTACAAAGCAATGAGCAGTAGGACAAGAAGGTAAACCGGGAGTACCGGAAGACAAGGCGGGAGGCCTCGGCCAATTCTCCACGGGGTGCCGGGGGCCTCCGGGTGGGAAAGAAACATGAGCCAGCCTTTCCTTGCCGGCCATTCTTGTATTTCCTGGAGGCAGCTCCATCATTACCCCTGATCTAACCGTGGGGATATGTGGGGGGCCTCTTACTTGTGGAGCCCTGGATGGAAAGAACCCCTGACCTCGTGGCAAAGCCATGTATAACCTTGCATTATAGCCACCTCTCTCGGTGCCCCCACTGCTGACCCTTGCCCCCCCTATCATCAGTGCGGGAGGGCTGCCAGAGAATTCCTGGGACACATTAATAGAATCCTGTCCCCTAAGCCTCCAGCCTGCCAGCCCCTCAGAGCTATTTACTTCTGCTGTTGCTAGGGACTCTTCCGTAACAGCAGGTGGTGGCCCATAGGGGTGTTGGTGAGCTCTTGAACTGTCGACAGGAATGCAGGCTCCTGCTGTCTCAGAGGGGCGCTCCAGCTGCTCTCTCGCCAGGTCAGTCAGCACACTGAGGGGAGGTCTCTGCAGGAAGCGATGGTGGCCCCAAGGCTCCGCATCATCTTTTGGCATGGAACTAGGACACTGGAGGGACACGTCGTCGGGGCGCGGCTCCCGCATTCCACACTCATCTGCAACTACTTCACTGGGCGAAGAGGCGTGCCCACCAAGGCTTGCAAAAATAGAAATAAATTAATTAATAGGAAATGCAGTGATCTGAGAGTATCTGAAATATGTGATGGATTAAACTCGCTGGAATATACAAGGGGAAAGGGAAAGCCTATCTCCTCCCACGTAAAAAGTCAGCAAGCACTTTTTTAGCCCACGTTCACTGTACCAGGTGGCTTCTTTAAACAGACAACCCGATTTCCCTTTCTGGCTTTCTTGTGGCTCCACCCCATTCCCCAAGTCCCCACCTCCTCAAGGTAGCAAGGAAGCGGAGAAGACCCAGAGAGCTGCATGCGCAGGCTTGCGATAGAAAACAGCAGCTCTTTCCAGTTAACACCCCCCTCCCCCCACGTAGGACCTATGATCCACTAAAGCCCAGCATTCAGATTCTGGCAGGAGTGTCCTGGAAAGTCTTGTGAGGAAAGACTTTTTTTTTTTTCTTTCTCCGCAGAAGTAAAAGAAAGGTTATTTGTGTTAACAAACATTCCAGTTTGTCTCTCTGAAGCACCATTCAACATTTGCAACAGAATTTTGTTAAAATTTTCTTTCATTCAACCCGTACCACACCCTAGAGAACGAATTTCCTCAAGTTTAACACCAACTATTTAGACTACGGATTTGCAACATTTGTTTCAAAATTACATTTAAGAATTGCTGCCCTTAAATCCAGTATTTTTAGTACCTGAGTTTGTGTCCTGCAAGGTTTTGTCTGTGATCCCCTCCTGCACTCTCTCCAACCCACTCGTCCCTGTCCCAGTTACACAGAAAAACAATTAAAACTGCCTTTTGCCTTCAAAATTAAACAGTTCTACTCAGTTTTGTACTTACACATTTTCAATACAAGCCATGGAGAAAGTTGATCAGGAAAACCTCCGTGAGGTGATGGAGAAAACCAGCTGAATGCCCACGTAGGCCAATTCCGTCTGGAGAGCGGACTTGTGCTTCTGCCTTAGAGCAGCTTGGCAACTCGAGTGAAGCCAGGGACCAACCGCTTCTTTCTAGATTTGGAGTTCTCTTTCTGAGGTTACCAGTTGCTAGGGAAGGGAGGGAGAAAAGGAGTGAGGAGGGGGAGGGGATAAATCTGTGACACTCCTTTGAAGCTAAAAGTAGAACTCCTTTTTGCATAGTAGTAGATGGATGGTAAGGGCCTTCGTTAAGTTAACCCTGTTGCAGCCCAGATGGAAAGACAAATCATTTCAAGATTTTAGAAGAATCATGGAGGCATGGTAATTTATTAAGAGTTATTTCTAAAGTTTTAGTTAAGAAAGGTAGTTACCATGTCTTTACCTTAAGTTTGGAAATACAAACACTGAGCACTGTACCATGCCTAGTCTTGTAATTTAAAATTTCAGTTTTGAAGATGCATACTTGGTGGAGAACAGAAGTTTATGGGGTTAAATTGGTTTTCAATCAGGCTCTCTTGTGAAGATGAAACAAAAATAGCGTTATAAAAAAATTACCCTAAAAATCATATTGGCTTTTATTTTTTAGTCCCTCAATTTGTGTTTTTTTCTACCTTCTAGTTTATTGGTTCTGTATGTTCGTGTTTGTGGGTGTGTCTGTGTGTGTGTTATATATTTCCTGTAATAGAGCTCTGTAAATATACATTTTTCCTGTAATAG
The DNA here is from genome assembly GCF_054177405.1 of Leptonychotes weddellii. Classification (NCBI taxonomy): domain Eukaryota; kingdom Metazoa; phylum Chordata; class Mammalia; order Carnivora; family Phocidae; genus Leptonychotes; species Leptonychotes weddellii. The sequence continues at coordinate 20,348,829 of NC_138385.1, forward strand.
AACCCTGTAAAACTTCTCTACAAGGGGGAAGGGGAATAAAAGGCATAACAGATATCATAAATGTATGAATATTAGCTCAGGTTTCACCTTGTAACTTCTTTGCATAAGGCACTTTCTGTTTTCCAGCCTAAATTTCATCTTCCTCCTCCATTTTAAACAAGTACACTTACCCCGCTTTTATTTTCTGCCATTGATGTACAGATTGATTGCTCTAAAATTACAATGGCCATCCCCTCATCTAAGATTACTAATCTTGCTCTAGGATAAAGCCATAAACTTGGCTCCCTTCCTTAAATTTACCCGAGAATTGTGCTTTTCAGACGATACCTTCAAGACTTTAAAGTCTTTCTTTATTCCCAATATCAGAATATGCTGTTATATTTCAAGGTTATATAATTTTTTTCTTAAAGAAAGATAACAGACTCAAATATGATATGTTTCAACTTACATATGGAATGTGTGTGTATGTGTGTGTGCATGTATGTGTACAGTGGATAAGTATAAAATACTAATGCAAAGGAATGGTCAGTGCTGCGAAGCAACACAATTCATGATAGAAATAACCTTTTGGGTCTCCAGTCCACATCTTCCTGCCAGGGTGCCTTGTCCTGGTCTGTACAGTACTGATTTTGTTTTGTTTTAATCTCGTTGAAAGATGAAAGCGGCATGCTTCCAACATTTCTCCCAGAAGAATCTGTTCACTTGCCTAGCATGGTTCACTATTAAGAAATTTCTTGATTCCCCACCTTCGTTTATATTTTTCTTCGGTTTATTATTTCCTTGCTTTTTTACATAAGAAAAATCGTTATTAGCAATGTAATTGTGGTGGAGCAGTAAAGTTTTCTTAACACTTGCTAGGTCAGAGGGATAAATCAACGTGGGCTAATGCTTAATAGGTGGTAAATCATATTTACATAGTTTATGCTTTTTTTCCTGAATAATGGCAAGGAAGCCCCAGGAAACCCTTTTATGCCTACCAAGCTATTGCAATGATGGGCTAGTTTACCTAGAAATGCCTGTTTAGTAAAAATATATTAATTGGATTACATAAGAGTGGAGTATAATATAGACATCAAATAGCTGGGCACTGTGACAAAGCCAATGGCACCAGATAATTTTCCAAAACCATAACAGGTATTATAAATTTATGGATACTAGCTCAGATTTTGCCTTGTAACTTGTTAGCTTTTGTGCAATGAATGTTTACTGAATGCCTACTGCATTGACTATTTGGTTCAGTGTGCCTTATAACACAAAGTTAAATATGCAGTTAATGGAGACTTCAAGGAATAGTCAAACTTTCTGGGGAGACAAAATAACATCTATAAAAGAATCAAAGAATGGTATAAAAAATAAACACAGACAACTCACTACATGGTGTAAACTAATACCACAATTAAAATTCAGAAGACGGAACTATAATTTTAGGTTAAAGTAGCTGTGAAATATTTCACATGGAAGGATCAATGTGATATACATGGCAGAAGAGGAAATGGTATTCTGTGTCAAGAATAGGTAATTAGTTGTACCAATCAGGTAATATTTGAAGGCATTCACATTTTATAAAGGAAAAACTGGAATCATCTCAAAACCTACCTTTTGAAAAAAAAAAAAAAGCAGTTGAGCTACCTCAATTATCCATTGAGCTCTGAAAATGAAGTAGTAAAAAGTATGTTTTTTTGTTTGTTTGTTTCTTTGCGTGATTGCTTTGGAGAGGGAAAAATGGGTAATGGAAGTTGAGGATTTGCCAAAAAGTAGCTTAGTTGTGAAAGCAGCTAAGATATAAATGCCTTTCATTACCCATGGCCTCTTATTTCATGACACAGCTCTAGCATCTCTCAAAAGGTTTTGAAGACTTTATTGAAATGCTAAGTAAGGACCATAGAAGGATATATTTACTTTTGCACAATAATTATGATGTCATTAAAAAGGTGGTTATACTGCCAAATCACGCTGTTGAGTTTTTTTCAAAGAAATTTTGCAGATGTGTATGTGTATAAGCAAAGTTTCATTTAAAATGCATCCTTTCTCTTTTACTTAGAAAAAGAATCCAGGGAATAGAGACATAAGAATGGCTTTCTCTGTTTTCATCAGGCTAATCAGGAAGTGATGAGATTGTCATGCTGATCTCTGGGGGACTGTTGTCAAAAGATTCCATCCGTTACTCACTTTCAAAATGCAATGTAACTATTCTTGTGGAAAGCTCTGCAAGTTTAGGATTCAAAAAATACTTCTTAAAGATAGACCAGATATTTTTAAAGGTCTGTTGCTATTTAATTCAACAAATTAAAAAAGCATGAGATTAATGAAAGCATGATATTTATTATCCCAGAATGGGTCAACCAGCATTATTCAGCTGCACAACTATGAGCGATACTCCTGTCCTCTCTGACACCAGCTGTCCTGCAAACCCTATGTGGTAAGTGATGAGGATGAACAGGTGAGAGTATGGTTATTTCACCACCAGCACTTGCAAAAGCAACTAACAATATATGCCTCACTGCTGGACCTATTTGTATGAAGTTCAATGGACTGTCATTGCTTTTCTCAAGTTCTTTGCTCCAGATTAAAAAAAAAAAAATTTAGTTTCAAATCAGGTATTTATGGCAGTTACTCCAAAACAGGTTATTTCTTTGTATAAATCAGAAGCTATCAGTTCCTTGAACATCTATCACTCTATTTTTTCTTGATCTCCTGAGAGTGAGAACTGGAAATTAAGTAGCAGTAGGGCAAACCAAATGAGAAAAAAGAAGGAAGGAAAAGGAAACCAAGTTTTTTTTGTTTTTGTTTTTGTTTTTACCACTTACTCTGTACCAGACATCTAATATATTTTGTCTCATTTAATATTCACAGAAAGCTTTTAAGGCAGTTGTTATTATTATACCTATTTTAGAGATAATAATAAAAAGGGTTGGAGAAGTTGAGCATTTTTTTCCCTGAGGCCCCACAGCTAGTAAATGGCAGACAATATTCAGATACAGCCAATCTGACACCAAAGCCCATATTTTCCCATTTAACCGCATGGCTTCCTAATTGTAGTTGTAGGTGAATCACATAGGTGGCTCAGATCAAAACATGTGTACCAGATCTGAGTTTAGTTTATTTAATTCATGGACCCACTGACTCATCCTAAGGTAGTTCTGCAATAAAGAAATCATCCAAGCTGCAATGCATCCCAAAATGCCTGCCTATGCAGGAATGCAGCAGGTGAAAATTAGGCATTTGTTGGTACTATGGCAAGATGGTAAAGACTAAAAACCCTGCGTGGAGCAACTGGGTTGGTGACAAAAAAAATAAATTAGCCATAACACAGCACTGAGTGACCATTACTAACAAACTAATTTTAATATGTGCCCAATATTACCAATATTAAACTTAAATTAATGTTGAACTCTTGAGCTATAGGATTCTTCATATTTTTTCTATGCACTAAGTTGAAACTGAGCCTATAATTGTTGTTAGGTCATCCACCTTCCAGTATTGGAGCAACTGGAAGAACTTAGAGTTAACTCTGTGTGTGTGTGTGTGTTGGGTGAAATGGGGAGTAGGGTTGAGTTGTCCAAGTGAGCTATTAATGATAACTCTGGAGAATATCTTTCTGAATTAGAGATGTATTAATTTAAAAATAAAAGTACTGTATTTTTTTTAAAGATTTTATTTATTTATTTGACAGAGAGACACAGCTAGAGAGGGAACACAAGCAGGGGGAGTGGGAGAGGAAGAAGCAGGCTTCCCGTGGAGCAGGGAGCCCGATGCGGGGCTTGATCCCAGGAACCTGGGATCATGACCTGAGCCAAAGGCAGACACTTAACCATCTAAGCCACCCAGGTGCCCCAAAAGTACTGTATTTTATGTTCACATTGGTATATATTATAAATTAACATACAAACATAGACGAATATGTAAAACAAGGAAACTTAATGAAAAATGTTAGTTTACCATAGCCCATTAGACCATAAATCGATAATGATTACATAAACATATATGTATTTTCCCCAGGTTAGAATTAATTGGTAAGCAAAGGAGATGAAGCCATACTTAATTTCTTGAGCATTTGGTCTGAAAAACAAAAACTATTTTAGTTTCTTCTTGCTCGTAATTAAGACACTGTAAATTCATGTTGAAAACATTTTTATCAAACTTTATTAAGATGAATAATATGTGCCAAGTTGTTGAGAGCATTGGTTCTGGAATCAGAGGAACACTGACCTGGTTTTAAGTCTCAGCTTTACAATTTACCAGTTTTGTGACCTTGGGCAGGTTTCTTAACTTCTCTGAAGCTCACTCTCCTCATTTGTAAAGTGAGATTATAGAGAGAATTATATTAAATCATTTGTGAAAAGCAACTGTTATATACTAGGTGATTAAAATATAATCCCTTGCCTTGTACATATCAGACTCAGTTTTATATGTAAAATGGGGAAGATGATACCTCTCTTAAGCTATCTCAGGGCAGTTGAGAAATTTAAATATGATAATTATGTGAAACTGCTTTGCAATCAGGCTAATGTAACCCTGGGTGATATTTCAGGGGCAAGAGGACTTTAGGGCACACTTTAAATAGCACTGTGTGGGTGGTCACCTTTTCCACCTACACCTAAGGCCATTTTTTATTTCCTAAATCATTAAGGTGGGGAGGATTAGCTACACTATTTAAAAAGCCGCATGGTGTAAATACTTTAAACTTTTCAATTGGTGCTGCATAAATCTCACTCATTGTTGTATATAATGCAGTAGGTGTGTTAGAATAAAGAGTCTGCATTTTTGTATTTGACTATATGTTTAATTGGATTTTGGAATCTTGTGTTTCACAGCAGGAAATCTTGTTTTTCACTGAAAGCTCCTGTGGTGATTAGAATGAAAAGCCTGAAAAAAAAAAGAAGGTTGCTTTGGCTTCCTGATAGTGAAGATTTGATTGATTCTCTAAACGACTTGCTACATTAGAGAAAAAAATAATTTTTCCCATTCCAGTTGCCCCCCCTACCCTATCCCTCTCAAATGGTCAAATAAGTAGTTTGCTGAAGAAAGTGTTAACATTTTTATAGACTGACAGTAATTCAGTGTTCAAGAAAATTTGCTCATGAACTCAAAATTAAAATAATAATAAAGCCCATCCAGAGAGACCATTCTTAATTCTTGTCTGAATTATGCTGTGTGCCTATGCTAGAAGATTATTAGCAGATAACAGGAATCTTACTCAGATATCAAAGTCTCAACAGCCCTCTAGTAATATCTGAACCAAAATGATGAACCCTTCTAGAGGCACTTGCTCAAACCAGAGCAAGTGGTGGCATGGGCTATTGCACTATTTCAGGTAACCTATACATTTATTTATGTCTGTGGTTCCCAAATTTTACTGAGTAACAGATTCACTTGGAGATCTTATTAAAATAGAAGATTCCCAGGCTCCATGTCCAAGATTCTTATTTAATTGATTGTAGTGGGATCCAGTTATCTGCAGTTGAAATATTTACCAATTCTGATGTAGTGGTCTTCAGATCAAAACAGAGAAATACTGACTAGATGGTCTTATAGCCTTGAAGCCTAGCCTTCTGGGGATGAACCCAGCCTTCTAGTGGGCACTCTTATTCTCTAGGTCGAACCTGCAGACCAGGTATGGGAGCACTAAAACATAAAACCTTTTTTGACCATAACCAATGCCTCAGTTCTTGTTGTTCCATAAACCTCCAAATATGATTACTTTTGAACAGATGTGTTGAGTTTAGTTCATCTAGAGCAGCAATTCTAAAAGTGTGGTCTGGGGAAAACTAGGGTTGTCAAGATCCTTTTGGGGAGTCCACAGGGTCAAAATATTTTCACTATTATATGAAGACATTATTTGCTTTTTTCACTCTTACTCTCTTAAGAGTAAATAAAGGAGTTTTCCAGAGGCTACATGACATGAGATGTCAGTGCTTTGATGACTAATGCATATGATGTAAGAAACATGTTAGAGTTCGAAGCTGACAGCCAAGAAAGAATTCTTGAGACGTCTTTGGTGCAAAAAGGTGATTTTATTAAAGCACGGGGACAGGACCCGTGAGCAGAAAGAGCTGCACTGGGGTCATGAGGAGTGGCCCATTAGATACTTTCAAGTTGGGAGGGGGTTTAGGGATAGTGAAAGTTTCCAAAGGAATTTTTTTTAAAGAGTTTATTTATTTATTTGACAGATAGAGACACAGCGAGAGAGGGAACACAAGCAAGGGGAGTGGGAGAGGGAGAAACAGGCTTCCCCAGGAGCAGGGAGCCCGATGCGGGGCTCGATCCCAGGACCCTGAGATCATGACCTGAGCTGAAGGCAGATGCTCAACGACTGAGCCACCCAGGCGCCCCTCCAAAGGAATTTTTATACGTTAAAGTAGACTTACAGGATCCTGGGGGGGTGGTCAGGCTAAGGATTGCCTTTTGCCCTTAGCAAAATATTAACATTGAGGCAGTTGAGTCCCTAGAGGAATGTCACTCTGCCTGTTTCAAGGACTTATCAATGGGCTGTAGGTAGTAAGGAAATTTAATATTTTTTCTTCTGCCTTTGTTTCCCACATCACATATGTGCTTGTATATTCCTGTGTTTTAAAATTTTCTCAGTTTTAATTTCTAATATGGTGAATATTGACAGATATAACCTACCTAAACAAAAATTCACTGTGGAGTTATGAATAATTTTTAAGAGTATAAAAAGGCCCATAGGGCACCTGGCTGGCTCAGTCAGTAGAGCCTGAAGCTCTTAATCTCGGGGTTGTGTGTTCAAGCCCCACCATGGGTGTAGAAACTGATGTAGGAAACAAAGGCAGAAGAAAAATCATTAAATTTCCTTACTACCTACAGCCCACTGAAAAGTCCTTAAAACAAGCAGAGTGATATTCCTCTAGGGACTCAACTGCCTGGATGTTACTACTTTGCTAAAGGCAAAAGGCAACCTTAGCCTGACCCCCAAGATCCTGGAAGTCAACTTTAACATATAAAAATTCCTTTGGAAACTTCCTTTATCTCTAAACCCCCCAAGATTCGTGTTGGTAATTATTCCCCAAACATATGGCCCACCGATATACATCTGAAGGGTCTCATGACTCAGGTTTTTATTAGACTATAATAAACGACTTTTTGTCAACTATAGCTAGCCCCCTCAAGGTCCTGGAAACCTTGCTTCCAAAATTCCTTAGAGACTTACGCTATCCCTAACCACCTCCCAACTTGCAAGTTATCTAATGGGCCACTCCTCATGACCCTGGTGCAGCTCTTTCTGCCCACGGGTCCTGTCCCTGTGCTTTAATAAAATCACCTTTTGCACCAAAGACGTCTCAAGAATTCTTTCTTGGCCATCGGCTTCGAACCCTAATGTCTTTCCTACATGAGAGATTACTTAAAAATTTTTTTAAATCTTTAAAAAAAAAAAAAGAGTCTAAAGTGGTCCTGAAGCTAGCATCCATCTTGTCAGTTCAGATGAAAGAATAAACACTAGAGGTCATATTGGACCAGCTAAGGAACTTGTAGGAATGCAACCCCACTAGTTTACAAGCAGTTAATCAGCACCACCCTAAAGATATAATCATCCGATGTACTTAATGAAATCTTTAACATAAAGAATAAAGATATTTTTTTTCAGATTCCAAGTCTTTTGAGATGGAAAAGACCAACAGGGAATCAGATGAAGCGTCACCAGAGCACCTGCTAGCATGACTTCATGGGCTTCCAATCAGTGGCATCCACCTACTCAGGAGAGGAGACCCCTGTCCCAAATTTTGCCCTTAAAAACCCTCACTTGCAAGCCATCAGAGGGTTTGGAACTTTTGAGCATTAGCCCTCCCCTACCCCGCTATCCTCCTCATTCTCCTGGGTGGCACCACACAAGTAAATAACCTATCTTTCTTCACTGCAAACCTCAGTGTCAGTTTTTATTTGCTTACTGTGCATCAGCTGGATGAACTCTTATTCTGTTCAGTTATAGCCCCAGATCAAAAAGTTTTAAAAGGTGTGTTTTATTTAACCAAGCATAGTTTTAAATATACATCATTTAATGTAAATTGATGAAATTGCTCCCAAATCTCAAGGAAATTTCGAACCTTGTTAAAATATTCAGATTCTTCATTTTTGCATCCTTTTATAAATCCTTAAGATGGAAATGAGTATTATAAGACAAAACAACAATTATTGACTTATTGGATGTCTCCTGTATTATCAATTATTATGTAAGCCACTACATATGAGATAAAATATGTTTTGACTTGAGGAACTTACATTCATTTGGGGAAATAAAAATGAGTCATATTAAATAAATGTCTAATTGTAGAATGTTTACATTACTTTCCTTAAAATTAATCAAAAGCAAAGATGGGTGGAAGCTAAGCAATCTAATCACAGAGGATTTCTCAGGAGAGACAAAACTGCAGTTCTACTTCAAAGGATGAAAAGGATTTGAATAGGAAAAAAAAGTTCTCAAATTAAATCTATTCCTAAAAACTACTACAAATAGACTTTAAGGGAGATTTTAATTTTCATTCTTGAATCTTTTTATATCATTTGATTTTTTAACTTAACATCACTTTACTAAACAATAACATTATTTTTAAACAACAAAGAATATTCTCTCAGAGATCTAAAATAATATCCAGACTATTTGGGGCTAAAACATGCTAAAACACTTGCCTCAGTGTCTTAGAAATTAAGAAGAAACTGTTTTTCCAGTGGAGTTAACTCAAATAATTATCACAGACTTTTTTTTCCACTTTTGGCCTTTGACCAGAGCCACATAGAAAATTGTCACCAAAGCCTGGCTTCAAAATCAGATATTCCCTTTGTTTTCACTCTATGCAGCTAGTTCATTTTTATATACCTCTGGGTAAATTTGTTTTTTTTTTTTTTTTTTGCTCTGTTTTATGTATTTTTAACTGGTCAGATTATTTTGGACTGAAGGCATGTGGTGAGACTTAAGCGCTCTCTAGGGAGCTCCAGCTAACATTATATATGGAGTGTCCAGTTGCTGGATTGCTTGCTTCCAGAGCTCTGTAATGGCTATTGGGAACTTTTCCAACTGCTCCAGAGAAGGAACCAATGTCTTTTCTCTATTCAGTACTGACAATGGCTTGCAATTCACTTTAAAATTTCCCCATGATGACCCCTTTCTATTATATCAGCAGTAAATGAAAACAGTAGTTCCTGCTTTTGGTAAATTCATCAGACTTTATTTTTATACTGGAGAAAAAATCACCTTTATTATTATATTTGGGTCCTTTTAGCTCTGTTGTGAAAGTCCTTGAAAAACTTTCCCATCTTCCAGTTGAAAGACCATTCCTATATGTTTACATTACATTCTTATGTGTTTATTGTGCATTATATTGCAACATTGTTTGGCTTCCATGAGATTAAAGTAACAAAAAAAAATTTGATCTCTTGCCCTCTCCACCCTGTATTTTCAAGAAAATTTCACTGGACTTGAGAAAACAGCAGGGGAAAGAAAGTTTTAATTATGCAAATATAAAAATCATCAAAGTCGGGGTTAGATTTGATGAAAGCTCAGCCTCCTTTTCAATATTTACTGCTTGTCACCAAATTAAATTTCAGATTATATTTAGTAAGAAGATTACAACATTTAAACAAATAACAACTTTATGCAGCAAAACCTAATTATATTTGCTTAGTCTTGTGCTTTGGATTACTCACAGGAAAGAGATTTGGAATTGCCAATATGAAGTTCTTAGTATTCATTATATCACACCCTCACAGGGGCTCAGAACCAGTTGCCCTAAAATGTGCCATTTCAGCTTGCACGTATTTCAAGCTGAAAACAATCAAGACTGAAAAGATTTAGGAAGAAACTGACTTTCCCACTAACTGCTTAAAATAATTTAGATAAAGGACCTGCTCCAAGAAGAGAGCTATCACCATAGATAACTACATTATAATAAGAACTAAGGGTGGTAGGCAAGAATTTAGCAAAATATGTTTGTTAAAATTCCTCTCTATGTCCTATTGTTTCTGTGTAGCCCAGAAAACATTTGTTTGCCAAAAACATACTCTTTTTCATCTTCCTATGAATTGCTTTCCTTCCCTTTGAGGTCCCAGACCCTTACCTCCTTCTCCTTAGTTCAGAATGACTATACCTCATTTTACCTGTCTTTGGAATCTCTCATGTTTATGTGGATTCCCCACACATATGTAATGTAATTAAATTTGATTCTCTCCTGTTAATCTGTCTCATGTCAATTTAATTCTTACACCAACCAGAAGACTCTTGAGGGGTGCAGGAAAAGTTTTTCGCTTCTACACCTTATTATTTGCTAACAGAAGCTACATTTTATTTTATTTATATTTTTAAATTTGTTTGATTGTTTATTTATTTATTTATTTATTTGTAATCTCTACACCCAGTGAGGGGCTTGAACTGATGACCCAAGATCAAGAATCATAGGCTCTTCCAACTGAGCCAGCCAGGAGCCCCTAGAAGCTACATTTTAGATTCCACTACCTTCTAAACCCAAATTAAGATATGATATATCTACAAAATCATTTGCCCTCATGGCTTAAGTGAATTCACAGTTGATGCTACTCAATGTTCTGTTATAAAAAAAAAAAATTACAGTACAAAATTAACTTAGAGATGAGATTTTTGGAAATGTAATAGGGTTTAAATATAAATTAATTTCATGGCAACATACCAGAATATACCACCATATAACAGGAAATTGCAGTAAAAAGAAAATTGATGTTAATAGAGTCTTTAAAACTTAAAGGTGTAGGGCGCCTGGGTGGCTCAGTTGGTTAAGCGACTGCCTTCGGCTCAGGTCATGATCCTGGAATCCCGGGATCGAGTCCCGCATCAGGCTCCTTGCTCGGCAGGGAGTCTGCTTCTCCCTCTGACCCTCCTCCCTCTCATGCTCTCTGTCTCTCATACTCTCTGTCTCAAATAAATAAATAAAATCTTTAAAAAAAAAAACAAAAAAAAACCTTAAAGGTGTAAAGAGAACTTATTAAGTAAATGTGACATTATATTTTATCCCTGTGAACTTATTATGTGCATTAATATAAGCATAAATATATTCCATCTATCTGTCAAACATTTAAAGGGTCCAAATCTTAAGTACCTCAGTATTGGTTGGTTTGTTGTTACTAAAGTATTTTATACACATTTTATCTAAAGTTTAGAACCCAGAAACAGTGATGGCAAACAAAAATTCATAAACATCTACTGTTTAGAAAGTTAAACATACTAAAAAAGATTATGCCAAGATTCTTACTGAAGTAAACAGTAAACATCTTAAAAAATCTTGAAGACTTTGGGTATGTGAACTAATGTAAGGTATACCATTACTAGGGCTATAACCAAATTCTTGAGAGCTGCACACCATGCTGATAAAGGGCTTCCACACTTGTAAGTCAGGGAACAAAAAGTGTATTGTCATTTTTGCTGAAAATTTACTTTTAGCTGATCTCTGAAATTACCCATACCTCATACCCACCTATAGAAAATGAGTTTGAAAATCATGCCACTGATCTCTTAAATAGCTTATCACTACTTTAAGTACAAGTGAATGAAATAAACTACTGAGGTCAACGGTGATACTCAGTAAAAAGCTTTTGCCTCTTTCCAACCCTTCTGCTCTAAATACGCACCCATCTTTTGCTCTTTGGTATGTGTAAGATCAGATAGGACCTAGAAAACAGTGAGAGACGATGGTAAGAAGAACCACAGAGAAAAGTAGGCCTTATGCAAAGACAAAATGTCAAATGCCTAATTCTTCTGAAAGTTTTGAAGGAGGCAAAAAATAAATGTCTGGTCAGGAGTTACAGGCCAAGTTCCACAAATGTTTATTCTGTTGTTTATGTTTTTTGTTGTCATTCTGGAATTTAAAATAACTCTGAAAAAGCTATTGGATCAAAAAAAAAAAAAAAAAGGAGAACTGACAACTACTCGAAGGTCAAAACTGATGATAAGTACTATTGTTAGCAAACCCTCTTGCTCAACTGTAGACCCCCAGCTAAAACCAGAAATAGAGAAGACTGCTTAACTCATGCTCTAACTAAAACCCATCATGCTTGTTTCTTACTGCATCTTTTTGAGGCATTGATGATGTTTTACAATGACCTGGAACATCCCAACAGCCAGACCAGAAAAACCCTGATAGCAATGGAATGCCTAGAAGACCACACCCACATGTCCCCTTCCCTGCCCAAGATCATGGGCTGAACACATGCCAACCCCCACCCATAATCATGTGCTCTTTGCCTGTTATCTTTTAAGTACCCCGCTGCCCCAACTTTTCTATAAAATTCAAGGTGTCCATCTTGTGGGTGGAGAGGTCAGTTGTTAAGGCTTGAGCCTGCCACCTCTCCCCACTGCTGGCACCCAAAACAAATTTCTCCCTTTCTCTTTTCTGAACCCTCATTTCTTGAGTTATTGGCTTCTTTTGCAACAAGTTTATCCAAGTTTGTTCTGCAATATTGTTGGCAAACCCAGCCAGAAGCTATGCTTTTGATTTGTCTAGCCCCCTTGGGATTCCCTGGGATGGGGCAGTTGGCCACAGCAGCACACTAGGGCTCAACATTTGTTTCCTGAGTTAGTGGCTGTGATAGATCTCTTGGTAACACTATAGTGAATTAATTTACAACCACCTAGGTTTTTCCCCCCAATTTCTGACCTAATTACTTTTGTTTATAATGAAACTCCACCTAACACTATGGAGTTCAGTTTTATTAATTGTGAATTCTAGATGTAACTTTTGATAAAATTTAGTGTTTACAAAACTATTTTTTTATTTTTTTTTAAAGAATACCATGAGAGTTTTATTTAAGTTTTTTTTTTTTTAAAGATTTTATTTATTTATTTGAGAGAGAGAGAATGAGAGACAGAGAGCATGTGAGGGAGGAGGGTCAGAGGGAGAAGCAGACTCCCCACCGAGCAGGGAGCCCGATGCGGGACTCGATCCCGGGACTCCAGGATCATGACCTGAGCTGAAGGCAGTCGCTTAAACAACTGAGCCACCCAGGCGCCCCTTTTTTTAAGATTTTTTAATTTATTTATTTGACACAGAGAGAGACACAGTGAGAGAGAGAGAGCAAGCAGGGGGAGTGGGAGAGGGAGAAGCAGGCCTCCCACTGAGCAGGGAGCCTGATGTGGGGGCTCAGTCCCAGGACCCTGAGATCATGACCCAAGCCAAGGGAGACACTTAACGACTGAGCCACCCAGGCGCTCCTACAAAACTATATTTTAAATAGTTTACTTATTTATTTGAGAGAGAGAGAGAGCATGTGCTGGGGGAGGAGCAGAAGAAGAGGGAGAAGCATAATCACCACTGAGCTTGGAGCCCCACTTGGGAGACCATGACCTGAGCTGAAGTCAGCCATTTAACCAACTAAGCCACTCAGGTGCCCTTAAAAACTTTTTTAATGCTACTTATCAATTCTTCTCTCTTTTAAAGTGGCCAGTAGAAAATAAGAATGCACATAACTAAATAACCAGAATCATGGGAAATGGCAGTTGTAATTAATACTCCAGTGAGCTAAGGATAAAAGTAGAAATGTTCTAATTTATCTAGGAAGGAAAAAAATGAAATTTTCCCTTACTGTGTCTTTGAATATAGTGGCAAAGAGAGAGTAATGGCTCAAGAATTACCAGTGTGACCTTGGATAAGTTATTTACCTTCCCCTAACTTCAGTTTCTTCATCTGTAAAATAAAGATAATAATATTACCAATCTTATAGGGTTGTTGGGGGAATTAAATAAAACAGTGCACATAAAACAATTAGCCCTGTGCCTGGTAATAGTCATTATTCAATAAACTTGTTACATCATTTAGGCAGAAATTTCCCAGATTTATAATATAGCTTTTGGAAATACTAAAATATTTACTTTTATAATTATTGTGCTGTGCTTCCAAAATAGGCATCCCTCTGTATTTGATCTCTAGTTATCTGTACTCACCCTTTGCAAACTCAGAAAACAAATATTTGGATAACTAGTCTCACTTGAAATTAAATATTCTATTACCTTGACTAATATATGTCCCCTAGTTCACATGGAGATGCTTCTGTTGTCAGAGGGAGGGTATTTCTTGGTAATTCATAAGTGTTTCCACAGTTGTCAGATTTGAAGAGTTGGAATAAAGAGAATTTCTTTGTTGGAAGCATGCTTAAAAATGGTATCTTTGCAGATTTATAGGAATACAGTAAAGTGGGAGGATACAAAATCAATGCACAGAAACCAGTTGCATTTCTATACACCAACAGTGAGACAGAAGAAAGAGAAATTAAGGAGTCGATCCCATTTACAACTGCACCCAAAACCATAAGATACCTAGGAATAAACCTAACCAAAGAGGCAAAGGATCTATACTCAGAAAACTATAGAATACTCATGAAAGAAATTGAGGAAGACACAAAGAAATGGAAAAACGTTCCATGCCCATGGATTGGAAGAACAAATATTTTGTTGTTGTTGTTGTTGTTTTTTTTTAAGATTTTATTTATTTATTTGAGAGAGAGACAGAGATAGCGAGAGAGAGAGAGACAGCACAAGTGGGGAAGAGAAGGAGAAGCAGGCTCCCCACAGAGCAGGAAGCCCAATGTGGGACTTGATCCCAGGGCCCTGGGATCATGACCTGAGCCAAAGGCACACACCCAACCAACTGAGCCATCCAGGTACCCGTAACAAATATTGTTAAAATGTCTATGCTACCTAGAGCAATCTACACTTTCAATACAATCCCTATCAAAATACCATCAACATTTTTCACAGAGCTGGAACAATCCTAAAATTTGTATGGAACCAGAAAAGACCCTGAATAGCCAGAGGAATGTTGAAAAAGAAAACCAAAGCTGGAGTCTTAATGCTGAGGAGGAGGAAAGATGGCAGAGGAGTAGGGGACCCTATTTCAACTGGTCTGCGGAATTGAGCTGGATATCTACCAGACCACTCTGAGCACCCACAAAATCAGCCTGAAATGTAAGAAGATCTGGATCTCTACAAATGGAATATTGCAGGCGGTTGGTTTCAAGGTATGAAGCAGGGAGCCGTGAATCTGTGGGCACAAATCGGAGGATAAGCGACAGCGGGAGGGTGCCTGGCCATGGAGATCCTACACTGCCGGTGAGCGACAGCCTCGCTCACTGGGGACAGGGCACAGACTCGCAGACCAGTAGCAGCGGGGAAAGGACTTTAGGGCAGCCACTGAGGCAGAAAACTGGAGCTGCGGGGTTGCGCCTGCAAACAGGGAGCAGCTGACGGTTTTAGGAGCACAAAGGGCAGAGACATGCCCCGACCTGGAGGCGAGACTGGGAGCGCTGAGGACGAGTGCACAACCCAGGACGCTGCAGTTTACAGGAGCACGGACAGAAATGGAGACAAGTGTGGCCTGGAGAGTTCACTGAAGAACAGCCTGCCATCTTTCCGCTCTAAGGCAGAGGGTTGGAAACGGTCTCTTCTGCTTGACTCACGGAAGAGATGTGGAAAGCCGCCAGGGAGAGCCGCCAGAGAACAAAAGCCCCCAAAACTGATTCCCACTGAGCCCATCCCCCGCCACAGGGGTGCAGGGCAACCCCGCCCAAACAGGGGTGCCTGAGTAACAGCCGGCAGGCCCCTCCCACAGAAGACAGGCTGGGGGAACAAGAGGCCAGCAACCCTAGGGTCCCTAGAAAACAGGTACATCTTGCTTGGGTTCTGGTCAATAATTTAGACTCTATACATTCCCTCAACATCCCATCAACAGAATGACTAGGAGGAGGAACTCCCAAAATAGAAAAGACTCAGAGATTATGACTTATGCTGCAGATTTACAAATGGATGCAGATATAACCAAGATGTCAAAGATGGAATTCAGGCTAGCAATTGTGAAGACAATGGCTAGAATGGAGAAAACACTTAATGGCAACATAGAGTCTCTAAGGGCAGAAATGAAAGCTGAATTGGCAGAAATTGAAAATGCTATCAATGAGATCCAATCCAATCTAGATAATCTAACAGCTAGGGTAAGTGAGGCAGAAGAATGAATAAGCGAACTGGAAGACAATATAATGGATAAAAAAGGAAAAGAGGAGGCCAGGGAAAAACAACTCAGAATCCATGAAAATAGAATCAGAGAAATAAGTGACACCATGAGGCGTTCTAATGTCAGAATAATTGGAATCCCGGAGGGAGTGGAGAGAGAGAGAGGACTAGAAGATGTATTTGAGCAAATCGTAGCTGAGAACTTCCCTAATCTGGGGAATGAAACAAACATTCACATCCTAGAGGCGAGAGGACCCCTACCAAGATCAAGGAAAACAGGCCAACACCCCGGCATGTAATAGTAAAACTTGCAAATCCTAGAAACAAGGAAACCATCTTAAGGGCAGTTAGGGGGAAGAGATTGCTTACCTACAGAGGGAGGAACATCAGAATAACGTCAGATCTATCCACAGAGACCTAGCAAGCCAGAAAAGCCTGGCAAGACATAATCAGGGTACTAAATGAGAAGAACATGCAGCCAAGAATACTTTATCTGGCAAGACTTTCATTTAGAATGGATGGAGAGATGCAGAGCTTCCACGGCTGCCAGAAACTGAAAGAATATGTGACCACTAAGCCGGCCCTGCATGAAATACTAAGGGGGGGGTCCCATAAAGGAGAAAGACCCCAAGACTGATATACAGCAGAAATTTACAGAGACAATCTATAAAAGCAACGTCTTCACAGGCAACATGATGGCAATCAATTCATATCTTTCAACAATCACTCTCAACGTGAATGGCCTAAATGCTCCCATAAAATGGCACAGGGTTGCAGATTGGATAAAAAGACAGGACCCATCCATATGCTGTCTACAAGAGACTCATTTTGAACCTAAAGATACATCCAGACTGAAAGTGAAGGGATGGAGATCCATCTTCCATGCCAGCGGACCTCAAAAGAAAGCTGGGGTAGCAATTCTTATATCAGACAAATTAGATTTTAAACTAAAGTCTGTAAT
>NC_138385.1:20366265-20382034 GCF_054177405.1 Leptonychotes weddellii
GTGTCTTTGGGGTAAATACCCAGGAGTGCAATTGCTGGGTCATAGGGTAGCTCTATTTTTAAATTTTTGAGGAACCTCCACACTGTTTTCCAAAGTGGCTGTACCAACTTGCATTCCCACCAACAGTGTAAGAGGGTTCCCCTTTCTCCACAACCTCTCCAACATTTGTTGTTTCTTTCCCTGTCCATTTTTGCCATTCGAACTGGTGTAAGGTGGTATCTCAGTGTGGTTTTGATTTGGATTTCCCTGATGGCAAATGATGATGAACATTTTTTTCATGTGTCTGTTAGCCACTTGTATGTCTTCTTCAGAGAACTGTCTGTTCATCTCTTCTGCCCACTTTTTGACTTGATTATCAAATGTAGTATCTTAAGAATACAAAGAATCTCTTCTATTCACTCTTGGTCCCAGAGGAGTAGCAAGAATTGGCAAAGAATGACAAGACTTAAAGCATGAGCTGCACAAGCAGGTGGCAATCAGGAAATAGTCCTATGTCAAGAAGCTGAAAGTAGATTGCAAAGGTGAGCAGATGTTTAGGCATGACTGTAATACATGCTGGAGAAAAACTATGCCTTATTCTGGCAAAGTTCTCTGATACACTCTACATAAAATTTTCATAATAAATCTTTTTTTTTTCTTTTTTTCAAAAGTGGAGCTTTAAACATACAAGTGCTATTATAGGCATACTGGCACTTTTATTTATTTATTTTTAAAGATTTACTTATTTATGAGGGAGGGAGAGAGAGAGAGAGAGCACGCACGAGAGCGAGAAGGGGGAGGGTCAGAGGGAGAGGAGCAGACTCCCAGCTAAGTAGGGAGACCAAGACTGGGCTCCATCTCACAACTCTGAGATCATGACCTGAGCCAAAATCAAGAGTCAGACACTTAACCAACTGATCCACCCAGGTGCCCCAGCATGCTGGCACTTTTAAAGTCAGAGCCTGAAATAGGGTGAGGCAAGTGAGGCAGCTTGGGTGAAAAATTTGAGGTGTTAGCTTTCAGAATCAGAAAAGTGCCACGCCCTCCCTAAGAATGCATGTCTCCTTGAATCTGCACCCTACATACCTCATTTGCCTCACTCTAGTCTGGGTCTGCTTTAAAGAATTGAACTTTATATGCTGGATGTTATTTGACTACTTAAGAGAAGCAATATAACATTATTTGATATTTCTAAATCAGTTTTTTTTTTGTAATTCTGCACATTTTTTGTAAAACACTAGGTGTTTCTGAAGTGTTATAAAAGAAGGAAAATATATGCTCCCTCAAGGGGAACAAAACATATATGTGAAGTATAAAGGCAACATGCAGAAAGAAACATCTAAGTATCACATTGAACAAATAAAGAGCAATTGTAAATTTATGTATGGATACAGGCAAGCTAAAACTTCGCACAGCAGTATTTGATAATAGATATTCACTGAGTGAATGGGCATTTTTTGTGTGTTAATCGGCATTTTAAATTTGTGTATCCACTCATAATTGTGTGCATTTTACTTCTATAGCAGCTCATAAATGTGCATAGAACTTCAAGTGAACTTCTTCTAAGACAGCTGCCAGTTTGTTTGTTTGCTTTTTTAAAATTCTAACTTTAAGTTAATACATGTATGGATTTGACTTGTAGATATGATTGAATATTTTAACTATGCTCACATGAGAAACAGTAATACTACACATAGAGTAGAGAAACATTTGTATTAGTTTTACTTGAGATGATACTCCTTTATTTGGGAAGCAAAACCTTGGATCCAAGTCTTTTTTGGATATTGCTTACTGAGGATTTCAGTCATACCATTTTATAGTTCTAAGGCTATGCTTTAAAAAAAAATTGTTAAAATTCAAAAAAGAATGTTAAGAACATAAAAAGATGCATTCCTAGTAAAATAGATATAGAAATTCAAGTAACATATTAAAGAAACAATGAACAATTGAACAGTAGAAGGAACAGAGGAGTTAAAACCATGTGTGTGGGAGACAGAGACAGCCAGACAGAGACAGAGATAGAGACAGAGAATGAATTTAAAGTAAATACATTGGTCTCCCAGACACACATGTTTAACAAAATTTCCAAGTCACATTGTTAATCAAAAACACCACTTGAGGGCGCCTGGGTGGCTCAGTCGTTAAGCGTCTGCCTTCGGCTCAGGTCATGATCCCAGGGTCCTGGGATCGAGTCCCACATCGGGCTCCCTGCTCAGTGGGGAGCCTGCTTCTCCCTCTCCCACTCCCCCTGCTTGTGTTCCCTCTCTCGCTGTCTCTCTCCCTCTGTTGAAAAATAAATAAAAAGTCTTTAAAAAAAAAAAAACACCACTTGAAAAAACATTAAATAGCTTTAATAAAAACAAGAAAGCAAACACATTGTTTCCTTTCCCCTGATGTCAGAAACCTCTTGTGTTGTAACCTTTTTGGGAGCCTAGGTTTCTAAATGCTCCTTCCTTTTTCTCCTGCCCTTTATTTATGGATAATCTCAAGCAATATTTAGCCCTTGGAGATTTGGAATTGTTTATATTTCTGGGTTGTTACCACTCTGCTAAATATCTCCTTTATTAATAGTCTCCTTTTGTTTTTTCAATGCCAAATCTTCCATTAGGTGCTAACCCTAATACTATCGCTAACACTCTTATCTGGAAATGCATTATACTTGTTATGGCAAGACTTTGCAAGACTATTTAACTTATTAAAGTATCCCTTTCAGATGTGGTTGACAGTTCAAATACAGACACTCAGTCATATTTGATTTTCGGGTAAGTTGGTCTCCTTCTGCCCTAAATATTGCAAGGGACATACTTATATTAAAAATTATTATTTTCTGTGAAATTCTAATTAAACTATGTTTCTTACTTTTCTTTATTTTTAAGATTGCTGTCTTCTGCCTTAGCAATCTTATTTCTAGGTAAAGGAAAAGAGCATTTATGCAGCTCTTACATGCACATATCTTATTCTAGTTAATCCTCATAACAACTTTGTGATGTATAAATAATCATCCCCATTTTATAAATGAAGAAGTAAGTTCAGATATTTGCAAAAAGCCATAAAGCTAATAGTTGGCATATTCAGGATTCAACTCCTGCTCTGATAATGGAACACAACAGAACTTTCCTTCCACAATACTGACTTTGCCTCAGCCTTTCCTGTTTTCCTTGTATAATAGAAAACAGATAAAAGGGAGGTTACACCTGCTTACCCAATATGCTTTAAAATATTTTTTCCCTGTTTAAAATTTAAATTATGAAAAATTCAAGCATTCACATAGGTAAAGAGAATAGTATAGAGAACTCCCATATACTCATCACCCAGCCTCAACAATTATCAACAATTTTTCCAATAATGTTTCATTTTTCATTGTCCCCCTACTTTTTTCCTAGAGTATTTTTAAGCAAGTCCAAGACATTATGGCATGAAAACTTTTACCCTATTATTTTCACAAACTTAGTCTCTAAATAGGTGACTAAACAACCATTCTTACTCATCTTAAACAGGCAATGCCTTTACTCCTCATTACTCTGTGTTACCTTCTGTCAGCCTAATTACTTAATTTGGGATTAGTTCTCCTTTCTGAAAGTGGCACTCTTCAGCAGTTTGAACTATCTAATTTGGAATTAGGTCTTCTTTCTGAAACTGGTACTCTTTAGCAAAACTTTTTGCTTTTTTAGAATTTAAAAAATATTTTTATTATTTTTATTTTTTTAAAAGATTTTATTTATTCATTTGACAGAGAGAGACACAGCGAGAGAGGGAACACAAGCCGGGGGAGTGGGAGAGGGAGAAGCAGGCTTCCTGCAGAGCAGGGAGCCTGATGCCGGCTCATCCCAGGACCCCGGGACCGCGACCCTAGCTGAAGGCAGACGCTTAACGACTGAGCCACCCAGGCGCCTCCAAAAATATTTTTAAACATACAGAACAGGGATGCCTGTGTGGCTCAGTTGCTTAAATGTATGCCTTCGGCTGGGGTCACCATCCCAGGATCCCAGGATCGAATCCTGCATTGGGCACCCTCTTCAGCGGGGAGCCTGCTTCTCCCTCTGCCTGCCGCTCCCCCTGCTTGTGTGCACTCTCTCTCTCAAATAAATAAATAATTAAATAAATCTTTTTTTTAAAAAAATGATACAGAATGACACACACAATAGCATAGTTATTAAAGAATTGTTTTTACCAAATCAGGACAAAATAACTTAATTAGAAGTTGGTTTGGAAATGATAGAAGCACTTTCAAAATGATAGAACACTCCAGGTTCAAAAATAAGTATCTATTTTGCAAAAAGTAGCAAAGTGAATGCCTTCTCCTTTACCTTTACAGAGATCAATTCATCAGGGAAATAAATGGCGTGCAGAATTTTGGCCTTAAATGTAATGTGGAAGAATTTTACTAGCCATAGACAGAAGCAGTTCCTGCAAAAAATGGTCTCGATCCTTAGTAGAGCATAATTAGAATGGTGTTAAAATAGAATGAAGCTAGTCATCATATAACTCTTATACTGTATAACCAGTCACTATGCTTAATCAGAAAAAAAGAAGGGGGAGGGGGTAAAATGTACATTTGCAAAATGCTTAGACATTCTTTAATAAATAAAGTTAATGCTGTCATTAGTGGCAGCTCTAAGCAAAACTTTTATCTTTTTTTCCTATGGATAAGCACTCTTTGGGGAGATGAATATTGCTGCAGTCATATTGTGCTTTCAGTTAATGAGATGTGGGTTCTATTTGTTAGAGTTTTATGGTAATGAAGCTTATAATTTACTGACAAACTGGCTTGCTTTCAAAACATTCTCTTATTGCACTGACTTTTTTTTTCATCAGAAACATTGATGTGCTAATTTGTGTGTTTATGGCAGCAGATGTGCACCTTCACTCAAAGGCTTTCAGAGTGAGGGGAAAGGACGTGAGAGAAAAGGAAGAAGGGGAGAGGTGTTCAGAGTTTTCAACTAGCAATAAAATCCATACACAAGTGAAAAAAATGGCATAGTTTACTTGAAACATCCATGAGCTCATTAAGTATGTTATCTGAAATACCAAATATTTATCACTAAAATTTGGTTGAGTTATAAATATGCTAAGTGGCAAATTCCTTCATCCAGTGTGAAAACTGAACGGCAAAATTTGTCATTTAAAATTCAACAGCTGTAACAGGAAGTCATTAAGTTAAAACTAGGTGAAAAGCACTTTCTTCTCCTAAAAGGACAGAAGATATTTTCTTTCTAACTAAGGTGCATTGCAGTTATTACCATTGGCTTTACAATACAGACCTCTGAGTTCTGTTTCCTCTCCAGCCCTGAAATGTTACGACTCATAGAGGTAAAAACATTGTTCCTGAATTCCGAGCTCACTTCTGTTACTGCCAGCTAAGTGAGGTGTGTGACAGAAATCATGGGCATTTTGAGGTTTCCTTTAGTAGGAAATTGGAATATTCTAATCACAGGTCTATAATCTGTAATAGAGGACATAAAACCATGATGATTTTGCAAACACACTCATTAAACACAAAACAAAACACAAATCTCATTTAACACATGTAATGAAAAAAATAAAGGGAGAGTAAGCTTTTTATACTGCTTTCCATCTTAGTAGGGGGTATAAAACAAGAAAGGTACTGAAGTAAAAAACATGGATTTGCTGATAGCTAAAAACTGCAGGATGAGAGGCAGTTGTTGATAATCCTAGTTAGTTGAGGGGTGCCTGGGTGGCTCAGTTGGTTAAGCCTCGACTCTTGATTTTGGCTCCAGTCATGATCTTGGGGTTGTGGGATCAAGCCCTGTGGAACCTACTTGGAATTTCCTCTCTCCCTCTGCCTGCCTCCCCCTTGCTCTCCCTCACCACTCATGTACACATGCATGGGTGCTCTCTCTCTTAAAAAAAAAAGATAATCCTAGTCAGTTGAAAAGTAGCTTCCAAAAGGTGCATCATAGTCACTTGAGGAAATTGAACACAAGAATCTCAGAAAAAAATGCTCATTCATCTTTATGCTAGATGCTTTTGGATACATGTGCAACCAAATACTAAACTCTTATTTTCAGTGAATTCCAGGACATTTCAAATCCATAGAAAATAGAGTGATTAAAAAGTTCACAACATTTATAGCAGGCATAGTCCCTGCCCTCAGAGACATTGTAATCTATCTGGAGAGACAAAAAAATTATATGATAAGTGTATGTAGGTATAGCAAAAAATGCCAAGGATTTAAACGGAGTGTTTAAGTGCTTAAATAGTGCTTAAATAAGAATACAACTTACCCGAAGTAAGTCATTTGATAATATGAAGAGCTTTTTCGTTGTTGTTCTTATTATTAAGACACCATCCAAATATAAACATTTATTGCATAAGCTTTTGAGCGCCTATTTTATATAGTGTCTGGCAGAAAATAAATGCTTGGCATATATTTATTAAGTGAATAGCATTAGTCTAGAATTTTTTTTAGATTTTATTTATTTATTTGATAGAGACATTGAGATAGGGAACACAAGCAAGGGGACTGGGAGAGGGAGAAGCAGGCCTCCGACTGAGCAGGGAGCTCGATGTGGGGCTCAATCCCAGGACCATCAGATCATGACCTGAACCAAAGGCAGACGTCCAACCACTGAGCCACCCAGGTGCCCTGCATTATTCTAGAATTTGGAAGATATTCATAAGAGAAGGCACCATTTTAACAATTAACACACTGTAGCTCCATACAAAAATTGAAGGAGAAAACCTTTCTGCCTTCACAAATTCTAGGTAGTTGAAACTCTGAATGAGATGCCACTTGGCTGCCATGTGTGGAAGTGTTATTCTCCTCTTTTTTTCTCCCCATTTCCTCCCTCTTTTTTTTCTAAAAAGGTCATTTTACCCACTTGAGCAGAAGTAGAGCTCTCCACTCTCATCTTCCCATTTAAGGCTATTGATTGCAAGAGAAAAACAAATAGTCCTATAGAGTAATCAATTTAATGCTGTTCTTTTGTTATTTTCATAATTATGTATTATGAATTCAATAAATTGTATTTCAAAATTAAAGATAGAAACCTGGGGCGCCTGGGTGGCTCAGTTGGTTAAGCGACTGCCTTCGGCTCAGGTCATGATCCCGGAGTCCCTGGATCGAGTCCTGCATCGGGCTCCCTGCTCGGCAGGGAGTCTGCTTCTCCCTCTGACCCTCCCCCCTCTCATGTGCTCTCTCTCTCAAATAAATAAATAAAAATCTTAAAAAAAAATAAAAATAAAGATAGAAACCTGAACTAAAATGTACTGGGTAAGAAAAATACAAAATGCATTCTTCCATTTTATATCATGCTCAGGGGTTGCTGGGAAATGATGATGATGATGATAGCAATGATGTAGTAATGATGATAACAAAATGAATAATAGTTAACACTTATTGAAAACTTACTATAGAAAGAATTATCAAATGGTTTCACTCATATGAGGAATATAAGGAATAGCACAGAGGACCATAGGGGAAGGGAGGGAAAACCAAGTGGGAAGAAAACAGAGGAGACAAACCATGAGAGACTCTCAACTCCAGGAATCAAACTGAGGGTTACAGAGGGGAGGAGGATGGGGGAATGGGTTACCGGGTGATGGGTATTAAGGAGGGCACATGATGTGATGGAGCACTGGGTGTTATATGCAACTAATGAATCGTTGAAGAGTACATCAAAAAAAAAAAAGATGCATTGATTTTTATATCAAAACATGGCTAATAAATATTTAAGCACATAGCCCCCCCCCCAAAAAAAGAAAACTTACTATATGTCAGGCATTGTTCCATGTGATTTATGTTGAATACTCATATTAACTCTATGGATTAGGTGTTACTCTCATCCTCGTTTTACAGATTAAGAAAATGAGGTACAGAATGTTTAAGTCATATACTTAGAATTGTTGAGGGAGATAAGAGAAATACTTGAGAGAGAGAGTAATATATTCAAGGAGGAAGAGAGAGGGGAGATTATTAGGGTTCAAAGTGAGTATTTTGGGTGTTTACTAACTGAAGATTCATAGTGCTGTCAACCACTGTCTTGTATTTGTCTTAAAAATATTACAAACTAGAGGTATTCCTCAAATGCTCTGAATGGTTCCTTTTAGCTATCTGAGATAGCCTGAGGTCTCTATAATCATTTCAGGGCTAACCAGGAAGCCAATACTTCTTATTTGTGGATAGGGGCCCCCTCCCCTGGACAGTGCAGGAAATGCACCGGGTTTTACAATGCTCAAGCAGGAGAAAAGCTGGGGAAGGATAGGTAGGGACAGATTGTGGAAACATTTAAATTTAAGTATTGAGAATCAATTAAAAGTCTTATCCTGAAAATGGTTTTAGACAGATTAATCTGACAGCTGAATTCAGAATTATAAGGAAAGAAATTAGAAGCAGTGAGAATGGTTACAAAACTTGCAATTACAGTGAGAAAACATATATAAAAAGAGGAATAGGAACAAGAACACAGGGCACATTTGTAGTATTATCTAGACATCATATTTTGTGTTAAACGTCTGAAACTCTGATGTCTCTGTTTTGTAGCTTATGAGAAAATGCAAAGTACAAGAGTCAATTATTTTTTTTATTCTTTACACTATGGTGTATTCTACCACATAAAATGCTTTCATGTGATGCAAAGTAAGTTAAATTATTATTATTTTTTTAAGATTTTATTTATTTATTTGAGAGAGAGAGAATGAGAGACAGAGAGCATGAGAAGGAGGAAGGTCAGAGGGAGAAGCAGACTCCCTGCTGAGCAGGGAGCCCGATGCAGGACTCGATCCCGGGACTCCAGGATCATGACCTGAGCCGAAGGCAGTCGCTTAACCAACTGAGCCACCCAGGCGCCCAGTTAAATTATTTTTGATTCATAGCATACCTAATGTGACTACTCTAAGAAAACGTAAAAGTTTTTTTATCTAATCAGAAGGTGCGGTCTTCATTTAGAGCTGAACACGTCATCTTAAAAAAGTAATAGTCTTAAATGTTAAGCTTATGAGTCATATATACACAATGTTTTTATTCATGTAATTATTGAGAAATAGCTCATATTGGCATATTCTAATAATCACAAGTGGATTAAATGAAGCCCTGAGGCTTTGACATTAAAAACATTAACCTGGGGGTGCCTGAGTGGCTCAGTAGGTTAAGCGTCTGTCTTTGACTTAGGTCGTGATCCCAGGGTTCTGGGATTGAGCCCCACTTTGGGCTCCCTGCTCAGCAGGGAGTCTGCTTCTCCCTCTCCCTCTGTCCTTCTCCCCACTTGTGCTCTCTCTCTCCCTCTCCCTCTCAAATAAATAAATAAAATTTTTAAAAAAGTTCACCTGAGAGTAATACAGAATTAGAAAACACAATAATGTAATTTGTAATAATAATGTTATTTTTACTAGTGAAAAACATTGAGAATTCATATTATTAAACATAAGATAAAAAGTTATTTTATTTGGGTTCTAATTTTACACAACTATCATTACTCTAACATTAAAATTATATGTTTTACTCAAACCTACATTTGCAGCAGACTGAGGAGAGACTTAGGGGATCTGATGGAAAGAGAATTAAGTGTCACACAAGAAAGCAGAATTCTATTTCCAATTATACCACTGACGGTGAAGACTTGGGCAAGTTACAGCACCTCTGAACCTTATCATCTTTATTTGTACAAAGATAGGATTTGGAGTAGACGCTAACTTTCCTTTCAACCCTAATATTAAATAAGCATCTTGAAACTCTACCTGAATGTATTAAATTATTTTTTTAAATCCTTTATACAGTTACCCTGAAAATAATAAGATTTAAACAGCACTTAAACTTTGAACAGAAATGAAGTCTTCAGCATTGATGTCTCATAAAACTTCTGAGGGTCCCCATTCCTGTCTAAGCATTGATTCTTGAAATGTTCTTTTTTTTTTTTTTTAACCAATAATAACTCTGGCCACAGTAAAACCTTCTCAAAGTAATTGTTAAGGGCTTATAGACCAACTGGAGGATATGTCTTGGTAGAGAGATGTAAATTATAAATATTTAAATTAAAATGGGTATTTTCTATGATCTATCCAGACCAGTCACTTAGCTAGGCATTATGACATGCATTATGAACATGTGAAAGAAATAAGGCTAGTAAATATACCTGTGACTGGCCTGCAAAGAATGGTCATCAGTATTATGGTTTTAACCCCTTTCTACCTTCTTCTTTGGCTCTTTAAATTATTATGTCTTAATGTTGCAATGGGAAAATAAGCATTAGAACTAGAGTCAGAAGACCTGAATTCAAATTCTCTTTCTGCTACCCACTGACTAAGCCCCAAAATTCTCAACTAGACAATGGCAATGGAGATGATGAAAACATCCGTACTTACTTCACAAGATTGTTGTAAGGAACTCACTGAGAGGATGTGACTGAAGTTTGAACTGTGAGCTGGACCCAGGCAGTTGGAGGATTCTTACCCTTTCCTCTGTCCTTGGAATGTACATTCAGCTCACCATTCTCACACTAGGAACCACTTCAAAGATGCGGCCTCGTGACAGTCAGGCCTTGTTGAGACTGAGCCCCATTAAGGCAGTTGCGGAGATCTATTTGTCTTGCATCCACCCAAGACAAGTCTAGTATGTAAATTCCCTTGCGTATTAAAACTGCCACCTACCAATATGAGGTGATCTTCCTCTTTGTTCAGTCTCTTTTTGCCTTCCACATATGGGGCCAGTTTTGAATTTCACCCAGGGAACTTTCAAGGAGCCAACAAAAGTGTTTTAAAAATGGTGAAGAAATATAATGCAATATATTAATAACTCTATTATTGTTATGTGTTAAGGGATTATACCTTGACTATATGACAGGTCACAAAAGAGCTCTCAACAACATGTTGTAATTTTCTTGGTCAAAACAAGTTGTTGAACTATCACTACTTGAATAAGACACCTCTGAAAAATTATTTATCAGTCCATGAATTCTCTAACATCCTAATACACAGACATTCAGTTGGTGATTTTGGAGTTTATAAGACATAATCCTGAAACAAGGCACTTCTAAAACTTTAGAAAAAAAGCATTCAATTATTTATTTTTTCTAGATCCACTCCAGGGTCATATATTCAAGAAGGACATTACTTCTCTGGTTAAAAAGTTATCTCTGAATGACTATGCAATAGCACTTACATTAAGAAAAAAATACGAATAGTTGGCATTATTTACATTCTTCTGTTAAATTCCCAACCTCAGGCCAGGTCACAGATGAACAGAACTTTATTGGTTTGGAAAAATATATATTGAAGCAGTCAAATGAAGACAGAGTGTGTGCCTCTCCAAAGAATAATATTAGGATATGAGAACTTTTTTTTTTTAAAAAGATTTTATTTATTTGACAGAGAGAGACACAGCCAGAGAGGGAACACAAGCAGGGGGAGTGGGAGAGGGAGAAGCAGGCTTCCTGCGGAGCAGAGAGCCTGATGTGGGGCTCGATCCCAGGACCCTGGGCTCATGACCTGAGCCAAAGGCAGACGCTTAACGACTGAGCCACCCAGGCGCCCCAGGATATGAGAACTTTTTAATTGTAATTACGAACTTAGCACCCTCTAGGATAAACATCTCCCAATTATCTCATTTTGTGCTTCATCCATTATGCACCTCTGTCAAAAGAGCTCTGTGTTCCTCTAAGGCAATTGATTAACATTGACCAGTTTTTCCTCACTTTCAGTTCAAAGTAGTGTAGGGAGATTAACAACACAATTATTTGCAGTGGGTTGAGTCTGTTATTTAATTAAAATAAAATCTTTCCATGAAAAGCAACTTGTTTGTACACACACAACAGAGTGGAACTGATTCTTAAATTTTATTTTGTGAAGAATTGATTTTATTCTTTTTCATACAAGGTAAAAAAAAAAAGTTCTCTTTGCCATCCAGGTGTCTGCCTGTCTGTTTGTTTTGTTTTTTATTGGCAGTGGAATCAGGGGAAGATAGGATAATTTTGCTTCATGAACTTTTTTGTAACAGAGAAAATTTGCTAATTTGGTATGGTGGTAAAAGCATGAAATTGTCCTAAATTATTGTGATGTGAGGCTGCAGTGCTTAATTATTTCTTTAAACATTATGTTACTAATTTCATTCTTCATTTCTTGGGGAAAAAGAGGGGGCAAGGGAAGGATAAAATAAAAAAGAAATCACTAAAAAGAAATATCTTTAACTACAGTTTCAGTTGCCATTCTGTTACTAAAGTCAAATTAGCATTTGTAGAGAAAGTTTTTTCACCTCTCCTCTCAAGTCACCATCAAAAACCTGCATGTTAATTGTGTTTGCACGTTTATCTATAAATGCATGGAAAGTTAGTATGTACAGCCTCCCAAAAAGTCAACAGATTCCAAAAGGTTTTGGAGATGTTTTGATGAGCTTTACTTCCTAAAAGTTAAATTTACACTTTACTTATATTTTTTTCTATACATGCAATCACACATGAACAATGAGAATCTAGCTGTTTGAGGGGAAATAATGCTTTACAATAACTGCCTTTGGTTGACAAGTTAAGCAATTGATACATTTTTAATTATAACACCTTGGAGGTTTTAAAGAAGTATTGTAGCTTTAAGCAATGAAAATCTCTGAAGCAAGACTTTCTATTGCTTTTTGTCAGGTTGATATAAATTTGCCTCAGGCAGTGCTACTGGCCAAAAAACAATTTGAGTAGATTAAAAACCAAGGCAGATGGGCTTCTATAAATTGAGAGTGATCAATTCATGGACAGTTTTCATTGTAACCAGTTTTGACCATTATTTAAATTGTGATGTATTATTTAATTAATCTCTTCTATTAATGGCTGATTTTTATGAATTCCTTATTAATAACTCAGGAAGAGCTGGATGATCCTATGGAGGAGCTACAATTAACAAGTGAAAATAAATCCTAAGGTTTGCTTGTTAAATCTCTTTCTCTCGGGCGCCTGGGTGGCTCAGATGGTTAAGCGTCTGCCTTTGGCTCAGGTCATGATCTCAGGGTCCTGGGATCGAGTCCCGCATCGGGTTCCCTGCTCAGTGCAGAGCCTGCTTCTCCCTCTCCCTCTGCCGCTCCCTCTGCTTGTGCTCTTCTGTCTATCTCTCTGTCAAATAAATAAATAAAATCTTTAAAAAAAAAAAATAAATCTCTTTCTCTCACCTTTAGTATATATAATATATTGGTGTCTATTATATATATATAAACATATATAAATATGTATACATTTAAATATTTAAATATAAATACTCAACTGTATTTATAAGGTATACTTACAATATGCATCTGTTTTTCCACTGGGCAAATGCCACTCTATTACACAATCCTGGTTGAATCCATAAACTTTCTTAAAAGTCTTGAGAACTATAAAAACAATGTAGGAAAAAGGAAGAAATAATCCAATCTAGTAATGAGGAGACAGTCATGCTTCAACGATTTCTTCTTTTTTGTTAAAAATTTTATTTACTTATTTGAGAGAGAGAGAAAGAGAGAGTGGGAGGGAGAGGGAGAGAGAATCTGAAGCAGACTCCATGCTGAGTACAGAGCCCCACACAGGGCTTGATCCCATGACTGCAAGATCATGACCTGAGCCAAAACCAAGAGTTGGAAGCTTAACCAACTGAGACACCCAGGTGCCCCAATGATTTCTTTAAAGTGTGGATACTCCCTGGATATACTAGAAAGGATAGTTCATATCTTAGTAAATATAAGATAAAAAAGGCTGTGTCACAAAAAATGGAATTATAATTAGAACATTGTTTATTAAGGCACTAAGTCGTAAGGTAGTATCCCAACACTAGGAAAAGTTATGAAGTAAACAAAGTTTGTTTTAAGAGCCTACAGCATCCTTTTTTAGTATCTCTTCCATATCCTTCAGAACAGGCTTGTTCCACTATTCTCAACAGACACCCAACATCTTTCACCTTTCAAACAAGCCCAACCTTATCAAAGCTTGCTATCAAGGAGAGATCTAACAAATCTTTTTATCTTAAGATATTTAAGTATTCATTCATTTTTAAAATTCATTCATTCAAAAATATTTATTGAGGGCTTATGAAATGTCAGGCACTAGATATTAAGCAGAGGTTTAAAAAGGTCTAAAGCTAATATCATTTTGATAAGCTCAATTTGAAAGGAAGACTAAAAAATTATAAATTCAGAATTACATGTAAGGCATTGAAAGGGGCCTATGCAAATGAAATTCCTGAAATTTACATTTAATTAACTTCATAGCAATAAATCTACCTCTCCCGTTAGTGTTACAAGACTGACACAATAGACAGAAAGTTCTGCCTTCATGGAACTGATATTCTAATGGAGAGGGTATAAAATAAATAAATAAACATTCAACAGTGCCACATATAAAGAAAAATAAAAAGTGGTAAAGGGTTCAAGAGTGGTAGGTTACTGTTTTAAATAGGATTCTCAGAGAGAACATCTCTGAGGAGTAGACATTTGAGTAGAGTCCTTAATGCATTAAGGGAATGAGTCAAGATTATAAGCAAAGAGTACAGAAAGTGCAAAATCCCAGAGATGAAAGTGAGTTTGGCATCTTCCAAGGAATGCCAAAAAGATGGGATAGGATTAGGGCAAGTCAAGGTAAATCTTATAAACCATGGTAAAATTTAGATTTCATTCTAAATGTGATGGAGAACCACTGGAAATGTCAAGCAAGAGATTCCCTGATTTTCATTTAGAAGAGTGACTCTGGCTTTTTCTTCTTTTTTTTTAAATACTGGTTTCTTTTATTCTGTGCTTTGCTTTTATTTATTTATTTTTATGTTATTTTTTAAAAAAATTTTATTATGTTAAGTTAGTCACCATACAATACATCATTAGTTTCGATGTGGTGATCCAAGATCCATTGTTTTCATAAAATCCCCAGTGCTCCATGCAGTATGTGCCCTCCTTAATACCCAACACCGGACTAACCAGTCTCCCTTCCCCCCTAACCTCTAAAACCCTGTTTGTTTCTCAGAGTCCATAGTCTCTCATGGTTCATCTCTCCCTCCAATTTCCCCCCCTTCATTTTTCCCTTCCTTCTCCTAATGTCCTCCATGCTATTCCTTATGTTCCACAAATAAGTGAAATCATATGATAATTGACTTTCTCCGCTTGACTTATTTCACTTAGCATAATCTCCTCCAGTCCCATCCATGTTGATGTAAAAGTTGGGTATTCATCATTCCTGATGGCTATGTAATATTCCATTGTATATATGGACCACATCTTCTTTATCCATTCATCTGTTGAAGGGCATCTCGGCTCTTTCCACAGGTTGGCTGTTGCGGACATTGCTGCTATGAACATTGGGGAGCATATGGCCCTTATTTCACTACATCTGTGTCTTTGGGGTAAATACACAGGAATGCAATTGCTGGGTCATAGGGTAGCTCTATTTTTAAATTTTTGAGGAACCTCCACACTGTTTTCCAAAGTGGCTGTACCAACTTGCATTCCCACCAACAGTGTAAGAGGGTTCCCCTTTCTCCACAACCTCTCCAACATTTGTTGTTTCTTTCCCTGTCCATTTTTGCCATTCTAACTGGTGTAAGGTGGTATGTCAATGTGGTTTTAATTTGAATTTCCCTGATGGCTAATGATGATGAGCATTTTTTCAAGTGTTTCTTAGCCATTTGTATGTTTTCTTCAGAGAAGTGTCTTTTCATATCTTCTGCCCATTTTTTGACTTGATTATTTGTTTTTTGGGTGTTGAGCTTGAGAAGTTCTTTATAGATCTTGGATACCAGCTGGTTATCTGTAGTGTCCTCTGCAAATATCTTCGCCCTTTCAGTGGGTTGCCTCTTTGTTTTGTTGACTGTTTCCTTTGCTGTGCAGAAGCTTTTTATC
>NC_138385.1:20382534-20403992 GCF_054177405.1 Leptonychotes weddellii
ATATTTGCTGTGGTTTTTTCATAGATGGATTTTATGAACTTGAGGAATGTTCCCTCTATTCCTATACTGTGAAGAGTTTTAATCAGGAAAGGATGCTGTATTTTGTCAAATGCTTTTTCTGCATCAATTGAGAGGACCATATGGTTCTTGTCTCTCCTCTTATTAATGTGTTCTATCACACTGATTGATTTGCAAATGTTGAACCACCCTTGCATCCCGGGGATAAATCCCACTTGGTCGTGGTGGATGATCCTTTTAATGTATTGTTGGATCCTATTAGCTAGAATTTTGTTGAGGATTTTGGAATCCACATTCATCAAGGATATCGGTCTGAAATTCTCCTTTTTGATAGGGTCTTTGCCTGGTTTGGGGATTAAGGTAATGCTGGCTTCATAGAATGAGTCTGGAAGCTTTCCTTCTGCTTCTAGTGTTTGAAACAGCTTCAGGAGAATAGGTATTATTTCTTCTTTGAATGTTTGGTAGAATTCCCCAGGGAATCCATCAGACCCTGACTCTTGTTTTTTGGGAGGATTTGGATCACTGCTTCAATCTTGTTACTGGTTATTGGCCGATTCAGGTTGTCAATTTCTTCCTGTTTCAGTCTTGGCAGCTTATAGGATTCCAAGAAGGCATCCATTTTATCCAGATTGCTCAGTTTATTGGCATATAGTTATTGATAGTAATTTCTAACAACTGTTTCTATTTCCTTGGTATTAGTCGTGATCTCTCCCCTTTCATTCATAATTCTATTAATTTGGGTCCTTTCTCTTTTCTTTTGGATAAGTCTGGCCAGTGGTTTATCGATCTGATTAATTCTTTCAAAGAACGAACTTCTAGTTTTGTTGATCTGATCTACTGTGTTTTGGGTTTCTAATTCATTGATCTCTGCTCTAATTTTAATTATTTCTCTTCTAATGCATGGCTTAGGCATCATTTGTTGCTTTTTCTCTAGTTCTTTAAGCTGTAGAGTTAGTTGGTGAATTTGAGATTTTTCTATTTTTTTGAGTGAGGCTTGGATGGCTATGTATTTCTCCCTTAGGACCGCCTTTGGAGTGTCCCATAGGTTTTGGACCGATGTGTTTTCATTCTCATTGATTTCCATGAATTGTTTAAGTTCTTCTTTGATTTCCTGGTTGACCCAAACATTCTTGAGCAGAGTGGTCTTTAGTTCCAAGTGTTTGAATTTCTGCCGAATTTTTTCTTGTGATTGAGTTCCAGTTTTAAAGCACTGTGGTCTGAGAATATGCAGGGAATAATCTCAGTCATTTGGTACTGGTTGAGACCTGATTTGTGACCCAGTATGTGGTCTATTCTGGAGAAAGTTCCATGTGGACTTGAGAAAAATGAGTATTCTGTTGTTTTAGGGTGGAATGTTCTGTATATATGTATATATATCATTAGATATCTGGTCCAGTGTGTCATTCAAAGCTCTTGTTTCCTTGTTGATTTTCTGCTTAGATGATCTGTCCATTGCTGAGATTGGAGTATTGATGTCTCCTACAATTAATGTATTGTTATCAATAGGACTCTTTATTTTGGTTAACAATTGGTTTATGTAGATGGCTGCTCCCATTTTGGGGGCATAGATATTTACAGTTGGTAGATCTTCTTGTTGAATAGACCCTTTAAGAATGATATAGTGTCCTTCTGTGTCTCTAATTACAGACTTTAGTTTAAAATCTAATTTGTCTGATATAAGAATTGCTACCCTAGCTTTCTTTAGAGGTCTCCTGGCATGGAAGACGGATCTCCATCCCTTCACTTTTAGTCTGGATGTATCTTTAGATTCAAAATGAGTTTCTTGTAGACAGCATATGGATGGGTCCTGTCTTTTTATCCAATCTGCAACCCTGTGGTGTTTTATGGGAGCATTTAGGCCATTCACGTTGAGTGATTATTGAAAGATAAGAATTAATTGTCATCATGTTGCCTGTGAAGACGTTGTTTTTATAGATTGTCCCTGTAAATTTCTGTTGTAGATCACTCTTGGGGTCTTTCTCCTTTTATGGGACCCCCCCCTTAATATTTCTTGCAGGGCCGGCTTAGTGGTCACATATTCTTTCAGTTTCTGCTGGTCTTGGAAGCTCTGCAACTCTCCATCCATTCTTAATGACAGCTTTGCTGGATAAAGTATTCTTGGTTGCATGTTCTTCTCATTTAGTACCCTGAATATGTCTTTCCAGGCCTTTCCGGCTTGCTAGGTCTCTGTGGATAGGTCTGACGTTATTCTGATATTCCTCCCTCTGTACGGAAAGAATCTCTTCCACCTAACTACCCTTAAGATAGTTCCCTTGGTTCTAAGATTTGTGAGTTTTACTATTACATGCCGGGGTGTTTCCCTGTTTTCCTTGAATTTGGGAGGGGTCCTCTCTGTCTCTAGGACACGAATGTTTGTTTCATTCCCCAGATTAGGGAAGTTCTCAGCTACGATTTGTCCAAATACATCTTCTAGTCCTCTCTCTCTCTACTCCCTCCAGGATTCCAATAATTCTGCCATTGGAATGCTTCATGGTGTCACTTATTTCTCTAATTCTATTTTCATGGATTCTGAGTTGTTTTTCCCTGGCCTCCTCTTTTCCTTTTTTATCTATTAAATTGTCTTCCAGGTCAGTGATTTGTTCTTCTTCCTCACTTACCCTAGCTGTTAGATTATGTAGATTAGATTGGATCTCATTGATAGCATTTTTAAGTTCTGCCAATTCAGCTTTCATTTCTGCCCTTAGAGACTCTATGCTGTCATAAATTGATTTCTCCATTCTAGCTATTGTCTTCACAATTGCTAGCCTGAATTCCATCTCCGACATCGTGGTTATATCTGCATCCATTTGTAAAATTGCTGCATAAGTCATAATCTCTGAATCTTTTCTATTTTGGGGGTTCCTCCTCCTAGTCATTCTGTTGATGGGTGGTTGAGGGTATGTATAGAGTCCAAATTATTGGCCAGAACCCAAGCAAGATGCACCTGTTTTCTAGGGAACTTAGGGTTGCTGGCCTCTTGTTTTCCCAGCCTGTCTTCTGGGTGAGGGGCCTGCCGCGCTGTTACTCAGGCAACCCTGTTTGGGTGGAGTTGCCCTGCCCCCTGTGGAGGGGGATGGGCTCAGTGGGAACCAGTTTTTTGGGGCTTTTGTTCTCTAGGGGCTTTCACTGGCGTCTTTCCATGTCTCTTCCAAGAGTCAGAGCAGAAGAGACCGTTTCCAACATCCTGCCTCAGAGAGATTGCAGTCTGTTCTTCAATGAGCTCTCAAGGCCACACTATCTCCGTTTCTGTCTGTGCTGCTATAAACTGCAGGGTCCTGGGTTGTGGGCCCCTCCAAAGTGCTCCTGTCCTGCCTCCAGGTTGGAGCACGTCTCTACCCTTTGTGCTTCTAAACCACCAGCTGCTCCCAGGTCACTCACACAACCCTGCTGCTCCGGGTTTCCATCCAGGGGGCTGCCCTAAAGTCCTTCCCTGCTGCTACCAGTCTGCGAGTCTGTGCCCTGTCCCCAGCATGCGAGGATGTCACTTACCAGCGGTATAGGATCCCCACAGCCAGACTCCTTCCTGCTGCCATTTACCCTCTGATATCTACCTGCAGATTCACGGCTCCCCACTTCATACCTCAAAATCAACCGCCTCTGATATTCTGTTTGTAGAGATCCAGATCTATTTTCTTACACCTCAGGCTGGTTTCGTGGGTGCTTAGAGTGGTCTGGTAGATATCAAGCTCAATTCCAGGGACCAGTTGGAATAGTGTCTCCTACTCCTCTGCTATCTTTTCTCCCCTCCTGTGCTTTGTTTTTAGACAGTGAGTTTTCTTTTTTTAAAAAAAAAATTATTTTATTTTAGAGAGAGAGAATGAGAGAGAGAGTGCATGTATGGGTGGGGTGAGGGGCAGAGGGCAAGAATTTTCAAGCCGACTCACTGGTGAGCATGGAGCCCAGTGCCAAGGCTCTGTCCCATGACCCATAAGATCATGACCTGAGCTGAAACCAAGAGTCAGACACCCAACCCACTGAGCCACCCAGGTGCCCTAGACTGAGTTTCAAATAAACTCTCATAAATTTGTAGTAAAATTTTCATTTCTGATTAAATAACTCCACAATAGTTGTGGTCAAATTAGAGTTATACCAAAATTATCATATACCAGTACATACAATCATCCCCTGTGGTTGGAAAACTGGCTCACAGTCATGAAGGGTACATGGTGATGAGGAAAGGTCATGCTTGGAGAAAGCTGTCTTTTTGATCACCTTTACTCTGTTTTCACTTCATCACCAGTGCCCCCACTGAATTTGAACACAGGTATCTGCTGACCATTCTCGAGCTTTAAGAAGACCTCCTGAAGGTGCCACCTCTGAAAGGGGCATCTCTGGCTGAGCTGACATAGAAATGACCCTCTGACTTGGATCCAGAGACGAGAATCTTCAACTAGGCATTGGTAATGTCCACAAAGTTGTACTTGTTGGTGAGAAGGAGATAGTAGACATTGAGAGAAGTGCACAGAGCCTCCAGGGCCTCAGGTTGGCTGTGTAGCTGCTCCAACACCAGCTGGTAATAGGAAACCCTAGAAAAAGATTTTTGTATAAGCTAATATATAAGGGCACAGCTCCCACTGGCCACCACACTGGAAAAAGAACCAGTTTCCCAGAGGCAATGGCATGCTGCTTCCTGGAGATTTTGCCACTTCACAGCACAGCTTTCTTGAAAATCATCAAAGGAAAGTTGCTCTGTCAGGGATATAAGTACCATGCAGTAGAAAGCGTGTCCTTCCCTTCCAGAGGTGGGAGAGTAGGTGGGAAAAGCTCACAGGCTGGCACGCCCTTCTGACTTCTTTTTAATATGAAGTTTTGATGAGTCTTCAAATATTATTTCTCAAGTAGTAATCCCAATATTACCTGGACCAGAAGTGCTTTAATTTTATCAGTTTCTTTAGACCTAAGAACATTGCCTTTCTCCAGAGGCACCTGGGTGGCTCAGTCAGTTAAGCATCTCTGCCTTCTGCTCAGGTCATGATCTCAGGGTCCTAGGATTGAGCCCCACATTGGGGTCCCTGCTCAGTGGAGAGTCTTCTTCTCCCTCTCCTTCTGCCCCTCCCCCCTCATGCTCTCTCTTTCTCAAATAAATAAATAAAATCTTTAAAGAAAAAAAAAAAGAACATAGCCCCTGTCCAGATTTGAAACTAACCTGTTGCCCTATCCCTTTCCAGTTGCTCTCACAGATTTTGTTATAGATTCAGATTTTAAAGCCCCACTTCTGGCTGCATTATCTTATGGTCTACCTATGCACCAAAACCTTTCAACTCTAACTATTCACCTAAATGTACCTCACTCTGCTCCCTGATGCTTGCATCTCCCACAGTTGCCTGACTATGTGATCTGGCTTAATATGAATCTCTGTCACTGCCCCTCACTGTCTTCAATTCACAGTCTACAAAATAGTTCAAATGGTATTTGAGATATGGGAGATCTAAAAGTGAGACAAGAAGTGTGTGTGTGTGCGTGTGTGTGTGTGTGTGAGAGAGAGAGAGAGAGGTATGATAACTACTTAAAATTTATGCCTACTTATCTTACAAACAATTCATGAATGCCATTAAATATACATCAGATTAAGTTGGTTATAAGTCTTATTTGGTTAATATAGTAAGTGGCATATATGCATGGTCAGACTGCTTAGTTTCTTATTCTTGTACTAAAGTTGTTTTCCATAAATTAAACAAAATAAAGGAATTAATGGTCTAAAATAGTATCAACATAACTGAAAGATAGCACATTTTCTTTTGGGAACCCAAACTGGATTGTGTTGATTCTTTCAGTGAATAGAGTAAGTTCCTTAATTTGGTTGGTGCTAGTCTACCTTCAGTTATTACAAAATTGTAAAGAAAAAAGGTTGTGTAAAAGATACACTATTCTGTTTTTCTGAAGAGTGGTTTCCTGGAACTTGTTTTATGATTTTGTTTTAAACTGCTTTACATCTTATGTGGTGGTTCTTTTCTTTATAAAAGCAATAATTACATAAATAGCTCAGGGGATCTTGTTATGTTAATTGCATTATTGATTTGTAATAAAAAGAAAATGGAAAAGCAGCTATTATCTGAAGTGACAGAATAGAGTACCAATTTCTACTGGCATCACTAATGCAAAATCTAAATTACCAAAAAAAGTGAATGTTACAATGGAGCAAAGATAGTTTCTTCAACAAATGGTGCTGGAACAACTGGACATCCACATGTGAAAAAATGAATCTACATGCAGACTTTTACCTTCCACAGAGATTAACTCAAAATGGATCATAAACCTAAATATAAAATATAAAACTATGAAACTCCTAGGAAATAACATAGAGAAAATTTAAATGATCTTGGGTATGGTGTTGCCTTTTTAGATACAACACCAAAGACATAATTCATGAAAAAAAAAAATAATGGATTAGCTAGACTTCATTAAAACTAAAAACTTCTGTTCTGAAAAAGAAAATGCCGAGATAATGAGAAGACAAGGCACAGCCTAAAGATAAATATTTGCAAAAGACACATGTAATAAAGTCTGTTCCTCAAAATATACAAAAACTTTAAAAACTTAATAAAAAACAAACAACTTGAATAAAAAATGATTCAAAGACTCTAACAGACATCTCACCAAAGAAGATCTACAGGTAACATATAAGCATATGAAAAGATGCTCCACATCATATGCCATCAGGGAAATGCAAATTAAAACAAGAGATACCACTACACACCTATTAAAATGACCAAATCCAAAATGCAGACAACACCAAATGCTGACAAGAATGTGGAACAACAGGAACTCTCCTACATTGCTGGTGGGAATGCAAAATCATACAGCCACTTTGGAAGACAGTTTAGTGGTATCTTACAAAACTAAACATAGTCATATCATAGGATCCAGCAATGATGTTCCTTGGTGTTTACTCAAAGCAGTTGAAAACTATGTTGACAAAAAACCTGTACATAGAAGTTTATAACAGCTTTATTCATAATTGTCAAAGCTTGGATGCAATAAAGATATCCTTTAGTAGGTGAATAGATAAATAAACTATAGTACATTGAAACAATGGAATATTATTCAGCACTAAAAGGAAAGGAACTATCAAGCCATGAAAAGACATGGAGGAACCCTAAATTCCATATTACTAACTGAAAACAAAGCCAATCTGAAAAGGTTATTATATATTATATGATCCCAAAAACATAACACTCTGGAAAAGGCAAAAATATGGAAATAAAAAAAGATCAATGGTTGCCAAGATTGGGAATGGGGGATGAAGGGGCAGAACACAGAAGACTCTTAGGACAGTAAAAATATTCTGTATCAAATTATAATGATGGATATAAGTCATACTTTTGTCCATACCCATAGAAGGTACAACACCAAGAGTGAACCCTAAGTTAAACTATAGCATCGGGTGAATTAGGATGTGTTGTGATTAGTAAAAAATATACTGTTTTGGTGAGTGATGTGTGTGTAAGTGTAGGTGGTATATGATAAATCTCTGTACCTTACTCTCAATTTTGTTGTAAACCTAAAACTGCTCCACAAAAGTGAAGTCTTTGAAAAGCTGAATGCTTTATTGATTCAAATAATGTGAAATAAATGTGACAATATTCTGCTCTCATTCATGATATAGCTACAAAACATCTTACGGAACCCATTTTGCAAAACTAATTTTTAACTATTCTAGCCCTAAATCATTAAATTGGATTATTTTCCTTATTTTTTTCCCTAAATTTATAGAACAGGCTCAGTCATCCAGTGTATTGATTTCCTGTAGACATAGCCATCATTTTGGTATGAACCAGGAAGTATGTACTTGGATATTTCAGTCTTTTCTAAGTCTGACAGGGGAACAATAGATGGCTTTTAAGATCTGAGCTGTCACAAAATTAAATTAAGAATGAAATTAGTTATATCAATTTAAGAGTTACAAGTGCTGCTCTGTGAACTATTTAAAGTTAGAGTATTTAAAATAGGATTAGTCAAAGCAGGTAAAAACATTTTGCTAGAAAAACACAATGCCATAATCTTAGAATAGTTCTGATTTCTAACTCTGAGTTGGCATGACTTAGTCTACTGATTAGCATCTAGGTTAAAAAAGCAATAGGAATGAAAAACTGAGAATCTCTTTGCCTACCAGTATCTCTAGTTCTATGTATTAGGAATGTGCATAATAATGCCAGAGACAGAACTAATTATAACACCCAAGATTTTGAACTATTGTGATGCCAATAAGTGTTTAATGCTATGTTACCTTAACATTCCAACCATCTACACAGATTATTTTATTTTATTTTTTAAAAGACTTTATTTATCTATTTGAGAGAAAGAGAGAAAAAGGGCATGTGTGCTGGGGTTGGGAGGGCAGAGCGAGAGGGAGAAGCAGACTCCACACTATGCAGGGAGCCTGACCCGAAGCTTGATGCCAGGATCCCGAGATCATGACCTGAGTGGAAGGCAGATGCTTAACTGACTGAGCCAACCAGGTGTCCCTACACAGATTATTTTAATATTTTGAAAAGGCCAATTTAGTTTCTTATATTACCTCCCTAAAAAGATATTCAATTAAAATATCTGTAAAACCACTTGGTGGAATATTTATTTCCACAATGCAACTTGATTTTATAATTCAGTAAAAATTATCAATTTAGTAGCCCAACATAAAGACAGCTTGAAAGTGATAATTTAATGCAATACTCTCCACTTTCTTATACCAGTCACTGATACAGATCTTCTCAAACTTCTTTTTCCATCAAATTTCTTCTAAATAGAAAAGGAGGATTTATATATTTAGTGATCTGTCAGCATAGCTAAAACCATCTCTATGGCAAACTTCTATGGTTGGATTTTTGACAGGATGTCTATTTTTATTTATTTTATCATTTTATAATTATTATTTATTATGTTATGTTATGTTATGTTATGTTATGTTATGTTATGTTATGTTATGTTAGTCACCATACAGTACATCATTAGTTTTGATGTACTGTTCCATGATTCATTGTTTGCATGTAACATCCAGTGCTCCATGCAATACGTGCCCTCCTTAATACCCATCACTGGGCTAATCCATCCCCCTACCTCCCTCCCCTCTAAAACCCTCAGTTTGTTTCTTGGAGTCCATAGTCTCTCATGGTTCGTCTCCCGCTCAGATTTCCCCCCTTTCACTTTTCCTTCTTTCTCTTAATGTCCTCCATGCAATTCCTTCTGTTCCACAATTTAGTGAAACCATATGATAATCGACTTTCTCAGTTTGACTTATTTCACTTAGCATAATCTCCTCCAGTCCCATCCATGTTGATGTAAAATTTGGGTATTCATCCTTTCTGATGGCCGAGTAATATTCCATTGTATATATGGACCACATCTTCTTTATCCATTCATCTGATGAAGGGCATCTCAGCTCTTTCCACAGTTTGGCTATTGCAACATTGCTGATATGAACATTAGGGTGCATATGGCCCTTCCTTTCACTACATCTGTGTCTTTGCAGTGAATACCCAGTAATGTATTTGCTGGGTCATAAGGTAGCTCTATTTTTAATATTTTGAGGAACCTCCACACTGTTTTCCAAAGTGGCTGTACCAACTTGCATTCCCACCAACAGTGTAAGAGGGTTCCCCTTTCTCCACAACCTCTCCAACATTTGTTGTTTCTTGCCTTGTCCATTTTTGCCATTCTAACTCATGGTATCTCAATGTGGTTTTGATTTGAATGTCCCTGATGGTTAATGATGATAAACATTTTTTCATGTGTCTGTTAGCCATTTGTATGTCTTCTTTGGGGAAGTGTATGTTCATGTCTTCTGCCCATTTTTTTACTTGATTATTTGTTTTTTGGGTGTTGAGCTTGAGAAGTTTTTTTTAGATCTTGGATATCAGCCCTTTATCTGTAGTGTCATTTGCAAATATCTTCTCCCATTCTGGGGGTTGCCACTTTGTTTTGTTGACTGTTTCTTTGCTGTGCAGAAGTTTTTTATCTTGATGAAGTCCCAAAAGTTCATTTCTGCTTTTGTTTCACTACCTTTTGGAGATGAATCTTAAAAGAAGTTGCTGTGGCCAAGGTCGAAGAGGTTACTGCCTATATTCTCCTTTAGGATTTTGATAGATTCCTGTCTCACATTGAGGTCTTTCATCCATTTTGAGTTTATCTTTGTGTATGGTGTAAGAGAATGGTCCAGTTTCATTCTTCTGTATATAGCTGTCCAATTTTCCCAGCACCATTTATTGAAGAGACTGTCTTTTTTCCATTGCATATTTTTTCCTGCTTTGTCAAAGATTATTTGACCATAGAGTTGAGGGTCCATATCTGGGCTCTCTATTCTGTTCCATTGGTCTATGTGTCTGTTTTTGTGCCAGTACCATGCTGTCTTGGTGATCACAGCTTTGAAATACAGCTTGAAATCAGAAAACGTGATGCCCCTAGCTTTGTTTTTCTTTTTCAACATTTCCTTGGAGATTTGGGATCTTTTCTGATTCCATACAAATTTTAGGATTCTTTGTTCCAGCACTTGGAAAAATGCCATTGGTATTTTGATCAGGATGGCATTGAAGGTATAGATTGCTCTGGGTAGCATAGACATTTTAACAATGTTTATTCTTCCAATCCATGAGTATGGAATATTTTTCCATCTTTTTGTGTCTTCTTCAATTTCTTTCATGAGTGTTCTGTAGTTCCTAGGGTATAAATCCTTTATCTCTTTGGTTAGGTTTATTCCAAGGTATCTTATGGTTTTTGGTGCTGTTGTAAATGGAATCGATTCTCTAATTTCTCTTTCTACAGTTACATTGTTAATGTATAAGAAAGAAACTGATATCTGTGCATTGATTTTTTATCCTGCCACATTACTGAATTGCTCTATGAGTTCTAGTAATTTGGGGGTGGAGTCTTTTGGGTTCTCCACATAAAGTATCATGTCTTGTGCAAAGAGAGAGAATATGATTACTTCTTGCCAATTTGAATACCTTTTATTTCTTTTTGTTGTCTGATTGCTGTTGCTAGGACTTCTAGTACTATGTTGAACAATAGTGATGAGAATGGACATCCTTGTTGTGTTCGTGATCTTAAGGGAAAGGCTCTCAGCTTTTCCCCATTAAG
Organism: Leptonychotes weddellii; assembly: GCF_054177405.1. Classification (NCBI taxonomy): domain Eukaryota; kingdom Metazoa; phylum Chordata; class Mammalia; order Carnivora; family Phocidae; genus Leptonychotes; species Leptonychotes weddellii. The sequence continues at coordinate 20,393,623 of NC_138385.1, forward strand.
AATGATATTCGCTGTGGGTTTTTCATAGATGGATTTTATAAACTTGAGGAATATTCCCTCTATCCCTAAACTCTGAAGTGTTTTAATCAGGAAAGGATGCTGTATATTGTTAAATGCTTTTTCTGCATCAATTGAGAGGACCATAGGGTTCTTCTTTCTGTTCTTATAAATGTGTTCTCTCACAGTGATTGATTTGTGAATGTTGGAACCACACGTGCATCCCAGAGATAAATCCCACTTGGTCGTGGTGGATGATCCTTTTAATGTATTGTTGGATCCTATTAGCTGGAATTTTGTTGAGAATTTTGGAATCCATATTCATCAGGGATATCGGACTGAAATTCACCTTTGTGATGGGGTCTTTGCCTGGTTTGGGGATTAAGGTAATGCTGGCCTCATAGAATGAGTCTGGAAGCTTTCCTTCTGCTTCTGTTTTTTGAACCAGTTTCAGAAGAATAGGTATTGTTTCTTCTTTGAATGTTTGTTAGAATTCCCCAGGGAATCCATCAGGCCCTGGACTCTTGTTTTTTGGGAGGTTTTGGATCACTGCTTCAATCTTGTTACTGGTTATTGGCCTATTCAGGTTGTCAATTTCTTCCTGCTTCAGTCTTGGCAGCTTATAGGATTCCAGGAAAGCAACCATTTCATCCAGGTTGCTTAATTTATTGGCATATAGTAGTTGATAATAATTTCTAATAATTATTTCTATTTCCTTGGTATTAGTTGTGATCTCTCCCATTTCATTCATAATTTCATTAATTTGTGTCCTTTCTCTTTTCTTTTGGATAAGTCTAGCCAGTGGTTTATTGATCTTATTAATCCTTTCAAAGAACCAGCTCCTAGTTTCATTGATCTGATCTACTGTGTTTTGGGTTTCTAAATCATTGATCTCTGCTCTGATCTTAATTATTTGTCTTCTAATGCATGGCTTAGGCATTATTTGTTGCTTTTTCCTAGTTCTTTAAGGTGTAAAGTAGGTTGGTGAATTCTGAATTTTTCTATTTTTTTTTGAGTGAAGCTTGGATGGCTATTTGTTCCCCCTTAGGACCTCCTTTGCAGTGTCGCATAGGTTTTGGACTGATGTTTTTTCATTCTCATTGGTTTCCATGAATTGTTTAAGTTATTCTTTGATTTCCTGGTTGACCCAAACATTCTTGAGCAGAGTGGTCTTTAACTTCCAAGTGTTTGAATTTCTGCCAAATTTTTTCTTGTGATTGAGTTCCAGTTTTAAAACATTATGGTCTGAGAATATGCATGGAATAATCTCAATCTTTTGGTGTTGGTTGAGACCTGATCTGTGACCAAGTATGTGGTCTATTCTGGAGAAAGTTCCATGTGCGTTTGAGAAGAATGAGTATTCTGTTCTTTTAGGGTGGAATGTTCTGTATATATCTATGAGGTCCATCTGGTCCAGTGTGTCATTCAAAGCTCTTGTTTCTTTGTTGATTTTCTGCTTAGACAATCTGTCTATTGCTGAGAGTGGAGTATTGAGGTCTCCTACAGTTAAAGTATTATTATCTATATGACTCTTTATTTTGATTAACAGTTGGCTTATGAAGTTGGCTGCTCCCATGTTGGGGGCATAGATATTTACAATTGTTAGATCTTCTTGTTGGACAGTCCCTTTAAGAATTATGTAGTGTTCTTCTGTGTCTCTAATTACAGTCTTTAGCTTAAAATCTAATTTGTCTGTTATGAGAATTGCTATCCCAGCTTTCTTTTGAGGTCAGTTGGCATGAAAGATGGATCTCCATCCCTTCACTTTCAGTTTGAACGTATCTTTACTTTCAAAATGAGTCTCTTGTAGACAGCATATGGATGGGTCTTGTCTTTTTATCCAATCTGCAGCCCTGTTCCGTTTTATGGGAACATTTACATTGTTCACGTTGAGAGTGATTATTGAAAGATATGAATTAATTTTCAAAATGTTCCCTGTGAAGTCCTTGTTTCTATAGATTGTCTCTGTAAATTTCTGTTCTATATCACTCTTGGGGTTTTTCTTCTTTTATCGAACCCCCCTGAATGTTTCTTGCAGGGCCAGATTGGTGGTCACATATTCTTTCAGTTTCTTCTGGTCCTGAAACTCTGTATGTATCCATCCATTCTAAATGACAGCCTTGCCAGATAAAGTATTCTTGGCTGCATGTTCTTCTCATTTAGTACTCTGAATATGTCTTGCCAGCCCTTTCTGGTTTGCCAGGTCTCTGTGGATAGGTCTGACGTTATTCTGATGTTCCTCCCTCTGTATGTAAGGAATCTCTTCCCCCTAACTGCCCTTAAGATGGGTTCCTTGGTTCTAAGATTTTTGGGTTTTGCTATTACATGCCAGGGCATTGGTCTGTTCTCCTTGATCTTGGGAGGGGTCCTCTCTGCCTCTAGGACAAGAATGTTTGTTTCATTCCCCAGTTAGGGAAGTTCTCCACTACGGTATTCTCAAATATATCTTCTAGTCCTCTCTCTCTCCACCCCATAAGGGGTCACAATAATTCTGACATTGGAATGTTTCATGTCGTCACTTATTGCTCTGGTTCTGTTTTCATGGATTTTAAGCTGTTTCTCCCAGGCCTCCTCATTTTCCTTCTTTTCTATCCGTTTGTCTTCTAGATCACTAATTCTGCCTTGTTTACCCTAGCTGTTAGAATATGTGGATTAGATTGGATTTCACTGATAGAATTTTACGTTCTGCCAGATCAACTCTCATTTCTGCCTTTAGAGACTCTATTTTGCAATAAATTGATTTCTCCTTTCTAGTTATCGCCTCCTTAACTGTTACCCTGAAGTCTATTTCTGACATCTTGCTTATATCTATATCTATTTGTAAATCTGTGGTGAAAGGCATAGTGTCTGAGTCTTTCCTATTTTGGGGGTTCCTCCTCTTAGTCATTCTGTTGAGGGATCGTTGAGGGAATGTACAGAGTCCAAATTATTGACCACAACCCAAGCAAGATGCACCTGTTTTATAGGGACCTTAGATTTTGCTGGCCTCTTGTTTTCCCAGCCTGTCTTCTGCCGGGGGGCGGGGGGGGAGAGGGGTCTGTCGCACTGTTACTCAGTCAACCCTGTTTGGGCAGAGTTGCCCTGCCCCCTGTGAAAAACAGTGAAAAACTGTTTTTTGGGGGCTTTTGTTCTCGGTGACATTCCCTGGTGGCTTTCCACATCTCTTCTGAGAGTCAGAGCAGAAGTGACCATTTCCAAACCTTTGCCTCAGAGCAGAGAGATCATAATCTGTTCTTCAGTGAGCTCTCCAGGCCACACTATCTCCATTTCTGTCTGTGCTGCTAAAACCACAGTGTCCTGGGTTTTGCACCCCACAGCAGCACTCTCAGCCCTCGCTTCCAGGTCCAGGCACGTCTCTGCCCTTTGTGCTTCTAAAACCACCAGCCACCCCCAGTTGGACCGTGTGCCCCTGCAGCTCCAGGTTTCAGTCTGGAGAGCTGCCCTAAAGTCCTTTCCCAGCCACTACCTGTCTGTGAGTGTGTGCCCGGTCCCCAGCGTGGGAGGCTTTTGTGCTCCTGTATTATTTCACCCTCCCAGCTCAAGCACTTATGGCAGCTCCCTCCCCCTTCCATTTATCTTCTGATATCTGCCTGGGGAATGATGGCTCCGTGCTTCATACCTTGAAGCCAACTGCTGGCGATATTCTCTTAGTTAAGATCCAGATATATCTTCTTACATCTCATGCTGATTTTGTAGGTGTTCAGAGTGGTCTGGTCTATATCCAGCTCAATTCAGGTGACTGGTTGAAATAGAGTCCCTACTCCTCTGCCGTCTTTGCCCACCTCCCAAGATGTCTATTTTTAATCATTAAATATCATGTAAACCTGGATGTCTCATTGTTTGTATGTGGCCTATTCAGAACTATACTAATAATACACTTTGGGACTATAAATTTTAGATTGAGGTATAGTCAGCTAAGTATCTATGAGCACACTTTGTGTTTGGTCATATAACCTTATTGTCTTATTATAACCAGTTAGCAACAAAGTTGATTGTGTCCTAATATAAGATATAACTTTTCAAGAGAAATGTGAAAAGTAATTTTTCAACAGAAATACAAGATAAGAGAGTTGTTAAATGTATCCTAGAGCTTGACTCATTCTTCTGTATGTTTGAATCACAGCTGAGCTTGGATTAATTCAGATTTCTGTTTTAAGATAGCACCATATCTGCCACTGTTTGGTGTTGCTTCTTGTTAGCTCCACTCTAATGAGCAGTTATGGAGAATGAAGTGGAAATAGTAGTGTATCCAGTAGGGGACAAGTCAAAGTACAGTGCTTGCGTATATCAGGCAATGAAACCAGGTACCTCATTATTAGTAAGCCTGAGGTTTTATTCCCAGTAATTTTCCTGACATTCTGCTTGATCTTTGGCAAATTGTTTTTGTCTCTCTGCCTCATATTCAGTGCTAAAAAACAAGGGAAGCAAATAATACCTTCTGACGTGAAGGGCTGAGAAAAAGAAAGGTGTCTTTCAAACTTTCCATTATATGCCAAACAAAGCAGGCTGAAAGCTTTTGCCATGTTGTTATTAATTGTAATGTGTAATTATTTTCAAGAACCACTAGCACTAACCCATGGTCATAGGGTGTATTGTGTAATCAGTGTGCGAAAGATTGTAGTTCAAGCAAACTATAAAGGGGTTTCAAATATGGCAATAGAAAGTGTATGTATCATATAAGATGACCTATTTGTTCATAGACTTACCAATCTTTTTAGTCTAAATGAAGAGAGAACTTTAGGATTATACTAAACAATTTATTACTGTTGTCTCTGATTTCAAATGAGCAGGGAAAACAAACCCCTGTCCAGGTAGAATTTAGGTTTATGCTCTTCTGCTGCTTTTCAAATCATCAAAGCAAAGTCCTCAAAACATGACTATTTCACAAGTACTTTCTAATGGATTTCAGCACTTTTTTGTGTTCATTGGAAGTATAGTTTCACATCTGTGAGACGAAGTGTGTTGGAAATTAAGGTGGTTTTGAAATGAATATCACATGATATGTTTTTCTGGTCTTCTCATCGACCCATGTTCAGATTGCTCACCTGGCTGTATGCATGCTAGCTTCAATACAGTCACCCTAAAATGTGCAGTAGCAGTCTCAGACACTGACTTATCCATTTGAAGATTGTTTACAAAATTTCCTAGAAAAATGTGTAGTTTTTGCAAATGCATATCATACCAATACATTTAATTTAGCCAGGATAGAATGCCCTTATGCCTCTAATGCTGACTATTTATCCCTATTCCACTTCTCTTCTGATTTCACCAACTCCTATAAATTACTCTACATGAGGAAGAATGAAATTAAGGGACATTCATGGAAATGTGGGACTAACCATGGAAGATATTTGAAAAGTTTGTACGTCTGGAGTGACTGAAATGATATTTTTTTTTTAATTTTTTTTCAAAGATTTTATTTATTTATTTGACAGAGAAAGACACAGCGAGAGAGGGCACACAAACGGGGAGTGGGAGAGGGAGAAGCAGACTCCCTGCCGAGCAGGGAGCCCGATGCGAGACTCGATCCCGGGACTCCAGGATCATGACCTGAGCCGAAAACAGTCGCTTAACCAACTAAGCCACCCAGGTGCCCGTGACTGAAATGATATTAAAGCCATCCAAAAATTCTATCCTGCTTTATCTTACATCAAGTTCTGAGTAATTATATTATTACTGCCAGCACTTATGTAATTTTCTGTTTTTAAATGTCATGTCTTCTCTATGTCAGTTTTCATCAAAAGTCAAACTGATTACATCTATTATTGGTAGTTATATTGATTTATAGTTCAAAAAAGGTACGTGTTACAAAGGGAAAGAGATTAAAAAAAAAACAAAGGAAAAGGGATGAGATAAGGAGACAATTGCATAGAAGTTTAAACTTTCTTAATCAAGAATTTTCTAATGCACCCATATGATGAGAAATAGGAAATAGAAAATGAGCATACTATATAATTGGATCTTAAGATGACTAGTCCTCATGGTATTCTTTTAGGGAATGAAATACTTAATACATGTTCAGAAATTCTAATTAGGTGCTTAGATTTGGTAAGCATAGACTGATGTTAATCTAGTGGCTTCTTGGGCCCTTTGGGGCTTCTGAGAGCATTAATATTGAACCTGAAGGAGATATGCAAAGCAGCCAATTTGATGGAGAGGACTTTGCCATCATTTAAGAAGGGAAGTAAAAATGATGTTCCATGGCTGGTCCCCCAAATTTAAAATTTCAAGCATTAAGTATCACAAATAATTTTGTAGTTTCTTTTTGAACTATGAATACCAAGAAAATATGAATATTTCCAAGCTGTTAGTCTCGCCTTTTACAATCAATTATTAAACATTTTTTAGCTAAAGCTTTTAACTACTTGTACTACCTTTTTCATTCATACCTATATGGATGCTTAAGAAATTGATATTTTATTTGACATAGAAAGAAGTTTTCATACCTCAATATCATAAAAACCATCTACAAAACCCCACAGCGAATATCATTCTCAATGGGGAAAAGCTAAGAGCTTTTCACCTAAGGTCAGGAACACGACAAGGATGTACACTCTCAACACCTTTGTTCAGCATAGTACTAGAAGTCCTAGCCTCAGCAATCAGACAACAAAAAGAAATAAAAGGCATTCAGCAGACAACCAAAAGAAATAAAAGGCTTTCAAATTGGCAAAGAAGTCAAATTCTCACTCTTTGCAGATGACATGGTACTTTATTTGGAAAACTCAAAAGACACCACTCCAAAACTGCTAGAACTCATACAACAATTGAGCAACGTGACAGGATAAAAAATCAATGCACAGAAATCAATTGCACTAACAACGTGACTGAAGAAAGAGAAATTAAGGAATAGATCCCATGTACAATTGCATGAAAAACCATAAGATACCTAGGAATAAACATAACCAAAGAGGTAAAGGATCTGTACTCTAAAAACTATAGAACACTTATGAAAGAAATTGAGGAAGACACAATAAGATGGAAAATATTCCATGCTCATGGATTAGAAGAATAAATATTGTTAAAACGTCTATGCTATCAAGAACAATCTACACATTCAATGCAATCCCTATCAAAACACCATTGACATTTTTCACGGAGCTGGAACAAACAATCCTAAAATTTGTATGGAACCAGAAAAGATCCTGAATCATCAGGGGAATGTTGAAAAAGAAAACCAAAGCTGGGAACATCACAATGCCTGACTTCAAGCTATATTTCAAAGCTGTGATCATCAAGGCAGCATGGTACTGGCACAAAAACAGACACAGAGGTCAACAGAATAGAGAACCCAGAAATGGACCTTCAACTCTATGGTCAACTAATCTTCAACAAAGCAGGAAAGAATATCCAATGGAAAAAAGACAGTCTCTTCAATAAATAGTGCTGGGAATATTGGACAGCCACATGCAGAATAATGAAACTGGACCATTCTCTTACACCATACACAGAGATAAAGTCAAAATGGATGAAAGACCTCAATGTGAGACAGGAATCCATCAAAATCCTAGAGGAGAACACAGGAAACAATGTCTTTGAACTCAGACACAGCAACTTCTTGCAAGACATGTATCTAAAGGCAAGGGAAACAAAAGCAAAAATGAACTATTGGGACTTCATCAAGATATAAAGCTTCTTTTTTTTATTAATATAAAATATATTATTTGTTTCAGGGGTACAGGTCTGTGATTCATCAGTCTTACACAGTGCTCACCATAGCACATACCCTCCCCAATGTCCATCACCCAGCCACCCCTTCCCTCCCACCCCCCTCCACTCCAGCAACCCTCAGTTTGTTTCCTGAGATTAAGAGTCTCTTATGGTTTGTCTCCCTCTCTGGTTTCATCTTCATTTTTCCCTCCCTTCCCTATGATCCTCTGTCTTGTTCCTCAAATTCCTCATATCAGTGAGATCATATGATACTTGTCTTTCTCTGATTGACATATTTCACTTAGCATAAACTCTAGTTCAATCCACATCATTGCAAACGGCAAGGCTTCATTTTTTTTGGTGGCTGCATAATATTCCATTGTATATATATACCACATCTTCTTTATCCATTCATCTGTTGTTGGACATCTAGGCTCTTTCCATAGTTTGGCTATTGTGGACATTGCTGCTATAAACATTGGGGTGCAGATGCCCCTTCAGATCACTACATTTGTATCTTTGGAGTAAATACCCAGTAGTGCAATTGCTGGGTCATAGGATAGCTCTATTTTCAACTTTTTGAAGAACCTCCATACTGTTTTCCAGAGTGGCTGCACCAGCTTGCCTTCCCACCAACAATGTAGGAGGGTTCCCCTTTCTTTGCATCCTCGCCAACATCTGTCATTTCTAGACATGTTAATTGTAGCCATTCTGACTGGTGTGAGGTGGTATCTCATTGTGGTTTTGATTTGTATTTCCCTGATGCCGAGGAATGTTGAGCACTTCTTCATGTGTTTGTTGGCCATTTAGATGTCTTCTTTGCAGAAATGTCTGTTCATATCTTCTACCCATTTCGTGATTGGATTATTTGTTCTTTGGGTGTTGCGTTTGATAAGTTCTTTATAGATATTGGGTACTAGCCCTGTATCTGATATGTCATTTTCAAATATCTCCTCCCATTCTGTTGGTTGTCTTTTGGTTTTGTTGACTGTTTCCTTTGTTGTGCAAAAGCTTTTTATCTTGATGAAGTCCCAATAGTTCATTTTTGCCTTTGCTTCCCTTAACTTTGGCTAGGTTTCTAGGAAGAAGTTGCTGTGGCTGAGGTCGAAGAGGTTGCTGCCTATGTTCTCCTCAAGGATTTTGATGGATTCTTGTCTCACATTGAGGTCTTTCATCCATTTTGAGTCTATTTTTGTGTGTGGTGTAAGGAAATTGTCCAGTTTCATTCTTCTGCATGTGGCTGTCCAATTTTCCCAACACCATTTGTTGAAGAGACTGTCTTTTTTCCATTGGACATTCTTTCCTGCTTTGTTGAAGATTAGTTGACCATAGAGCTGAGACAATGTCTGGGCTCTCTATTCTGTTCCATTGATCTATGTATCTGTTTTGGTGCCAGTACCATATGGTCTTGATGATTACAGCTTTGTAATAGTGCTTGTAGTCTGGAATTGTGGTGCCACCAGCTTTGCTTTTCGTTTTCAACATTCCTCTGGCATTCGGGGTCTTTTTTGGTTCCATACAAATTTTAGGATTATTTGTTCCATTTCTTTGAAAAAAGTTGATGGGATTTTGATAAGGACTGCACTAAATGTGTAGATTGCTCTAGGAAGCATAGATATTTTCACAGTACTTGTTCTTCTGATCCAAGAGCATGGACCCTTTTTTCATTTCTTTGTGTCTTCCTCAATTTCTTTCATGAGTATTCTATAGTTTTCTGGGTACAGATTCTTTGCCTCTTTGGTTAGATTTATTCCTAGGTATCTTATGGTTTTGGGTGCAATTAGCCAATTAATAACAAAATCAAAGAAACACATTGACAATAATACAGTAATAGTAGGGGATTTTAACACCACCCTCACTGAAATGGATAGATCATCTAAGCAAAAGATCAACAAGGAAAAAAAGGCTTTAAATGGCATATTAGACCAGATGGACTTCACAGATATATTCAGAACATTCCATCCCAAAGAACAGAGTACACATTCTTCTCTAGTGCACATCAAACATTCTCCAGAATAGATCACATCCTGGCTCACAAATCAGGTTGCAACAAGTACCAAAAGATTGGGATCATTCCCTGCATATTTTCAGACCACAATGCTTTGAAACTAGAACTCAATCACAAGAGGAAAGTTGGAAAGAACTCAACTACATGGTGGCTAAAGAGCATCCTACTAAAGAATGAATGGGTCAACCAGGAAATTAAAGAAGAATTAAAACAATTCATGGAAACAAATGAAAATGAAAACACAACTGTTCAAAATCTTTGGTATCAGCAAAGGCTGTCCTAATAGGAAAGTATATATAACAATACAAGCCTTTCTCAAGAAATAAAAAAGGTCTCAAATACACAACCTAAATCTACACTTAAAGGAGCTGGAGAAAGAACAGCAAATAAAGCCTAAACCCAGCAGGAGAAGAGAAGTAATAAAGATCAGAGCAGAAATCAATGAAATAAAACCAAAAGAACAGTAGAAGAGATCAACGAAACTAGGAGCTGGTTCTTTGAAAGAATTAATAAGATTGATAAACCCCTGGCCAGACTTATCAAAAAGAAAAGAGAAAGGACCCAAATAAATAAAATCATGAATGAAGGAGGAGAGATCACAACCAACACCAAAGAAATACAATTATAAGAATATATTATGAGCAACTCTATGCCAGCAAATTAGACAATCTGGAAGAAATGGATGCATTCCTAGAGATGTATAAACTACAAAAAC
>NC_138385.1:20404492-20473110 GCF_054177405.1 Leptonychotes weddellii
CAGGATCATGACCTGAGCTGAAGGCAGTTGCTTAACCAACTGAGCCACCCAGGCACCCTCCTTGTTGATTTTCTGCTTAGATGATCTGTCTATTGCTGAGAGTGGAGTATTGAGGTCTCCTACAATTAATGTATTGTTATCAATAGGACTCTTTATTTTGGTTAACAGTTGGCTTATGTAGTTGGCTGCTCCCATGTTGGGGGCATAGATATTTACAGTTGTTAGATCTTCTTGTTGGATAGACCCTTTAAGAATGATATAGTGTCCTTCTGTGTCTCTAACTACAGACTTTAGTTTAAAATCTAATTTGTCTGATATAAGAATTGCTACCCCACTTTCTACTGAGGTATGCTGGCATGGAAGATGGATCTCCATCCCTTCACTTTCAGTCTGGATGTATCTTTAAGTTCAAAATGAGTCCCTTGTAGACAGAATATGGATAGGTCCTGTCGTTTTATCCATTCTGTAACCCTGTGCCGTTTTATGGGAGCATTTAGGCCATTCACGTTGAGAGTGATTATTGAAAGATATGAATTAATTGTCATCATGTTGCCTGTGAAGACATTGTTTTTATAGATTGTCCCTGTAAATTTCTGTTGTATATCACTCTTGGGGTCTTTCTCCTTTTATAGAACTCCCCTTAATATTTCTTGCAGGGCTGGCTTAGTGGTCACATATTCTTTCAGTTTCTGCCAGTCGTGGAAGCTCTGCATCTCTCCATCCATTCTAAATGACAGCCTTGCCAGATAGGGTATTCTTGGCTGCATGTTCTTCTCGTTTAGTGCCCTGAATATGTCTTGCCAGGCCTTACTGGCTTGCAAGGTCTCTGTGGATAGGTCTGAGATTATTCTGATGTTTCTCCCTCTGTACATAAGGAATCTTTTCCCCCAACTGCCCTTAAGATGGTTTCCTTGGCTCTCTTTTTTTTTAAGATCTTTTATTTATTTATTTGACAGAGAGAGACACAGCAAGAGAGGGAACAGAACCAGGGGAGTGGGAGAGGGAGAAGCAGGCTTCCTGCCAAGCAGGGAGCCCGATGCGAGGCTCGATCCCAGGACCCTGGGATCATGACCTGAGCTGAAGGCAGACACTTAACAACTGAGCCACCCAGGGGCCCCACTTTCCTTGGTTCTAAGATTTGCAAGTTTTACTATTATATGCCGGGTTGTTGGCCTGTTTTCATTGATCTTGGGAGGGGTCCTCTCTGCCTCTAGGACACGAATGTTTGTTCATTCTCCAGATTAGGGAAGTTCTCAGCTATGATTTGCTCAAATACATCTTCTAGTCCTCTCTCTCTCTCCACTCCCTCCGGTATTCCAATTATTCTGACATTGGAATGCTTCATGGTGTCACTTATTTCTCTAATTCTATTTTCATGGATTCTGAGTTGTTTTTCCCTGGCCTCCTCTTTTCCCTTTTTATCTATTAAATTCTCTTCCAGGTCACTGATTTGTTCTTCTGCCTCACTTTCCCTAGCTGTTAGATTATCTAGATTAGATTGGATCTCATTGATAGCATTTTTAAGTTCTGTCAATTCAGCTTTCATTTCTGCCCTTAGAGACTCTATGTTGCCATTAAGTGATTTCTCCATTCTAGTATTGTCTTCACAATTGCTAGCCTGAATTCCATCTTTGACATCTTGGTTATATCTGCATCCATTTCTAAATCTGCTGCATAAGTCATGATCTCTGAGTCTTTCCTATTTTGGGGGTTCCTCCTCTTAGTCATTCTGTTGATGGGTGATTGAGGGAATGTATTGAGTCCAAATTATTGACCAGAACCCAAGCAAGATGCACCTGTTTTCTAGGGACCTTAGGGTGGCTGGCCTCTTGTTCTCCCAGCCTGTCTTCTGGGGGATGGGCCTGCCGGGCTGTTACTCAGTTAACCTTGTTTGGGCAGAGTTGCCCTGCCCCCCTGTGGTGGGGGATTGGCTCAGTGGGAACCCGTTTTTTGGGGCTTTTGTTCTTTGGCGGCTTTCCCTGGTGGCTTTCCACATCTCTTCGGAGAGTCAGAGCAGAAGAGACCATTTCCAATCCTCTGCCTCAGAGCAGAGAGGTCACAGTCTGTTCTTCAGTGAGCTCTCCAGGCCACACTGTCTCCATTTCTGTCCATGCTGCTATAAACTGCAGCGTCCTGGGTTTTGTGCCCCTCCTCAGCACCCCCAGTCCTGCCTCCAGGTTGGGCACGTCTCTGCCCTTTGTGTTTCTAAAACTGTCAGCCGCTCCCAATTAGCACGAGTGACCCCACCGCTCTGGTTTCCCTCTGGCAAGCTGCCCTAAAGTCCTTTCCCAGCCGCTATCAGTCTGTGCCCTGTCCTCAGCGGGTGATGCTATTGCTCACTGGCAGTGCAGGATCCCCTTGGCCAGGCTCCCTCCTGCTGCCGTTTTTCCTCTGGTATCTGCCTGCAGAATCCCTGCTCCCCACTTCCTACCTTGAAACCAACTGCCTGTGATATTCTTTTGTAGAGATCCAGATCTTCTTACATCTCAGGCTGATTTCGTGGGTGCTCAGAGTAGTCTGGTAGGTATCCAGCTCATTCTGGGGACCAGTTGGAATAGGGTCCCCTACTCCTCCCCCATCTTTTCCTCTCTCCCCATTCATACATTTTTATTAGGAGTCATAAAGCAGAATGCCACTGTCATAGGGAAAAAATACAACACAAAATTCCACTAATGGTAAAAAAATTTATAATCTATGATATCTTCATATTCAACAAAATGTTATACAATAGTGTCTATAAATGCAGGCATCAACATGCATGAATTTCAAAAACATAACAATGTTGAGAGCTAAAAATAAGACAAAATAATACAAACAATATGATTCCATATATAGAAAATTCAAAACATGAGTACAGCTAAATGGTATATTTTTAGAGCTGTATATAAATGTGATAAAACAATAAAGACAGATAATGAAATAACTGGTACAAAATTTAGGGTGGGGTTTATTTCTGATGGAGAAAAAGAGATTTAAAGCAAGAAGTGCACATACAAAATGTTGCAATGACACTAGTAACATTATATTTCTTAAATTGAGTGACAGATATAAGCTATTAATTCTATTATTTTTAACATGTATTTAATCCTTTGATATTTATTGAGAACTTTTCTTGTTTCATCTGTTTGTACTTCATTTTTGTACTGCTTTACTAACCTATATTCTAGACTCTAGATAACTAAGTCTCCCTTTAACTGTGTCTATTTTTCTATTAACCTCATCCAATAAATTCTTAATTATGATCATTACATTTTTCAGTTCTATAATTTCTGGTTGGTTAATTTTCAAATCTGTATTATTGGTTTTTAGTTTCCAGTTTCTTACTACATTTTTGAAAGTAAGGATTTTATTTCTGTAAGTATAGTAAGCATATTTGTTTTATAGTCTAAATTTGATAATTACAAGGATTGTCACATGCCTCATCATTGATTATTTGACATGCATTATTTGAAATAATATTTTTAGAAATCATTTTACATTTAGGGTGATGTTAACTTTCTCTAGAAAGGAGTTACTTTCCTACTGCCTGATACCTGTGGTCACTAGCAGTCCAAGACCAATGCATTAAGGTGTTAGAGTACTATCAGCCCACTATTCTAGACTGCAGCCCTTCGGGGTTCTAGGGTAGAGCAGAGAGTTTTACATTAGGGTAACATTTGTGAATAAGTCTGTATTAACAAAGGTATTTTTTTATTTTATTTTTTATTTTTTAAAGATTTTATTTATTTATTTGAGATAGAGAATGAGACAGAGAGAAAGAGTATGAGAGTGGGGAGGGTCAGAGGGAGAGGCAGACTCCCTGCCGAGCAGGGAGCCTGATGCGGGACTCGATCCTGGGACTCCAGGATCATGACCTGAGCCGAAGGCAGTCGCTTAACCAACTGAGCCACCCAGGTGCCCCAAAGGTATTTTTTTAAAAAAGCATAACAACAACAGAAAAAACTAAAGGTATATTTCTTTCCTTAATTATTGTAATGCCTCTCTAACTAATACCCTTGTCCTCTTTCCCAGCCATTTCAAACATCCCTGCCTGAATAATCTTTTTAAAAACAATTGATCATGTCTCTCTTCCGCTTAAAAGTGTCCAAAGCTTCCCTTCTCCTACAGGAACAATTCTAAACTTCCTAGCAAAGTCACTTATTATCTGATTCTAACCTGCCCTTCCAATCTCGCCTCTTGTACTTACTATGCCCTACAGTTACAGGAAACTTGTCAACTTTCTCCGAATACACTATATTCTTTCAAGTGTCTTCAACTTCATTTCTTTACCTAGAATGTCCATAAGCATATACTCCACGTGGTAAACTCATTCCTTAATACTGGACTCAAACTCCCCTTATTTGAAAAAACTACCTTAGTCTGCCAGGCAGAATTAGTTGCTCACAGTTCTAGACTATCCTAGTACTACAACAAAATGAAAACAAACCATTTTTTAAAAAAAATTATTTAAATTCAATTTAGTTAACATATAGTGTATTATTAGTTTCAGAGGTAGAATTTAGTGATTCGTCAGTTGCATATAACACCCAGTACTCATTACATCAAGTGCCCTCCTTAATGCCCATCACCCAGTTACCCCATCCTCCAGCCGCCCTGCCCTCCAGCAACCCTCAGTTTGTTTCGTATAGTTAAGAGTCTCTTAATGGTTTGCCTCTCTCTCTGTTTTTACCTTATTTTATTTTTCCTTCCTTTCCCCATCTGTCTTAAAACAAAGCATTTTTTAAAAAGATTTATTTATTTATTTGTGAGAGAGCGAGAGTTCAAGCAGGGAGGGAGGGGCAGAGGGTGAGGGTGAGGGGAAGAAGACTCCCTGCTGAGCGGGGAAACTGGAAGCAGGGCTCCATCCCAGGACCCTGAGATCATGACCTAAGTCAAAACCAAGAGTTGGACGCTCAACTGACTGAGGCATCCAGGTACCCCTTTTTAAAAAAAATATGTATTTATGTATTTGAGAGAGAGAGAGGAAAACAAACCATTTTTTTGAAAGGTGATTGGGAAATATTTGTCCAAAGACAATATTCCCATAACCTGTAATACAAAACTTCCACCACTAAGAATGTACTGCACAATAAATGATAAACACAAATCTTTTTATTGGAATATTCTTTGTTTTGAAATAACAACCACCTGAAAACTAACAATATGTATTTAAGAAGAGAGTGATTAAGTGTGGCTTATATCCACACAATAAAATGCCACTTAGTTATTTTTTTTAAAGATTTTATTTATTTATATGACAGAGAGAGATATAGTGAGAGAGGGAACACAAGCAGGAGGAATGGGAAAGGGAGAAGCAGGCTTCTCCCTGAGCAGGGAGTTTGATGCAGTACTCGATCCCAGGACCCTGGGATCATGACCTGAGCCGACGGCAGATGCTTAATGACTGAGCCACCCAGGCGCCCCAGCCACTTAGTTATTAAAGAGAGTGAGGAGTGGGTACTAATATGGAAAAATCCCCAAGATATTCTCAGTGAAAAAAATAAGATGCAGATGAATAGGCATAATGTGTGTGCATGTGCATATGTATAATGAGAATTTCTGGAAAAAAACATAAGAAATGGAATAGTGTTTGCCTTTGGATAGGGCACTGAGTGGGGTGATAGTGTCACTTTTTATTATAATTCCTTCTGTATGGCTTGAATTTATTTTATTACATGTACTTTTTATTTTTTAATACCAAGATTCTTAAAATTAGAACTCTTGCACCCTTTAAAAATGAAAATTTAGCCTATTATATTGTAGTTTATCTGCTTATACACCAGTTTTCTCCACTTGACTGTGAGCAACTTATGGGTAGAACCTGTCTTATTATACCCAGTGCCTAACACAGTGTCTTATTATAATAGACATTAAGGCAACTAAATAAAAAGATGAATAGATATTTATTGATTTAATGGATGGATGAAGGAATGAATGCTTGAATAAATGAATGAGTGGATGGTAAATAAAAAAACCAAGTTCATTAAAGGACAGTACTTATAGCAGTTCTTCAGACACTCCTCTATGGTCCTTCGTGTATGTTTGGAGGATCCATTACAAGAGGAAATTCTAGAAAAATACAATTACTTTATATTCAGAGGTGACCTATCTGATGAAGACTACAGAATTATATTAATTATGCACAGGAGCAATGAAATACATTTCATCCTAGACTGCGTCAAAAGCAAGTCACTGTGAAATGAACTGAATGATTTAACAACACCCAATGCATAAAAGGTCCTCCTCACCTTAAAGGTCTTCAGGACAGCCTCTTAATTTGATTTCTGTTTTGTTGTGCTATCTTCATTTTATGGTCTTTAGTTCTCATTACAAATGTAATTTTTAAGGGTCAAATTAATTTAATTTCACTTTGGCTTTGGGATGCTTGAATGCAAGGTTGTGAAAACCACTAGCTTAAAACAGGTGCTCTGCAAAACTTTCTGCCAAGCCTTCTAAGTCACCAGGACATGTACAAAAATCAGTGTAAGCAAGTGAGTTCATAGCTGTGCTAGAATAATAAGGAGAAATTATAGATGTTTCATAGACTGTATTAACATAAAGTGACATTGTCTTTGCTCAAACCACGTCCTCCACCCCTGCAGCCTGCAAGGCTTGTTTTACTTTTTTTAACTTCTCAAAATCTTGCCCATATTTCAAGACACAACTCAAATCTACTCTCTTCTTGTGATGTCTTTCCTTATTGCCTCAACTAAAATTATCTTTCCCTTCTCCAACCTGCTTACTTAGAAGTGAACTTGTCTTATATCTTATACCATATTTACCTCTTTTACCATCTTAGCTCCTCAAGTGAATCATAAGCTCTTGGAGTGCAGGGAACATGTGTTTCACTACTTTATATCTCCATAATGTTCCCCCGATTCTAATAAATGTTCTTTTACTTTTTTTGGATTCATGGACAACTTTGAGAACTTGATGAAAGCAATTTTCACGGGAATATATGCATATGCAGAGAGTAAAATTTTCCATACAATTCCAAGGGTTTAGGAGTATCTGACCTAATGCATATTCAATTAATGTTGATTACAATTAAGGAGGCAATACCAGCTACGTTGATGAGCTCAGAGTTAAATGCCTTGAGTTTGTCTCAGTTCTGCTACTTATTAACTCTGTGACCTTTGACAGATTACTCAGCCTTGATATACTCTTCTGTGATATGGGAATAATAGCACTTTCCTTTAGGATTGTTGAGAAGACTGAATAATAATAGGAATTTAGCATAGTGCTTGGCTCATAGTATGCTCTTAATGAGTTCATGGTTTTCGCACAACTAAAATTATAATGGAGCCAGGATTCCAATCCAGGTTTGTCTAACTTTAGACCTCACTGGAGCCAGGCAGACCAGGGTATAAATACAGACTTCACCATTTACTAGCCATTTAACTTTGGCCAAAATCAGTTGGATGGTCTCCAGTACAATATAGTACATTTTCTCAACTAGCATTTGCAGTTTTTAGTATGTTTGTTGTGTACATATAGAATTAGGAAAAGTACCTGAGACAACAAAGAAAGTAGAAAGAAGGCAGAGTTTCTGTCCTCAAGGACTTCACAGTCTCCTTGGGGAAAAAAGATACTAGAGTGATAAATAGTAAGTAATGCTTAATAAGTGAAGTGTAAATGATCTGTGAAGGCTGTAGCATGTGAATCAAAGGAAACAGGCAAGGCCATCTGGAAAGGGTAGCTGGGCTGATATAGGAACAGGCAAGGCTTTTTTGCATTGGTCTTTTTGCTACATCTTAATGCATTCAGTAGAGACTGTTACCTACTTATTTTCAGATTCTCAGTGTTAGTCTCTTATCATGTTTTCATTTGATTTTACTCCTCTTCTGAGTCTACTGCATAAGCTCAAAGCTGAGTAAACTGCTACTTCTGCATGTCATCACAAAACATAGTGATATATATTGACTGTCAAACATCAAACTGATCTTTCAAATTGCTTTGATGTAGCGTAGGGCTACTTTTGTTGTATGATGACTAGCTCTTGTTGCCTAGAATGAAATGTTCAGGTTTTCTAGAATAAAGTAAAACATTTCTCCAGTTTCAAAGACTCTGACATCCCTTTTGACTTCTGTCCTGATTAGAGAAAAAAACACCTTTCATCCATCAGTAGACAGAGACAATGCTGAGTGGCTGAATAGACTGGGGTAACATGGGTAAACCCCAATTTTCTATTCCTACTCGAGAAATTGAATTAAGGAAACTTCTTGGGACAATTGGATAAGTGATTAAAAAATTGGTATTTGGAAGTATAGCCCTTCAGGAAAGGAGGCTGTTAGGGGACGAACACTGTCCAAAAGTAGTTTGGGAGCATCTATATAGAATCTTCCGCTCTTTACTCAAGATAAAGTCTAATTTTTTTTCTTGCTGAATTTGTTATTTCCTTGGTTTCTCAACCAATGGCTAAGCACCATTAATCCACTCTACAAAAGTGTCCTCCTGTATTATTGTCATACATGCTGCTCTTGCCTGGAATGTCTACCCTAAACTCTTTCCCTATTTAACTCCTTATTCCTCAGCTCTTGGTTCAATAGATAATCTCTTCAGGACAAGTTTTCCTGACTACCACAACTATGTCAAATACATCTATTATAAACTCAGACAACACATATGACTTCCCTTCACAGCACTTGGAACAGTTGCAACTTTGTGCAATTATTTTATTAATATCTGCCTTTTCCCTTGTATACTATAAGTGCTGAGGGCAGGCACCTGAGCACATAGTGAGTTCCTGGCTCATAGTGGTACTCAATAATCATTTGGTGAATGAATGAATGGATTTTAATATCCCCTAATTAGTTTGTGTTAATAGCATACTAGCTTTCTTAGTAAGATGCAGCATAATCTGTTCTTTAAGAAAACTCAGTATACACAGATTGAAAAATTTCACTTGTGAAATTAAAGACAAGTTAGGAATGGAGGATTGTTTACTTGCTTGTGGCAAGGCAGAATCAATCAGATTCCCATGTGACTTACCATTCTGGACTGTGCTACATATAAGAAGTATCAAATGAATATCTGATATTGTAAACCCAAGAGTATAGTAACTCTAGAAATATAGCTCTCTACTTTTTTGTTGTTTGTTTGCTTTTACAGCTCTCTACTTTTAAGAAACTTTCCATCAGTTTGGGATCTTAACATTTAAAAAAAACTACTGGGAATTAGTGAGATAATGAAACATGTTCAGTAGCTCTACAAATAAGTTGGCATCACAGCTGAAATTAATGCTTATATTCAAATATACAATCAGAGATTCTGTTTTCTTCATATGCTAATCAACAGAATGCATGAGATTGAAATGGTTGAGTTTAAACTGTCTTTTCTCACTCTGCCTTGAAGGCAGAGCTTGATTTATTCATAAAGGTAACTAATGTGCCTCGCACGATCCCTGGTATACAGCAATCTCTCTCTCTCTTTCTCTCTCTCTCTGCTTCTCCCTCCTCTCTCTCTGTCTCTATCTCCATATAGAATTTACATGTCCGAACATGTAGACAGTATATTCATTGAAAAGTTCATAGAACTGAGGTCAAACAACCTGGATTATAGTCTTCTAGTCTCAAATCTGTCAATAATAAACTATGTAATTTTAGACAAGTTATTTATCTTCCTCTGCCTTATTTTCTTCATCTGGTAAATTTGGCTAATCATACCTTGTTTGCATACCTAACTGTTGTATGAAGAACAAATGAAATGACAAATATGAAATGTTTTGAAAAATGAAAAGTATCATTCAAATGCAAGAGCTATGGAGAGCCTGTGCTATGAGTAGTAGAGTACATGACTAGGCCACAGAGTGTTAATTTCAAACAAAATGAAGAGACTGAGTTCATTCTCTGGAAGCTCAGCCCATATAACTTAACTTGCATAATCATACTCTTGTCCGTCAGCATTGAAATAACCTTATAAATCTCTCACTTCCTCTTTTGTTCCACTTGCTGAATCGAAAGTATCCCCTTCAGTGTGGAATATTTTGAAGAAACTTTCAAGAAAACTCTATGCCCAGAAAGTGCTGATTCAGCACAGCAAATGAGGTGACAGAGATGTATTTGGAATATTTCATTGGCAGGAACCTGGTCTGACCAAGTCTACATGAATAAGGAGATACCTGTTTGGCCAAAGGAAGCACATTGCTTACAAATTACTGTATATGTTTCTGGGGAGCCTGTGTGACTCAGTCGGTTAAACATCTGCTTTCTGCTCAGGTCATGATCCCACGGTCCTGGGATCGAATCCCATGTCGGGCTCCCTGCTCAGCGGGAGCCTGCTTCTCCCTCTCCTCTGTGCTCATGCTCTCTTCTCAGTATCTCTGTCTCTGTCTCTCTCAAATAAATAAATAAAATCTTTAAAAAAACACAAATTACTGTATATGTTTCTGACTTTGGAGGCACATGACATGTGGGATAAGAAGGTATCGCCATGTTTTAAAGGCACCATCCTGTGCATTCAATAGTCCACATTTAATTTATGGCACATAGTAATCCCCTTTCCTTCTTCTTATGCCTCCATACATAATATAACAGCTTCTAGAAAATATACACTACAGTATTATATGTCACCATGCCACAGGACATGAGGTAGAAAGGCACCTTTTTCTATAATGCATAAAAAAAATAAAAGTTATTCATAAGCATGATTAAAGACAAATAATTCTCCCTGGCTTAAAATAATTCTGCAGCAACTGCTTTACTCACATACCTGGAGTTTTGACTGGCAGAGCCTTATATTTTGGTGATTTTAATTTTTAGTAACACAGTGCTTTCCTGAATCTTGTTCACACTTATTAGTTGCCAGATGCAGAAGATATTTTAGAATATTATTTTCAAAAATATCACAATGTGACAGGAAAACATGTGTGCCAGTAATAAGTGGTAGATTGGGGATGGTGGTGTTGGGGTACAATCTGAATGACCCTTCAAACAAGCTTGCAAAAGCAAGTCATTCAAGCTAATTAGACAATATAAGTAGATTACTTGCATTCTTCTGGAATACCACAGATTTATCAGTTTCAAAGGAGATAAATAAAATGCAGTCTAGTTAATCATTAAAATGAAGTAACAGATCAGTTCCCTATAAGCATTGAATCTGAACTTTCCTACTGGTCGCTCGTTAAAGAGAAAAAAACATTTTTACTGTAAAATCATATTTCTATGTCTTTCCCTTTTAAATGATTCATTTCTTCATGGCATGAAGAAAACAGACTTACTGGAAGTAATCTAAGGAAATGAGGAAAAACTTGAGAGGAGAATAATGTTAAATACTTTTGGCCAAATATACTTTAACTTTCATTGAATATGTGTAGTATTTCTATCAGGTTGATTTTCATGCAAGCTTCGAAAGTCAACCAATATTTAGAACGTGCCAGAGTTAATAGCGCACTTGATTGTCCATCATTCCATCTCTGTCCCATCTGTCTGTGAAGTCTAATGATTGTTGTGGAAGAGATCACAGCTGTTTTTCATCTTCATTTTGAAGCATACATTTTTATCCAGACTTACTATTATGTATTTACATTTCCTGAAGTTATAGAAGCAAAGTAGATGGAATCATTTCCAGCTGGAAAGGCAGTTCTTCCTTCTGAAGCACAGTTGGATTCTGTGATGCCTATTTCCAAGGTCATACTTTGACAACTGGCATGTAAATGGGCTGTTTTTGACCTTCCTATCTTTTTTTTCACTATCCGTTTTCTCACCCATCCCAACCCTCAATCCTGGCCTTCTCAATTAAGCACCTTTCCAAGATCTACATCCTTCCCCTGTTCTAAGCTCCCATCAGAATTTTCTAATCCTGTAAACTTTCCCCCTGCCTCTGCCTACAACAGACCATATGACTTGGAAATTAGTAGATTTGAAATCAATCCTATAAATTGTATAAAGTTTATTAATACAAACAATAGGTTAATGCATTACATGTCCCAGGAATATTGCATTCAAACAAAAATTCCCCAATGGAATTACTCCCTAATCACAGACTCTCGGGCCTCATTGGCAATTGTGGAGGATTACACTACTCAACAAGCAAAAATTCCCAACAGACAAGTTGAGTGAACATCTTTACTAGCATAGAGAAATAGTTTTTCATAAAGGATTACTGTGCTGTAAGTATTTATTATTTTAAAATCCAAATGTGAAAGCAAATTTATAATAAGTAGCCTTATTTAACAAACTAACAGATTTTCTAATGGAGAGGTTTATCTGCTGCCTCACTATAACCCCAGATTAAATTCTAGCATAATAGTTCTACAGAATAAAATATGTAAGTACCTCAAAAACAACCGATCTCTTCTCTTGAGCTGTGCCCTCACCTGATTACAAATTTTTTTTTTCAAACTAGTATCATAAAGAATAAAATTTTAATCCTATCAAGAAGCCTCTTGACATACACTGTTTTTTGTGTGTGTGTGTGTGTGTGTATGGTGTAAGAGAGTGGTCCCGGTTTCATTCTTTTTATTTTATTTTATTTTATTTTTATTATGTTATGTTAATCACCATACATTACATCATTAGTTTTTGATGTAGTGTTCCATGATTCATTGTTTGCATATAACACCCAGTGCTCCATGCAGTATGTGCCCTCTTTAATATCCATCACCAGGCTAACCCATCCTCCCACCCCCGTCCCCTCTAGAACCCTCAGTTTGTTTCTCAGAGTCCATAGTCTCTCATGGTTCATCTCCTCCTCTGATTTCCCTCCTTCATTTTTCCCTTCCTGCTATCTTCTTTTTTTTTTAATCATATAATATATTATTTGTTTCAGAGGTACAGGTCTGTTATTCAACAGTCTTACACAATTCACAGCGCTCACCATAGCACATACCCTCCCCAATGTCTATCACCCAGCCACCCCATCCCTCCCACTCCCCACCACTTACACTGTTTTTTTATGCCACTTTTATAAATGAGTCCTACGTTTTACTGTTTTGTTTTGTTTTTTAAGGTAGGACAAGGAGTATAGGGGTATTTACTTTCTGAATTAAGAAAACTCACTTAGCTTTGGGCTTAGCTTTTAATGATACTTCCAGACTAGGAGATGATCTAGGAAGTATAATTTGATTGTTGAAATATTTCACTTTTGTAACAGTTAATGTATAATGGAACTACTATTTAAATTCAAACTTTTTCTATCGAGGACAGATGGTCACCATAGACACAGTGTTAAGCTATTTTCCACATCTGATATAAATTTGGTTTTGTGGGATTTTGATCCGTTAGTGGTTCATGATTTCTAGAGGCATCAGAGAAACTAATTTGAGGCAAATGGTGAGATAAGCTAGGTGGTAAAGTGGAAAGCACTATGGTTTTGGACTCAGACAGACTTGCTCAAATCTGGGCTGATGTATTTTCTAGCTGTGTAATTTGGGGCAATAATTTACATTTCTGGTCATGCTTCCTCTTCCTTAAAACTGGAAGGGTTATAACAACCAAATGATAACCTTTTATGTGCATTAAATGGGAAAATATATAAAATACTTGTAATAGAGTGATCAACATATGATAGGTACTCACAATATAATCATTACTTTCTATCCCTTCATTTTCATTTCTATGAGCTTACCCAAACTGAGGATTCTCATTCTTTTGAGACCTTCAGGGTCAGCTTTTTCTGTTAAGTGCAGGCCATGATTAGTGTTATTATTAGAGTACATTATTATTAGTACTTTAACTCTAATAATAAGAAAACACAAAAAGACAAAATAATCCACAATAGGTTTTTAGATAAATACAGTGAAGATCAAATTAGTTTGGAGGTAGGTGGCAGGGAGAGTGCAAGGCATTGGAAATCTCTCTCAAGTGTTTCCTGAATGTTGTATCCTTGATATTATCTGCAAAGTGTATTAGTTCCTTATTGAGCTGACATTGCACTGACCTTAAAGAGATGAATCACATGGGTTGGATGACAGGAAAGAAAGATATAACAAAAATGTAGCCTAGTTATAATTTGGCTCAAGATAGAGGCTCAGGGTACTTAGAAAAACCACACTGAGAGAGCAATCAAATGAAAGCATAGTCTAATACTTGTGAGGTAGTTCAGGGGCAAAATTGAATTCACCTTTTATTCATAGACTCTTTTACAGCCCCCTGCTATTTAAAGACATTTGTTCCCCGAAATGAGGTTCTTAGGTTCAGCCTCCCTGATTTACTGTCTATGGTGTTTTTAAAAGAGATATCAAACCATAGCAGATAAACTAGTGAATCTGTCCCCCTTTTTGCTGATCTAATTGTCTGCTCTGGTAAAAATGTCCTCACAGTTGAGATATGCTTTGTGTCGAGGTCTTTTCATTCCTTGTGCTCACCTGTAAAGTGGTAGCCTCAACTAATATTAATGTATTTGTTTTCATCTCTGATAAGTATTATCTGAAATTCATTTATGCGTTTAGGAACAAGGTGACAAAATAGCGGTATGCTGTTGATAAATCTCACATACAGTATGGCAGCCAATGAGTCATTCTTATAAGTGGTGTAGACTTTATTGTCTTACATGACTTATGCTTATAGCCATACATAAATCACACAAAACTACCGGAGGATTTTTAGTGTTTCATCTTAATAAAATAACAGACTTCAAAGATTGTCTCCATCAAGTCTGAATAAGATCGAAGAAGGAAAGGATTCCCAATAAATAATTGGTTTTAACTTCATGTCAGCTAATGATGAATAATTCTATACAAAATTTTAACAAGGAAGCTTCATTTTGTTTTGTGTATGCTTTAAGTCTGTTAAATGGAGCCTCTGAAGAAGTTGGAAAGGTTTCTCTTAGGGTTTAGTATTAGAGGCTTTTAGTTTAGAGAAGGGAAATAATCATTGTCTAGATCTCATGAGGCTTTAGTTTAGTGTTAGTTCAGCTCAATCAAGAGTACATCAATTCATTTGTTCAACAAACATTTATAGATAAATACTGGTGAATTTTGTATGCCCCAAAAGTAAAAAACATGAAACAACTAATGGAAAAATAGTAGAAATCTGTTTATTCATTTTTTTCATTTAAGAAAAAAATCTTATTTCTATAGTATGGAGAGCTTCTACAAATGTCTAAGTAAAAGATAACTCAATATTTCAAAATTGGCAAAGAATTATCATGCAGTTTGCAGAAACCAAAATATAAATAAACAAGGAAAATACAGAACTTCATGAATAAAGAAATGAAGAATAAAACAAAACAATACCATATTTTACCTATCATATTGGCAAATATGAAAAAGTTAGAAAATGTACAATATTCAGAAGGAAATTAAAATATGTGAGCCTTTTTGGAAAGCAATTTTTGCAATATCTACTCACATTTTAAATGCATACACCATTTGATTCAGCTAATGCCACCATAGGACTCTATTGTGCCAATATACTTGGATAAGTTTTAAATAACTAGGTATTGGAGCACCTGGTTGGCTCAGTCAGCTGAACATCTGCCATCAGCTCAGGTCATGATCTCAGGGTCCTGGGAGCAAGTCCCCTGTCAGGCTCCCTGCTCAGTGGGGAGTCTGCTTCTCCCTCTCTCTCTCTCCCTCTGCCACTCCCCCACCCCCTCATGTGTTCTCTCTCTCAAATAAATAAATAAAATCTTTAAAAATAAAAAGATTATTTGAGAAACAGTGCATAACATGGATGGAAAGGAGAGAGGTTAATTATCAGATTTACCTCAGTTTAGATGCTATTGAAAATTTATAGGCAAGAAATAACGTGGGCCAGAACTAGGGGCTGCATTGCAAATGGAAATGGGAAATAGATAAGGAGACACTGTAGCACTATATTTTTCATTATAGGACCTGATTATAAGGATAAGAGTGAGAGGAGGAATTAGAGATAATTCTGAGATTAAAACTTGGATGACAGGAATAACAATAACAGAAACATTAAAAGCCATATATTGTATTGCCTAATAGATATCTCCACTAGGATATACCACATACATCAGAAAATGAATATATGCCAAAATGACCTTGTCATTCCCCCAAACTATTCCTCTCATATCTCCTATTTTGAAAAGTGCCATCACCAGCTACCTAGAAACTTCATGGTAATCTTTGACTTTTTCTTATACCTGGACCATAATGTCCAGTTACTCATCATGTCTTACTGATTTTGTCTATGAAACCTTGCTCAGATTTTTTTTCTCTTCCTGAAATCTCTCATACAGACCACTGCAGGAGCTTCTCATGTGTATCCTTGTTTTTCATATATCTTTCCAAGAACCTTATGAGTGGAAAATGATACAGTGCAGTGAAAAAGACTGGTGTTTGGAAATGGACTGAACTATGTTCATAGACCAGCTGTTAACTTTAATATATTATATAACTTCTTTGAACTCCAATTTCATTAGTTATAAATGGGAGCTAGATCAATATGAAAATTGGAAACACAAATATATAATATATTTGGACATGATTGGTGCTGAAAATTAGTGGTTGTTATTATTATCATTTGTTATTATTACTCCCATTCCATATTTAGTCTCGTTAACACTAGCTATATAACACTGGCCAAAAAACATAACCTCTCTGGGCTTTAGTTTCTTCATTTGTGAAATGGGAAAATTAATATTTACCTTGAAGAGTTGTTGAAAAGATGAAAGTAGAGACACATATATTGCAAAAACAAAATGCCTGAGAAGTAGTGAATGTTCAATTAATGTTGGTTCACTTTTTTGCAGTCTCCCCTTTAATCATTCTAAATTCTCAAAATGTCATGTTTACTATGCACAACATAAACATTTCAAACAATCTGAAGTGTTAAAAATGAAAAGTAAAGGGACACCTGCCTGGCTCAGTCAGTGGAGCATAGGACTCTTGATCTCAGGGTTGTAACTTTGAGCCCCACATTGTGTGCAGAGGTTACTTAAAAATAAAATCTTTAAAAAAGATTTTGTGCCTATAAATTTTCAATAGCATCTAAACTGAGGTAAATCTGATAATTAACCTCTCTCCTTTCCATCCATGTTATGCACTGTTTCTCAAATAATCTTTTTATTTTTTATTTTTAAAGATTTTATTTATTTATTTGAGAGAGAGAGAGAGTGCGTGTGTGGGCGTGAGTGGGGGGAGGGGTAAAGGGAGAGGGAGAAGCAGACTCCCCACGAAGCGCAGACCCGATGTGGGGCTCAATCCCAGGACCCCAAGATCATGACCTGAGCCCAAGTCAGACACTTAGCTGACTGAGCCACCCAGGCGCCCTTCTCAAATAATCTTTTTAAAGTACAATATATCCCCTGATAAAAGCAAAACATAAAGAAAAGAAGCACTCAAATCCTTTTAGTACCTAAAAAATAAAATCCAAACTCAAAAACATAAAACACAAATTTCAACATGACTTGACACCAGTTTTCTTTCTAGTTTTCCCTTCTACTATTGTATCGCACTGGACAATTCAGAATACTACTTAATCTCTTTTAAAGTCACACTAAACATTCATACCTTGTTGTTTTTATTACTAATTTATTCATTTGTTTCTTCAGCCAGTCAGCAAATGTTAATTTAGTTTTTTAAGAAATATTTAAAAGCATCTATTATGATCATGGTGGTAGGGATTGAAACATACACATGAATTCAACCTATATTTGGGAAGTAGAATTTACAGAAACAGGGTATTGAGGAAAAGAGGTATAAAGATTGATTCTAGTTTTCTGGTTTACCAAATTGGAGATTTCTAAGAGATACCAGAAGAGAACCACCTTAACGTGAGGGTCGAAGATTATGAGTCTGGTTTTGCACATGTTGAAATTGAAGTGCCTTTTAATGTATCAAAGTGGAGAGATCAAGTTGGTAATTGGATATAGAAAGCTGGTCCTCAGCACTAGAAATAGAAATTTCTAGCTCATCTACATGCAGTTGATAATAGAAACCATGGGCATAAATGAGATTCACTAAGGAGAAATTAGAGAATAAAAGAAATGATGGCCTAGAATTGAAACTCCAGCTTTTAATAGAAGGGGATAAATTAGATTAACCTACAAAGGAAACAGAGTTGTCATAGGTTATCATAGCTAACTCTGATTATCATGCTTACTGTTCAAAAAACGGTAAACCAAAATTATGGATTAAAACATTAGATTGTCAGGAAATCCTATCAGAAATAGACGGCTCAACTTATAGTAATTGCAAAGTAAACATCTTTAATGGAGATTCCCTCCCTTTTTTATGGGACTCCCTCCAAAGCATTCTGCCTTTCAAGGACTTCGTACTTCTGTTATCTTTCATAAATGACTGTGTGACAATAAAAAGTGAATAAAGATAAATGCAATATGGAGTAAGATATTTGATGTCCTAATAACTGTCAATGAACTTTTCCTATATACTCCTGTTGCCTGTTTAGCATTCTTTATTATAATTATCTGTTATAATTATCAATCCCTTCCACTCGGCCAGTACTGTTTCATAGAAATATAACACAAACCATGTATGTAATTTAAAATTTTCTAGTAGAGATATTTAAAAAGTAAAAACAGGTGAAATGACTTTATGTTAATATATTTTATTTAATTATTTAGTCCAAATTATTATCATTTCCACATGTCAGAATAGAAAACGAGTAATGAGATATTTTACATTCCTTTTTTTGGTACTATGTCTTCAAAACGTGGTATATATTTTTATACTTACAGCATATCTCAATTTTTTTTTTTTTAGATTTTATTTATTTATTTGAGACAGAGAGAATGAGAGAGACAGAGAGCACATGAGAGGGGGGAGGGTCAGAGGGAGAAGCAGGCTCCCCGCCGAGCAGGGAGCCCGATGCGGGACTCGATCCCGGGACTCCAGGATCATGACCTGAGCTGAAGGCAGTCGCTTAACCAACTGAGCCACCCAGGCGCCCAGCATATCTCAATTTAAACTAGCCACATTTCAACTGCTTAGTAGCCACACATGGATAGTAGCTACCACACTGAAGAGTGCAGCAGTAGACAGTGAGCTCCTTAAATATCCTTGGAAGTATATTACGTTATAAGTAACTTGAAAGTATATTATGTTATAAGTAACTTGAAAGTCACTATTTAGGTACTCACTTCTATATTGTCAATCCCTAGCTCAGAACTTAGTAGGTAGCAATTACTAAATAGAAGAATAAAATACATTTTTGTGTTAATATAAGATTGCTTTACAAACTATAGTTAGTTTTAGGTATTATGGAAAGACATAAAAATGAGGAAAGGACAGGAAGTAGTATTATATATATGCCATATATATATGCCATATGTATATATATATGCCGCATATATATATGGCATATATATATATGGCATATATATATATATATATATAGTCAACTATAAGGTTTTGGGAGGGCAGCAAGGTGTTCGCCTTTACCTCATTTCTACTATTTTGGCATCTAAAACATCAGATAGGAAAAATTCTTCCAGAATGTTCCTTTTTTGTTATGCATGATATGTTCATGTAGCTTTTTTATTACCCCTACTAGATAATAGAGGCATTTAAAGATAATACCCCTTTCTGGTTCATCTTGTTATCCCTTGCAGTGCAGACAACAGTATACTAACTCCATAAAGATTTGTGCCATCCTTTGGAGTAGATTTCCTCAGGTCTGCTTTTCTTCTTACAGTTTATTCACTATAATCTCTGAGGAATCTACCTACTGCTTGCATAGGTCTCAAAGATAGTAGGTAGAGGTGACCTCAGATAAGACAGCATAGTGCCCAAAATGTAATTTTCATGCATAATCAAAATGTATATACACAAAAGTTGCCAGAGAAGGTTTTGGGTAAACTGTAGGGTGCAGAAAGGCAAAGCCAATAAAGCCAAGTATTCATTTTTGTCAGGACCCAGCTCTACTCTTGGAAATAAGGTGATTAGAAAATATATTGTTTTCTCCTTTATGTTAATGCCTTTATTCTAAATGCATTTTTACATGAAGAGTGAGGACAAGTATAAATAGAAGATCTTTAGAATCTTTAAACACAATGATTTACTCTCTTCTCTCCAGTATTAGTAAAGATTCTTTTTTTTGTTTGTTTACTTGCTTATCTCCTTTCACCCACACCAAATTGAAAGGTCCATAAAAGCAGAGATCATGTCTTCTTTATTAACCAGTATATACTCCATGTACTACAGTGTTGAGCAGGTAGAAGTGTGCTAAATAAATGTATATTGGATTAATGAGTAAATTGGATTTTCACATTGTAATAAAATTCCATATTTTTTGCAAGTGGATGATCAAAATTTAACTTAGAAGTAGGGAAAAATACACAGTGTAATAATTTTTGAAGCCTTTTTCCTTTAAGTAAACATGATTTACTGAATATTTTTCCCCAAATAACTCTAAAGATTCTGCTGAATTTCTGATTATTTTAAATTCAATTTGATTTATAGCCATGATTTGTGGAACTAAATAAATCCTATCCAATTATTTTTCATTCACTATATACAATGATGCACTGCTTTTTCTAAAAAAAGTGAAATAAATGAGGAAGAGACTTAATATTTTACTTTGGAAGTTTAAGACTTGTTTTTCTTTTGAATGTGAGCTAAAATTTCACTGACCTACTTAGATGAAGTTTAGCTAAAATTTAATTATGAAAAAGGAACTGTATTAAGCAAGATTCTCCAGAGCAGTTGGCAACTGGAAACCCAGGACTGCTGATGGTATAGTTCCAGTCCGAGTCCAAAGGCTTGAGAAGTAGGACAGCTGATGGTTTCGTTCCAGTTTGATTCCAAATGCCTGAGAACCAGAAGAGCTGGTGGTCTAAGTTCCAATCTGAAAGCCATGAGGCCTGAGACCCATGATGATCTGATATTTCAGTTCTAGTCTAAAAGCAAGAAAAGATCCATGTGCCAACTCAGTCAGACAGTAACAGTTCCTTCTTACTTGGGATATGAGAATGTACATTAGTCAATGTGCTTTGTTCTATCTACTAATTCAAATCTCAGCCCAAACACCATCACAGACACATCCAGAATTATATTTGACCAAATGTCTGAGTACCCTATGACCCGGTCAATTTGTTGTATAACATTATCACAACTACTCCCACCAAGGAACCTTTGAGATGTCATAAATAATAACTTTTATTATTGTTGCATCCCTCTGCTTTAGTTCAGTCAAATCATGGATCTTTGTGAAAACTATCTTGTAATTCTAATATATTAAAGTGAACTAGCAGTTCTACAGAGTCCAGCTAAGTTTATCCACAGAGAATAGTGTGATTATCTACATAACATATTTTTGATTATAAAGAGCTATTGCATAATTGGTTAATTTATTTATTTTTCTTTTTTTAATTTATTATGTTATGTTAGTCACCATAGTATACATCATTAGTTTTTTTAAATTTTATTTTATTATGTTATGTTAATCACCATACATTGCATCATTAGTTTTTGATGTAGTGTTCCATGATTCATTCTTTGTGTATAACGCCCAGTGCTCCATTAAATACGTGCCCTCTTTAATACCCATCACCAGGCTAAGTCATCCCCCCCTCCCCCTAGAACCCTCAGTTTGTTTCTCAGAGTACATAGTCTCTCATGGTTCATCTCCTGCTCCAATTCCCCCCCTTAATTTTTCCCTTCCTACTATCTTTTTTTTTTAACATATAATGTATTATTTGTTTCAGAGGTACAGGTCTGTGATTCATCAGTCTTACACAATTCAAGTGCTCACCATAGCACATAACCTCCCCAATGTCTATCACCCAGCCACCCCATCCCTCCCACTCCCCACCATGCCAGCAACGCACAGTTTGTTTCTGAGATTAAGAATTCCTCATATCAGTGAGATCATATGATACATGTCTTTCTCTGATTGACTTACTTCACTTAGCATAATAACCTCTAGTTCCATCCACGTCCTTACAAATGGCAAGATTTCGTTCCTTTTGATGGCTGAATTTCTTTCTGTGCTGCTATAAACTGCAGCGACCTGAGTTGTGTGCCCCTCAGCAGTGCTCCCAGTCCTTACCTCCAGGTCGGGGCACGTCTCTGCCCTTTGTGCTTCTAAAACTGCCAGCTGCCCCCAGTTCCCAAGCGTGGCCCTGCCGCTCCAGGTTTCCATCCATGGTCTGCCCTAAAGTCCTTTCCCCTCCTCTACTGGTCTATGAGTCTGTGTCTGGTCCCCAGTGTGGGAGGCTGTCGCTCACCGGCGGTGCAGGATCCCCATGGCCAGGCTCCCTCCCGCTGCTGTTTATCCTCCGATATCTGTCCAGGGAATCACAGCTCCCCGCTTGTACCTTGAAAACAAACACCCACAATATTCTGTTTGTAGAGATCCAGATCTATCTTCTTATATCTCAGGCTGATTTCGTGGGTGTTCAGAGTGGTCTGGTAGATATCCAACTCAATTCCAGGGACTGCTTGGAATAGGGTCCCCTATTCCTCTGCCATCTTCCCCCCCCAATTTCTTAACATCTAGTAAATTATGGAAATTACTTCCTTGAGTCTTCTTTACTGACCTACAAATAGGAGCAGTTTTGCAGCAGAACTTAAAACAAATGATTAAACTCTAGTATTTAGAATATTTTAAAAAAGAGAAGTTTCTGGTTGAAGCAGGTTAAATGGGAGAATATGGAGCTCTGCTTCCTCTCTTTACTACCTCTTTATCACCTCTGTTACTCAAGCCAATTCTAAGGCTCCTACACAGAGGGCTGGGGTTACATAAAATACAATTTGATGATCCCTAGGTATGAAGGTAGTCAGATTGTGACCATATATGCTATGGAAAAGAGATTACAGTAGCGGATTCACCAGACTTTTTCTCACATGGCATCTAAAGTCTCCAGAAGATTTGTTAAAAGCACAAGGCTATGTCTGATATTTTAGAAGATCTTGAAATGGCACAGTATGTGACTTGCAAAGGAGTGTGGGTACACTTCTGATAGAATCGGTACTATCTTTTAAACTGTGCTGATGTGTGATGAGAAAATTCATATGGAATGGGCTGAGAGGATTGACCCATTTGGAAAAATAAATTTGGACTTTAGTGTGTCTTAACTCGGACTGGACTTTTGAGTCTGTCTAGGTCTACCCCTTACAATAGTCTAAATAAATTGCTTGTAAAAGACAAGCTTCTGGGGCACCTGGGTGGCTCAGTCGGTTAAACGTCCAACTCTTGATTTCGGCTCAAGTCATGATCTCAAGGTCTTGGGATTGAACCCAGCATCGGGCTCCCCACTCAGCAAGGAGTCTGCTTATCTCCCTTTCCCTCTGCCCCTCGCCCTCCGCGCTCTCTTTCTCTGTCTCTAAGATAAATAAATTTTTTTTTTTTTTAAAGACAAGCTTCCTGCACTTCTGTCCATATTGATTCACCTCTGTGGAGTTTACCAATTAGTACAGAGTAATGCATGTAGAGAGTCATATGGATATTAAGAAGATCAGTCCTGTTGAACTGAATAGATCATTTTACCTATGCTGTAGCTGATTTACAGATTTAGGTGCTGTAATTTAATTGCTGTAACTTAACTTCAAGGGAATTAGAGTTGTATCTTGGATTCCAGATAATGTCTTCTAATTCAATCTCTTTAGTTTGAAAATTTTTTTTTTTCCATTCATTGTAAATACCGATTGCTATATAGTTGGGATTATTTTAGCAGTAGCCCTGGTACTTAAATATATTGCAGAAAATGAGGAAACAGAGGCTGAGATAGTAAAGCATTTTACCTCGACTCTACCAAACTAGAGCATTTTGTCTATCATAGCACAGGACAAAGGCTTTTTTATAAACTACAGTAGGGGTCTCCTCAACAAATATTTCCTTTCAGGACAAGAATTTAAACTTTTGTCTTTGATTTGACACTGTCCCTCATTGTTTTAAGTTCAGCATTCTATACCTATGGCTATACTTAGAGCTTTTCTGAGGATCTTCTGAGCAGTATAAGAATTGAACTGGATCCGTCTTTCTCTTATGAAAGCTCTTCCAATTCATTTCTTTGATTCAGTTTTTATTGACCTAAACCTCACTGGGTTCTTGCTTGTCTCTAAGCCCTCTAAGGGGAGGTTATAAATACTTAGAAGATATGTTTAAGCTTTGGCAGTGGTTTTAATTAACCATACAGATGTCAGATACTAATGATACTGTTGGGGAATGGAACTAACACTTCCTATATAGACTCACTGTTCATGTGTTCTTTTTATGGAGTTGTATTTTAACACATTGTATCTGACATTGTTAGTACATAGTTTAAGGCAAACCAATCTTGTGTAGTAGAATGTGCATAGGCTTTGGAAATAAATAAGCCTGGTCTTGAGTCTTAGCTCTGCCACTTAATGGTTGTGTGGTCTTAAGCAAGCTACTTGCCCTTCCCAGGTTTAATTTTCCTCATTAAGACAATCTTGGCACAACATGCATTCACTCTTCAGCAACCCCTATACATGCACACACACACACACAATGCATGTGCATGCACACATACACACATGCACTTAAAACAGATAATAAGGAAAATGTATTAAAATCACAAAACACTCTATTTAATTGCTTCTCCATGACTTGCTTGCTCCTTGAATTTTGAAGAATTTTTATTTTGTTTCTAAATGAAATGTGAGAGAGGACTTTTCAATGTCAATGTCACTTTATTGGTTCACAAATTAAATTCTAAGTATACTTATTAGAACCAAATTAAGATTATGAAGGAACTTACATTATGGTGCTCAGTATGTACCAGTAATATAAGTCTATGAATAGTAAGGCATTTTATTTATTTATTTTTAAACATTCTGTAATCTTTTTTTTAAAAGATTTTATTTATTCATTTGACAGAGAGAAACAACAAGAGAAGGAACACAAACGGGGTGTGGGAGAGGGAGAGGGAGAAACAGGCTTCCCACTGAGCAGGGGGGCCCGATGTGGAGCTCGATTCCAGGACCCTGGGATCATGACCTGAGCCAAAAGGCAGACATTTAATGACTGAGCCATCCAGGTGCCCCTAGCAAGGCATTTTAATGTAATGGCTTAAATAATCTTATTAAATATATTCTTGTTACCCGACTGTTGGTTGGAAAATAAACCTAGTGCTTATGTTTTAAATGCAAATATTTGAAGATTAAAATGCTTGTTTTTACCCAGGTGCAGTTTGGAAACAGAGTTTATTACCAAACTCCAGAAAATGCAAACTATTTAAAACACTTTTTTTTTTGCCATCGATATAGAATGTTGCAATTGAGTAAAAAGGTGGTCATAGAAAATAAAATTAACATGGAATTTTATTGTTGAAATTAGGAAAACTTCTTTTGTATTCCATTTGTGCTTTTTTCCTTTTTCTTTTTTTTTAGAGAAAGTGAGAGCAAGGGTGGGGGAGGGGCGGAGGGAGAGGGAGACAATCTAAGCAGGCTCCATGCCCATCGTGGAGCCCAACTCTGGGCTCCTTCTCACAACCCTGTGATCATGCCATGAGCCAAAATCAAGAGTCAGATGTTTAATTGGCTGAGCCACTCAGGTGCCCCTATTTATGCTTTTTTCATCTTGCTGTTCAGGTTGTCCATTTTGGATGGTTGATCTGCATTGAGTACATGTCATATACTGCTAATAGAAAGCTTAGACGATGTTGCTTTCTCTACAGTCTCAGATTTACAGATGTGAGGATGTGTAGAGATTTAATTAAAGACAGCTCATTAATTTGAAATTCTTGTGGTAAGTTTACAAAATAGAAAAGTAATGTTAAAATGAATCACAATTGAATCTTTAAGGGATTGTTGTTTTGGCAATGGTTCCCTTTCAGGATGCATCTAAAAAAAAAGTACTTTAAATTTTAACTAAACAATTATTTGATATAATCTACTAGGATAAGGCATATGTAAAGGAATACTAGCAATCAAAAAGATCTCAGCTTTTGTTTTCCTTTAAAGGACTTGTAAAGCAACACAATCATCCCTGAAGAGAAATTCTTATTTAATTCAGGAAATTATTTTTGATTAAGCTAGAATGATAGATGAAAAACTGAAGGAAAAAAAATGAGTTAGTGAAATAATAAAACATTTTTAAAAATTAACTGTACTCTATAGGTGTTTCCAGATAATAATGCCTTATAATTTTCAGGTGTTTTACAACAAATGTATCAATCACATGTCAGTGCAGCATGCAGCTGCTTTAGGATGGAACTTAGGAGAAATTTAGATGTATAAAGTAACTTTATGTAATAATTAGTAAGAAGCAATAAAAGAATGCCATGAGCAATTAGAAAATGCTAATATACAATTGTTGCACACAAGCCAAATTCAGCATTCTTTTCTTTCATCTCTAGAAATATTGCTATTGAAATATTTACCATTCAACTGCAGATCTATTCATTCTAAAAATTCATCAATTTAAAAAAAAAACTGTATCATGTTTTAAATGTGTGAATGACAAGATCCAAATTTCCAAATTTAAATTTTTCAAATTTTATTGGAAGAGATCTGTCTTCAAACTCAGAATCTTAAATCAGGTATTTTTATTTTAACTATTTAGAGCTTCCTCATCTCCAAAATGTGTTCAGATTAAGTTGGATATAGTATATTTGGTAAAACATGAAAGGTTTCTTTAGCTTTAAGAATACATTTCAGGTTTATAAAAATTTAAGCTTTCTTTTAAAAAACATCACTGCACATATATGTGAATATGCAAATGGATGAGTATGATTTTCTTTTAAACTGATGAACTAGGTTAGTGATAACAGTTTAAGAAAATGTGACTTTCTTGCATTTATCAAATTGCTTTATAGTGTTATATCTGGGGATGAATAGACTTTGAAATACTTCTTAAATTGATAATGTCACGGTCTCTAGTCAAACTCTTCAACTTCTACTGGCTTATCTTTGATTTGCTTTAATAGAGTTATGGAAAAAGAAAAACTATTGGGACTCCATTTAGAGCTGCCTGGCAACAGACAGGAAGGAATGTCTTTGAATTACTATTTTTCATTACTGGAGTGTCCCTTAAGACCACATCGGGAAGAATTCTGTCTACCCCAAGTAAGAATCTCCTAGCAGTTTAATGTGCCAATGAGTTGTGCTCAGCAGCCCAGGATTACCATATTGCAGCTATTGAATAGTTCCAGACCATATGTTCCATAGGATGGAGAAGGTGATATGTGACATACTTCCAAAGAATGGTGATGAAGAACATTAATATGCTGATAATGGAAAGGGGGAAATATAAAAAAAAACTGAATTATGTGGGATCAACATCACCTTAAGATGGGGAAAAACTTATATAAGCAGTGGGCACCTCACAGAGTATACAATTACATGTCCGCTGTAGCCATATTGTTCATTCCACACTAAAGTTCACAGTTCTTGTCACCTTTAAACAGCAACCCTTGGAATAATAGAGCACACATGTACTTTTAAGAGAGACAGTGATAGAGCCTAGTTAGCTTCTCTTTTTCAGATCAGGATTAATATATGCTCTATCCTGAGAAGTCACCTTCAAAATCTGTCTTGAATAAGATTAACTAGAGCCTTATTAGCATCTGAGGTTGCCACCATAATTTTGAAAAAATAAAACAAGATCCCGAATATGATGCTTTTAAAATAAAAAATGATGGGGGAAAAGTGCATTTTCTTCTTTTTCATCTTGAAAGCCCTCCTCTTATAAGGTAAAGAACTCAGCTTTATTCATTTTTGAAGCTAAGTAAGATGTGTGACATGTTACACACATGCACTTAGCATGGAATGTAGTTTGTCAAAGAATTGTAACATAGTTCTAAGTTAGGATTAAGAAAGACCTTTAGAGGTCCAAAGGACTAAAAAGAAAATCATTCCCCACTCCCATCCTCGATATATAATTAAAAATAAGTTTAAAGAAGTCCCATGGTGACTACCTTGATGATATCAAATTATTTTAAAGAAATGTTTTAGTGGCCCTAATTTGATGGTACACTTAGCATGTGTATCTACCTATTAGATAATTCAACATATAACTTTCAATATTGCAGCTCAGTAGACCATGGCCAGGCCAGCTGCCCTGGTTAAGGGATAGAAAGAAAAGGTGGGGATAGAAATATTTTCCATAGGATGTGCATGAATGCCTCTCTGATGAGGGAGAATTTAAATGAAGTGTCAGAGTTGGCCATGTGGGTAGCTGAGGTAGAGTTTCTTAGGCATAGGGAAGAGCAAATGTAAATATTCTGAGCCTGAAGCATACATGCTATGTTTGGGGGATACATTTCAGGTTTATAAAACCTCTAGCAAGTGGCTAGAGAAGAGTGAAGAAGAGCGAGGGAGGAAATTTCAGGTAAGAAAAACAATATGAAAAAAGCTGAGGAGGAACAGAAGTCTTTCTGGTATCAGGATTATTTCACTTCTGAAGTCAGACAGCAATCCTTAAATGCCACTCAGAATATCAGTATGTAGCTAAACCTGTGTCCAACATCAACTGTATAAACATGGCTTTTTGATCTCTCTGAAGGTCACTGAATAGACTAGGAACACCAGGAACTCAGATGGCTAACATAAGTAACATAAGATTTACATGAAGGAGACAAATGGATAAAAGCTAGAATTCTGAAAACACAAGGCAAATAAAAGAGACAGGGTTTTTTTGTTTTGTTTTGTTTTTGTTTTTTTTTACTTTTAAGCACATGACAACAAATCCTGTGCTATCAATTTGGAAAACTCACAAACTGATCATAATTATGCATAAGGTATAGAGGAATTGATGGGTTCTGTTAAAATACAAAACTTGGAGTTGCACACAAAGGAGACTGATGAATGATAAAATCCAATGACAGCACTGGTAGCTAACACATTTTTATTATCTCACAATGTTATTTGAGTACAATGGCATATGGACATAAGCAGAAGCTGTAAGGCCAGAAAAGAGCACTGAGTGTATTATAAAAATTCAGTGAAATATATGGTCATAGTCATAGAGGGATACTGAATTTACCATTTTAAAACATGATCAGATAATCACTTTTTAAAAAAGATTATTTATTTGACAGAGACAGACACAGTGAGAGAGGGAACACAAGCAGGGGGAGTGGGAGAGGGAGAGGGAGAAGCAGGCTTCCCACTGAGCAGGGAGACTGATGTGGGGCTCAATCCCAGGACCCGGGGATCATGACCTGAGCGAAGGCAGATGCTTAACAACTGAGTCACCTAGGCACCCCCAGATAATTACTTTTGTCCAATTTTTGTCTTCACTTAATTGGGGACTGAACAGACCAAATTGACTAATAGTTTGGATTTGGGGGGCACTATGTAGCACTATATTAGCATTAATCATGCCAGGTTCAAGCAATTAGTGAAAATTGGTCAAGAGAATGGATTTATATTTTTATTTTATTTTAATTTATTTTAGAGAGAGAGGGACAGAGAGAGAGCACAAGCAAGAGGGGCAGAGGGAGAGGGAGAGAGAAT
The DNA here is from genome assembly GCF_054177405.1 of Leptonychotes weddellii. Classification (NCBI taxonomy): domain Eukaryota; kingdom Metazoa; phylum Chordata; class Mammalia; order Carnivora; family Phocidae; genus Leptonychotes; species Leptonychotes weddellii. Next base: position 20,433,762 of record NC_138385.1, read on the forward strand.
CTCAAGCAGACTCTGTGCGAGCATGGAACCCAATGCAGGGCTCACTCCCATGACCCTGAAATCAGACCTGAGCTGAAACCAAGAGTCAGACGCTCAACCAACTGTGCCACCCAGGTGCCCCCAGAATGGCTTTAAAAAGTCAAATTGATTGTTTGACATCGTGAAGTTATTATCTAAATACGTTTCAATGAAAGTACTTGGTCATATATGCAGATAAAGCCCATAGCTTTTTTTTTCAGTCTTAGATCAAAGGTCTAGAACTGTCTTATTACACTATCTTATATTCACATATAATTCTTTATACTTTTCCAATGCTTTTATATATATTCACCTTTTTTTTAAAGATTTTATTTATTTGACAGAGAGAGACACAGCAAGAGAGGGAACACAAGCAGGGGGAGTGGGAGAGGGAGAAGCAGGCTTCCCGTGGAGCAGGGAGCCCAATGCGGGGCTTGATCCCAGGGTCCTGAGCCAAAGGCAGATGCTTAATGACTGAGCCACCCAGGCACCCCTATACTCACCTTTTTTTTTTTTAAAGATTTTATTTATTTTATTTTTATGAGAGAGAGAGAGAGAGCACAAGCAAGGGGGTCTGGCAGGCAGAAGGAGAGGGAGAAGCAGAGGGAGGCAGAGGGCGAGGGAGAAGCAGACTCCCTGTTGAGCCACCCTATATTCACCTTCTTGATGAGATTTCTGTGGCCTTCCTGTTTAAATGAAAGCCTTAGTCCCCTTCTCCTGCCCTGCCTTATTCCACGCTTGAATCCCCCAATCCTGTTCCATTTTTCTCCATAATCTTATCACCTTATATCATACTATATTAATTACATGTTTATTTTTTAATTTTCTGCCTCCTCCTTCTAATATGTAAGCCCTATAGCAACAAGGCTGGGTGACTTGACAGGGGCCATAGAGAAAATTAGTGGCAGTTGAGAGCAAACTAAAGCACAATGTCCTGATTCCCAGACCTATATTTCCCTTGCAGAATCCAATTTATCTTTTGACAGTCATTCTCAACTTATGGATGCGCATTAGAATTACCTTTGGTACTCTAAAAAATTATGGCTGGGTCCAATCCCAGAAAATCTTAATACAGGTTGGAGATCATGATTTTTACCTCATTCTCCTCCTCAATAAATTATGTCCATTTTTCAAACAAATATTTCAACAATAAAGTGGATGCGAATCAGAACTGAGTTCAAATCCTAATATTTATTTTATCCTGGCAAGTTCCTCAACCTGTAAACCTCAGTTTCCTCAGCTCTCAAATAGGGATACTAACACCAAACTTGTAGGGAAATGCGGGGATAAAATGAGATAGTGTGTATGAAAGACTCTGACACATCATAGATGCTCAATAAATGTTATTTTTCTGCCTTTTTCCTCTTTTGTTTCTTTCTGCCCACAACATTTTTGACTATTTAAGTGTAGTACTGCATCCTAGTGATATTGCAGAGTTATTAATATTTGTTAGCTACTGATGTTATAATTGTGATTTTACCATTTTACTATTTATTAATCTCTGTTATACCAGTATCTGAGATTCTGTTTAAATAAAAACTATCAACTCATGCTTTGAGTATAATTATGATCATGCAATGAGTTCTCTGAGTTGATAGTACAGTATTTGTTTTCATGGGTCAATAAATAATCATGTTTGCTGTTTGGGTTTGATTTTATTTTTTCATCTCCCAGTGTTTGCAGATTGGGTCTGTTTTGAGGAATTTAATGCTTAGGCAGTTAGGCAGCTTATAAGTCTGCCTTGGCCTTTATTTCTTGCTTGCACAGAGCCTTAAAATAAACCAGAGGTGGGAGCTTAGTGTCTTCTAAGGTCTTTTGTGAACATCTCTCTGGCACTGGACATACCTGTGGCCTTCTACATTCCCTAGAATATGCAGGTGCTTTTCAAAGCTCTTATTCCTAGAAATATCTCATTCTCTATCTTCTTTCTTTCCAAGCTTTTTGGTCTATTGCCTATCCAGTTATCCCTTGCTCATAGCAGCAGTAGCTAATACATTTGCTTTAATGCTGACCAGAATGCTGCTTCAGCCCTAGGGAAGCTCTGTGGCAGGAAAAGCAAGTTCAAACCCTTGGGCCCATCTCTCAAGGAGCCACCACACAAATGAAAACACACAACCAGAATTATTTAAGAGTAATTTCTGTATGTCTTCCTCTGATACCTGTAACCAGCTACAGAAACGCAAGTTGTCATCATCAAAGTAGAGTGGAGAGTGGGAGATGTTAACAGGGTAAGTTAAAATGTCACAGATTTTTCTCATGTAGATTCATCACGTTTTCCTCAATAAGCACACCTTGGTTATTTTAAGTTTTTAATTTCATTCCAAAGTTCTGAGAAAGTTGATTCTGACAGTTTGCCAGCTTATTTATTGCTTTTGTGAAGGGACAGAGTTTTGGATTTCCCTACTTTGCAATTTTGGGTGACTTCTTTTGATAAAGATCAATTTAATTTATAGATCAACTTGACGAGAATTCCTATTTTCACAATATTGAGCTTTTAAATAGGAAACATGAATTTTCTCTCCTTTCATTTAGATTATCTTTAATCTCTCTCAGCAATGGTTTGTAATTTTCAGTGTACAGATCTAGCAATTTTTTTGTTAAATTTATTTCTAAGGTTTTTTTAATGATATTTTGAATGAAGTATTTTTTCTATTTTTATTTTCAGGTTTTCTGTTACTAATATATGCAAATATATTGTTTTTTATACATTGTTCTTATATTCTGCAACCTTTCTAAATGTGTTTATTAGTACTAATAATGTGTGTGTATGAAAGCCTATTTTTTAGGATTTTCTACATAAAAGATGATGCCAATAGGACTTTTTTTTTTGCTTTTTTATTTCTACTCTGCATGCTTTTATCTACCCTCTTTTTTATTGCACTGATTAAAATGACTATTATATGTTGTATAGAATATTCAAAGCAATCATCAAGACAGTATGGTACTGGCACAAAAACAGACATATAGATCAATGGAACAGAACAGAGACCCCAGAAATGGACTCTCAACTCTATGGTCAAATAATCTTCGACAAAGCAAGAAAGTACCCAATGGAAAAAAGACAGTCTCTTCAATAAGTGGTGCTGGGAAAATTGGACAGCCACATGCAGAAGAATGAAACTGGACCATTCTCTTACACCATACACAAAAATAAACCCCAAATGGATGAAAGACCTCAATGTGAGACAGGAATCCATCAAAATCCTAGAGGAGAACACAGACAGCAACCTCCATGACCTTGGCCACAGCAACTTCTTGCTAGATATGTCTCCAAAGGCAAGGGAAACAAAGGCAAAAATGAACTTTTGGGAATTCATCAAGATAAAAAGCTTCTGCACAGCAAAGGAAACAATCGACAAAACCAAAAGACAACAGACAGAATGGGAGAAGATATTTGCAAATGTCTTATCAGATAAAGGGCTAGTGTCCAAAATCTGTAAAGAACTTATCAAACTCAACACCCAGAGAACAAATAATCCAGTCAAGAAATGGGCAGAAGACATGAACAGACATTTCTCCAAAGACATCCAAATGGCCAACAGACACATGAAAAAATGCTCAACATCACTTGGCATCAGGGCAATACAAATCAAAACCATAATGAGATACCACCTCACACCAGTCAGAATGGCTAACATTAACAAGTCAGGAAATGACATGTTGGTGAGGATGCCAAGAAAGGGAAACCCTCCTACACTGTTGGTGAGAATGCAAGCTGGTTCAGCCACTTTGGAAAACAGTATGGAGGTTCCTCAAGACGTTAAAAATAGAGCTACTCTATGACCCAGCCATTGCATTACTAAGTATTTAACCCAAAGATACAAATGTAGTGATCTGAAGAGGGACCTGCATCCCAATATTTATAGCAACAATGTCCACAATAGCCAAAAGGTGGAAGGAGCCGAGATGCCCTTCAACAGATGAATGGATAAAGAAGAGATGGTCTATATATACAATGGAATATTACTCAGCCATCAAAGAAAATGAAATCTTATATTTGCAACGATGTGGATGGAACTAGAGGGTATTATGCTAAGTGAAATAAGTTAAAGAAAGACAAATACCATGTGATTTCACTCATATGTGGAATTTAAGAAAGAAAACAGATGAACATAGGAGAAAGGTAGGAAAAATAAGACAAAAACCGAGGGGGAGACAAACTATAAGAGACTCTTAATCATAGGAAACCAACTGAGGGTTGCTGGAAGGGAGGGTATGAAGGGATCGGGTAACTGGGTGATGGGCATTAAGGAGGGCACGTGATGTAGTGAGCACTGGGTGTTCTTTACAACTGATGAGTCACTGAACTCTACCTGTGAAACTAATAATACACTATATGTTAATTAATTGAATTTAAAGGGGGGCAAGATGGTGGCAGAGTAGGGGACCTTGTTTCATCTGGTCCCTCAAATTTAGCTGGATATCTATCAAACCATTCAGAGCACACATGAATTCAACCTGATATGTAAGAAGATTTATCTGGATCTCCACAAGCAGAAAAATGACTACTTTTTTCAAGGAGGAGGTGTGGAACCTTGAATCTTCAGGAGAAATATCTGAAGATAAGCAGAAGGGGGAGGGAGCCTCCATAACCTGGCCACTGGAGTGATATAACACTGGAGCAAAAAAACCCAGGACCCTTAGAAATCTACTCTAGTGTGAGGCACCTCCTTTTGAAAAGGGCACAGGGGGCGAGTAGGGCAGAATTCTAGGTGGAGCACTGTGGTCTCAGGATTCCAGGAGACTCAGAAAGAGTGGGAGAGCCGGAACTGATAGAGTGCCCAAGCAGTGGTGCGGGGAGACTGGTTGTGGTCAGTGAGCCCAGAGGGAACTTTCAGCTCCAGGCACCATAAACCACAAGCCGAGCTGGTAGGGAGACTGCCCTCTGCCTGACCACCCTGAAAAGGACTAGAAGGTCTGGGTTAACATCCTAAGGGAGATATTGTGCCCACGACAGGGACAGCTCTCAAGATGGTGTGGCTCAGCACCCAGTGTGACCTAGGAGCTGTGGAGGAGTGTGCACGTGTGAGCCTACGGCCAATGGCAATTGTGGAGTCACAAGGCACAGAGGTGCTTGCAGATTCTGGTGACTCCCCCCGGGAGAGGAGTGGTAGGAACAAATTGCCTGAGTCTGTAGAGTTTGGTACGCACAGAGGTGGAGACAGATTGACCTGGAAGATTTGGTGGGGGGCGGGGGGGACCTTGACCTTGTGACTCTGGGCCAGAGATTCCTGCATGGCCGTGTTTGCCCTGACCCTCTAAAGAGAAGCAGAAAGATGCCTGGGAACAAAAGTCATGCAGCCAACCAGCTCACATTAAGCCCAACCACCTGACAAATGGTGGGGAAACTCCACCCAGGCAAAGACACCTGAGAAGTCAAGCAGCAGGCCCCTCTCCCAGAAGACAGACTGGAAGAACAGGTGAATGATAAGTTTATTTCCCACAGGAGTGTAAAACTCCAGCACCAGGGGAAAATAATATAGGGAGTTCCAGGTGTTCCCTCATAACCACTTATACTTCAGGCTAAAATTTTACATTTCTTTTTTAGTTTCTTTTCAAATTCTTTTTTTTTTTTTAACCCTGCTCCCATTTTAAATAGATTCATATTTCCCAACCTATGTTTTTAAGTCCCTTCTTAACTTTTATTTTTTCACATATATGTTTTATATATTTATGCCCTATGCTAGACTGTTTTTCACTTTATTCAATTTTATCTTGCTATATATATAAGTTCTGAACTCTTTGCAATTTGGGGATATAGTGTCTTCTAACACAGAGACCAAAAATCAAGCAGGAGCAGGCAGATCACCCTGCTGTGTCCACCCTGAGAGATTATAATCTCTCTCCCCGCCCCCTCTCTTTTTTTCCCTTCTTTTCTTTTTTCTTTCTCTTTTATTGTTTTGGATCATCTTGGCTTTGGTGGCATATCTGTGGTAGCTTTTGACCACCTCGGATTATTTTTAGCTGCATTTTGTGTGGGTCATGCTTGATATTTTGGACTCTGTGCATTCCCTCAACCACCCCTCAACAGAATGACTAGAAGGAGGAACTTCCAACAAAGAAAAGAACCAGAGACAATGTCCTCTGCCACAGATCTAATGGATATGGATATAAGCAAGATGTCAGAGATAGACTTCAGGGTAGCAAACATGAAGTCAATAGCTAGGCTTGAAAAAAGCATTAGTGACAATATAGAACCTCTAAGGGGAGAAATGAGATCTAATCAGGCCAAACTTAAAAATGCTATCAATGATATGAAGTCTAAACTGGATACTTTAACAGCCAGGATAAATGAGGCAGAAGAATGAATTAGTGATCTAGAAGATGAGCTGACAGAAAGGAAGGAAGCTGAGGAAGATAGGGATAGGCAGCTAGAAGCAGATTCGAACAGACTTAGAGAGATCAATGACACCATGAAATGTTCCAATGTCAGAATTATTGGGATCACTGAGGAGGTGGAGAGAGAGAGGACAAAAAGGTGTATTTGAGCAAATCATAGCTGAGAACTTCCCTAATCTGGGGCAGGAAACAAGCATTTGTGTCCAAGAGGCAGAGAGGACCCCTCCCAAAATCAACAAAAATAGACCAATACCCCGGTATATAATAGTGAAACTTGCAAATTGTAGAGGCAAAGAAGCTATCCTGAGAGGAGCTGGGGGGAAGGGATTTCTTACGAATGGAAGGAGGACATCAGAATAACATCAGACCTGTCCACAGAGACCTGACAAGGCAGAAAGGGCTGGCAAGACATATTCAGGGTACTAAATGAGAAGAACATGCATCCAAGAATACTTTATCCAGCAAGGTTGTCATTCAGAATGGATGGAGAGATAATGAGCTTCCAGGACTGGCAGAAACTGAAAGAATATGTGACCACCAAGCCAGCCCTGCAAGAAATATTAAGGGAGATTCTATGAAAGAAGAAAGGCCCCAAGAGTAATATAGACCAGAAATTAAGAGACAATATATAGAAACAGAGACTTTACAGGCAATGTGATGGCACTAAATTAATATCTTTCAAAATTTACTCTTAATGTGAATGGGCTGAATGCTCTCATCAAGAGACACAGGGTTTCAGGTTGGATAAAAAAGCGGGACCCATCCATATGCTGGGTACAAGAGACTCATTTTGAACCTAAAGACATCTCCAGATTGAAAGTGAGGGGATGGAGAACCCTTTACCATGCCAACATGACCTGAAAAGAAAGCTGGGGTAGCAATTCTCATATCAGACAAATTAGATTTTAAACCAAAGACTGTAGTAAGAGAGGTAGAGGGACACTATATCAATCTTAAAGGGTCTATCCAACAAGAAAATCTAACAATGGTAAATATCTCTGACCCCAATGTAGGAGCAGCCAACTACATAAACCAACTATTAACCAAAATAAAGAATCATATTGATAATAATACATTAATAGTATGAAAATTCAACACTCCACTCACAGCAATAGACAGATCATATAAGCAGAAGATCAAAAAAGAAACAAGAGTTTTGATGGACAAATTGGACCAGATGGACTTCATAGATACATACAGAATATTCCATCCTAAAACAACAGAATACCCATTCTTCTCGAGTGCACATGGAACTTTCTCCAGAATAGATCACATAGTGGGTCACAGATCAGATCTCAACCAATACCAAAAGATTGAGATTATTCCCTGCATATTCTCAGACCATAAGCTTTAAAACTGGAACTCAATCACAAGAAAAAATTTAGAAGGAATTCAATCAGTTGGAGGTTAAAGAGCATCCTGCTAAAGAATGAATGGGTCAACCAGGAAATTAAAGAAGAACTTAAACAGTTCATGCAAACAAATGACAATGAAAACACATAGGTTCAGAACCTATGGGATACTGCAAAGGCGGTCCTTAGAGGGAAGTACATAGCCATCCAAGCCTCTCTCAAAAAATTAGAAAAATCCCAAGTGCACAAGCTAAACTTACACCTAAAGGATCTGGAGAAAGAACAGTAAATAAAGCCTAAACCAAGCAGGAGAAGAGAAATAATAAATATTAGAGCAGAAATCAATGAAATAGAAACTAGAAGAACAGTAGAACAGATCAAGAAAACTAGAAGCTGATTCTTTGAAAGAATTAATAAGATCGATAAACCTCTGGCCAGACTTATCCAAAGAAAAGAGAAAGGATCCAAATTAATAAAATCATGAATGAAAGGGGAGAAATCACGACCAATACCAAGGAAATAGAGGCAATTATTAGAACTTATTACCAGCAGCTATATGCCAACAAACTAGGCAATCTGGAAGAAATGGATGCATTTATGGACACTTATAAACTACCAAGACTGAAACAGGAAGAAATCGACAATCTGAACAGACCAATAGCCAACAAGGAAATTGAAACAGCAATCAAAACCCTCCAAAACAACAAGAGTGCAGGGCCAGATGGCTTCCTGGGGGAATTCTACCAAACATTTAAAGAAGAAATCATACCTATTCTACTGAAGCTGTTCCAAAAAATAGAAATGGAAGGAAAACTTCCAAACATGTTCTATGAGGCCAGCATTACCCTGATCCCAAAACCAGACAAAGACCCCATTAAAAAGGAGAATTACAGACCAATGTCCCTGATGAACATGGATGCCAAAATACTCAACAAGATCTAGCCAATAGGATCTAACAGTACATTAAAAGGATTATTCACCACGACCAGGTAGGGTTTATTCCTGGGATGCAAGGGTGGTTCAACATCCGCAAATCAATCAACATGATATATGGCATTAACAAAAGAAGAGACAAGAACTATATGATCTTCTCATTTGATGCAGAAAAAGCATTTGACAAAGTACAGCATCCTTTCCTGATTAAAACTCTTCAAAATATAGGGATTGAGGGAACATACCTCAATATCATGAAAACCATCTATGAAAAGCCCACAGCGAATATAATTATCAGTGGGGAAAACCTGAGAGCTTTTCCCTTAAGGTCAGGAACAAGACAGAGATGCCCACTCTCACCACTGTTGCTCAACATAGTACTAAAAGTACTAGTCTCAGCAATCAGACAACAAAAAGAAATAAAAGGTATTCAAATTGGCAAATAAGAAGTCAAACTCTCTCTCTTCACAGATGACATGCTACTTTATGTGGAAAACTCAAAAGACTCTACCCCAAAATTACTAGAACTCATACTACAATTTAGCAACGTGGCAGGATATGGAATCAATGCACAGGAATCAGTTGCTTTTCTATACACCAACAATGTGACTGAAGAAAGAGAAATTAAGGAATCCATTCCATTTACAATAGCACCAAAAACCATATGATACCTAGGAATAAATCTAACCAAAGCAGTAAAGGATCTGTACTCTAAAAACTACAGAACACTTTGAAAGAAATTGAGGAAGACACAAAGAGATGGAAAAACATTCCATGTTCATGGATTGGAAGAATAAACATTGTGAAAATGTCTATGCTGCCCAGAGAAATCTACACTTTCAATGCAATCCTTATCAAAATGCCATTGACATTTTTCACAGAGCTGGAACAAACAATCTTAAGATTTGTATGGAACCGGAAAAGACCCCAAATAGCCAGAGGAATGTTGAAAAAGAAAACCAAAGCTGGTGGCATCACAATGCCTGACTTCAAGCTCTATTACAAAGCTGTAATCATCAAGACAGCATCGTATTGGCACAAAACAGACACATAGACCAATGGAACAGAATAGAGACCCCAGAAATGGACTCTCAATTCTATGGTCAACTAATCTTCAGAAAAGCAGGAAAGAATATCCAATGGAAAAAAGACATACTCTTCAATAAATGGTGCTGGGATAATTGGACAGCTACATACAGAAGAATGAAATTGGACCATTCTCTTAAACCATACACAAAGATAAACTCAAAATGGATGAAAGGCCTCAATGTGAGACAGGAATCCATCAAAATCTTAGAGAGGAACTCAGGCAGCAACCTCTTCGACCTCGGCCACAGCGACTTTTCAAGACAAGTCTCTAAAGGCAAGGGAAACAAAGGCAAAAATGAACTTTTGGGACTTCATCAAGATAAAAAGCTTCTGCACAGCAAAGGAAACAGTCAACAAAACAAAGAGGCAGGGCGCCTGGGTGGCTCAGTTGGTTAAGTGACTGCCTTCAGCTCAGGTCATGATCCTGGAGTCCCAGGATCGAGGCCCACATCGGGCTCCCTGCTCAGCGGGAAGTCTGCTTCTCCCTCTGACCCGCCCCCCTCTCATGAGCTCTCTCTCTCTCAAATAAATAAATAAAATCTTAAAAAAACCCAAAAAACAAAGAGGCCACTCACAGAATGGGAAAAGATATTTGCAAATGACATATCAGATAAAGGGCTAGTATCCAAGATCTATGAAGCACTTATCAAACTCAAACATCCGAAAAACAAATAATCCAGTCAAGAAATGGGCAGAAGACATGAAGAGACACTTCTCCGAAGAGACATACAAATGGCTAACAGGCACATGAAAAAATGTTCATCACTAGCCATCAGGGAAATACAAATCAAAACCACAATGAGATACCAACTTACACCAGTCAGAATGGCTAAAATTAAAAAGTCAGGAAACAAATGTTGGAGAGGATGTGGAGAAAGGGGACCCCTCCTACACTTATGGTGGGAATGCAAGCTGGTGCAGCCACTCTGGAAAACAGTATGGAGATTTCTCAAGACATTAAAAATAGAGCTACCCTATGACCCAGCAATTGCACTACTAGGTATTTACCCCAAAGATACAGATGTAGTGAAATGAAGGGGCACCTGCACCCTAATGTTCATAGCAGCAATGTCCACAATAGCCAAACTGTGGAAGGAGCCGAGATGCCCTTCAACAGATGAATGGATAAAGAAGATGTGATTCATATATACAATGGAATATTACTCAGCCACCAGAAAGGATGAATTCTCACCTTTTGCATTGACATGGATGGTACTGGAGGGTATTATGCTATGTGAAATAAGTCAAGCAGAGAAAGACAATTATCATATGGTTTCACTCATATGTGGTACATAAGGAATAGTGTGGAGGACCACAGGGAAAGGGAGGGAAAACTGAATGGGAAGAAATCAGAGAGAGAGACAAACCGTGAAAGACTGTGGACTCTGAGAAACAAACTGAGGGTTACAGAACGGAGGTGGGTGGGGGGATAAGGTAACCAGGTGTTGGGCATTAAGGAGGGCACATGATGGGATGAGCACTGGGTGTTATAAGCAACTAATGAATTGTTGAACACTATATCTAAAACTAATGATGTACTATATGTTGGCTAATTGAACATTATAAAAATAATAACTGATTGAATTTAAATAAAATATTAAGAAAAAAGAATTAGCCAAAGCAGACATCTTTGTTTTGTTCCCAATCTCAGGCATCAAGCAGTCTTTTTATCATTAAGCATGATGTTGGTTTTAAGTTTTTAATAGATGTTTTCTATGGTGTTGATGACATCTCCTTCCTTTAATAGTTAGTTGAGTGTTTTTATTATTTATTATTGTTAGATTTTGTCAAAATTTTTCCTCCTTATTGAGGTAATCATGTGGTTTTGTTCTTTTCTCTATTAATAAAATGTATTATATTAATTGATATTTTGAGGTTAAAACAACCTCACATTCCAAGGATAACTGGTCATTGTATATAATGCTTTTTTATTTTTTAATTTATTTAATTTTCACTTCTCTGACATTTTTTTATTTTTGTTTTTTAAAGATTTTATTTATTTATTTGACAGAAAGACACAGTGAGAGAGGGAACACAAGTAGGGGGAGTGGGAGAGGGAGAAGCAGGCTTCCTGCCAAGCAGGAAGCCCGATGCGGGGCTCCATCCCAGGACCCTGGGACCATGACCTGAGCCGAAGGCAGATGCTTAATGACTGAGCCACCCAGGCGCCTCTCTGACATTTATTTTTTAAAGGAATGGATTTTTTTAAAAGATCTATTTATTTATTTGAGAGAGAGAGAGAGTGAGAGACAGCATGAGAGGGGAGAGGGTCAGAGGGAGAAGCAGACTCCCCACTGAGCTGGGAGCCTGATGTGGGACTGAATCCTGGGACTCCGGGATTATGACCTGAGCTAAAGGCAGTAGCTTAACCAACTGAGCCACCCAGGTGCCCCTGAAAAGGAATGGATTTTGAAGAGAAAAAACATGGGGCAGAAGTATAGAATAGAAAATAAATACAAATGTAAGCTGTTTTGCTAATTGTTTTATAACCACAAAAAAATTTGTACAGAGTATGCCCTGTACAAAACAACACAATAAAGGCTCAAAGATCAAGGTGGTCCCTTGGGCAAGGCTGAACATTTTAGCATCTGCTATTTAAAATTTAGTCTGCAGTCCTTGTTTTTGGATGATCACTGGGTGTGTGACATAGTCCATGCTTTTAACCAGATTTGAATCGAAGAATCGTCACTTGGCCCAGGTAGAAGTAGATGAACTGTTTGGTTTCATGCGTCACATTAACACCAAAGTTCCTCCCCACAATTCAGTACCAGGCGGGGTTGTACTCCCTGTTGAACTCTTTCTTAATATGGGTGGCAAGGTTTTTCTCTATGTTATATTTCTCCAGTGTCTGAGTAGCACACTCCACAGAGTCCTGTTGCATCTCCTCTGACAAACTGGCATTTTTGATCATGGCCTTTTGGTTGTACAGGGTTATGGAGGAGTAGGGGATGGCCAACTGCAATAGTCTCCTGGGGGAGGGGCTGGCTGAGACAGCAGAAGCTACTAACCAAAGCCCTGGTGCATGTCTGTAATGATTTTTTTTTAAAGATTTTATTTATTTATTTGACAGAGACAGACACAGCGAGAGAGGGAACATAAGCAGGGGGAGTAGGAGAGGGAGAAGCAGGCTTCCCACTGAGCAGGGAGCCTGATGTGGGGCTCGATCCCAGGACCCTGGGATCATGACCTGAGCCGAAGACAGACGCTTAATGACTGAGCCACCTAGGTGCCCCTGTAATGATTTTTTTTAAAGCTTTATGTATTCAGCTTCATAGTATTTTGTTGAGAATTTATGTCTGTATTTTACTATTTGTTTTCTACATGTTTCACATTTTTGTTCCTATATTTCTTTCATTGACTTTTATTTTGTTGCAAGATATTTTTTTTTTTTGCTGTGCCACATTAATTCCAATTTAATTTTCTGTTTGTTTGTTTTTACTTTTTTTTTTTTAAGTTACTTTCTTAATGGTTACTATAGGATTCATGTCTTAGTTGACTCAGACTGTCATAACAAAATACCATGGAATGCGTGACTTAAACAACAGAAATTTATTTGCTCATGGTTCTGGAGGATGAAAGTCTGATATCAGGATGCCTGCATATTTGGGTTCTGGTGAAATCTCTCTTCCTGGCTTGCAGAGAGCCACTTCTTTTGTGCTCACATAGTCTTTCCTTAGTGAGTGCATGTGGAGAGAGATCTCCCCTCCCCTTTCTTCTTTTAGGGCTATCAATCCTACTGGATTAGCATCTTACTCTCACCTCACTTAACCTCAATTATTTTCTGAAAGCCATATCTCCAGGAATGCCTTGGTGCCTCAGTCAGTTAAGCCTCTGACTCTTTGTTATTAATTTTTTTAAATTAACATATAATGTATTTTTTTTCAGGGGTACAGGTCTGTGATTCATCAGTCTTACACAATTCGCAGCACTCACCATAGTACCTACCTTCCCCAATGTCCATCACCCAGCCACCCCAATCCCTTCCACCCCCTCCCCTCCAGCAACCCTCGGTTTGTTTCCTGAGATTAAGAGCCTCATCGTTTGTCTCCCTCTCCAGTTTCATCTTGTTTCACTTTTCCTTCCCTTCCCCTATGATCCTCTGTCTTGTTTCTCAAATTCCTCATATCAATGAGATCATATGATCCATGCCTTTCTCTGATTGACTTATTTCGCCTAACTTTATACCCTCTAGTTCCATCCACGTCATTGCAAATGGCAAGATTTCATTTTTGATGGCTGCATAATATTCCATTGTATATATACACCACATCTTCTTTATCCATTCATTTGTTGATGGACATCTAGGCTCTTTCCATAGTTTGGCTATTGTAAACATTGCTGCTATAAACATTGGGGTGCAGATGCCCCTTCGGATCACTACATTTGCATCTTTGGGGTAAATACCCAGTAGTGCAATTGCTGGGTCATACAGTAGCTCTATTTTCAACTTTTTGAGGATCCTCCATACTGTTTTCCAGAGTGGCTGCACCAGCTTGCCTTCCCACCAACAGTGTAGGAGGGTTCCCCTTTCTCTGCATCCTTGCCAACATCTGTCATTTCCTAACTTGTTAATGTTAGCCATTCTGACTGGTGTGAGGTAGTATCTCATTGTGGTTTTGATTTGTATTTCCCTGGTGCCGAGGGATGTTGAACACTTTTTCATGTGTCTGTTGGCCATTTTGATGTCTTCTTTGCAGAAATGTCTGTTCATGTCTTCTGCCCATTTATTGATTGGATTCTTTGTTCTTTGGGTGTTGAGTTTGATAAGTTTTTTTATAGATTTTGTATACTAGCCCTGTATCTGATATGTCATTTGCAAGTACCTTCTCCCATTCTCTTGGTTGTCTTTTGGTTTTGTTGACTGTTTCCTTTGATGTGCAAAAGCTTTTTATCTTGATGAAGTCCCAATAGTTCATTTTTGCCCTTGCTGCCCTTGGCTTTGGTGATGTTTCTAGGAAGAAGTTGCTGCAGCTGAGGTTGAAGAGGTTGCTGTCTGTGTTCTCCTCTAGGATTTTGATGGATTCCTGTCTCACACTGAGGTCTTTCACCCATTTTGAGTCTATTTTTGTGTGTGGTGTAAGGAAATGGTCCAGTTTCATTCTTCTGCATGTGGCTGTCCAATTTTCCCAAAACCATTTGTTGAAGAGACTGTCTTTTTCCCATTGGACATTGTTTTCCTGCTTTGTCAAAGATTAGTTGACCATAGAGTTGAAGGTGCATTTCTGGGCTCTCTATTCCATTCCATTGATCTATGTGTCTGTTTTTGTGCCAGTCTCTGAGGCTCTGTTCATCTCTCTCCTCTCTTTATCCTTCAGATTGGATAATCTTTATTGATTTATCTTTAAGCCCAATGATTATTTCCACTGTCAGCTCAAATCTGCTATTGAGCCCTTCTTGTAAATTTCTCATTTCAGTTATTGTAATATTCAACTATAACATTTCCATTTGATGTTTTTTAAAATATATTTTGTCTCTGTATTGATATTCTTTATTGAGTCATTGCCAACACATGCTCCTTTAATTTTAAGGAATGGTTTTCTTTATGTCTCTAAACACATTAATAATAGATGCCTTGAAGTATTTTTCTACTAAGTCCAACATCTGGACACTATTATAGAGATAGCTTCTCTTGAATTTTTTTCTTTGTGTATGGGTTATATTTTCCTACTTCTTTGCATGTCTTATAAATTTTTTGTTGAAAACTGATCATTTTAGAGAAATTAACTCAGTGCCTATGGATTTGGATCTCCTCTATGGATTTGTTGTTGGTGCTTGTTGTTACTATCTTTTGTTTGGTCTATTTGTCTAGTATCTTGCCTAGACTAATTCTGTAGAGTCTGTATCCCCTGTATCCCATGTACTGTGTGGCCATTGATGTCTTTGTTCTATTTTTAAAAATTATTTCATTGTTTTTATTTTATTTTTAATACTGTTTCACAAGAGTTACCTCTGAGTCATCATAAATTAGTGGTAAATCAGTGATTGATTAAAATTTATGCTTAGACTCCTTAAGTGAATAAGATTTTCACTCTTTGCCAATCCATCTGTGTGTAGATGGGCTACACATTCTAATTTCAGTCAGTTGCAAGTCAGTTCTTATAAAGTCAATCTTTTCTGGGTGTACAAGGCTTCCTGTTCAGATAGGGATGAACACCTTCCCTGATTGTTTTTTAGCAACATCACTATTGGCTTTGACAATACCTCTGAGATTGAGTTTTTATTGTCTTTTCTCTAAATCAAGACAGATGCCTTACACCATGAGACTGTTAAGTCCTCATGGCCTACCTTGCACTCATAGAGCTATCATACGTGGAGCTGGGGCTTGGGGATTGGAGTAGCCCCAGATTAAACTGCCATGTACTCCTATTGTTAAGGTTTAGTTGTTTTTCTTGAACAAACTTTTTTCATTTTTTTTTTGTATGGCTTTGGTCAATCCAGAGTCCTGAAATGTTAGTTTTTGATGAATTTGTCCAGTTTTATCATTGTTTTTTTGCTGAGTTCCTTACTTTGCCATTCCAAAAAACAAGTAGCATTTGTCTTCCTGCTCCTTTTGAAGGATAAAAGTGATGCATTATTATCAAATGGCTATTTCAATTGAGTGGACATGATTTAGTTGAATCATTTGTCATAATAATTAAGAGTTAGTATAACAACTGATTTCTATGTTCTC
Organism: Leptonychotes weddellii; assembly: GCF_054177405.1. NCBI lineage: Eukaryota > Metazoa > Chordata > Mammalia > Carnivora > Phocidae > Leptonychotes > Leptonychotes weddellii. The sequence goes on from NC_138385.1 coordinate 20,450,163, forward strand.
CACTTCTGCATACGAATCTGTAAAATCTTGTTGCTGCTTCACACATTTCCCACCATTAAATTGTTATACGTGAATGGTATTTTTATCAACAAGAATAACTTGTAGGCCTTTATAAAAATGTGCCCCATTTTCCAGGATTTTTTAGGCTTTGTTTGTTTGTTTGCTTGTTTTTGATTTTTGCTATGCTATTATAGACTTGGGAAGGAATATGCAATTATGTAGTTGGCTCTGAAATGTGCAAGGTTTTTAAAAAAGTTTTGCCAAATCCATAAATAGCTGAAAATACCAAATAATAAAACTAATATAAGGCTAAAATTGATCCTATTACTAATGATCCTAGCCTAACAAACAACTTTTGTTAGTAAGCCTGTCCAAGAAAAGCTTATAAGAACTAATTAAGAGGTTTTAGCCTAGAAAAATGTTCCACACTTAGATGAGAATGGTATGAAGGAAATTTGTAAATAAATCTGGAAACAGGGATTAAAAGGGTAGAATTATTTCAAATATTGCTCCAGTGTATTTCCATATAGAAATAGCATGGTTCTACACAGTTGTATTATTTTTAAGACTCCACTTTATTATTTATTTCCTGGTGGCCAGTGAATAAACTGTTCTAGAAAAAATGAACATGTTTTGTGGGGGGAAATGACTTGCAGAAGGAAATTTTTAAAATAATAATTCTAAGAAGAAAAACACAAGCAACCTGTTTGTATTGCTTACTATCTCTGGTGAAGCTGAATCAAGGAAAATAATGAAGATTTTTATTTCAGACTAGTTATGGCACAATTTTTAGACCCTTTAATTTTACTTCTTATCCCATATTATCTGTATGGCCATAATTTTCACCAGCAGGTGATATTTTTCTAATTGTGAGTGAACGAATCATTGAATTTTAGAATTAGAGGGATCACTGCATCCATTTAGTTAGAAAAGCTAATGTGTAAATCTCTATGCCCTACACAAATAATAACTGTACAAGAATGTCTTTTAGGAGAACAGTTAAAAGTAAGATTTCTGTTTTAATTCCAAATAAGTGCCTTTTAAGTATAGGGCACCTGGAATAAACTGTCAAGAACTCATTACTGTAGGTAATTCAGATTTCTAAGATTCATAGTGCAAAGTTACCAAACTAAAACGTAGATGTTCTTCTCTCTTACAACAGTGTCTGTCACATAGTAAATGCTTTTAGAAGTATGTGTTGTTTTTGTTAAATAACCCCTTTAGTTTGATGTCATTTGCACTAAAGATGAAAGGCATGCCCTATAGATACTAATTTTAGTAAAACTATGTAAACACTATTTTGACATTGAGCTCAAGATATACAAAGCATTTTTCAAAACAGAAAAAGAAGCAATTAGAATTTCCAGTAAATTTGACCAAGCAACATTATCAAAAGTCTACGTTAAATATGCTAATTGAAATTTATTAAATACCCAGCATTGTGCTTTGTGATTTAGATTCAGCTCTGTTTGCAGATAGCTAAATAATATTTAAATGGACAACTTAATCAACCTTCAATTTGTTCATTACATAAAACTTAAACCATCAACTCAACTTAGCCTTTTTTGCAATAAAAATATGTTTCCCTAGTACTTGGAAGAGTACCTAACACATAGTAGGCACTCAAGAGCTGTTGAATGAATGGATGGATTTGATTTGAAATTGTGTAGAAAAAAAATCAGTTTCATTTATGGCAGCATGCTATTGTAAACTCAAAGTTGGCTTCAGATGTACGAGTTAAACCAGTGCTAATTCATCTCCATAGAAGTTACATATATAAAACATCTGGTTCATTTTTATCAGTTCAATCTAGTTTTTTGGCACAGATGATATCAGGGAGGTGAGAAATAAAACCCTGTGATTTGACAGAATATTTCACTTTCCTAAAAGTTGTATTGTCATCTTATAGATGCAGCTGAGGGAATATACCACAACTGTTTTTATTCTGCATTATCTATCTCCCTCAAATCTGAATGTCCCCTAAACATTCTTTGACACTGGTCCAAAAAGAGAGTTTAAGACATGGTCACATCGAGTTTAAGCCAATATACTGTTAAGAATGTCATCAGATATTTGACACAATTCCATGTGTCTATAGTGATGTGAATGTGACACCTCTTAACTTACTTGCAATCATCTATTACTCTGGAACACGCAGCTTCATAAAGTCCTGAATTAATCTTCAGGGAGAAGAATGCCTAATAAAGAACACAATAATGTGCAGCAGCTCTGGCAATAAATTTGATGAAAGGTTTCCTGAAAGCCACAGCAAAGGGTAAATGAGTCCACTTATTAGCTCTGTGTTGGTGTTATTTATGTTCTGTCACCCACAAGGAGATGAGAGATTTTATTTTGCTGCCTGGGCCTCTTTCCCAGGATTTCAGCATGTTGGCACTTTGGGACCAGTGTTTGTATACTGAATAGGAAAATTTTTTCATCTTGAGAAATGTGCTTCTTTCTTCATGAAGGAATCTTACAGAGTGTTTGTGTGTGTGTGTGTGTGTGTGGTGTTGTTGTTGTTGTTATTGTTTTGGTTTGGTTAGTTTTTTTAGGATCTTGGAGTTTTGGAATTGTGGTGTACTTTGGTGGCTTGTGGGTTTTAGACAAAGTTATAAGAGAAAATGAGCTTATCACACATGTGACTCTGCAATAATTCCCTGTGAAGCGTATTTGAGGAGCAGAGAATCAAAGTGAATCAAGCACAAGTTTCATTAGATATCTTTCCAAGAATATGCTGTTCTGGTTTTATATCAGTTCAATGTCTGATAGCTGTAGAAAATGTGCCATCTCATTTTTACTGGTGTCTGTTGGAGGATGTATGTGTGTATTCAAAATTTTACATTTACATTTCAGAGTTAATTTTTGATTGGATTCTTTTTGAAGTTGAATTGAAGAATGACTGTAGTTTATTACATTTTATGTTCATAATTGAGTTCATTAGATGGCACTGTTAAAGAAAGAGAACAATGACCGAGGAAAACTTTGGCCTTAAATCCGATTGCTTTAGGAATTTTGCATTGATCATTTCTCTTCACTTCCAAAGTCATAAATACCTAAGGTCACTGATACCATTGCCTCAATATTGTGTTTTCTTTTCATTATTGTCAGCACTGCCTTGGGTTCATCTTTGTGGGTTTCTTTTATTATTACTGTTCTTGTTGTTAGCACTTTTGAGAAAATAAAGAATATGGTGTTCATTGGGGCTTTACTTGAATATTTGAACTTGTATATAATGATATTATTTTTCTCTTTTGATATTACATTTTAATTATGCATCATTCTGAGCTCCAGAATGCGGATGGGGGAGGAGAAAGAGATGAAAAGAATGTTATTATTTTTAATTATTATGGGTCAAATTTTTATTTTATTACTTTTATACATTTTAACTCTTCTTTTTTTTAAATTTTTAAAGATTTTATTTATTTTTTTTGAGAGAGAGAACTAGAGAGAGAGATAGCAAGCATGGGGGGGTGGGCAGAGGGAAAGGGAGAAGCAGGCTCTCTGCTGAGCAGGAAGCCCAATGCAGGGCCTGATCCCAGGATGATGGGATCATGACCTGAGCCCAAGGCAGACGCTTAACCAACTGAGCCACCTAGGCACTCCCCAGCCTATATTTCCTATATGTCCCATGTCTGTGTTAATATGATGGTGTAAGGACAGAAACCAGTCATATTAAAAAAAATAGTCATATAACTCAGACAAGAAGACTTTGGTGCTATTTAGTGCAAAGTATAATTGAAATGATAGATTATAGAATATTTGGGGAAAAATACTCCTTTCTCTGGAATAAAGACTTGGGGTTGTAAGGATTAACAAATTAAAGAAAGGAGTACAACTTAAAGAAAGAGAACAACAGGTTCTGATTAAATTCAGGGTTTTATTATTACAAAAATCCAGAATTTAAGTGTATGTCTTTCTCCAGGGGAGTAAATAGAGCTCTCCTCAAAGTTAAATTTATTGACATTTACTCACTTAATCAACAAATGTATATTTAATGACAGTTTGTATAAGACACTGTTCTACATAATATAGAAAAGAATGATTCATGGCCTCCTATTCTCAAGAGATTTAAAGTCTGTAAACATAGTCAAAAACAATGTTATATGAGGCAAAATTAAATATAGGGTTTTTATTACTTTTTATTAACATAAAATGTATTATTTGTTTCAGGGGTACAGGTCTGTGATTCATCAGTCTTACACAGCATTCATCATAGTATATTCCCTCCCCAATGTCCATCACCCAGCCACCCCATCCCTCCCACCCCCTCCCCTCCAGGAACCCTCAGCTTGTTTCCTGAGATTAAGAGTCTTATGGTTTGTCTCCATCTCTGGTTTCCTCTTGTTTCATTTTTCCCTCCCTTCCCCTATGGTCCTCTGTCTTCTTTCAGAAATTACTCATATCAGTGAGATCATATGATACTTATCTTTCTCTGATTGACTTATTTTGCTTAGCATAATACCCTCTAGATCCATCCACATCATTGCAAATGGCAAGATTTCATTTTTGATGGCTGCATAATATTCCATTGTATATATACACCACATCTTCTTTATCCATTCATCTGTTGATGGACATCTAGGCTCTTTCCATAGTTTTGCTATTGTGGACATTGCTGCTATAAACATTGGGGTGCAGATGCCCCTTCGGATCACTACATTTGTATCTTTGTGGTAGATACCCAGTAGTGCAATTGCTGGGTCATAGGGTAGCTCTATTTTCAACTTTTTGAGGAAACTCCCCTTTCTCTGCATCCTTGCCAACATTGTCGTTTCCTGACTTGTTAATTTTAGCCATTCTGACTGGTGTGAGGTGGTATCTCACTGTGGTTTTGATTTAGACTTCCCTGATGCCAAGTGATGTTGAACACTTTTTCATGTGTCCGTTAGCCATTTGGATGTCTTCTTTGCAGAAATTTCTGTTCATGTCTTCTGCCCATTTCTTGACTGGATTATTTGTTCTTTGGGTGTTGAGTTTGATAGGTTTTTTATAGATCTTGGATACTAGCCCTGTATCTGATATGTCATTTGCAAATATCTTCTCACATTCTCTCAGTTGTCTTTTGGTTTTGTTGACTGTTTCCTTTGCTGTGCAAAAGCTTTTTAGTTGATGAAGTCCCAATAGTTCATTTTTGCCCTTGCTTCCCTTGCCTTTGGCAATGTGTCTAGGAAGAAGTTGCTGCGGCTGAGGTCAAAGAGGTTGCTTTCTGTGTTCTCATCAAGGATTTTGATGAATTCCTGTCTCACATTGAGGTCTTTCATCCATTTTGAGTCTATTTTTGTGTGTGGTGTAAGGAAATGGTCCAATTTCTTTCTTCTTCATGTGGCTGTCCAATTTTCCCAGCACCATTTGTTGAAGAGACTGTCTTTTTTCTATTGCATATTCTTTCCTGCCTTGTCAAAGATTAGTTGACCATAGAGTTGAAGGTGCATTTCTGGGCTCTCTATTCTGTTCCATTGATCAATGTGTCTGTTTTTGTGCCAGTACCATAATGTCTTGATGATTACAGCCTTGTAATAGAGCTTGAAGTCCGGAATTGTGATGCCACCAGCTTTGCTTTTCTTTTTCAACATTCCTCTGGCTATGTGGGGTCTTTTCTGGTTCCATACAAATTTTAGGATTATTTGTTCCATTTCTTTAAAAAAAAGCTGATCGTATTTTGATAGGGATTGCATTAAATGTGTAGATTGCTCTAGGTAACATTTTCACAATGCTTGTTCTTCCAATACATGAGCATGGAACATTTTTCCATTTCTTTGTGTCTTCCTCAATTTCTTTCATGAGTATTCTATAGTTTTCTGTGTACAGATTCTTTGCCTCTTTTGTTAGATTTATTCCTAGGTATCTTATTTACCAATTGTAAATGGGATCGACTCCTTAATTTCTCTTTCTTCTGTCTTCTTGTTGGTGTATACAAATGCAAATGATTTCTGTGCATTGATTTTATATCCTGCCACTTTACTGAATTCCTGTATGAGTTTTAGCAGTTTTGGGGTATTGTCTTTTGAGTTTTCCACATAAAGTATCACATCATCTGCAAAAAGTGAGAGTTTCACTTCTTTGCTGATTAGGATGCCTTTTATTTTTTACTTATTTTATTAAAAATAAATACATCATTAGTTTTTGATGTAGTGATCCACGATTCATTCTTTTTGTTTTCTGATTGCTGTGGATAGGACTTCTAATACAATGTTGAATAGCAGTGGTGATAGTGGACATCCCTGCCATGTTCCTGACCTTAGGGGGAAAGCTCTCAGTTTTTCCCCATTGAGAATGATATCCGCTGTGGGTTTTTCATAGATGGCTTTTATGATATTGAGGTATGTACCCTCTATCCCTATACTCTAAAGAGTTTTGATCAAGAAAGGATGCTGTACTTTGTCAAATGCTTTTTCTGCATCTATTGAGAGGATCATATGGTTCTTGTTCTTTCTTTTATTAATGTATTGTATCACAATGATTGATTTGTGGATGTTGAACCAACCTTGCAGCCCAGGGATAAATCCCACTTGGTCGTGGTGAATAATCCTTTTAATGTACTGTTGGATCCTATTGGTTAGTATTTTGGTGAGAATTTTTGCATCCATGTTCACCAAGGATATTGGTTGGTAATTCTCCTTTTTGATTGGGTCTTTGTCTGGTTTGGGGATCAAGGTAATGGTGGCCTCATAAAACGAGTTTGGAACTTTTCCTTCCATTTCTATTTTTGGAGCAGTTTCAGAAGAATAGGTATTAATTCTTCTTTAAATGATTGGTAGAATTCCCCTGGGAAGCCATCTGGCCCTGGGCTCTTGTTTGTTGGGAAATTTTTGATGACTGCTTCAATTTCCTTAGTGGTTATAGGTCTGTTCAGGTTTTCTATTTCTTCCTGATTCAGTTTTGGTAGTTTCTACATCTTTAGGAATACATCCATTTCTTCCAGATTATCTAATTTGCTGGCATATAGTTGCTCATAATATGTTCTTATAATTGTATTTCTTTGGTGTTGGTTGTGATCTCTCCTCTTTCATTCATGGTTTTATTTATTTGGGTCATTTCTCTTTTCTTTTTGATAAGCCTGGCCAGGGGTTTATCAATCATTCATTCTTTCAAAGAATCAGTTCCTAGTTTTGTTGATCTGTTCTACTGTTCTTTTGGTTTCTATTTCATTGATTTCTTCTCTGATCTTTATTATTTCTCTTCTCCTGCTGGGTTTAGGCTTTATTTGCTGTTCTTTCTCCAGCTCCATTAGGTGTAGGGTTAGGTTGTGTATTTGAGGCCTCTATTGTTTCTTGAGAAAGGCTTCTATTGCTATATACTTTCCTCTTCGGACCGCCTTTGCTGCATCCCAAAGATTTTGAACAGTTGTGTTGTCATTTTCATTTGTTTCCATGAATTTTTTAAATTCTTCTTTAATTTCCTGGTTGACCCTTCCCTCTTTAGCCTCCATATAGTTGAGTTCTCTCCAACCTTCCTCTTGTGATTGAGTTCTAGTTTCAAAGCATTGTGCTCCAAAAATATGCAGGGAATGATCCCAATCTTTTGGTACCAGTTGAGACCTGATTTGGACTCAGAATGTTATCTATTTGGAAAATGTTCCATGTGCACTAGATGAGAATATGTATTCTGTTGCTTTGGGATGGAATGTTCTGAATATATCTGTGAAGTCCAACTGGTCCAGTGTGTCTTTTAAAGCCTTTATTTCCTTGTCGATCTTTTGCTTATATGATCTGTCAATTTCAGTGAGGAGGGTGTTAAAGTTCAGTACTATTATTGTATTATTGTTGATGTGTTTCTTTAATTTTGTTATTGATTGGCTTATTTAATTGGGTGCTCCCATTTTAGGGGCATAGATATTTAAAATTCTTAGATTTTCTTGTTGGATAGACCCTATAAGTATGATATAGTGTCCTTCCTCATCTCTTGTTAGTCTTTGGTTAAAAATCTAATTTGTCTGATACAAGGATTACCTTACCACCCCAGCTTTTTTTTTTTTTTTGATGTCCATTAGCATGGTATATGGTTCTCCACCCCTCACTTTATTTTTTTTTTTAAGATTTTATTTATTTATTTGACAGAGAGAGACACAGCGAGAGAGGGAACACAAGCTGGGCGAGTGGGAGAGGAAGAAGCAGGCTTCCTGCTGAGCAGGGAGCCCAATGCGGGGCTTGATCTCAGGACTCTGGGATCATGACCTGAGCTGAAGGCAGATGCTTAACAACTGAGCCACCCAGGCACCCCTCCACCTCTCACTTTAAATCTGGGGGTGTCTTTGGGTCTAAAATGAGTCTCTTGCTGACAGTATATTGCTGGGTCTCATTTTTTTTTTTTGATCCAATGATACCCTGTGTTTTGATTGGGGCATTTAGCCCTTTTACATTCAGGGTAACTATTGAAAGCTATGAATTTAGTGTCATTGTATTGCCTGTAAAGTGACTGTTACTGTATATTGTCTCTATTCCTTTCTGGTCTAATGTTCAATCTAATGTTTCTACCATTGTATGTTATGGACCTCTTGTCCTGAGCTGCTTTCAGGATTTTCCCTTTGTCTCTGAGACTTGTAAGTTGTACTATTAGATGTCGGGGTGTTGACCCATTTTTATTGATTTTGAGGGGGGTTCTTTGTGCCTCCTGGATTTTGATGCCTGTTTCTTTCCCCAAATGAGGGAAGTTCTCTGCTATAATTTGCTCCAATATACCTTCTGCCCCTCTCTCTCTTTCTTCTTCTGGGATCCCAATTATTCTAATGTTATTTCACTTTATGGTATCACTTATCTCTTGAATTCTTGCCTCGTGATCCAGTAGTTGTTTATCTCTCTTTTTCTCAGTTTCTTTATTCTCCATCATTTGGCCTTCTATATTACTAGCTCTCTCTTCTGTTTTATTTTTCCTAGCTGTTAGAGCCTCCATTTTTCATTACTAGCTCTCTCTTCTGCTTCATTTATCCTAGCTGTTAGAGCCTCCATTTTTTATTACACCTCATTAATAACCTTTTTGATTTTGACTTGGTTAGATTTTAGTTCTTTTATTTCTCCAGAAAGGGATTCTCTAGTATGTTCTAAGCTCTTTTTCAAGCCTAGCCAGTATGTTTATAATCGTCATTCTGAACTCTAGTCCCAACATCTTACTAATGTCTGTATTGAATAGGTCCCTAGCAGTCGGTTGGTACTACATCTTATTCTTTTTTTGAGGTGAGTTTTTCCATCTTGTCATTTTGTCCAGAGGAGAATAAGTGAATGAGAGAACATGCTAGAAGGGTAATAACAACTCCAGAAAAATATACACTAAACAAATCAGAAGAGACCCAAAACCAGGGATTAAATAAAGGGGGAAAAAAAAGACTATGATCAGGCTGGTGAACAGAACAGAACCACACACTATGTTTTGGGTGTATTTTGGTCTGTTGAAAGAAGTGCCTCCGAAAATTTTAAAGAAAGGAAAACTTATATCTATATACAAAAATAAGGGTAAGTATGATGAAGGGATGGAATATGACTGTAAAGATGAAAATTTAAAAAAAGATTTTTAAAAAGGAGTTGTTAAGAAGTTGGTTGAAAAAGAATGAAAAAAAATTTTTAAAAAAGATAATGTGATCAGACAGGAGACTAGGACAACATCACACACTAGATTTAGGGTATATTTTGGTTCATTAGAAGAAACTGTATCCCAAAATTTTAAAGAAAGTAAAACATATATATACAAAAAATAAGTTTAAATACAATGAAGGGATAGGGTATGACTGTAAAAATGAAAATTAAAAAAGGAATTGATCAGATGTTGGTTGAAAAGGGAAGAAGAACTATTCAACTAAAAAAATGGAAAAGCAAAAATATAAAGAAAATTTTAAAAATTAACTTTGAAAGACTAAAGAATCATGGGGAAAAAAGCCATGAATTTTATGTGCTGTATTCCCTAGTGTTTTGTTGTTGCCATTGATTGGTAAACTTGGTCTTGGCAGGCTGTTCTTGTTGACCTTCTGGGGGAGGAGCCTGTTGCAGTGATTCTCAAATGTCTTTGCCTGGGGCAGAATTGCACCACCCTTGCCAGGGGCCAGGCTAAGTAATCTGCTCGGGTTTGCTCTTGGTAACTTTTGTTCCCTGAAAGCTTTCCATACAGCTTTGGAAGACAAGAATGAAACTGGTGGCCTCCCAATCTCTGGTCCCAGAGGAGCTGAGAGCTTGGGGCCCCACTCCTCAGTGAGCCCCCAGAGAAAAGCAGTCAGTCACTCCTGTCTCCCTGGTCTTTGACCGCACTCCGAGCTCACCCGGTCTGTGACTGAGCATTTCTATCTCTGGCACACGACCCTGTTTGGAGTCTCCAAACCCAGCAGATTCCTATGGTGGGCTCCTGCACTGCTCCTCCTGGGGGAGGAAAGGGAGTCTCCCTGGATCTGCCACTTGTTGGATCCCTGCTCAAAGATCAGTGGCCCAACTGTGCTCCGGATCACAGTTTATGGCAACCCTGAGCTGAGAGCCCACTCCTTGGCTCCGTCTTTGCAGCTGGCTTCCCTGTTCCAATACCTGGGAGCTCTGCTGCCCTCAGGCACCCCTGGTCTTTCTGTGACCCTGCGTGTCCTGAAACCACACTGTCCCAGCGAGAGTTCCACCCCCCGCTTAGCCACTGGAGCAATGTCCCTCAGTGGAGCAGACTTCTGAAAGTTCTGATTTTGTGCTCTGTTGCTCTATCACTTGCCAGTAGCCGGCTGATGGATGTGGTCCATCTTCCCGTATTGCCTCAGATTCACTTCTCCACATGTCCTACCTTCCAGAATGTGGTTGCTTTTCTGTTCATAGAGTTGCTGCTATTCTTTTCTTTGATCTCCTGTTGAGTTTGTAGATGTTCTGAATGGTTTGATAACTATCTAGCTGAATTCCTGGGACCAGATAAAATATAGGTCTCCTACTCCTCTGCCATCTTGCTCCTCCCCATCTAAATATAGTTTTAAGCAGCATTAGTTGCATAAACAATTTTCTATAAAAATGCAATCAAATGAAGGATTCATTATGAAAGAAGTGACTAGGAAAGATTCAAGAGCAAGTTATATATGAAACTGAAAAATAAATAGTTTGTTAATTCAACAAATTAAAAGTTGGAACAAAGTCATTTCTTTCTGGATTGAGGAAAAGAAGTAGAGGCAGAGAGGTGTGAAAATATATATCATGTTTAAGTGGATACAAGTGGATTATTTGATGTAGTCTTGATGGGACTAGCAACCAACTGGCACTTTGGCAGTGAAAAGAAAGTGAGAGAGGAAACTTTGTTAGAAGGATAAAAGTAGTGTCAAGAGAAGCATTTTCAGAGTAAATGGAAGGATTGACTATTTGGCAGACTGGTAAGAAGGAAGCAGTTATTGACTATTGTATCCCTTTTTGTTTTATTGCATTGACATGTAAGTGTTTAATTTTGAAGGGAAACATTTTTTTAATATCACTGTTCTTAAGAAAAATTATCTAAACAATAAATTAGTTGGGAGGATAGGGAAAAGACTGAGTCTTTGAAGCAGGCAATGGCCTCCTATTTGGTTTAGAAAAGAAATTGTTTCATCAACATTTCTATAGTAAGTTCTTCAGGATAAATAAGTAAGGGTCACATAAGGCTGGCAGGAAGAATATTAGGCAAGGCAAATACATTTGGAGATCTCTGGGTTCAGCAAGGTTAAATGTTTTATTACTGCTTCTCCTGACCCTGTCTTTAATATACTATAAATCTTCCAGAGAAGAATGTCCAGTGCAGGATCTCCTAAAGGTAGAATTTGACAAGTAGACATATTTTTTTTTCTGCACAGCATCTCACAGAACAAGTGTTTCACAAGAGAATATTTTGGGAAACATGGCCTTACATAAATATTTTTTTTTTTTAAAAAAAGCGCTGCCTAAAAGATACACTTACTATATGATAATCTCCAATTTGAAAGTTTCATTCAAAAAACATGATGTGCACAATACTTTAATTCCCACCCTGAAGTTAACATATTATTTTGTGTATTGTTCATTTTATGGCTACCAGGTGTAACATTTTCCCTACACTCATGCTACTTAAATCTCCTGAAGAAGAGTTGGAGGTAAAATGATTAAAGTTCTCAGTTCTGCAAAACTTGATGACTCCCTGGTGGGATGCATCTCCAAAGAGACTGGATATCTAGTATTTTAACTGTCCAGCAGTTTAGAAACATCCAAACCAAAAATCCATGAAAATGAAAAACTGTGGAGGAAGAGGATGGAGAATTGCTTACTTAGAGTTCGTATTTCTAAATCTGTTGTGTGTAGCAAAGGGAATTGTTGTTTGTACATCTCTACTTGTGTTGTCCTTGAGTATTAGTTAGTGTTTCATTTTCTTTAGATCTCTGTAGTTTTAAGATGCTATGGTTTGGGGTAGGTTTAGCACAGAGTAGTGTGTCATTAAAAAGATAGACTATTTAGTTAAATTACAGTTTTTGATTTACAGTAAGAAGTATGGGATTTCTTTAAGAAAAAAATAGGATAGCAGAAGATAATGTATGCTTACTCTCAATATTTCTAGCAAAATGTTGGATAGGAAGTCCACCATGGAAACTAAGATCAAAGCATATTTAAAATGACTGCTTTTTGGTGTATTGAAAAGTTGGATATCAGCCAATCTGCTTGATGGGACTCATATACTAAGGCTTTAATTTTATCTTGGAACCAAAAAATATAGCCATAACCACTTTATATGGTGCTAATATAGAGAGTAATAAAGCCTCACACACACCATCCTTGCTGCAAATAAGATAATTGATTAAAATGTTACTTTTTAAAGAAACACCTCATCAATATCTTCTGTCATTGTTCAGAGATGCTAAGGTACTAATGAGGATGCTACTGTTAATGGTTTAGTACTGTAATATCTTCTTCAACACTGCAGTATGGAGGATTGTTTAGAGGGTAATACATCATACAAAGTAAATATTCATGCCTAAATATATAGGAGGAAGGGAAGAAAAGTAAGGAAGAAAGGAAGGGAAGGAAGGGGAGAGTAGAAGGAGAGAGAGAGAAATAGAGACAGAATGTGTTTATATTAACTTTCAGAGTTTATGCAATGACCCTTCAATGATGGTTCTACATGATTATACCATATTTAACATTCCTGATTGTATAAGAAAATGTATGTCATAAAAAAAAAGCAAGTGACATAGTTTCCATTATAAAAGAAGAACATGACATGAGGACTGAGAGCCCTTGACAACATGTTAGCATAATAGAAAAGTAGTAGTACTTGCAGAATAATTCTCTACCTAAACTATGGGACCAATCACAATTAGTGTGAAAACCACACACACACACACACACACACACATACATACAGGAGTGCTCCTGCTCAGAGCAGCTTGAATTTAGAGATATAGAGGCTTAAATAGAAACCTTTGGGGGTAGAAAGTGATTCATAACTCTTGGAATCATTGTCCAACAAATTCATTAAAATATCCAATTACAGATTCCAAATGTATTCTTTGGGGAGTATTATAAGACAGAAATAGCATCATTCCAACTAAGTTTGTCTATTCGCTTGTAAAGAAAAGATATGCTGGCTTCTCCAAAGAAGAAAAAAAATGTCTAGAGTTTGAAGAAACCCAAGTGGTCTCTTGCAGGAAAGCTTACTGATTGTGCAATATTTGGTGGAGAATATCAGTGGCCTGTTAACAATATGAAAAATAATGCTACAAATGAGACAAAACATCTTTCATAGTGAGAGGGCTATTTGACATTATCTGTCAGTTCAAAATTTATTTTCTCCTTACAATTTTCCATAGCTAAATGGAATTTTTTTAAATTCTATGCATTGTGTCTTTATCATTGAATCAACAAAGTATACATTTACAGAAATTACTTAAGAAATTTCTCACTTTCTTCCCATGTTCTTTCTCTATTTTTCCTTTATCCCTCCTCCTCTCCCTTCTTTTCCTCTCCCTCCTCCTTGTTATCTTCATTTTCTTTATTTAATAACATTCATAGCTACCATTTATTGAACATAGATTTTGTTCTAAGTGCTTGTATATACACTTTATTCATTTCACAAATACATGGTGAACACTTCAAAGACAAAAACTATTCTAGGAGAAATTATCCTTGCTCACATAGAGCTTACATTGTAGAGGAAACAGATAAACATGTCAATAGGCAAGATAATTGTAGATTATACTAGGTATTCTAAAGAATGTAAACAGGGTGACAAGATAGTATAACTGGATGGGAGGAGTTAAGAAAGGCCTCTCTGAGGAGGTGACATTTGGACTGAGATAAAAATTAGTTGGCCATACAAGGATCTGGGGTTAAAACATTCCAAGCATACAGAGGAATGTTGAAAAAGAAAACCAAAGCTGGGGGGATCACAATGCCAGACTTCAAGCTATATTAAAAAGCTGTGATCATCAAGACAGCATGGTACTGGCACAAAAACATACACATAGATCAATGGAACAGAATCCAGAATCCAAAAATGGACTCTCAAATGTAAGGTCAACTAATCTTCAACAAAGCAGGAAAGAATATCCGATGGAAAAAAGACAGTCTCTTCAATAAATGGTGCTGGGATAATTGGACAACCACATGCAGAAGAATGAAACTGGACCATTCTTTTACACCATACACAAAGATAAACTCAAAATGGGTGAAAGACCTCAATGTGAGGCAGGAATCCATCAAAATTCTAGAGGAGAACACAAGCAACAATCTCTTCAAACTCGGCCACAGCAACTTATTTCAAGACATGTCTCTAAAGGTGAGGGAAACAAAAGCAAAAATGAACTATTGGGACTTCACCAAGATATAAAGCTTCTGCTCAGTAAAGGAAACAATCAACAAAACTAAAAGGCAACCTATGGAATGGGAGAAGATATTTGCAACTGACATATCAGATAAAGGGCTAGTATCCAAAATCTATAAAGCACTTATCAAACTCAACACCCAAAAAACAAATAATCCAGTCAAGAAATGGGCAGAACACATGAACAGACATTTCTCCAAAGAAGACATATAAATGGCCAAAAGACACATGAAAAAAATGTTCCACATCACTTGTCATCAGGGAAATACAAATCAAAACCACAATGAGATACCAACTCACACCAGTCAGAATGGCTAAAATTAACAAGACAGGAAACAACGAATGTTGGCGAGGATGTGGAGGAAGGGGAACCCTCTTACACTGTTGGTGGGAATGCAAGCTGGTACAGCCACTCTGGAAAACAATATGGAGTTTCCTCAAGACGTTAAAAATAGAGCTACCCTACAACCCAGCAATTGCGCTACTGGGTATTTACCCCAAAGATACAGATGTAGTGAAACGAAGGGACACCTGCACCCCAATGTTCATAACAACAATGTCCACAATGGCCAAACTGTGGAAGGAGCCAAGATGGCCTTCAACAGATGAATGGATAGAGAAGATGTGGTTCATATATACAATGGAATATTACTCAGCCATCAGAAAGGATGAATACCTACCATTTACATTGACATGGATGGAACTGGAGGGTATTATGCTCAGTGAAATAAGTCAATCAGAGAAAGACAATTATCATATGGTTCCACTTATGTGGAATATAAGAAAGTGCAGAGGATCATGGGGGAAGGGAGAGAAAACTGAATGGGAAGAAATCAGTGATGGGAAACAAACCATGAGAGACTCTTGACTCTGGGAAACAAACTGAGTGTTGTGGAAGGGGAGGTGGGTTGGGGGGATGGGATAATTGGGTGATGGGCATTAAAGAGGGCACATGATGGTGTGATTAGCACTAGGTGTTATATGCAACTGATGGAATTATTGAACACTATATCTGAAACTAGTGTTGGTTAATTGAATTTAAAAAAAAAATTCCAGGCATAGGTTACAAAGGTGTTTAAGATGTTAGAGAGGGAGGCCTGTTTTGTTGGAGCTTATTAAGGAGAAATTAGATGAGATAATATTGGGGAAGTAATCTGGAACTAGATCATTTAGAAACCCTCTAGGCTGAAGTAAGAAATACGGATTTATCCTGAGAGCAATGGGACTCCATTGAAGTATTCCATGCAGGGAAGAGATAGGATCTGATTTGCATTTTCAAAATTTTCTTCTATTTATTGTGGGAGAATGGGTAGTGAGAGTTAAGAATTATGAGACGTGAATTGATTAGGGAATTGTTTTGGAGATAAAGTCATAGGTTTTGGTAATGTATTGGATGTAGAGAATTAAAGAAAGCAACAGACTGATGATTAATTCTAGGTTTTCAGTTTGAGGAACGGAAGTTTACAGTGGTACATTTAGTAAATTGAGAATAACTAAGTGAGCAACAAGCTGTTGTTGTTCTTGCTTTTGGATGAAAATCATGAGGTCTTTTTTGACATATTAACTTTGGATGCCCAACAAATATCTGAGTGGTGATGTCAAAAAAAATTGTAACATACAAATCTGGACTCAGAACAGAGGTCTGAATTTTATATAGAAATTCGAAAATCATCAAAAAATTAATAGTATTTAAAGCCACAATGCTAGAATTGAATTACCTAGAAAGTGATTATAGAGGGAAAAAAGAGTGAAGGGGAGAGAAAAGAGAGCAGAATGACAGAGAAAGATCCTAAGATTAAGTCCTCAGACACACCAAGATTTAAGATTGCACAGAGAATGTTGGACTCCCAATGGGGTCTCAGAAAAAGTGTCAAGGAACTCAGTAGACAGTCAAAAGAATGTGGTATCCCAGAAATTAGGAGAGTGCTTCAGGAAAGCATGGTTACTTGGGTTAAATGCTGTTGAGAGGGCAATATGGAAGTCGTTTTTAATCTTGATCATTGCTATCTTAGTGAGGTTCTGAGTGGAGAGATTGAAATAGACTAATGAATTGGAGATCATATGAACTCATTTAATCCTTGTAACAAATCTGGGGACTATTACCATTTAACAGATAAGAAAATTGAGGTTGAGAGAGATTAAGTAATTCATTAAGTGTCACAAGAAATTGATGGCAGCAGGATTTAAACCAAGGTCTCCCTGACATCAATGATCCCTGCCTTTAATCACTACATATCAGGAATTCATGTTTAGAGAAGAAAAAGACTAAGAATTTGGAAATCTTAGTCTATTACATCAGTGCTGCTAATGTTCGTTTAGTAGAACTGGTAAGTTACCCACTCCCAAACAAAAAATGGATCTTTAAGCTGTCTTTAGGAATGGGTAGGCTTCAAGGGGGTGCTGGCATTATTCAATGTATCAACTTTTATTTCACAAAAGGCAACTTCTGAGCTGTATCAGCTGCTTGGATTGTGAGAGTAGGGCTGTCTGATATTCTATGGCATTGAATCTCTAGTTTTAAGTTCTTTTTGAGACTAACGAATAGTTATTGACTTCTGAACCCATGCTAGTACATTACAGAGATCATAAACCTCTGTTTTTTACAGGTGATATTTCACCTATGATTTTGGAGTTGCGCCTATCCAAAAAATGCCAGATGGCATTGAGGTACTAATTGTTAACTACTCAAGGGCAATTTCATGCACAAAATAAAAATAAACAGAAACTGACAAAAGAAATCCTTTCTATCATTATAAATCTCAAGACATTTTATAATGTCCTCAATTGCTCTGTGTTCACAAGTTCTATTAATTACAAGTCTCTTTTGAGATTCTTCATAGGGTAAACCTGCAATGTTAATTATACCATCATAGAGGCAGTACCTGAATATTTTAGGCAAAAATAAATTACTATGCTATGAACAGTTGTCTGCTACTTCACACCTCAGATGATGATATGACACCTCTATGGAAGCATTGATGTTAAAAGATTTCCCTGATTCATATCTTTAACCTGATCAAATTGCAAGGGTAATGGAATTTCAGACTAGACATGCTTTAATATCAGTGAGTGGGTATCCCTTAGAGGAATTTTCTGAGATAATCAAGTCATTTATGCACCATATAGAAAATTGATATTGAAGGTATCTATTACAGATTGTCCCATGGTTATTGCAAAATAAAAAGTTGATACAATTGTGTTTTGGTCACACAATCTAAGTATATTTGGGAATTGTCTACATGAAACATTGGCAAGAAGATATAGTGGCCTGGACTTGACTTCTGTCTTGAAAAACAACTGTACTGAAATGTAGTACATGCTAGACTACTTAGTCTAACCTGTTAAAGTTAAGTAGGAGATGATGGCCACTAATGTTGATTGAATGCCTTTTATACACCAGCCAATATGCAGGAAGAAGCCTTTCCTGTTTACCTAACCTAATCACCACCACAACCCTACAGACTTGGTATTATTATCCTCATTTTAAGGGGTTAAATAACATGTATATAAACCTCCACAGCTGGCCACCGTCAGAAATGGAATGTGAGAGCTATTAATTAAAATGTAGATTGTGTATACGTTCTTTGTCTAGAGTCCTAGGTCCAGATTGGTTTTTCTGGATTACAAAATAAATGACTAATAGTATGTTCTCATCTCAAACCTTATCCAAATCCCAAATTGCAAGACACACAAAATAAATGAGATATACATCTATATATCTACGTATAGTTCAACAGTGTTATATCTTTTTAATATACTATTTTTCTGATAATAAAGGAATATAGTTTTAATTCTAGAAAAGTCTGAAATTTTTGAAGAAAATAATAGCTAACATGTAACAGTGTGGGAGCACTTACTATGGATCAGTTACTCTGTTATTTTTTTCCATGAATTATTTTATTTAATGCTCACAAAATCCAGAGGCAGATGTTATTGCTATTTATTTATTTACAAATGAAGAAACAAGGTACAGAAAACTTAAGAATTTTTCCTAAGGTGTCACCCTTCCAAGTATGAGAGTCAAGATTCAAACTCAAGCAGTCTAGCTTGAAAG
Source organism: Leptonychotes weddellii (assembly GCF_054177405.1). Taxonomy (NCBI): domain Eukaryota; kingdom Metazoa; phylum Chordata; class Mammalia; order Carnivora; family Phocidae; genus Leptonychotes; species Leptonychotes weddellii. The sequence goes on from NC_138385.1 coordinate 20,468,977, forward strand.
CTTACAATCTTTACAACTACACTGCCACTCATAATCCCAACAGCCACAGAAAACTGCCAGTAATTTGATCAATTCCCTTATATGTGCTCATTCTTTAAAGGTGGTTGCCAGAATTGGCTTCCAGTTCCCCATACCCAAAGCTGGATTAAAGTCATAAATCTCTCATGAAACTCATTTTTTTCTAAACTTAAATGTGTATCCCAGTATGCATAAAGATATCACATCACCAGAAACCTATCTATAAGTTTTAGGAAAAAATAAGTAATATTTTTTCCCCTATTCAGTATATATCTTATATCGCTATGTTATGATCAGGGTGCCTGACATTCGTAAAAGGCAAAAGTTCATGGCCCTGAATTTCCTGTTTCCAATCCTCTGCTCTTATCTCTGTATTTTTGTTATCCTGTAGAGATCCCAAGGCTTTCATTAACCCCATGCTGCCCCTCTGCTTATACTTCACAAGCTTTTTGCCTTTAGGGAGCCATTCAGAATGATATACATTCTGTCAGAAATCAGAATATAACTAACAAGAAGCACTGATCAAAAATATTTTCCCAATGCAGGAGCCTTGATCCCCATATGGGAGTTTGTCTACAAAAATGCAACTTCACTAACACTTTGAAGTCACGAATGAACTCACACTGGCCTGTGCTCACTAATATCAGATCTTCTGGCGCCATGTAAGAAGTTACTAATAGCACCTACAGGTGTGTTTTCAGTTTTAAATAGAAACTTTTTAATCTAATTGGATTATTCTCCATTGTAGAGCATATGTACTTTTCTAGGCAAAACATGACACCACAATCGCACTGTATATCCATTGAATATTAATTGTGACGGAAATCTGAATTTTTGTGTATTTCAGTGTCTAAGGAACCCATAGCCCTAACCATTCTAAATGCATGTCACCCCCCCCACCATCACCACCCTGTATTAGTCTGCTAGGGCTGCCATAACAGAATACTATGGACTGGGTGGCCTAAACAACAGAAATCTTGTTTCTACAGTTCTGAAGGCTGGGAAGTCCAAGATCAAGGTGCCAGCTGATTTGGTTTCTGGTGTGTGCTCTCTTTCTGGCTTATAGACAGCTTCTTTCTCACTATATTTTCATATGGCAGGATATATATCCCTGATATCTATCTATCTATTAATCATCTATCTATCATCTATATATCAAGAGAGAGAAAGAGAGCCTCTTGTGTCCTTCTTATAAGGACACTAATCCTACAGAATCAGGACCCCACCTTTATGACCTCATTTAACCTTAATTACCTCTTATAGGCCATATCTCTATATGTAGTTACATTGAGGTTAAGACTTCAACATATGAATTTTGAGGGGGACATAATTCAGTCCATAGCATTCCACCTCTGGGCCTCCAAAATGCATATCCTTCTCATATGCAAAGCACATTCATTCCACTCCAAAATAACTAAAGGTCTTAACTCACTTCAGCATCAACTCTAAAGTCTGAAGTTCACAGTTTCATCTAAATATTATCTAAATCAGATTTGGGTAAGACTTGAGATAGAATTCATCCTAAGGTAAAATTCCTTTCCAGCTGTGAACCTGTGAAACCAAATAAGTTATATGCTTCCAAAAGATAATGATGGGATAGGCATAGGATAGATATTCTCATTCCAAAAGGGAAAAATTGGAAAGAAGGAAAAGATGATGGGGCATCTTGGTGGCTCAGTCGGTTGAGCATCTGACTCTTGATTTTGGCTCAGGTTGTGATCTTGGGGTCATGGGATCAAGCCCTGCCTCAGGCTTCACACTCAGTGGAGAGTTTGCTTCCTCTCTCCCTCTCCCTCTGCCCCTCCCCCTGCTCGCACTCTCTTTCTCTTAAATAAATAAATAAATAAATAAATAAATAAATCTTTAAATAAAAAAAAGAAAGGAATGATGGGTTCCAAACAAGTCCAAAACCTAGCAAGGCAAATTCCATTAGCTTTTAAAGTTAAAGCATAATCCTCTTTGGCTTGATGCTCTGCCCTTCAGGCCCACAGGGGTGGCAATGTCACCCACAGAGCTCTTCAGGGTGGCCCCACCTATAGGGCTCAGATGGGCAGCCTTTTTCCTTCTCTGTAAAGGTCTCATACTCTGAGGAAAAAGTAGCTTTGGTCTGTGGGCCTGTGGTGGGAAATGGCAGCATTGGTGATCTCCAAATCACCTTCTGGGTGATTCTTCCCTTTTACTGAAGGATAAGATATGTTAGCAGCCTTCTTTCTTTGGTCTCATTTTCTCTGTGTCTTTTAGTCCCAACTAGCAGTGTTTTTGTTGGTATAATCTAATTTCCATTGCTTGCTTTTCTGTGGTTACTGACTAAATTTGTGGTTCATACCCATACCAATCTTATCAAATGGTTATTTAGCCACATCCTTAATGTCCTCTTCAGAACAGCCTTTCTCATTTGTTGTATTATGGACATGGTTGGAATTTTCCAAATTTTCAAGTTCTAATTCCTTTTTGCTTAACAACTTAAATTTATCTCTCCCCTCTTACATTTTGCTATAAGTATTAAAAAGAAGCAAGGCCACACCTTCAACACTTTCCTTAGAAATCTCCTCAGCTAAATACCTAGTTTCATCACTCAGAATTTTTTCCCTTCACCAAACAATAGAACACAATTCAGCCAAGTTCTTTGTCACTTTATGACAAGGATTGCCTTTCCTCCAGTTTCTAACTTGCTCCTCATTTCCATCTGAGACTTCACCAGAATGACTTTTAATGTCTATATTTCTACCGATAATTTTTTCTTTTTTTTTTTTAAAGGTTTTATTTATTTGACAAAGAGAAAGACAGCCAGAGAGGGAACACAAGCAGGGGGAGTGGGAGAGGGAGAAGCAGGCTTCCCGCGGAGCAGGGAGCCTGATGCGGGGCTCGATCCCAGGACCCTGGGATCATGACCTGAGCCGAAGGCAGACGCTTAACGACTGAGCCACCCAGGCACCCCTCTACCGATAATTTTTTTATGATTATGTATTCTCTAAGATGAAGGCTTTCTCTACAGCTCTCCTCTTTCTGAGCTCTCACCAGAATCACCTTTTAGCATCCGTATTTCTACCAACAGTCCCCTTCATGACAATCCAGGCTTTTTCTAGCACACACCTTAAAAATCCTCCAGCCTCTACTCATCACCCAGTTCTAATACCATTGACATATTTTTTAGGCATTTGTTACAGGAGCACTCCACTTCTCAGTACCAAAATCTGTGTCAGTCAGCCGAGGGTGCTATAACAAAGTACACAGCCTGGGGTAGCTTAAACAACAGAAATTTATTTCTCACAGTTCTAGAGTCTGGGAAGTCCAAGATTAAGGTGCTGGCTAATTTGGTTTCTGGTGAAAACTCTCTTCCTGGCTTGAGGATGCTGCCTTCTTGCTGTGCCTTTATGTGCTGGAGAGAGAGAGAGCTTTCCTACATCTTTTCTTTTAAGGACAGTAATCCTTCCATATTGGAACTCCACTTTTATGACCTCAATTAACCTTAATAACCTCCTCAGAGCCCCCATCTTCAAATAAAATAACATTAGTGGTTAGGGTTTCCAGCATCTGAATCTTGAAGGGACAGAATTTAGTCCATAGTACTCCCCCAATCCCACCACCTCAAATCACTTATTTATGAGAGTGTATACCTGTGTGTTCCAAAATATGTTTTTCAGGTTATTTCTTTTTTTTTCTTTTCTTTTTAAAGATTTTATTTATTTATTTGACAGAGAGAGAGATAGCGAGAGCAGGAATACAAGCAGAGGGAGTTAGTTGGAGAGAGAGAAGCAGGCTTCCTGCCGAGCAGGGATCCCAATGCAGGGCTTGATCCTAGGACTCTGGGATCATGACCTGAGCCAAAGGCAGATGCTTAATGACTGAGCCACCCAAGTGCCCCTTTCAGGTTATTTCTGCCCTGCCTTTCTTATCTTATTCTTCCCTGAAGCTTCTACTGTCTGAACCCCAAATATCTTTATTTTACTGGACACATATATCATTACAAGTGACCACTAATGATGTCAACATCTTGTGGGGTGGCATATTTATCTTAATATCTAGGGTAAACACTGATATCTCTTACAGCTTGCCAGTATGGTCAGAACTCAGATATAACTTCTTTTTTTTAAGATTTTATTTATTTATTTGACA